>NC_138742.1:23588549-24310216 GCF_965113295.1 Leuciscus leuciscus
TTCAATTATGCCATGCCAGACTCTGTCTACGAAGCAAAGCGAAGTAGCAGAGTTTGGTATTACCAGGCTAGCATTTTCCTTCAGGTCAGTCCAATCATAATAAAAATCCGTATGAATGTCTGCTGCAATATATTGTCCTTTTAACAAGGGGTTTTCTGTGCCCTGACCTGACACGCATTTGTCAGTTGTGTCTTGCTTCTCTGTGTTCGAAACAAGTTTCAGTCAGACTCATTTCAATATAAAAGTCTTCTCTACTGACAGACTCACTCATAAAGACAGTCTTTGCCGCCATCTAATGGCAAAATAATGTAACTTTTGTTGCTGTTTACAGTCAGGGACTATTTTTTCCAGCGGAAGGAAGGCTTTTAGTGATTTTACTTCATGAAAGTAACATTGATGCATATTGTTTGGCTTTAATATTTGTATTGTGTGGTAACCGTTTTATAAAAGCAATAAGGTACTCGAGGCTAGAGCTGTATCGTGAATAAGTCACGGCTGAAGGCTCTCAGCTTCGTGACGTGCCTAACAACGCCCTTCAGCCGTGACTTATTCACGATACACCACAGCCTCTCGTACCTTATTGCTTACGTAAAATATTTATTGTATTGATGTTTAAATAAAGCTCTGCTACATCTCTTCAATAGACTGACATGTTATCATAAGGTGGAAATTGGTGCAGGTCATTTTTTGCACTCTTTCCAGTGTCGACCTGGAATACAAATGCCTGCTCCAGTCCAAAGCATTTAAAATGTCAAAATGTTCACCAAATGACTGCAAATGCCAAGCTAAATGGGAAATTATCTTTTTCCTCCAATTATGGTTTTCTGTAAGGCCAAATCGACAACAGATTTAACGGGATGACGAAGGCTTGACTCAAACCTTTGTCCTCGTCTTATATGTCATGATAATACCACATTCTACCACGGCTCATTGTGCTTGCAATTTGATCCTGTTACTTGCTATTTCATAAGCAGCCTGTCTATCTATGCTGACTAAGAAAAGTATAATTAAAACCGAAAATTATTATTTTTAAGACACTATTCATGTACAGAACACTCGCTAAAACCAAATGCTAAAACTGTTTTAGCAGCCGTTTTGGAAAGCAGCTCAGGATGCCGGCCTGCTCAGATAAATGCCCTCAAAGCCAGCAAAATGATGGGAAATAATTTCCTGCGAAATGACGGCCATACTACACCATTTGTCATCGAGGATCTTCCCCTTCATTCTCTCCCTGCAGCCTTGCTGTTGGAAAATAGATCTGCACTTGGCGACCAGTTCTCCGTAGCTCTGAGCACAATCACTCATCTGTAGTGCAATCTGCTATAGGAATCCATCATTTATGGCATAATGCATGCTAGTAGAAGAAAGGCACAGGGCACAGGCTCTAGTAACTCAAGACAAACATGTCAACAGTTCGCACAAAACGATTTTATGGAAGTGACAAAATGTGCATGAGGAAGAAGTAATGAGGGAACGCCTCTCCGTATTTTCTCATGCATGCAAGGTCTAAATCTTGGCTTGCTGCCTATACTGCATAAATACATTACATAGCATCCTAGGTAGCATCCTAACTAAAAATGGAACCTCATAAGGACAGCTTTTGAATGCTGTACTGTACATATGCCGGAACTTGTATAACTGATTTTAATATAGGAGACACGAGAGAGATGACACAATATTTTAAAGCAGCGGTTCTCTATTTTTGATTCCAAGGCCACCCATTGTCCAACACAAATTATCGAAGCCACATGTCGTTCCAAATGTGGAACATAAAAGGAGAATTTTAGCAGAATGTCCAAGCTGCTCTTACAAAGAAGGTGAATGGTGACCACAACTATCCCTAGTTTCCATCTACTTTCATTTATAGATATCTCCTTTTGTAAAAAAAGAACATCATACAATTTTGAAACAACATTCGTATGAGTAAATGATGACTTGTTTTCATTTTTGAGTGAATTACTCCTTTATTAAGGATAAATATTCATAGTATATTGATTATTACTGATCATTTTCAGTACTGAGTTATATTTATAATCAACATTTCTCTCAAATCGTCCACCATCTTGGATTTCTTTCTTTCACTGAGCTTGTCTTTAGCAAGTTTTAGCAAACAGAGCTTGTTACATTGCATTATCTCCACAAAGGATAAACATGACGCTGTCTTTGAATTTGTCCAAGAGAAGGCAACATAATTGACTACATTTTGGAACAGCTTTTGCAACAGGAGCTTATATAATGCTTTAAAATGTAGCCTACGGAGGCAGCTCACTACATTTTGGAACAGAGTTACGCTGATGGCTGGAGTTCTTTTTGAGGGAGCTGTGGTGCCCTTTCAGAAGGCACAAAACCCTCCTTGTTTAACACAAGAAAGCGCTGCTCCACTGTAAAAAAGAAAAAAAGAAACCAAACATCAGTCGAGTCTTATATCAACTGAGTTTATGAAAAATCTGACAGCTCAGTTTTGCAAAAAATCTACTTACCATCTTGGAACAAATTTGTTCACAGCAATGCAATAATGGCATAAAGCATAGAACAACCTTCAAATCAACTAATAGAATAACACAAGCGCTCGTATGCAAAAAAAAAACATATCAACCTTAGATATATTTGTAGCCCCGAGCCCATGAGTCGTCAAATGGTGGCATACAGAAGAAAGTGATGACGTCACCGGTGCAATCAGTCTCTTAAAGCGGTGAACAGGCAGAGAGGAGGAGCGCGAAGAAAGAAAGGAAAGCAGGATTTCTTCAGGGCCCCTAGTTAGCATTCACATCATACACAGCCCCTCTCAAATTAATTGGAGCATTCATATTAATGCTGTTTACCTCCAATCCATCAATCTGTCCTGACCGAAATTTGGCTGATGCAATGGAGCGGCGTGCAGTCCAGCACGGAAACGTCCTTGTCCCAAGAATGAGACTGTTCTTTCCACGGTTTAAAGCTAAAACCCATTCAAATTGACTGGGGGGATGTTGCCCGAGTTTCTCAAAGGCATCCTATGAAGCAACAGGAGTTAAATTGAAAGGCTGCCAAGCGATTCTCAGTGAGAGTGTAAAACCTCAAACCAGAGAGGCCTTTTATTGCTCTGTTGCGATAAAAACGCAGTCCGGTGAAAGTGCGAACAAACACCTCAAGCCAAAAGAGCATCACACCAAGTTAGGGAAAGGCCATCCCTAAAAAATGTGGGACAACATCTGCCTTTATCCATACCGTTGATAAATACATTAACGGAAGAAGGGCTGTGGAAATTTTCTATTGGAGAATTCTGCAGGGAAAAAGTGAGAATACACAGATGTAGACATCATCCTTTAAAAACGTGCCATCTCGCATCACTGAGCAGTTCAAGGGCACACAGATAACTGCATATTGGATTAGACATAGATTCTGTTTCAATGACACGCCATAAATTCCTAATGAAATGTGGGTCTCTATGGCACTCACAAACAGATAAGGACAAAAATAATTATAAGGTGAAGATTTGCAGCATGAGAAATCTGAGATTGTGCCGATTGAACTCCAGCATTTTGAGCAGTAATGAGCAGATTCTAACTAAAGGAATACACTACATTTTAGAACACTAGCACACACTTGCCGACTTTGTAAATGGTAACATTCACTTAAGGGCCGTTTACACTACGCCATTTTCAACTAAAAACGGAACACTTATTATGCGTTTTGGCTGTTCATTTACACGACAACAGCATTTTGGTAGCCTGAACACGCAAACTTGAAGTATTTGAAAACTATTCCCTTATCATATCCATGTAAACTACAAAAACGTGAATCTGTGAAAACGGTGACGTCATGCACAACACATGTATGTGTTTCATCTATAAGCTTTTTTTTTTGCAAATGAAAGGATACAGATATTAACAGTAAGAAAAAGCATACGGACATCATCACAAAAGGTTATAAGAATTACATAAATCAACACAATATACAATTTTGTCATCGTGAAAAATTAAAGGCTCCTTACAACAGACTGATACATGTTTTTTTCAAAGCCTTTGTGTTTAAAGGTTTTGAAATTTTCTTAAAAGGAATTGAAAAGGGACTTTATATCAGAGAACATTCTAAAATTGGGATAACAGTGAATGTTTCTGGCTTTATGAAGATGAAATTTACCCAGAAGACAAAGTAATAATACAGTTTTATCAAGATTAGAATGAAAATCGGACCAAAAATGATAGATTGTGTAATTTGTGTCAATAGGCATGTGCGTTCGGCTCGAGTGCACTGTAGTAAAAGAATGTGTATGTGCGCAGGAGTGTAGTCCTTCTTTACAAAGTGACATCGCCAACTACTGGACTGGAAGCATAATGCAGCTTTATTAGTTGTTTTCACGGATCTGTGATCTGTGATAACGTTGTCATCTGTGCAAAGAAAAAACTTCTCAGTTTTTAGCACATTGTGTAAATGTAAATGTACTCTAAATGACTGAGGTTCCCACACTTTTCCAGACTGGTCAAGTTGTTCTGAATGCAACAAACTCACACAGAAACGTGCACCTACTTGCTAGGATATGTGCTCTAAAATCGTCTCAAAACATCAAACTTGTTTGATATCCTCCGACTGGATGGAATCATAGTTTAGTTTAATCAAAATCTGCAAACTAGCTCTGACTTTCGACAACTAGCAGAGACTAATCCAGACTATAATTTCGGGGTAAAAGTCATGTAGTGTATTCCAGCCTTAACCTTAAACACCTCTGATTGGATACTGCAGCCATGAGCTCAACAGACATGTCTGTGATTGGCTACACTGTTCAACGTTGAAAAAAAACATGTAATTGTAAACCTTTGACATTCCTCAGAGCGCAAATGCAAATATGAATGAGAGCATTTGAAAGCAATAACTTGGCACTCAGTACTTCCCAATTATAAAATAAATTATACAATTGCGGGCCCTGCAAGTGTTGTGGGTTAAATGTGGCCCTTTTGGCTTCTGAAATTGAGTATTTCTGGGCTACAGGTTGAATTCTGTTGAGTCAATTATTCATTAAGCATTGTCGTCATTCCGATCAAGTCACATCGTGCTACAGCAACCAAAATGTGTTTACTACCTCCACAACTGTCACTGTCACTGTCACAAAGCTCCTTTAAAAGAGTTACGGTGACACAATGACAGACTCTATGTCTGACACACAGATTGAAGCCTGTTTTACTGAACCCATCTCTAAAGACAGGAAAATGACAGCAAAAAGCTATGCAACATTGAGGTAAAGAGATTTTCAACAAAGAAGGGTGTTCTTTGTAAAGTTCTGTTTCCATGGTGACACAAACACGAACTGTCTATGCAGAAAGTGGCTACTGAACAAAAAATACAAATTTAGCCAGTGGGTATCCTCTTAATAACTGACATTAAAGGTTGATCAGTTGGGTCATTTTTTTTTCTTTTTTTTTTTCACAATTAAGTAAACCAAGCTTCAGATATTAGAATTGATTGTGACTTGATGAGCTGAATCCTATAAGCAATGTGAACGTGAGGACCTAAACAACTGTGTAGCTTTTTACCACAGAAGATGGTTAATTCTCATGGCAAAGACCTTAAAATAGCCACAGGGATGAATTTCAAAGCACAAACTATAGCTAACTCTTGAAATCTACATATAAGCCTATAATTTTGAAAGTATGAAGGGTTTGAAGTAAATAAGCTGCATCTGAGGAAGTCTGCTTCTTAGAGCGAATTGTACAATGAAGGCTCATAGATTAGTCCTTGTCACTCCTGGCAAAGCGCAATGGCAGAAAGCCTGGGGTAACAAAATGCTCATTTACTGATTAAACTAATTTCTTAAAACGGCAGTCAAAGTAGCCAACTCAATTCACAAATGATTGAGACTTTCCTTTGGCCAGCCTCATTCACTTATCAATACAACCTTCCCACTTCCCTCACCGACACAGTCTCAGCAACGGCTGAGATGTATTGCTCGGCTGTGAGATCAAATGGACTTTTTAATGAGTGTATAGGTAGACAGACTCATTAGGGTTAGTCTTTAACCACGACGATATTACACTAAAAAGCTTTAGTTCAAATTTTATAAAGCTCCTTTTTTTCTGAATAAAATGTGAGGCGCTGAGCAAAACTCAGTCAGACCATTAATGTGCGGATGCTAATGTGTTCAGTGTGGTTAGGCGGTTGCTTTCTGACTGAAGTCAAAAGAGCCCACCATCAAGCAGTGTTATTTTGGCAATATTTATGTATTACTATAGTAACACTTTACAATGAAGTCCCATTTGTTAACATTAGTAAATGCATTAGCTATTACTGTGCTTGACTAACTGGGATTTCTCACAGCACTTACATATTTTTGCCCTATTGTTGGTTTGATTGCTTCTATTGTTCTCCTCATTTGTAAGTCGCTTTGGATAAAAGCATCTGCTAAATTATTAATTGTAAATGTAGCAATGAGAAATATATTTTTAAAGCATTTATAAAAAAAATTGTTATGTTAGTTAGTCAAAATAAAGCTGTTCGTTGTTTGTTTATATATTAATTCACAGTGCATTGACTAATGTAATCAAACAACTTTTGATTTTAAACATTAGAAAATGTTGAAATTAACAGTAACATTTAAAGCCCTTATGTATAACTAGCATGTATACACGTTAATTAAACAATTTAATTATCAAATAAGAAGGAATTTATTACGCTGTACTCACATTGGACCAGCGGTTTGAAAAACAGATGGATGGATGATTTATCTGCCATCTTCTGGGGGGGCAAAAACTTGTCAATGGCAGAGAAGCTCTGTGTCATTAATGCAGGGAAAAGAGTTAAGAAATAAAGTCACACTATGGCATACACAGTCACAATTACAAAAAATAAAGTCGCAATTGCACACCTCTCTTAAACAAGCTGCACAATTTGAGTTCATCATGTCTGTAGCATAAACGTGTAAAGCCCTATTCGCATGGGATAAGTATTACCTGGTGACCTCTAGTCATTTGTAATAATTGCGGAGGTTGTCTGTGATCTTAATCCCGTGCGAATCGTCCGTGTCTGTAATTTGTAAAGTAAAAATTCCCCCGCAAATGACCTACCATATTTCGCCGAACAAACACCGAGGTCCTGTGATAATATTAGTCCCGTGCGAATCGGCATCTCTGTGATTTGGCGGGGTCGTTTATCATTTTTCAAGGTTTTTTGTTTCCTGTGCACCTTTTTATCCATCTTTCACGAAGAATGGAGGCTGCATTGGAGTGTTTTGATAGTAGTTTAGGTGCTGCTGGGTCATATCGCTATACATTATACAACTATACAATTTGCAGAAAGAGAAAGCTGAAAACCATCAGAAGAGCAAAAACAAAAAGACTGATTAGATGGAGATGGATGACATATATAGCAGCAAGCGGTATGGAACATTCTTCTGTTTATGATATATCATACAGCTGGACCTATAATAACGACAATACATTTCCAAGCAGTAGCCTATTGACATCATATCCGGGAAATAAGTCAGTCAATTCGAGTTAAATCACAGGCTTCGCTTATCCCGTGCGAATGCGCCACACGAAATTCAGATGTGGGGGGGTAATTTCTAAATCACACGTGATCCCCAGATAATAGTAATCCAGTGCGAATAGGGCTTAAGTCACCCCCCAAAGTTTAATACTTACGTATGGTTATAGGGGAAAAGCTTGGGGCAAAGTAGCAATAATAACAGTGATCGCCTTAACAAGTGCCGCTTATTATAGCTGGATAAGAGGAGCATAGCGATACAACAGCCAGCAGTGATATTTATCTGAAAGGTCTGCGACTCTAGATTTCCACAGTAAAACATCAAGATGGAAAGTATAAGGGTCTCCTAGCCAAGACACAAAGATAAAGCCAGATTCGATATTGAGAGAAGTAAAACTGCTTTTAGCTCCCAGGTATCAGTGCTTCCTGGAAGACATCGACACATACCCCTTCATTTTCCACATGGTGCCCATTTAAAAGATGTCAGTGAACCCAATGAATGTGAAAGGGTGTCTGATGAAGCGGCAAGAGAAAATTGCGCTGACTCACGGCAATCAGGCCGAATCATGCTGTCACCCACAAGACCACAAAGCTTAACTGCCTTCTGAATAATTTACATTCTTCTGTACGATCAGGGCAGAACTTCATACACACAGCTGACTCATATACAGGCAAATAAGCTCCCGTGGGAGGCTGCCCTCCCCCTGTGAACATCAAAACCTTCCCAACCCTGACACAAAGGCACAGGCACAGGCACTCTCTTCTTGGACATAAACGGCAAACGGGACCCTGTTAAATGTTAAATGTTGATCTACACTCTCTGAGCCCTGCGAAGGGGGTGGAGAGGTAGAGAGAGGATCAGTTTGTCAGTCCTGGAGGCCATAAGAGCACACAGTGCAGAGAGGATGGATCTTGCCGGGTTACAGGGTGGAAAAAAGGCCACAGAAAGAGGCTTATATCAAAGATGAGCACTTTATGTCATAGTGCAACATCCTGTCTATTCAGTTGCCTTCTTCTGGTTGATTTTTGAGGGCAGCATGGCTGGATCCCCACAAACTAAAATCATACAAATATTTTCATTACTTCACATAAACACTAACGGAAAAAAAATCTCATTGGCAGAATAAACATAAAGATCAAATATAATATAATTTTTTAGATTTTTTAGATTTATTTATAAGTAGTTATCTTTTTTATTTTTATGATTCTTATGATTACATTTCTAAGCATTGTAGTCAGTACTGTAGATATTCACTTGTTGAAAAGCTAAAGCACACTTGGATTTGTTCTAGATCATCAGATTATGTAAAGCAAAAAAAAAAATTCCGTAAAAAGTGCTTCAGAAATGTAAGCTTGCGCTGAACCGTCTGTGAAATCTACATCTACGAGACAGTAGGGTTTCCCATTTTTCATTTTATGATTCTAAATGTTTTTCACAAGCACCTTGATGCATCTTTTATCCGGGTCGCATCTGATGCGGACTCCACGGCGGACTGATATACCTGACAGTTTGTGCAGCATTACGTCACCAAAATGTGGTGGATAAATGGACCGCAAGGGCTAAGGGTGGCATTTTGGAACGGGTCCATTGACTGTCTGTGCGCCAAGACAACAAAGCAGCTATTGTACCTCCAGTTTCAGACTCAGCCTAAGGGGCTGTCTACAGGACACCGTTTTCAACTAAAAACTGAAAACTTTTTATGCATTTTGACCGTTAATTTACATGACAAAGGCGTTTTGAGGGCCTGAAGACAAAAAATTACGAAGTTTTTGAAAATTATACCGTAAACGTCTGAAACTACAAAAACATGAATTTGAAAAACCATACGAGTTACTGTGCCCCCCCTACCGCATTTCACAAGCGAAAACAAATGTGTGAAATGCACGCACACGGGTTGGTTGCTTTCCATTGCGAATGCAAAGTTGAACCAACATTACCATGGCTGGTTACCTCAAGACTACCTTTCTAACACATTCACCTTTGGTTGTACTCATGGGGGAAAAAAAGTTTGTTAAAACAGGATCTTAGATGCATTCCTACCAAATGTTTTGAAACTGCCAAATGCAGCATAGTGCAATACATGTCAGCACACTGTCAGCAGGAGAACTCATGGGACGTTATATAGGGGCGCTGAGAGCATGTTGGAGGCGTGTGTAGGACGGGATGGTTGCAGTTTGTCATTAATAGCACGCTGAGCTCAATTAGTCCACACTACGTGCTACTGGAATAGCAGAATTTTTGCCACTTTGTGTTGCTACAGCCTTGACATGAATTAGACATTTGGTTTTCAGCTAAATAGTGGTGCCTGCTGTTTACTATTGCTCATACTTAGGTTTTTTTTTGTTTTGTTTTTTTAAGTAATTGAACAAACCTCTGAAGTATTACACTTTGGCACATTACTCATCCAGCACAGTTTCTGCTAAAGAATAGCACATCAAATCATGCGGCTTGTTGAGGAAAGGTGTGCAATTATAATTTTTACCCTTTCACACGTTAAAAATATTCTAGCTGCGTTTTTTAAACTGGCCATTATTTTTAGAATGTATCACCTATTTCTACCCCAACTCTTCAAGCATGCCTTGGAATAGATCTGTATGAACAGATCTTTTTATTTGATTTTTCCTTTTTATTCAAAATATTCACAAAGGTGTTAACTATCGTGAAATATCCTCAGACAGTTGATCTGTAAGTTATAACAGGTGTGGACATTGTGATGTTAGCGCTACAACTCAGAGAATCAACGCTGTTGGAATTACAACATATAAATTCATCGACTTTTCCTGAAAGACATGAATGTAAGTGGCCGGTGAACTGGGAGAAGAATAAACTTTATAGTTACCAACACAATGTCTGATGTAAATAAAACACATTTTCAAATTGCTTAAAATGTGTGCCTCTTACATAGACCAGACTATATGTTTTTTCCCCTTTGTTCAAGTACTTATGTGTATATAAATGTCTGAAACCTAAAATAAACATTGTGTGGATGAAAACATTGAATAGTTGTCATCCATGACAAGTGCTGAGAAATAACTAAGCAGGGTTTACTTTTCCCACAACCTATCAACTGTTAACTAGAGAACGTGCACAATGATTATAGTAATTTTAATGACTTCCCAGTAAGCATACATCTCCAAGAGCTCTGAACATCTGCAAAACATCTCATTATTGTGTACAACATCTAATAGTGTCTTAGTGAAAAATATTCACTTACTAAATTATAAACATCACATCAGAATGTCTTTTTAACATCTGATAGGGAATGCTTTAATAGAGCAGTATACAGCAAATGGGCAAACTCTCTAAAAGCACATCTTTCATCTCTTCCAGATGAAAGAGCAGACAGACAGACATCTGGGTGACATATAGATTTTAATCATTTACATAATTTTTCCAGACCTGGAAGACAGTATTTTAAAGCTTGAAAACCAATTAGACTTTGTTATCCAATTGATGAAGACCTTTGTACACTCAGCTGAGCTTCTTCAAACAAAACATAGCAAAACAATCTGGCTTGAACCACAAGGGTGCTGTATATAAACAAAACACAACAATACGCCAACAAATACACAAGTCCAGTTGTTTTCTACAAATGCGTTGGCAAATGTTAATTTTTCTCTCAGCGTGCTCCTTCAACTCTATTATAGCAAACTAACACGGTGAGTACTGGAGCGTATGTACTCGCGCGCTCTCCATAATTCTCAACAGCTTTGAGTTAATTGGCTTCTCGAGCCACACGAAGCGCGCGCGACTGCCCCTGGTGCCACACCCTCTTTTTATTAAACAGCCAAGACACCTCAGTTACATCTGAGTCACCAATAAGCAACATTTTAAATTAAAGTAAACCTGACCTACCACCGCATTCAGACCGCGAAGATAAGTGTTATTCTGGCGTGATACAATCATATATAGGGGGTTGGCCAACCATTAAATGCCTCAGGCCAACGGTGAGGAAACACAGCACCTGAAAGCCTAATATTTCCTATGAATCTTTATGCACGTAATACATACGCGTTTAACATCAGCGTTATCCTCCTTCGCAAGGTGCACTGATAGGCGCGCGCCGCTCATTTACACGTATTGTTCAGCATAACAACGGCATCCTTTCACTGTCTTCTCTAACAAACCATTTTTTTTTTTTTTTTTTTGTTGATGAATGACCACATGACCGAAAGCAGTAGCAAGCCCCCGTTAAGCCACCGGCCTGCTGCACGAAATGTTAAATGACATAATAATATAAAAATGTAAGCCTCGTCACAAGGACATATGGACTGAGCCCTCGCTGCAAGCGCTGTTTCAACCTGTTTAGTGCACACTTTACGGATATCGTACATACACCGGATGACATCGCAACAAAGAGCCCTACCTGTCTCTCCAGGTTTGACGCGCGTATTTCCGTCCAAATGCCGACCATTGAGGGCTTGCGAATGCCACCGCCCAGCTGCTTCTATTCACCGTCAAAGGATGGAGACTGTCCGAGAGGATGAATGAGAGGACGGAGGGGGAAGAGCAGCTCCCCGTATGGATGAGAGGAAAGGAGAAGAGGAGGAGGAGAAGAGCGTAGGGGGCGTATGCGCGCTGGATACACCAAACTCCTTCCTCACAACTGAGAGAGCAGTGCTGAACTGAACACGCACTGATTTCATCATCACGGATGCGCTGTGAGCCTCTATTCCGCTTTATGTTCGTCCGGGCTACATTACCGCATTCATGTAATTCAGTGAACCACTTAGGAAATAGATACATTAATGTAAGAGTAAATTTTTGCCTATCTATTGTATATTGCGAGAAAGCAACGTACACCAGCATATAATTGAATAGAATACTTTTTTTTTGTCCCAATACAGACAATTCTTCAACACGCTGTAAAATGTTTTAAAATAGGTAACCTAAAAATGTGTTTCAACCTCCCCCGAAAGCCTGTTGACTGATGTTTATGTGAAGGACGTTTTTGCCGGGAAAATCGCGTCAGGTGTGTAGGACAAAAGTGTGAGCACAAGCAATAAGTTGCTGGCTGCAGTTCACTTAAAGGGGTTGTTCGCCCAAAAATGAAAATTCTGTCTTTTATTTACATTTAAACATTGATCAGAGAACATAAACAGAAGCTCAACCGAACCTGCTTGACGTGTGAGATCAATCCTCTGCATAATACACTACAATGAACCTCATTGGTTCTTGAGGAAGCTCAAACGTGCTGCGTAACATGAGAACAAACGTCATTGGTTCTTGCAGAAGCTCAAACGTGCTGTGTAACACAAGAATGAACCTCATTGGTTCTTGTTGAAGCTCAAACATGCTGTGTAACATGAGAATGAACCTCATTTGTTCTTGCTGAAGCTCAAACGTAACACACGAGAACAAACCTCATTGGTTCTTGAGGAAGCTCAAACGTGCTGCGTAACATGAGAACAAACCTCATTGGTTCTTGCAGAAGCTCAAACGTGCTGCGTAACACAAGAATGAACCTCATTGGTTCTTGTTGAAGCTCAAACGAGCTACAGTATGTAACACGAGAATGAACCTCATTGGTTCTTGTGGAAGCTCAAACGAGCTGCGAAACACGAGAACGAACCTCATTGGTTATGCATAAGCTCAAACATGCTGCTTAACACGAGAATTAACCTCATTGGTTCTTGTGGAAGCTCAAACGTGCTGCGTAACACGAGTACAAACCTCATTGGTTCCTGCAGACGCTCAAACGTGCTGCGTAACACTAATGAACCTCATTGGCTCTTGTGGAAGCTCAAACAAGCTGCGGAACATGAGAACAAACCCCATTGGTTCTTGTGGAAGCTCAAACATGCTGCGTAACACGAGAATGAACCTCAATGGTTCTTGTGGAAGCTCAAACGTGCTGCGTAACACATGCAAATGAACCTCATTGTTTCTTGCAGAAGCTCTAACGTGCTGCGTAACACGAGAATGAACCTCATTGGTTCTTGTGGAAGCTCAAACGAGCTATGTAACACGAGAATTAACCTCATTGGTTCTTGTGGAAGCTCAAACGAGCTGCGAAACACGAGAACAAACCTCATTGGTTCTTGCAGAAGCTCAAAAATGCTGCGTAACACGAGAATGAACCTCATTGGTTCTTGTGGAAGCTCAAACGTGCTGCGTAACAGGAGTACAAACCTCATTGGGTCTTGCAGAAGCTCAAACGTGCTGCGTAACACGAGAATGAACCTCAATGGTTCTTGTGGAAGCTCAAACAAGCTGCGTAACATGAGAACAAACTCCATTGGTTCTTGTGGAAGCTCAAACGTGCTGCGTAACACATGCGAATGAACCTCATTGGTTCTTGTGGAAGCTCAAACGTGTTGCGTAACACGAGAACAAACCTCATTGGTTCTTGCAGAAGCTCAAACGTGCTGCGTAACAAGAATGAACCTCATTGGTTCTTGTGGAAGCTCAAACAAGCTGCGTAACATGAGAACAAACTCCATTGGTTCTTGTGGAAGCTCAAACGTGCTGCGTAACACTAGAACGAACCTCAATGGTTCTTGTGGAAGCTCAAACGTGCTGCGTAACACATGCAAATGAACCTCATTGGTTATTGTGGAAGCTCAAACGTGTTGCGTAACACGAGAACAAACCTCATTGGTTCTTGCAGAAGCTCAAACGTGATGTGTGACACGAGAATGAACCTCATTGGTTCTTGTGGAAGCTCAAACGTGCTGTGTGACACAAGAATGAACCTCATTGGTTCTTGCAGAAGCTCAAACGTGCTGCGTAACACGAGAACGAACCTCATTGGTTCTTGCAGAAGCTCTAATGTGCTGCGTAACATGAGAATGAACCTCATTGGTTCTTGCAGAAGCTCAAACGTGCTGCGTAACACGAGAATGAACCTCATTGGTTCTTGTGGAAGCTCAAACAAGCTACGTAACATGAGAACAAACCTCATTGGTTCTTGCAGAAGTTCAAACGTGCTGCGTAACATGAGAACAAATCTCATTGGTTCTTGCAGAAGCTCAAACGTGCTGCGTAACACGAGAATTAACCTCATTGGTTCTTGTGGAAGCTCAAACGAGCTGTGTTACACGAGAATGAACCTCATTTGTTCTTGTGGAAGCTGAAACAAGCTACGTAACACAAGACTGAACCTCATTGGTTCTTGTGGAAGCTCAAACGAGCTACGTAACATGAGAATGAACCTCATTGGTTCTTTCAGAAGTTCAAACGTGCTGCGTAACATGAGAACAAACCTCATTGGTTCTTGCAGAAGCTCAAACGTGCTGCGTAACACAAGACTGAACCTCATTGGTTCTTGTGGAAGCTCAAACGTGCTGCATAACATGATAATGAACCTCATTGGTTCTTACAGAAGCTCAAACGTGCTGCGTAACACGAGAATGAACCTCAATGGTTCTTGTGGAAGCTCAAACAAGCTGCGTAACATGAGAACAAACTCCATTGGTTCTTGTGGAAGCTCAAACGTGCTGCGTAACACTAGAACGAACCTCAATGGTTCTTGTGGAAGCTCAAACGTGCTGCGTAACACATGCAAATGAACCTCATTGGTTATTGTGGAAGCTCAAACGTGTTGCGTAACACGAGAACAAACCTCATTGGTTCTTGCAGAAGCTCAAACGTGATGTGTGACACGAGAATGAACCTCATTGGTTCTTGTGGAAGCTCAAACGTGCTGTGTGACACAAGAATGAACCTCATTGGTTCTTGCAGAAGCTCAAACGTGCTGCGTAACACGAGAACGAACCTCATTGGTTCTTGCAGAAGCTCTAATGTGCTGCGTAACATGAGAATGAACCTCATTGGTTCTTGCAGAAGCTCAAACGTGCTGCGTAACACGAGAATGAACCTCATTGGTTCTTGTGGAAGCTCAAACAAGCTACGTAACATGAGAACAAACCTCATTGGTTCTTGCAGAAGTTCAAACGTGCTGCGTAACATGAGAACAAATCTCATTGGTTCTTGCAGAAGCTCAAACGTGCTGCGTAACACGAGAATGAACCTCATTGGTTCTTGTGGAAGCTCAAACGAGCTGTGTTACACGAGAATGAACCTCATTTGTTCTTGTGGAAGCTGAAACAAGCTACGTAACACAAGACTGAACCTCATTGGTTCTTGTGGAAGCTCAAACGAGCTACGTAACATGAGAATGAACCTCATTGGTTCTTTCAGAAGTTCAAACGTGCTGCGTAACATGAGAACAAACCTCATTGGTTCTTGCAGAAGCTCAAACGTGCTGCGTAACACAAGACTGAACCTCATTGGTTCTTGTGGAAGCTCAAACGTGCTGCATAACATGATAATGAACCTCATTGGTTCTTACAGAAGCTCAAACGTGCTGCGTAACACGAGAATGAACCTCAGTGGTTCTCTTACATCAAGAGAATATGCTTGAGCTTCAGTTTACCACAACTGATGTCTGAGTTTATGAATGTTTATATGTAAACAAAAGCCTAAATTCATGTAAAGTGATCGTGTCTTTTTAAAGCCTAAATTCATATAAAGTGACCGCTCAATTCATATGGATTAGTTTTAGGATCTCTACATGAACCGAAGATGATAGCAAATCTGACAGGTTTGAAAAGACATGAGGGTGATTAATTAATGACAGAATTTAAATTTTTGACATGACTGATAGAAATCCTTCACTTATGAATTAAGGCATCCAAATGCACTGCTGATGAAACTGAAAGCAATCATGAATTGTGAAGGCATGCTGTCTGAATTCTTTAATTTATTTAATTATTTTTAGCAAATGTTTTAATGTTGTTATAAATATATTACCTCATACAAATACATATAATATATATATATATATATATATATATATATATATATATATGTGTGTGTGTGTGTGTGTGTGTGTGTGTGTGTGTGTGTGTGTGTGTGTGTGTGTGTGTGTGTGTGTGTGTGTGTGTGTGTGTGTGTGTGTGTGTGTGTGTGTGTGTGTGTGTACAAATAATTGCACTAATATCTGGAGTATTATTGCATATTCATCCCTATTTAACAGTGAGGTACAATAGCCTAATAGGAAATGTGCTCTGTAGTGGGAGTGCATTTGTAATTACAGCACAGGAAACGGGTGTGCATGCTGAGAAAATTACAGCGGAGTGTGCAAATGACAGACCTTATATACACAAGTGTGTGTACAGGCATGTATGTAGCAATTATTCTAGAGAAAGTTTTCATATTTCCTTAACAAATGGAAAAAAGCAAGAAGAATTCCTTTATATTACACTCTGCTGTAATTTTCTCAGAAGCATGCACACTCATTTCCTATGCTGTAATTACAAATGCACTCCCACTACAGAGCACATTTCCTATTAGGCTATTGTACCTCACATATATATGCTAAACAATCACTGAAGTGAAATGATTAACAATAAACAATAAATGCCTACATAACAAATCTGCTTGGTAGCCTACAGCTGGAACTGTTGCTATTAATATTTCAACCAGAGGATGGCAGCATTATTTTTTTCCTGACCATGTAATGGTTCATTCACAGGTCTTTGTGTTTTGTAAACAGTGGACTGTGTTGTAAATGTTACTCTCATTTGCATTGCACAGAATATGTGGGAAAACCATTGTCGGGAGAAGAGGGCGATCTTTTGAGTAATTACCATCATTATGCATATTTTACTGGGAAACAACACCCTTGTTTTCAGTCCTTTGTGGTTTGGAGAGAATGTCAAGAAAAGTTCATTTGTCATGTAAGAGATAAAATCAGATAGTAAGGGGAACTGTTTGTTTGTCATACTGTTTGTCATAATGTCCCACAACCCACCTACACTAGTAGGTCGCAACCCAAAATATGAGCCACATGTCAGAGTTGCACACAGCAGGAAAAAATAATGCTAAATGCAAATAATAAAAATCAACTAACCATATAATTGTGAATAGAATAAATATGCTCTGTGGCCTTTAAAAGGGAGGAGAAAACACATCCTATATCTTTTGTTGTAGATGTCAAATGCGTGTGTTCAAATCTTTTGACACAAATTCATCTGGCATTTTGTAGAAGCCATAGCCAAGTGAGGCAAATGCCAACATGGACAGGTTGCGTGACATGCCCTCATCCTTTCAAGCTATGAACAAAAGTACGCAAAGTAAAACATAAAATACAACCCAGACTTCGTTTAATATGGGTTCACTTACAGGAGAATGGTTTGTTTTAAAAAACGAGAGCATGAAACCATGAAAACAATTCAAGACATTTAAAAAAACAGGTTAATAATTTTCGCATAATTTCGAGATGATGGTAATGTAATACATTAAAGTGTTTAAATTTAAGGAAATTCGGTTTACTTTTGCATGATGTATTGGGTCGCCACTTGATATTCATTGTAAAATCTGGGCCTTGATAGAAAACTTGATTCAACAACTTGCCTGATACAACAAGGCTTGTTATCTGGAATGATCAATTGGATTGGGGAGGGAGGTGTGTCTCAAACCAAGATAAAACACCTCTTTCAGTTCATCTTACTCGTTGTACATATTGGAAGAAAAAGGGAGAATTTGCCAGAGCTGACTTTTAAGGGAGGACAAATATAACAACCAGTCAAATATTGACAAGATTTTGTCATTGAGTTGTTTTAATAAAATTCTATGCTTCACTCTTTCCACCTACACGTTTATCTGAGGGAGAGGGTGCATTATTATTGCTGTGTTAAAATGATATAGCAAATTTTCTCTTGAGAATAACATGGTTGATAAGTGTGTAAAAAAAGATGTTCATCGATTTTAACATAAAAGAAGGCAATGTTTTTAAGTCAATTAATTATTGCAAGAAAACATCTTGTCTGACTTCTGCAAATTGTTGCCTTTACCTGCATGGTTTAAACGTTTAATACTATGTTATTTGTCTCATATTTTCTGTACAAAATGTGCATGTCATGGAGAACAAAGTTCTTGTTATCCTAATCTGCTGATAACATCATATGAATATTCATATTCATCCCATTACTCATGAGACAAAAACATGAAATAGGCTAGACCTCAAAATTTGGTACACAACATGGAAAAACCCAACAAACTCATTATTTTGAATGCTGAGGAACTAACTCATCCTGACAACACAAAGCAACAAAGTTACTAAAATGATTTCAAAATTAGCAAAAATGTAACAAACCACAATCAAACAATACAACCATAATAATAATTTGTGCGCATGCTGACAATGTGAAAAGGACTAAAAAATGCATAAAAATAACTCCCTACAACTACAATTACACTTGAAAAAATCACAATATCGGAATATAAAAGCTGTTGATAGACCTTAGAACTTCAGAATTTTAAGTAAAAAACAACAACAAATCAAGTAAATATTTGGATGTTTTGCAGCATTATGTACTTGATCTAAAAATGCATTACATTTTATTGTGATACTATGGAACCCTTAAGTGACATTTGTTTCTTTGCTACTTGAATGTTATCTTCGCTTGTTACTGGATTATTGCTGTTTGTTTCTTGGTGTCTGTTAAATACTACTTAACTAATCTTCAAGACTGATAATTCTGGATCAACAAGCCAGCAGGTGTCACATATATGAGCAAGCGAATGTTTTCTTACACACATACTGTAATGCCTATACGTTTCTCGGGCACAAAATGTTCTTGTAATGTTATTTTATTGACGGCTAGGTGTTAATTATTTATATTTTTTTTACAAATTGTCACTTTAGAGGCTCCATAATATGGACACTACTATGTCCTTCTTAAGGCTGGCCCACACTAAAAGATTTTTAAAATGTTATCAGATTTTCAAAATGTGAGAGACCACAAACATGACGATAAAAAAAACATAGATTTAACAATTTTGTTCCTATAGTGTGTGGAGAAGATTGAATCGAAAACTATGTTGGCATAAGTGGAATCGCATTGGCATAGTTCAACTAATCTGGGTGAATGTGATTTCACCAAGTACAATTTGTTCTTTGTTGATCCTGGAACAACATTCCAATCAACCAATCAGATTTGAGGGACAAGTTTACAGTTTATGTCAAGTTTAGGCTTACATCCAGGGTTAGGTGCTTTTACATCAGTATTATTCACCTATCATTATTGATTTTAGGGATAACTTATGCGTGTGCTTAGGTTTATGGGAAGGGATAGGTTTAGGATAAAATTTTCGGACAGATATATTGTCATATTGAGCATGTCTTGGCAAAATCATGGCGACCTACTTATCTGACCATTATCAAGTTCAGTAATGTGTCACGGAATGGATGAATGTGAGATGAGGATTCAAATGCAGAGGAAATTTATTAACCAGCAGACAAGGTACAAACACAAAAACTCAGATTGCAAAACAGGAAGGAAACACCAGGAACAAGCAACTAGGACAAACGAACCAGCACAGGACTACAAACACAGGGAGGCTAAATAGGGGAACAAACAAGGAGGGTAACAAGACAGACAGGTGGGACAAATAAACCAATAATCAGATAACAAGATGGGAGGGGCTAGACAATAGACAGGAGCACATGGCCCAAAATAACAAAACACCCATGTGCAGCACAAGACAGGACAGGCATGTGACATTACCCCCTCCCTACGGAGCGGCTACCAGACGCTCCATAAGACCAGGGCGGGACGGGAGGGACAGACCAGGGCGGGACGGGAGGGACAGACCAGGGCGGGACGGGAGGGACAGACCAGGGTGGGACAGGGGGAACAGGAAGGACAGACCAGGGTGGGGCAGGGGAAATGGACAGTTCGGGAGGCCAGGGCAGAAATGTCAGTCCATCGGGCGGCCAGGGCGGAGACTTTCCCTCGGGCGGCCAGGGCGGAGGAACAGACACCACCGGCCCAGGCACCACCGGAACAGGCACCACCGGAACAGGCACCACCGGAACTGGCACCACCGGAACTGGCACCACCGGAACTGGCACCACCGGAACTGGCACCACCGGAACTGGCACCACCGGAACTGGCACCACCGGAACTGGCACCACCGGAACTGGCACCACCGGAACTGGCACCACCGGAACTGGCACCACCGACCCCACTGGAACTGGCACCACCGGCTCAGGCACTGGAACTGGCACCAACGGCTCAGGCTCAGGAACAGACACCACCGGCTCAGGCTCAGGAACAGACACCACCGGCTCAGGCTCAGGAACAGACACAGGCTCGACGGCGGCCATCTTGTCAGGGGACACAGGCTCGGCAGGCGTGACGTGAACAGGCTCGGCGGCGGCCATCTTGTCCGAAGACACAGGCTCGGCAGGCGTGACGTGAACAGGCTCGGCCATCTTGTCCGAAGACCCAGGCTCGGCAGGCGTGACGTGAACAGGCTCGGCCATCTTGTCCGAAGACCCAGGCTCGGCAGGCATGACGTGAACAGGCTCGGCGGCCATCTTGTCCGAAGACATAGGCTCAGGAACAGTCTCTGGCTGGGCAGACGTGACGTGAACAGTCTCTGGCTGGGCAGACGTGACGTGAACAGTCTCTGGCTGGGCAGACGTGACGTGAACAGTCTCTGGCTGGGCAGACGTGACGTGAACAGTCTCTGGCTGGGCAGACGTGACGTGAACAGTCTCTGGCTGGGCAGACGTGACGTGAACAGTCTCTGGCTGGGCAGACGTGACGTGAACAGTCTCGGGCTGGGCCATCTTGTCCGAAGACACAGGCTCGGCAGACGTGCTGTGTCTCCTCCACGCATGCAGTACCACTATAGCATAGAAGAGATGCACGGCCCTCCTGGCCATGGCAGGACTGATGATAGGGAGTTCTGGGACCACCGGAACTGGGACCACCGGACTCGGGACCACCGGAACTGGGACCACCGGAACAGGCATGGAGGAAGTCTTCCTTCTCCTCCTCCGTTTCGGGACCACCGGAACTGGGACCACCGGAACTGGGACCACCGGACTCGGGATCACCGGAACTGGGACCACCGGACTCGGGATCACCGGAACTGGGACCACCGGACTCGGGACCACCGGAACAGGCATGGAGGAAGTCTTCCTTCTCCTCCTCCGTTTCGGGACCACCGGAACTGGGACCACCGGAACTGGGACCACCGGAACTGTCACGGAGGGGTTCTTCCCTCTCCGTTTCGGGATCAGCAGTGAAGGCTCTCCTTTCAGCTGACTGTCGTCAGCCGTGGTCCCCTCCTCCTCCATAGTCCTTTGAGCGCACCGGCGAAATATTCGAACAAGGAAATTGAAGATTCCTTATCCTCTCCAGAAAAAATTTCACTCCGCTGAATCCACATTATCAGGCTGGTTCGTTCTGTCACGGAATGGATGAATGTGAGACGAGGATTCGAATGCAGAGGAAATTTATTAACCAGCAGACAAGGTACAAACACAAAAACTCAGATTGCAAAACGGGAAGGAAACACCAGGAACAAGCAACTAGGACAAACGAACCAGCACAGGACTACAAACACAGGGAGGCTAAATAGGGGAACAAACAAGGAGGGTAACGAGACAGACAGGTGGGACAAATAAACCAATAATCAGATAACAAGATGGGAGGGGCTAGACAATAGACAGGAGCACATGGCCCAAAATAACAAAACACCCATGTGCAGCACAAGACAGGACAGGCATGTGACATAATGCTACTCTCTAACACTTGTGGTGTACCCCAGGGATCCATTTTGGGACCACTACTATTCACACTGTATATGCTACCCCTGGGATCTATTATGAGTAAATTTGGAGTGTCGTATCACTGTTATGTCTGAATAATCATGCAAGATCTGCAGCAGATAAGTTTAATGTATTCTAGTTAAAGGCCCAAGTATTTTCTCTCTATGTGTGTACTGACAGAGAAGCAGGCGATCTTGTAACTGAGCTTATGTAGTGCATCAGAGCAATTGAGTTTAAATTCTATTTAAGGTATTATGATCAGACACAGGAGTATTCAAACATCAGATCAGTGCATAGTGTGTTTAAGAGTGTTTGATGAACCGTATTACTCTGTTTAATGGATGTTTTAAAATGAAATTCAAATTGAGTTGAGGAAATGCAATGACAGTTACTCCTTAAAATATTTTTTTAATGGATTATAAACCAAAAGCAAATTTAGTAAGTCCACAAGACACTAGTCTGTGAGCCATCTGGGAATGAAGGCTTCCAACATAATGAACTAATTAGGTCTGAATAATGTCTGCCAATTCCTTGAATCTCACCATGCCTGAGTGCTCTCCACTGTTTTTGATGCAATTTGAATTCTACATTGAAGTATTTATTTTTAATGAATTGAATCAGAACTTGGTGAGTGTCCCCCAAATGCCCACTTGATTTAGTCTCAAAATGGTGAGAAAAGTACTGTAATTTCCCAAATTCACTAAACCTGAATTCTCACAGATTTGTAGAGGCTGTAGTAAAACACATTATGGATTCCAGCGATTTGCAAACAAGGGGCATCTAGTTCTTCAAATGGACACCCAACAACTCAATGTCATTCAGACGTCTCTCAGAAAATGACCATATTAGTTTCAAAGCTTTTTCAATACAATAAGCCACTCTGTGGGAACTTCTTTTGAAATGGTGCTTTAAAAACACAGATTCACTGTATTCTTTTCTGATATGGAATAAGGATTCACATTTTCCCCTCCTAGTCTGTTCTCAAATGATAAGATCTGTAGAATTATTTTTGATGAAAATATACAGTATGTTCATTTGGAGATTAAAATGTTAGTTTTTCCTCCAAACTAAATGATATTTTACAGATACTTTACTACTCTAAAACTTCAGCTTCTGTAAACTATTACATTTCAAATTGTGGAGGCTGCAGATTTTTATTTAATAAAAATGCCTGCCTATTTTAAACACATACTAAAATGAGCTTTATTTTGCCCACTAGACATTTGTTTTTAGTAATATTTTTTTATATATCAACCATTCATCTGAAGTTTTTGTCCAAGTGGAATGTTAGTTTGCAGAAGGGGTTCTTTTATAGCCTGTTTTTATGGTTAGGTCATGAAAGTGATTAAACTGGAGATTTTCTGTAGTTTCACAGCTGGGTCTGGGCAAATCTTCACATGCGTGTTGTTTTACTTGGCTGTACAATCAAACTGTGTTTGCTTTGTGCATATATGTTTGAATACTGATGTTACATATATTTTTGTTTCATGTCCTTAGTGGCTTTTGAGGTAAAGCTTCTTAAATACTCAAACCCCCAGGTATTGCATGCATTAATGCCCTCAGGAGTTGGGCTCCCAAAATGTTTTTCATCATAATAACTGAAAGTGCTTATGAAAACCTTGTTTGTTGTTATATAAGCACCTTTGGAAATGATATCCACAAAGGATAATAATGTGTATTTGATTTATTTGAATTAATGCGCAGTCAGTCTAGGGTCAATTCAAAGTATTTCTGAATTTAAATTACTTTGCAATGATTGCAAAATTACAGCAACTGATATGAAAGCCCTTATTTCCCTCTGTCCACAAAAATGAGAGATTCTTGTGAGTGAATTGTTTCTTTTCTTTTTTTCCCCCTAAATAATTGGTGTTGAATTCCTTTTTCTCCACTGAAGCTAACCAGGGTGTTGGATGGGAAAACTTCCTGATGTTTGTGGGTTTGATTCAGGGTGAGTGATAGGCATGTCCCGTGCCCAAACATGGCTTCTGCCAAGACCCTCATGAAATTCAGATAAGTAAATATGTCATTTTACATTAAAATATTAATTTATCAGTTAGGAATAGAACAAGATACAGAAAAAAACAACACCGTTGTATAACTCTGGGTACTGAATGAATTATATTCGGATTACTTGTCATTTTGTTGTTGTGCTTCTGTTTATTGTATTCCCTTTGAGTTTAGTCCTTGATTACTCCCTAGTTAGTTGCCATGGTTACTGATTAGTTTCACGTGTGTCTCATCTAGTTTCCTTTGTTTGCCCTGTGTATTTAAAGCCCTGTTTTTCAGTCACTCCTTGCCAGTTCTTGTTTGTCTTTGTGTGGTACGCAATCTCCGAAGTTTCTATTATTTAGGGTCCATTTACACAACATTGTCTTCAGCTAAAAACAGGAAAACTGTTATGTGTTTTGGCTTTGCGTTTACACGTCAACGGCGTTTTGGGGGCCTGAAAATGCAAACTCTTGAAAGCAGGATTCAAAACGATACTGTTATTGTCTCTGCGTAGACTACAAAAACATACATTTTTGAAAAGGCGCATGCTTACGCGTTCAGTCTACAGGCACATAGTGTTTCTTTACAAAGTGACATCGCCAACTACTGGCCCAGCTTGCATAATACAGCGTTTTTAGTCGCTTGCGCAGATTCGTGTGAACGTAGATCATTTTGACAACATTGCAGAAGGAAAAAAATCAGTTTAGTGTAAAAGTACCCTAAATGTGCGTTTAGCCTTTATAATTTTTTTTTTTAATTCCCCTAAAGAAAACGCATTAAAAAATTAGGTATGAGCCCACTTAACATCACATAATGAGGGCAACTAAACTTCTAACCTCACATTTGGAATTTCACATATTTGATCAGTTATGGCCCCTAGGTTTCAAACAAGTTCAGACAGCAACATAGTGTCGGCCCAGATGGCCCACATCTGGTACACATGGATTCCACACGTACCAGATGTGGGCCGGATCTGGGCTGACACTATGTTGCTGTCTGGGTAGGTTTTTAGGTAACACTTTACAATAAGGTCTAATTTGTAAACATTAGACTATGCATTAACTATCATAAACTAACAATGATAAGATATATTTTTATATTATTCTGCATTTATCAATCTTTGTTAATGTTAGTAAACAAAAATGTTGTTCATGTTCAAAGTGCAATGTTAACAGATACAACCTTTGATCTAAAAATTGTAGGCCGATTAGTAAATATTGAGCTTATCGTTACCTTAAGATTAAAATATAGAAGTATTGTAACGAATGTAGTTAACTCATGTTAACAAATTAAACCTTATTGTAAAGTGTTACTGGTTTTTCAATACTCATGAAGTTTATTTACTTAATAATTTTAAGGCAATGGGTTTCCTCACTTTTTAAAGTCAACTGATCACTTTTTACAGTGTACATGCAGTATTGTCAAACTACATCAGCATATTGTAAAGAAAATGTCATTCTTGCAGAGTTTCTGTTTACTAAAACATCCCAAAACCTTTAAAAATGCCTCATAGTGCCACATTATAACTAATATGACTAAAAGGTGAATGTCACTGCGCACAGATGATTATTGCAGTATTCAGAATGCACCTATTTTGTATTTGAGGTGGTAAAAGTTAGGGTTGTTATATATGCCACAATTTACTATAGCTATTGTAGTTTTGTAAACTTGAGGCACACCAGAAACCACATGCTTGGTTTTCAAAGGAGGCCAAACTTAATGTCTTCCATCTCAGAAGGTAAAATAATAAATAATGGACTACGTACATCAACATGAGCGAATTCCTCAACGGTGAGAAAGATTAGCTGCTAAAATTCCTGAAGTGGAATGGACACAAAGTGCAAATAACGTCCTATTGTATCATAGGCTATCTATACACAAAATAAAGGACTATAGAGGGACCTATACGAAGTGCGCTACTTTTAATATCATGCTGACATGAGCTGTCATGTTTCAGAGGATTAGTCGCTCCTCTGAAACTATACGCGTGTGTGTGTGTGTGTGTGTGTGTGTGTGAGCGCGCGTGCGCTCACCGGTGGGTGGTGTCAGCACGCGCTATAAATCTAGGTAAGCAACATTTGAACATTCTGAACATTTAAAAAAAATCACATTTCCCTTAACACCGGAGATTTTTCAGAGATGATGAAGATGATGCTCAGAATTGCTCTCTGCACTGAAATGGACTTGTTTTGGAAGACATTTTTCATTTAGAAACTCGGATAACCGGACAACTTTTTCACAACTAATAAGGACGCTGGGAAAATGGCAAAACTGGTTCCTGATGCTCTTTTGTTAATTTTGAGTTTGTTAAACATTTTCACCGTGGGTAAGTGCTATTCTGAACGGCTGTTCTCTGTCTGAGTTTTACATGAGTATGCCTAAATTTATTGCCTACGCGACGTTAATTTCTTCTTTTTTTTTTTCTTTTTTTTTTTTTTTTACGGGTTTTAGTTTTATTACATATTTTTGTCCTCATCATTATGTAGTGAGTTAGTGGGTGAATCTCAGGAAATCTTCAAAGAACATGTCAATATCACAAGACCAATACTTAAATTTAAATAAAATGAAACCAAAGTAACCAAATTAATGTTCATTTTAGGATGATTATGCCTTTTTGCATTGTGATTTTTTTTTTTTTTTATGTAAATTATGCACGCTTTCTTTAAAATTCTAATAAAAACGGTTCCTCAATAATGTAATGCAATAACAATAATAATAGGCCATAGTAGCCTACTAATATGGAAAACATGGTTACATTTTACAACAAGGTTACATTTATTAACATTAGTTAAAGTAAACAATGTAAAATGCTTCTAAAGCATTTATTAATCGTAGTTACTGTTAATTTCAACATTTACTAATACATTATTAAAATCAAAAGTTGTACTGTTAATGGACATGAACAATGAACAACTGTATTTTTATGAACTAACGTAAGAATACTGTAACAAATGTATTGCTCATTGTTAGTTGATGGTCGTTATTGCATTAACTAATGCTAATATTTGCACCATGGTAGTATTTGTTGTTATTCTTTAAATGTATGGTTATTTAAATAACAATTTTAGGTTACACTCTATTTTAAGATGACGTAGTTACATTGTACTAACTCAAATAAGTATTAAGTAATATTAATTAAATACATGTTACGAGTTACGGGGTTGGGTTTAGGGTTAGTTACTTATAATTGTGCATAATTTAATGTTATTACTATAGTAAGTACATGTAGTAGCATGCAACTACGTCACCTTAAAATAAAGTGTTACCCAATTTTTATTTTTTGTGTGTGTGTGTGTGTGTGTGTGTGTGTGTGCCATTATTGCTCTGTAACAGTATTAATAATGCAATATTGTTCAAATTAAAGGTGCATCATTGTCCCGGACAGGAGACCTGCACTCATTTCAAGACTTGTCTGATGATCCGAACAATATTTTACATCAGCAGACAGAACCAGAGCTCATTTCAGCTTCTCACACCCACACAAGATCCAAGCGCTGCACTTGCTACTCCTTTAAGGACAGGGAATGTGTTTATTACTGTCACTTGGGCATCATCTGGATCAACACCCCACAGTGAGTACATTTACAGTATCGTCAATAAAAGCACTGACATAATACAGATGATCTTTTGCCATTGATGATTGAAATGTCTATAAGTGCCACAAAAAAGTGTATTTCACCAAATCTTATACAGTATATTAATTCATATTTTGATAATCAATTGCACAATATTTTTTTACTTTAGCTCATTAGTCTATTTCAAACACACCAATGAATGCTGTACACTGTATGCAAACATGTGTTAGCAGCATATTAGGTTACAATGTACACAATACAGCAAAAAAACATAATTCTGAACATTCTGCAGAAACACACATTCAGTTCTCTGAATGTAGTATTATTGGGTAGGTCTCAACAAAATCAACCCCTGGGAATAATACATTTTAAGTCAAGGATTCTCAGTCATGCTGAAGAATCCATTTTGTGGACAGAAGTCTTTTGTTCAGGCCTGTAGCTTGATGAATGATCAACCTAGTGACCTTTATGTTCAGGAGCACTGAACTACTTAAAAGTAATAACTGGATATGGTTGTTCTTTCTTTTTGGACCAATCTCCAATAGAGTCAAAGAACAATGAGTATTGTAATTCAGCTTGGATTATTAAGGGCTTTGAGGATAAGAACATGTATACAGTACAACCCCTGAAATAATTTATTTCATTAAGCTGCTAAAATGTACTGTAGGTTTTACTTTTTAAAAACTATAAAAAGCCCCATTTGTTTTACTAATTATAGTAACTATATATTTACTAAATAGGTATATATTATATTATTTTATATTATATACAATTCAACCATGACTTAAATAAATGTTAGTATTTTGATAAATATTTAGTTGAACCTGCCTGACAAGACTGGAGGAGTGTCATTGACTTAATAATGTTTACACTTTGAAATATACATAGAGGTCTAAACTAAATTTCTAGTTTTCTGCAATACTTACCGCATGCACATTTTGACGTGACCATGACGTCCATGGTGACGGCTACTGTCCATGGTGCTGATGTCCATGGTGCTCAAAAATGTAAGTTTGAATAACATTACTTTTTGACAGCAAGCACAAACCAGTTGATTCAAAATAAACCCTGTTTCTGGGCCCACTTGGCTCTCTATAGTGGCGAGAATACCAAAATAGCTAAAAGGATTAAAAAAGGAGTCATACACTTCACTTAATGCTCTCTATTTAATATTATTTCAGGTGGCAAATACATGATTAAACCATATGGTTAATATAGATATAAATTTCATGCATTCAATGGTGTGCTAGTACACAACGCATATAACAGCTTCTAGTCAAGAATGAGTTATCGCTACAGTTTTTAGCCAAATACAAGCGGGATCGCCACAGGACGTTTAGTAGAGTGATTCAGACTAATGTTGAACTATTGGAGGCCCATCACTCACCATGAATATTGACAGGCAGTCCTTCAGGAATCTGCTCGGACCTCTGGCTCCAGACTAAAACCAAATGGTCAACATGAGAACAAACACTTTCTGATGTGAGATGAGAAGCATGCATTCAGAAAAAGAGTACTAAAGAGAGTGGCTGGAGATCAGAGAGAAGCTCATATAAAGTGCATGGACGCTTTCCCAGATGAGGCTGCAGAAAGATTTTTGGCGGTTGTTCCAACTCATCATCTCCATCACTATAGGCAGTCTCTTAAGGTTTATCTCCAACAATGTGATTCCAGCTTTGTTTTGAGTGCAACAGGTTTCTCTAGTGCTTGTACAAAAATAAAAACATAGCAGACAACGTATTTTTCTACTGTATGACTTTCCTGCTTCAGTGAACATTAAAGAAGAAGATCGTATTGTGGTTGTTCTTTTTTTCATACAATGGAAATCAGTCAAAACTTTTGGGTTACCGAAATACTTCAAAATATCATCTTTTGTGCTCTGTAGAAAGAGAGTCATACAGGTTTGAAAGGGCATGAGGGTGAGTAAATGATGGCAGGACTGCATTTTGGTGAACGGTCCCTTTAAAATACTGTAAAATACCCTGCAAACACTGCAGATCACTGATTGGTCAGAGAGAATCGTCACTACCAGCGTCATTGGATTTGAGACACGAGACACCAAACCCGCTAGATTTAAAGTCCCCTGTAGTCAATAATTGTATCCCTTATAACTCATATTTGATCACCCAAATTACATATTTAAAAATGTTTTCCTTGAAAAACGATTCTTCATGCCTTAAAATAGCTTGAATGTAACTCTACACCCTTGCCTCATTTAGTATACACGGTTCTATGAATATGCAAATGAGCCCCGCCTCCACTGACTCACACCAGCTCAGAGATCCAATCGTCGACGATCACACGTTGACTTACAAGGTAGTTTGTGAAGTCAGAAACACCAGCGATTTCAAACCAAATTTATTTGTTTCACTGCAGTTTTAAGAAGAAAATACTCAGCAATGGTGTTGACTTATGAATTTGCACATAGTTTGTCTTAAATCATATTAAAAACACATTAAAAACGTGATTTTCACCACAGGGGGATCACAGGAATAAATTACATTTTAAAATATATTTTAAATATAAATATATAAATCAAATATTTCACAGTATTACTGTTTTAACTGTATTTTTTTGATTAAGTAAATGGTGAACATAAGAGACTTGAACTTTTGAATGCTGTTCTCTTGAAACTTGTTTGGTCAAAGCACCATTAGTGTTTTTTGAGTTTATCACAGGCTGTGAAATCCATGTAAATATTGGCATAATTACAGATGATATATCTGGACAGTGTTCATCTGTGTGTAGGGTGGATGGACTCAGCCCAACTTGTGCCATGTGTGGTGCGGGATTTATATTTTAATAATCTGTTTGGCGGGATTTTTTATGTTCTGTCTCAACTTTTATGGCTTTGTTCTCTGTAGCATTTATACACTATCAAAACTACATTTCATCTCGATTTACCAGCCCGCCTGTTGTCTCAATGTCATACCTCTTCAGCTTCAGTCCAACTGTGTGAGACTATTCTAAATATTTGTTGTCAATGTGTCACTCATTTTTTATTGAAGAAAGAAAAATGTTTTTATTTTGTGTTAAAGCAAAAAAACAACAAAAAAAACTGAAGGGAAATTAGAGCCTGAACAGAAAGGTCATGTACACACTGGAAAGCATTAGGAACAACAACCACATTTAAATGCACTAAAGAATCCCTTAATTCATTCCAGAGTCACTCTTAAAGTTGTTATGGTTGGCATAGTGATTTCCTAAGCAACGTTTATTTCGATAGGCCAACAGACATTCTGACTATAAGTAATTTTGCAATTAGATGGGTTCCTTGTGCAGATTGTGGAGGGATTTAAATATTTGGGCCTCTGGCTCAATTCCAACCTTAACTTTAAGATACACATCGATAATATCATTAGGAAAGTATATGGATGTCTTAACACTCTGTACAGATCAATTAATTGTTTTTCAACTCAAGTCAGAAAAAATATATATTTCTCAACTGGTAATACCAATTATTGATTATGCAGACACTAATACCTTTGAGTCCAATCTCAAACCCCTTAATGTTGTATTCAATTCTCTTTGCAGATTTATATTGATCTGTCCATTTAAAACTCATCATTGTTTTATGTATGATTCACTACACTGGTTGCAACCTAATCACCTAAGTAAAAAACATATAGTAGTATGTATACAATTATGACTTTCTTTGTCATTTTCTTTATCTTGATTTTCTTTGACATTTCTATGTGAGATGTGACGTTATTCTGGATGTTACATTTTGTCATAAGGCATACTGATAAATGACGCATTAGTTGTTTAATGTATTCGGCTGATTATTTGTCACTATACTTTAATATGTGTGCTATGTTAATTGTGGGGGCAAGGGCAGGTGAGCGAGGTATTGTTTTGTATAATATGTTTGTGTCTGTGTCTTTTTTGTATACGTACCGTGTGATTAACCTTTGTGTTTGTACATTTGCGCAGGACCCCCTTGAAAATGAGATGTTACATCTCAAGGGGTTATCCTGAAATAAATTAAATTCAAATTCAATTAAATTACATGTCAACTAACATGAACCCGTAACACCTAACCCTGACCTAACTGGCTGTCTACTAATACTGTAATGAGAGTTGGTTGACATGTTGCAAAGTTACTTGTAGTAGAATGTATAAAGTGGACCATCGAAATAAAGAGGAACCCAGCGTTTGACATCTAGTGGCAGTAGACAAGAAATATGGATAGCGACACTTTAAAACATTTTTTTATTGGCTGTTAGCTATATTTGACCAATTATTGATTGTTTTTCTTTCATTTTGTCTTTTCAGAACCAAATCATTGTAAAAAAAAAAAAAAAAAAAAGATATGATCAATAAGTCATGAAAACGTGTGTTTTTTTTTTACATTACTTTAACTCATCAAAATAATTTAAGCAATTTCAACTTTTTAATGTTACATGAGATTCAACTCGATGTTTTTTGTCAGTTTAATATAATTTAAGTTGAAATGACTTGTACAGCCTATTTGATTATACTTAAAGGGATACTTCACCGATTAGCATTAAGCTTTGTATCAGTAGAAACCCGGTAGTATTTTCGAAATGACCGCTCATGTCCCCCTAAGACGAGAGATTTCTGTATTGTGTGTCTCGAAAAAAAAACTCAGATGGCGCAAAAATCGCCATTTTGCGTCATCAGAGGCTTTTTTGGCCCGAGGCGAGAGACTACAGCCAGTAGGAGGAGCTCGTTCCGCATGTTTTCAACCCGCCCATAGGGGGATCTTACGATAAAACGGCGTCTTATCAGTTTCGAGTCATCTAGTAGCCTAGTTGTATCATTTCTTCCGATACTGCCCTCTGTAACCGGTAGGCGTGGCTTGGGAGTGGCCTCGTACGGCAGCGAAGCAAGTGCATTCTGGGAGTTGTTGTCTTTCATCCACATGAGCCAAAAATACATTCTCTGGCTTTTCTCAGTCTAGAAGGCACCAACTTCTAAAATAATTAGACATTTCTACTACAGAAATTACCCAATTTAAATACACATTCAACTTTCCAGCGGTGAAATATCCCTTTAAAAATGTAACTTAGGAACTTCAGTTTTTAAGTTGAAATAGGTGGAAATTATTAATTGTGTGCAAAGAAACACTAACTGTTGTTAATGTGTAATTGTTTGATGATACAATTTTATCATAGGAAATGAAATGATATAATATACTGTATAGTAAAATGTATTTTTATAAAAAGAGTTTGTGTCTGTTCTGTTCTGGTTTCTGCAGGCGCACAGTACCGTATGGCATGTCAAGTTACCGCAGCCCTCAGCGATTGAGACGCTCCAGTGGGACAGTAGCAGTGGTGCTTCATCGCTGCACATGTGCTGACCACAATGATGCCCAGTGCTACAACTTCTGTGATGCAAGGTACACACAAATAATAATAACAGTAATATTGTCAAATATTAAAATAACGTTTATAATGTTTATAATTATAATTTATGATTATACAGTATAATGTTTTATATTACATTTTAAAACGTTATTTATTTCTGTGATCCAAAGCTAAATTTTCAGCATGATTCATGATTCTTCAGAAATAATTCTAATATGATGATTTGCTGCTCAAAAAATATGTATTATTATTATTATTATTATCAATCTTGTGCTGTTTAAATCTTTTGTGGGAAAATGTGATACACTAATATTCTTAAGTTTGGGGTATGTAAGATTAACATAATAATAATAATACTTTTATTCAGCTTGGACACATTCAATTGATTAAAAAAGTGTCAGTAACATATGACATTCATTAAAAAAAAATCTTTCTAAACTTCTGATGTCAGACAGATAAATACAATGGCAATGACCACTGACATGTACACATCAACGATGCTTTACATAAAGTTTTTTTTTTTTTTTACTCAGTAGAAAAGAAATCTAATTCATAATCACTCAATTAAATAAATTCCATAAATAAATAAAAACAGAAAAAAAGAGTTGATAAATTCTCAAATTCTAAAGATTCCATTATTATTCAGTGTGTGATACTTTATGGTTCTGTTTTGAATTACAAAGAACTCGGAATGTACCAGACAGAAGATTGCGAGGACGTACACCTGGGTGAATCCGCTGGCTTCTCGTCCCATCGCGAGCCTCTGAGATCAGGACTGCTGATCAGCATCAAACCGGGCACCTAACTTGGTACAGGTTTTGGATTTTTACAGATGTGGAGCAAAACGTACCATGCATTCCTCTACGTGTATGTTTCCTGGAACACCCTTTACTCATCTGGTCCACGGTAACAAGTGAATTCTTTAGAAAACTCTTTGCAGATTTCGGAAGCATGTCTGTGTGGCACCCACATGTTTTTTCTTCACATTATGTCCACTTGTTTCGGTGTTTCACACTGACTTTACATCTACAGTTAATGCAAATATTCAGTGGACATCCTTTGGGAATTTGGGAGCCTTGCAGAGTATTGGAAGTAGACCTGTAACCTGACACTCTACATTATCTCCGTTTTGTGGGCATATGTTCAGAGAGCACACAGAGGGATTACTGTGTGAAGATGGAGATGAAGTGGATCTTTTTTTACGTGTTCTGAGGCTCCTTCACTTTCCCCGATAGCGGAACATGAAACACTTAACATTGTTATTGTGGATGAACTCAACTCTCAAGTCTCCTGAGAGAAAGATTAACTGCCACAATTTTTAACCTCTAGATAATATCCTTTACATTTTTGCTCATTTAAGATAAATGTATCCCGTCTCCACAACAACTTCTGACATTTTATATTCCTCAGATGTCTTTAAGATCAAATACTGAAAGCTGAATATTATACTAAATGGTCTAATATCAAATACTATACCAAATATTATACTAAACTATGACCTGAGAGTTTAATTTATTTATGTTTAGGTACATAAACGCGTTATTCACCAAATCATTTAACCCTCTGCTATATGTTCATTTAGGAGTCATGTGTTGTGATGTGACCGAACATCTGAAATGCAACATATTTTTGTTCGATAATATTTTTTTCTTTTGTATTTTGAGAGAATGTTATGTTACTAATTAATATTTATGCAATAATTATGATAATTTTCCCAAATTCCAAATATCCCCTAATTATTTAAAAATGATTTTTCAATTAAAGCTGTATTTCATGTTTAAATAGAGACAAGGCCTTTAAAATCCACTTTTGAAGGCAGATTAGTGTCTGTGGGAGTAAAAAACAACATATTTAATGCCAAGGTGTAACCACTAGATTCTTATATAGCTCTATATAAAGAGGCTTGTACATTATATAGTTGTTTTTAGAAATTAAAACTTTCTTTTATTAGGTTGTTGATTTGAATATGTATTTAGACATGTTCAAAGACTACTTTTTGTCAAGATTTTGATCTTTTTTGTTTGAAATGTTGTGTCTAATTTTACTACAGTCTCTTTTGCACTCTTGATATTTTTGAGTGTCACCCCTTTGCTGCTGCATACATTTTTTTTCTGCATTGTGGCTGATTTATAGATTGTACCACCAAAAAATAGATCTCTTTTTTCATATTTTTCTTTAATTTCCCATGGTGGTCAACACAAGTGTGACAATTTAATTTTTTGGTCACATAGCAACTGCCGCAAGAGTCACTGAGTTTCGTCCCATTCCGATAAAGTAGCGATTTTAAAAAATTAGAAACATTCTATTTTTCAACAACAGAGGTTCAACACCTGTTAATGGCTTATTATTAGCAATACTAATTTGTATATAGTTTCACTACTACTTCATTTGCATTGGTAATATTTGTATTTGTTAAAGCTTTTAATTATTAAATTGTCATTTTACACCGATATTAATGACAAGCATGATTTATTATGAATCACAGGGGTGTAACAATATATCATGTGACAATATATCGCAATACAAAAATGCAGCAATATGTATCGTGGATAGTGACAATATGTATTGTGTATAGTTCACCCAAAATAAAAATTACTGTGTGAGAAGAAATTCAAGTTTACAGAGTTTTAGTGTCAGTACTACATTAAGTAACGGATAATGTATAGAGAGGCGGTCGTTATAGCGAATAACAACCCCGACAGGCTGAACGGGACGTGATATTTTTTTTTCCCAGGATGGTAGAGGAAGACTCATGAATATTCATTAAAGAAGTCATCCCTGATTGGTCTTAACCCCAGTGACGGGTAGGTTTAGGGGCGGGGTTAGGGGTAGGTCATCAGACCCCCAGTGACGGTTAGGTTTAGGGGCGGGGTTAGGGGTAGGTCATCAGACCCCCAGTGACGGGTAGGTTTAGGGGCGGGGTTAGGGGTAGGTCATCAGACCCCCAGTGACGGTTAGGTTTAGGGGCGGGGTTAGGTCATCAGACCCCCAGTGACGGTTAGGTTTAGGGGCGGGGTTAGGGGTAGGTCATCAGACCCCCAGTGACGGGTAGGTTTAGGGGCGGGGTTAGGGGTAGGTCATCAGACCCCCAGTGACGGTTAGGTTTAGGGGCGGGGTTAGGTCATCAGACCCCCAGTGACGGTTAGGTTTAGGGGTGGGGTTAGGGGTAGGTCATCAGACCAATCAGGGATGACTTCCCTAATGAATATTCATGAGTCTTCCCCTACCATCCTGGGGAAAAAAAATATCGCGAACGGGACTTGAATCAGCCTGAAAGGGGTTGTTATTTGCTATAACGACCGCCTCTCTATACATTATCCCGCTTATTACATGGCTACCTACAAAATAAATAAATAATTTGACACAAATTATTGATTTAAAAAGGAGTTTATTGATTTAAAAACAATTGTATTGCTTCCGCCAAAGAAAATAGTTTGTTCCGCGTCCATAGCAACGCACTGTTTTTCATGGCAACGGTGTGTTATAGTTCGCAGCGGTCTGTTATCAAGAAATAACAGACCTCATTCTACATTGGAATTCAACCAAGCCATGTAATAAACTACTATATATATTGTTAAATATAATGTATAATAATGCAACGGGGGAATATTTGTGTAAAATGTGGCCTACATTATTTTAAATATATCTAGTCAGTGACAGAGTGCAAGCATATTCGTCTAAAATAATTATGTATTTTCAGCTTCAAAATCATGAATATTTTTATTCTGCCTATTCATTTACACCCACAATGTAAAATCAAATTTAGAATTTTAATCAACAGTAATTTTTTGTTAACCTTTTATCTTATGTCTTGGAGTATCGCAATAATATCGTATCGTGATATGTATCGAATTGTGACATGAGGGTATCGTTACACCCCTATGAATCACTGAACTTTAAAACTTGCCTTTAAACAGTTCTGTATCATCCAAAGATCGTCCTTAACCACTGTTTCACTTTCCAACTAACTGCAAGTTCCTGTAACAGTAGGATTGGTATATTGGCAACTCATTGGAAAAGCAGTTGTAAAACGACGAGTAAACCATCATTTTTGAGTTTTACCAGTGCTTGAAACATTATTTTTAAATAAACCTTTGCTTATTTTAGCTACTTTGTTACAAAACCTGTTGTAAAAAAACATATCAATAATTTTACAGTACATTATATTTATAAACTATGGAAGCTTATTTCTGCCACAGAATAAAAAATCAAAAAGGTAATTGTGACTTTTTATCTCACAATTCTGACTTGTGAGATATTATCTTGCAATTGTGAGGAAAAAATCTGAATTATAAAAAGGCGCAAATTAAGTTTTTTAATTGTGAATTTATACCCCACAATTTTAATCTCGCAATTCCAAGTTTATATTTCACAATTCTGAAAAAAAAAGTCCAAACTGCGAGATAGCCTATAAACTCAGAATTTCGAGATTAAAAAGTCTCAATTACCTTTTTTTTTTTATTATTGCGTGGCAGAAACAAGCTTCATTATTAAAAAAAATTGTCCTGCGATAGTGTTTGCTGAAACATGAATGTAAATGAAAATATTATGTAGATATAAATGTTCTAAAATACAAGCAAGATACAGTATTTTCACACGATTTCACATGATTTTTTTAATTTAACAGGTTGTGTATAGTATTTGATCATTCATTCTATAAAATGTATATGCCATTTTTTATTTAAAATAGTATTTATTTGCAGTCTGTTTCAGCACTGGCTTGTGCATCAGATTTATTTTTAAATATTACCTGGTAATTTCACCTTCCCCTTTTCAATGTTTTTCCTGTGCCAGTTTGTAAAGACTTATGTACATATTTAGACAATTGGGCTTTCTGATATAAAACTTTCTCAGTATGTCCAGCATGTCCCTCTGATCGTCTTGAAACTGGGGTTTTGGTTTAATGGAAATTGTGTGCTTTGCATTATTCATACAATTCTTAAAGATCTTATCAGAGACCCACAGTGTGTCAGTTATGGAGACACACTGTATTTTGCAACATGCTACCAAAACCGAAATGTTTCAACAACTGTAATTGTTTGAGATGTTAGATGAAATATACTTTTGCCTGAGAAATTGTAATTGTAGCAAAGAATGTGCTAATGGTTTTCTGTATTTCAATGACATTCCATTCATGAACAAAAACATCTGATTTTCCAAGATGTGACATCTTGCATAACATTTCATCTTTGTCTTTGAATATTACACAGTTCTTTGGCCAGCTACGAAAGTGCTGTGGCTTTAATAAGTTAAAGAGATATTCTGGATTAAATAAAAATTCTGACAGCCTCTATGATAGGGCTGTAAAATAGATTAATCATGATCATGTTTACATAATATATGTGTGTGTATATTTATATAATATATATATTTCTGTGTGTATATATACATATGTATAAACATATACAAAATAACAACAAAATATCTGAGTTACTTTTTCAAATAAGTAACGCAAGTTCCTGTTTTCCCATGTATTGACTGACTGCTCTCCTGTCCATATGTGGATTTCTTTGATGAATATGAAGTTTAAAAGAAAACCATTTTGCATTCTTGCTGAATAAAAATATGGATTTCTTTTAAAAAAAAAAAAAAAAAAAAAAAAAAATTTTTTTAAAGGTTGTGTTTAAATATTTCCTATACCTAGAAGCTTATTTTGTAATATGTTTTGAAATAGATGAATCAGTAAATCTGGTCTATAACACAATAACACACCTGTTATATGGTTTAGTTTCTGAAAAACTGGATCAAAAGTGGATCCAGTTCTAATATCATAACTGAGAAAACATTTCAAATCTGTAGTCTTTTGCATACTCATCAACTAACATTAACGACTATGGTAAGGTTTCACCTATAGGGACTTGACTATATTGTATTGATTAGTTCAACAGAGCTCAATCACAGTCCTTTTTCAGGTGCCTGTACTTAACACAGTCCCAGCATGCCTCTTGTTTTCATCCATGCTCCGGTGCACAAGTGGAGCGTTTTAAAAAACAAGGGCAAGATAATTGCTTTTAGGCATAAAGGGAATTTTTGATCCTCTCGTGGCAATCTTTCACAGACAATTAAGCATGTTGTCTTGATGATCGACAGCCTCTGCGGCAGGAGCTATCAAGTTCATTCTAGAAGCAGCTGACAGGAGCAATTTTCTCTCTCAAAAGTCTGGTCCTCAGATGCATGAGGCAAGCTTTTCAATGAGAGATAATCTTTGTTTAATGGGACATTCTTAGACAACTAAATACAATAATGGTGAGGTGTATTAGAAGGAGAGATTATAGATCCATGATCTATACACACTGCTGTGTTAATGGTGTAAACAGTAAGTGTTTACAGTGAGAGTGCTGTTGACTGAGAAATTCTAGTGTGATGTGACAGTAATGAATTGCTGCTCACTGAACTTCAGTATGTGATGTATTTCTGTGTGAAATAGGGTGTTTATCCATACATACTACAATGGAGCCAAGTGATTGGAGCAAGATTCATTTATGAAAGATTATGAAAACAACATTTCTTTCATGAATTGTTCAAAATGATCATGTTTTAAGCAGGGTTGTGCACCATTCAGAAGTGATTTGAGAATTTCTCAAAATGAATCGAGGTAGCAACCAAGATAGAAAACGGCACTTCAAATGTGAATTAAAATTAATTTAAAAATTAATTAATTTGAAGCTAAATTTTAATTAGAAAAGCAAAGTTTGTCAGGGGTAAGACAGACTTTAAACATCGGCTTGAGCATAAAGTTATTGACAGAGATAATTATATTTCGGGTTTTTGTGCTCTGTATGATTTTTTTGTGTGTTTTTGTTTTTTTGAAAGTCTCTTATTCTCACCAAGGCTGCATTTATTTGATAAAAAATAAAGTAATATTGTAAAATTTTGTTAGAAAATTTCTATTTAAATATATTTTAAGATGTAATTTATTCCTGTGACGGCAAAGCTGATTTTTCAGCGTAATTACTCGAGTCTTCAGTGTCACATGCAGTGTTGGGGGTAACACATTACAAGTAATGCAAGTTATGTATCAGATTACTTTTTTCAAGTAGCTACTAGCTAGTACTTTAGTATTCCTCAAAATGAATAAAAACCGTCAAACGCAAACTCTGAATATTAGGCAAACCTGCAATAATGAAATGTTACATAACACAAATATCCTTTATGTAATCTCACTTTATTAGCCAATGTCTTTGCTGCTGACCTTTGATGATCCAATCCAATTTTTTTAATGCTGAAGAGCATAGAGATAATAAATACCAATACTATTGGCCGCTGGATCGTACGTCAACGGCGCCGCCATATTGCGGAGGGCAAATTTCCCATAACTCTCGTAACGGGAATTGAGAAAAATGCCTGCTTCGTGTAGCCTAGTGCTGAGGGCTGTACAAATCGCAGCACAAAAAAGCAAGTCTCGGGGAATTACCTTTCACAAGCAAGACTGAACATTTGTATTTGGTCATTATATAATTAGTAATAGTAACGTTAGTTGGCCACCGGAGTCAGTCAGACTAAAATAGCTAGCGATGTCGCTAGTTAACTTAGCTGTGAAAGTTGAAACATGAGTTGACATGATTTATATTATAGTTTTAGCTTATATTATATTTTAGATTATAAAGTAAATTTCCTGAAATTTAAATATTCATCTATATTTTCTTAAAATCGACTTTTATGACAAGTACTCGTTTCGGGTAGGTAGGCTACTAGTCACTATTTCATTTACTATTTTTATTATTGTATATATTATTCTGCAATTGATATTAGGCTACATTGTATTTGCTGTTATTGTTATTATAATATTATACCACTTGCGATTATCAATCTATAGTTATGCTGCTAAATTATTGTACTATTCACTAGTCACTATTTAACTTTTTTTCTTTTTGTCTATATACTGTAATTGATATTTCATATCCTATTGCTATTATTATAGTATTATACAGAAACTATATGCTATTATCAATATATTATTATTATATTATTGATATTATTAAATTATCAGACAAGAAAGTCAGACAAGATCCATAAGGCTGAAGAAACTCTAGACAGACGATGCCAAGATGAAGATGCAGGAATCAAACTCGGCGTGGAATCACAGACCAGGATGCTGGTTGATGTCAACTCTAGACCGGTAATCAATCTCAGCATGGAAACTCTGACGAGGTAACTGGCCACGAGAACAAGACATGAATAACGAACCGACATCACACAGTTCACACGCCAGCGGCCAGCTAGATAAAGGCAACTGACTAGCAACATCTGTGAATTCTGATTAGAGTGATCAGCTGTTGTTACTAGGCAACGCACCGCATACCCACAAACACACCAGACATAGATAAACGAACACACGGATCCATTAATCGTGACATTACCATAAAGGATCCATCAGTTATCTTTGTTATTGCTAAAATCGGGTCAAAAACAGAAAATGCTTTTTCCACAATAAGAAACTTTATCTCATTTAATGTGAAAATTAATGTATGGTGGTCTTCACAATATTCTTATCCAAGAATAAAAAGCCAAATACATGACAAGCCTGAGCTTTGACAATTCCTTATTACATTTTTTTTATAAGTCTAACTAACGTTAACTGTTATCGAGATTTTAAATAACTAGAGATGGAACTTTTTGTACACCACGAACAAACCACTGAAATCGGTTGATAAATGTAAACGTTGTTTTTTTTTTTTTTTATCCAGATAAACCGCGGCTCCCCCATTTAACGTACTTGCATTTGTTTACAGCGCAGTCTTGCCCTCAGCAATATGGCGGACGCGTTAGTGGTGTTCTTCTGCAATTCAGAATGGCAGCACAGCTGAATGGTTTGTTTGAGCTGCGCCCTCTACTGTACAGGCGTGAAAATGCATTTATTTATGCATTTGCACTTTTGGTGTGAAAAGGCCTTTACATTTGCCAAAAACAGAAATGTTAGTTGTTGTTGTTATTAAAAAACAAACCAGCAAGCCCCACCCAGGTGAGAAAAAGTAACACAAAAGTAACGTAACACATTACTTTCCAGTAACTTACACAATTAGTTACTTTTTTAAGGAGTAACGCAATATTGTAACTTATTACTTTTAAAAGTAACTTTCCCCAGTACTGCACGATCCTTCAGAAATCACTCTTAATAAGCTGATTTTGTGAGCAAGAAACATTCTTTATTATTATCAGTTGAAAAACGTTGTTCTGCTAAATCATTTTGTAGAAACCTTGATACAATTTTTTTTTTCATGAATAGAAAGTTCAAAAGAACAGCGTTTATTTGAAAAAATATTTTTTGTAACATTATACATTTTACTGTCACTTTAGATCAATTGAATGCATCCTTGAGTAAAAGTGTTAATTTCTTTAAAATAAAAATATTGCTGACCCCAAACTTTTAAACGGTAGTAAATAGTTGTGAGATGAGGCCAATTCAATTCAAATTCAAACTCATGAATCGAAAGTGAGCCAGTTGTTCAATTATTACATTTGCCAATAACCTTGTATTAAGATGTACAAAAACTCAGACTTGAGTTTAAGAACTCAAAAAAATATCTGTTTTGAATTTTTTTGGTCAGATGGGTCCCCATTTTGGGAAACACTCTGACTTCATCCGCAGTCAAGTCATGTTTGCTTGTGATGTCTTTCTGTGCCAAATGCGTCCATTGACTGATTGCCAAATTAATCTTTTATAGGTAAACACTGCGTTATTCTAAAAAAAATCAAACAATGAATAGTTTGTATACTGTGATATAAAAGTTCAAGTTGTACTTTCATGCTCATAAGACCCGTTGAAAGGTTCTGCTTATCAGTTCTTTTTGATTATTAGTTGGCAAGTGTTTGGACGGCTGTCTCAAGGAGAGAGGCTGGCTCCAAACCTGAAGATGTCCATTCCAACCACAAAGGCAGTGAGTCAAACTGCATTACGTTTGGTTAGAGGGTTTTGACCACACATACCAGAGTCTGGAGCCATGTCTTAGCATTTTGATAACACTTTAGTAATGGAAAAATCTGTCACAGCTCCTCATAGGAGCATTTAGAGGTTGATTCAATATTCCTAAGCTATAAATTGTTCCTTTCTGAGCTTTTGAGGACATGCAGGTTGTTTTTCCCCACATTTTCCCTGACCAGAGCACCAGAACCACAACCTCAAACCTGGACAGGACAGCATAAGAAGTTCATCCCTACTGGGATCTTTCCCTATTTGGGGCTGAGCTGTCAGGATAAAGACTGCACGCCATATCCTGGCCATAACGATACTGTCCCACTCAGAGGCAATTACCCTCCACGCCAACATTCCACTTAGAATCCAACAATGCTTAGAGAAGCTCTGGGCTGAGGACTCTGGACCAGCGCCACAGAACACGGAGGTTTTTCACCACACTTTGTGTTTGCTTCTCACATCTCCCAAGGAGAGATGAAGGATAAAAACGTTCTAGCCCAGGCAGTCGGCATGGCTGGATTCATAGGTAATCCTTTCTCTATGTGTAACGGGTTCTGCTGATCCATGGATGAAGTACATTTCATCCCCTGAGATTTACTTTGCTTTGAAGAGATGGCAGATTGGTTTTTATAAATAATTGTCCATTTGGAGAAGGAGCGTTTTGATGCCAGATTTTATGAACTGAGAGGTCGAATCACACAGCTGCGGAACATTATCATTCTACCGCGGTCAACATGTCCTGTCTTGGTCAACTCACTTAACAACCACTTGCACACTCACATAAAGTCAGTGCCCACCAAAGTCAAGCGTCGTTTGACCAAAAACTCCAAAACCAAACACAAATAATGGGCCTAGGATGTTATGCAGAGGGTCAGGGCCCTCTAGGTGGCCTCAGTAAACTTCCAAGTGGCTGAAAGAAAAATCAGAGCCCGTCTACGGAGAGCCTGCCCACTCCCTATTAAGTCCTATTGTACCGAATTTTGGTTGTAGTTCCACCAGAGTTCCACTGGGACGATCGACCATGAGTGCAAAATGAATGGGAGTCTATGGGGCTAAACGGCTAAATTTGTCTCTTTCACCCGATTGCCGTTGAGAAATCTCAGATTTGATTGTAGGTTTTGCAAGTTCAACATGGGTTATAGGTCGAAAGTTGAATGAACGAGTACTTATGTCCTTTCGATTTCTTACAGGTTGAGTTGGTGTTTCCCATAACACGCTAGCATTCTGCTAATGAACGCTGATTGGTCAGTGAAGGACTGATTACGACCAGAGATACCGCTTGATGGCATCGTGGCATCCGAAGCGGGACCAGAAACAAACAAAACAAAAACTCTTCTAGCACGTGTATTTACCTGTGTCAGCTGTGTTGTTGATGCCTCGAGAGAAAAGAAAGTGCAGAGCGCGAAAGCACCAAAGTGACTGAAGGATTGCCGTAAGCAGTATCTCCGGTCGTACGATGTGTATGATGTCATTGACATTTTAAAAGACTTTTTAAAGCAAATAAGTGACTCTAAAAAATCTAACACCCAGCAATGTGTAATTTCTTTGCATCTCCTTTCGAATACAACATTCAAATTACTAGACAAAAAATTATATCCTGAGAAAAGTGGATTTTGATGGGTATAGCACCATAGACCTCCATTCATTCTGCACTCGTCCTGTGAGCGCCCTCATATGGAACCAGAGTGGAACTGCAACCAGTTCAGAAGCCGGAAGTTTACTGAGAGTGAAACTTCTCCCCTTATTAGACATTCTCTGGTTAAATTAAACATTTTAATATGTTAAAAGTAAAAAATTATCTAACAATTAAACACAGAATAGGATTTATATCGAACATTAGACTTATATTAACAAACATGAAAAAATGTCTCATCGCATCCGCTAGTCAGACAAAAGTGCTATTCCTATAATGCCCGGTATATATTGTACGATTTTGGGCTGTCCCAGACGAAAGATGACCAATCGTGGTGATTTCTGTGGTCGTGGCTCCTGGCTACAGTGGTCCTACAGTGAGAGATGGCCATTCAGTCTTGCGACCAAAGATAGCCTGCGATAATTTTCTGACAGTGTCAGAAATTTAGCATGATCATCTCACAGTGTGTCTAATGGTGTATTGATTAACACAACATTACGCTAAAACTTAAAACTACTTACCTCAAGCTCAATTTGCAAACTTTGCCATGCCAAGTTGGCCTCTTTTCCCTAGTTTATATTCTCCTCTTTTTTCAGTGCACATTAAAACCACAACTGCCAAAGTGCGATTCATCTTGCTCTATTTGTTTATCACAAGCGCATGCTAATGAAGTTTTATTCTGCTACTAACTTGCGTTGTTGCAATTTGTAAAAACCTATTGTGATACAATAGGTGTCATCAATCGTGGAAGAAAAAAAGTTTAGATATCAATCATAATGGCATCGGTTATGGCCATCTTTAGTAGCTCCTTTGATAGTGAGTAAAACGGCTTTATATTTAACGAAGCACATGAAAAAGATCTGAACCGGAAGCGATGCAACCGTTTTACAGAATATGGAAGTTTGTTGCGCATATAACTCCCCATACTGGAGTAAAAAAGGTTGAATCACTGATATAGGCTAGATCATCTAACTGCTGCCTTTATTCTGCTCGACATGTTTATTTCTGTCAGATATTAAGAAAAAAAATACGCTGGTTGAAAAGAAAGTGTTGACAGATTACGTTTGTTAAGACACATTTTTAAGCTTCATGCTTCTGTTCACGTGAAGATTGTGTTTCCTTGTGGATAATTTTATTAAAATGATGCTGCCCCCTAGTGTACATTCATGATATTTACACCAAGGCGCAAATATTTCCAGCATCATAAATTAATTTCTAACTTCATTCATTTGTCTTCCTCGTCTATGTATTATTCTTTCATGAGTCAATCAATAACAGGAAATAAGAAAAAGGTATGTTACATGTGATATCTGAGAGCAGAGTATTTATTGATTTATTCATTCATTTATGTGTTTGTTTGTAAGTTTTTTTTTCAATAAAAAAAGTTAAGATTACTTTAAAAACACATTATTCCACATAAACATATTCTGGGGGGGGGAACTCATTTAGCCTATCTTGCTTATTCCAAAAGCAAATTCAAGATCTGTAATATTTGTGAGATTTGTATAGTAGGGACATATCAGAGTGTTGTTGGGAGGGTTGTTCCATTTATAATGTATTCATGGGTTTCATCAGGTCCCTTTCCACAGGTGTATAAAATCAAGCACCTAGATTATGAATGCAGACTGCATTGTGCTTGATTAATACACCTGTGGAAAGGGACCTGATGAAATCCATGAATACATGCGTCATTGGCGGCTATGCAGTCCGCCATATTGGAACGATCAAAGCCTGCAACATCATAATATATTTATTTTATATGTCTATGGTTTGCAACCGTAGTTAGACGCATAGTCGATTGCAGAGAATGTATTAATATAGTCGACTTCAGCAGATGATTTTGCTAAACTAACACAATACAATAAGATGAAGGCTACATTACAAGTTACAATAGTAAAAGTAAAAACATTAAAAAGTACCATAGTAAAAACCTGTAATATTGAGTTGATACAAATAAAAACACAAACCAACACAATAATCTCACATGTAAAAGGTTAAGCCATTTCTTCGGGAATTTAGATCTCTGTCTTTGATTTCACAACCAGAAGCTGCACAACGTTGTGGCATCATTGATTCTTATCATTGAGTAACGATAAGCATACCGTTCCAAGATGGCGGGCGCGCCGACATGTCTTAAGGAGTGATTCCCCCCTTTGCTCTCAGAACGTCACTGCGGAATACTCCAAGGCGATTGGTCCGCGGGGTTCCTAAGACAACACACAGACTACTCACCCTGCTTAGTTTCCGCTGTTATGAGATGGTTAGTTTCTGACATGTCCAAGAATAAGGTAAGCCGGTGACGTTTGAAACAAAAATATACTGAATCACGTGAAATTGTGAGCTATACAAGAACCATTTCTGCACACTTTCTTTAAAATTAGCTCTGCATTACAAAACTGTGTGACGCTCCAGCTCTAATAATGTTTGCTGTAAAATAAAAACTTACTTTAAACAGCAGACAGCTGGACATAAAGGTGCCTACAGTTCCCAAAGGAAAAAGGAAGGGTAAGTTAAGTCTGTTAGCTTTTGCTTTCTCATACAATGACATTCATTAATTTAAGTGTCTAGATAGGCATACTTCACACCACCGCTCTACTGTTTGAGTTCAGTGCGATTTTATTTTCTTAAAGAAAATGATACTTTTATTCATCAAGGACACGTTAAATTGATCAAAAGTGGCAGCAAATACATTTATAATGTTACAAAAGATTTACATTGCAAACAAATAGGCTACCGTTGAAAGAATCCTAAAAATGTATCACGGTTTCAACAAAAATATGATTCAGCACAGAAACCAGAACGGATTTCAACATTGACAATAATAATAAATATTTATTGTGCATCAAATCATCAAATCAGCATATTATTAGACTGATTTCTGTATCACGTGACACTGAAGACTGGAGTAATGATGCTGAAAATTCAGCTTTGCATTAAAGGGGGTAGTTCACCCAAAAATTACAAATCTGTCATCATTTTGGGTGACCAATCCCTTTAAAAAAATTACATTTTAAAACATATTCAAACAGATAACATTTATTTTAACATTTAAATTGTAATAAAATGTGACAATATTACTGTATTTTGGACTAAATAAATGCAATCTTGATGAGCATAAGAGGCTTTTTTCACTTAGCTACTAACTTAGCCTAATCTTTTAGTGGAGATGCTTGTGCAAACTGCATTTAAAAAAAAGCGTTTCATATTTTCTCTGAAGTTCAAACTGTTGTCTGTGTAGGTATGTACATGTGTATGAATAAAAGGTAGTCGAACAATCCAATGTGGTTCATTTTCAGGGAGGTAAGGAATTGTATACGGTACAGATGTGGCCTGACCAACACCATTCAGGATGTCCTAATCCAGAGACCAGGCTGGGTAGAGGTGAAAGAGTAAGTGCTGAGCTTTTACTGTGTGTGTTTTCGAACAGTAGTTCAGTATGTACAGGTTTCAGTATGTACAGTATCATCTTTGCATCATGCATTCATGTCTCCCCATACAGAGAAGGTGATTGGGACTTTAACTGGTGTGATGTTGGATGGCTGAGAGAGAACTTCGATCACTCGTACATGGAGGAACACGTGCGGATATGTCACTTTCGCAACCACTACGAGGTCAGTATTATGAAATGATGAAATTACGTTGTATAATACATTTACTGACCTGCAGAATATTGTGTATATTACAATCGAATGAAGGTGAACAGAAAATAATCATGATTGATTTATATTTTTTCTTTAGCTGACTCGTAAGAACCTGATGGTAAAAAACCTGAAGAGGTATAGAAAAAATTTAGAGCGGGAGGCTGGGCGTTTAGAGGCAGCCAAATGTGACTTTTTCCCACGGACGTTTGAGCTGCCCAGTGAGTATCACATATTTGTGGAAGAGTTTAAGAGAAGCCCAGGGAGCACCTGGATCATGAAGCCTGTGAGTGTTTGTTGCAGTACGATACTACCAAACTGATCATCAACAGGTCATCCATTGTTACAATAACTTCCCATCACAGGTGGCACGATCACAAGGGAAAGGAATTTTTCTCTTTCGGAAACTCAAAGATATCATAGATTGGAGGAAGGTAATACAAATTTGACAGCACCGAATCTTAAATCTTACATTTGTAAATGTAAATTCTTTCATTAGTGTCATCCCAAACCTCTATGTTGTGTAACGGTGCTGCTGTTGGTTTTAGGATGGGACCCGCTCTGAAGAACAGAGAGATGAGGCTCAAGTTGAGAGCTATGTCGCTCAGCGCTACATTGAGAATCCCTACCTCATAGCTGGTACATCTAATACATTTTTAAGGCCAATTCACACTTGCCCGACAGATGCAGACAGATGGCAGACTGTCGGATCAGTCTGTTACCCCTGTTGTCCTCTGTCAGAGCTTGTTTTCACCGATTGATCGTTGAATCCATGCTTATTGAGTCATGGAATGTCATACTGTAATCTGGTGATTGTCCGTATATGTCGGCATCTGTCAGTGCAGTGTGAATTGGCCTTTTGCTTCAGTACTTTATTGTCTTTATTCGATTTATTTGAACCTTTATTATTATAATAGCTGAACGTATTTGACCTCTACCACCAGGGAGAAAATTTGACTTGAGAGTCTATGTGCTCGTAACATCAGTAAGTGAGCGTTTTTTTTATTGCAATTTTATTTCATAAATATGCACAGTGCAAATGTTTCATTGATAAAGTACTTTCTTCTGCTGCAGTGAGAAACATGTTTAAAAAATGTGTTATTTTTGCAATAGCACATGAAATTTAAGTTATAGTTCACCGAAATGTTTTTATTCTGTCATCATTTACTCACCCTCGAGTTGTTCCAAACCTATATGAATTTCTTTCTTCTGTTGAACACAAAAGAAGATATTTTGAAGAATGTCTGTAACCACACAGTTAATGGACCCCATTGACTTCCATAGTATTTCTTCCCCCGTACTATGGAAGTCAATGAGGCCCATTAACTGTTTGGTTAACCATATTCTTAAAAATATCTTATATTTTATGCTAAAAGAAATTCATACAGGTTTGGAACAACTTGAGGGTGAGTAAATGAAGACTATCCTTTTAAGGTGCATTCATGCAATGTTGAAATTACCGCAATTATGAGATTCCGACTTGAGTTTCTACACCAAATTTATTTTTACACCAATTTTTTTTCGAGCGTACCTGATGCTCCATTAAAAATCTAGGCTATAAGTTTGCAAATGCATAATTAATGCATTATTATAACATAAATTGTTACTTCTTGTATTGTGGTTTTTGATTGTTATTTACTTAAATTACACAGATTCATTTTGGGCATTCCAGTGTTGCCATATAAACTATATAATATAAACTATATAACTATAAGGATGTGAACAGCTCCAAGTACAATGTCCTGGTTGTCATTTAGTTATTACGTAATTAATTACGACATAGCTGGACTTTTTGTTGTTGTTGACTTTACATTGCATTTTTAAAACAAGACAGGCAATATAATGAATGTAATTTTGTTTTTGGCAGTATATTCCATTGAAGGCCTGGCTGTATCGTGATGGGTTTGCTCGATTTTCCAACACCAGGTTCTCTCTCAACAGCATAGATGATCAGTGTATCCTTTGCTATATATTTCTGAACTACACTCTACTTTTATTTTACGCCCCATCGTACATAGACATGGAATTCGCTTGTTTATCACCTTTAACCTTGATGTTCACAGACGTTCATCTCACCAATGTTGCAGTGCAAAAAACTGCTCCTGATTATGATCCTGAGAAGGTATGTTGAAAGTACACTATTATGTTCATTAAAATATACTTAATTAAAAAGCAGTAATCGCTGACTTTTACTCTCTCCTAGGGTTGTAAGTGGCAGATGCAACAGCTGCGCTGTTATCTGACTGCTAAGCATGGTTTCGAGACAGTGCAGACTCTGTTTAAAGAAATTGACAACATATTTATTCGCAGCTTGCTTAGTGTTCAGAAGACCATCATCAATGACAAACACTGTTTTGAGTTGTACGGATATGACATACTACTGGACCAGGATTTAAAGCCGTGAGAATGCTTTATTTTGGACTTCATGTTGCTTATCAGAACTGTATGAATGTAGGAATACCTTGCATTGCTAAAAACAAAAAAATGACAGCAGTTTGCCATCATGCAGGTGGCTGATTGAAGTGAACGCTTCACCCTCCCTCACAGCCAGCAGTCAGGAGGACTATGAGCTCAAATACAGACTGCTGGAGGACACCTTGCACATTGTAGACATGGAGGGCCGGTACGATTTGACATTCGACAAACTGACATAAAATTACATGGAAGAGAGTGGAGGATTGTCTATTTTGACATTGTTGTCCAAAACATTCTATTATGCTTAGTCTGACAGGCAAGGAGAAGAGGGTTGGCGGATTTGACCTAATGTGGAACGATGGACCTGTCTACACCGATGTCGGTCTAGAGGCCATGGGTTGTTCTTGCCTCGTGGCAAATACACACCTTGGTTAGTGTCTTTTACTGCCTAATTGGAGATCTTGGCCTATAGTGCACTCAATGAGCCTGTTTCTGTCCGTAGTTGAGCTTTTTAGACACACTCTTAGGCATTTGTGAATTACATCCAGTTCAACAAGAAGTATATTCATTAACAATGCATGCTAGCCTGGGAAAACCCAGACAACTTCCGGCAAATTTAGATTTGCTCTGCAAGGAGTCTGGCAAAGAGATTTCATTCAAGCCCATTTCTAATCCCTCGAAATCGCGGCACCAATCAGAAACGTTGGGGCGGGCTTTACATGATGACGATCGCTCTGATTGGTTTTAGGTCTATCCAATTGCGCCCAGAGGCATTTGAGCGACGTCCGTTGGTGACGCCCGTTTGGAAATGAGTTATTAATGAAGCTTTGCCAGACCATAACTCAGTTACTACTGAGAATGGTCTGGTTTTAACCAGGCTAAATGCATGCATGATACTTTCTAAAAAATAGGGTACCAAATAGCGCTTTAAAGTCTTCAATAAGTATTTGGTCAAAGCATTAGTTGCACCAAAAATGAAATTCTGTCATCATTGTCTCACCTTCAGGTTGTTCCAAAACTGTATGACTGTATTCTTCTGTGGAACATATTTTGTATATATGGAAGTCGATGATCACCAAAACTGTTTGGTTACCAACATATGTTCTTTTGTGTTCAGGTTTGTAATGACATGACGGGAAATAAATGCAGAAATTTTTTTACATAATTTTTTTTATTAACTATCCCTTTAATGTTAAAAACATTCAGGAGCTCAGGAATTCTATTAAATGAGCTTTATTTTACCAAAATCTGGTAACGTTTTAACCCCTCTGTGATTTTGTCATTGTCTACAAAATATTAATGTTGTTTAAAAAGATGTCATTGGTAACAGGGTTGCAAATAACATATTACTACTACTCTTCATGCTATATGCTGTTAAACATCTACGTTTTCTAAAACACCTATTTGTGGAAAGCATCATATCACATACAGCATTTACTAATGTCTCCTGCAATAAGTACAAATGCTTTTTGCTCATTTTGTTTTTACAGGCTGTGTGAATGATCGCCAGAAACAGCTTCAACAGCTCCTAAAGCCTTTCCCAGGACAGAAGAGAGCATGATATGCAGATGACATCTAATCAGTGTGACAAATTATGCATGACATCCCACAAATACCTACAATGCTTATAATATTCACCTAAGGATTCAGATGAGTGTAAATATGAGCATTTAAATACCCAGAAGAGATGGCAAAGCCACTGAACATTTTCATTTACTTGCTGAAAATTACATGGTCTGTCATTGTTTACCGTTTTATAATGAGTTTAATGAAATTTCGATGACGGTATCAATCTCTGCATTCAAATAAATACAGTAGACAGAGGCTCTGATGATGTAATGAAAATGGTTTATTTTGTATCTCTAAAAATAGCTGCATTCAACTCTACCAACAAGTCCCAGCAAAATAAAAGCACAATCTGACAATGATAGGACAAAAGTAGATTTTTGTGTATGTGTGTTTTTTTGGGGTTTTTTTGCCTGATAAGGGAACTTTACAGTACATGACATCCAAAATGAAATGGTGCTACATACAGTACATCAAGTATGGAAATGTGGTACTACGTACTGTATGGCCTCAACCTGTACCAACTTTCAAGTCATATGCATTACACATATAAAACTACAAAACCACAACCATCATTGTTCCTTAAAAAAATAAACAAAACATGCTATATTTAGAGAACATGAAGTTCAATGTGATCACCTGAAAAGTTCTCAAGAAGTAAACAAACATAGATAACCTTGACCCTATTATCTTAATAGTTCCGTCTCCATCAACACAAACCGCACCACAAAACCACCATCATCAATCCTAACATCACAATTCAACTACATCTAACTCACTGAAAGGCTAATGTCTTCCAAAACATTCAAAGATAAATAATGCATTACACAAAACATTCTTATTTAACTAAAATTTCAAACCATTATAATAAACATACATTTAATAAATAACAAGAAAAGAAGTCCTTGTAAATAGCACTTTACAAAAATACAGTCGTTACAAAACATTCATTATTCATCTCAAAAATATACATTCTTTGACCAGTAGTGCTCACTACACAAAATGCCACACACTGACATTCTTAGTCGTACCTCCCTCAAATAAGAGATATGCACTGTACATGCACACTGGATTTAACTACGTTAATTTCATTTTATAGAGGATTTGTGCGTACAGTAAGCAAAGATAACCTGCTTTTATGTACTTAAGCAGATAAAATTAATATATCTTGAAGGAATGCACATTGAAATATACTAAAATGATGAAAAGGCATGATTTCTAAAGAGAAGGATACATTTTTAAGGGTGCGGTCACATTTACCGTTTCAACAGAAACCCATGCGATTTCACCTGAGGCCATTTCAACGGGTTCAAGTTATCATTGACCAATAGAAAGCTCCTCAATTTGAAAGTTATGTTGAGTGCGTGAACACAATGGCCAATCAGAGGTGTTTAAGAATTTGTTCAACAGCGCTAAAAATGCTAGAGGGAAATGCCGGTATAGTCAAATTTTTACAATTTCAGTACCTACTTGGTACCGAAGTCGGTACTTTTGACAACACTACTGCCAATAGACAATGGACCTTTTTCCAGCCAAATTTAGCTAATCTGACCGCACCTTTATCCTTTCTACTTATAACTACTTTTAACTGCAGTGATATTAGAATTGTTTAATTAGCTCTTCTTTACAATAAGCAAAATGGAAATGTTTTTGAGGCAACAGAAAATAGGCGTGAAAGGAGCACTAACTATTTGGCGTACTGAGCATTTTTCACTTTGCCATTGGTCTTGGTAGCTGATGGCACTTTTGCATCGCAGCTGTCGGCGACCATTCTTTTAGTGCCAGATCTTAATCGTGCTTCACCTGTTCTTGGACAATCCTTAACCGTTTTTTTCCCTGGACCACCACCTTCCCGCTTTATAGCGGCAGGAACTCGCCTATCAACCCCTTCACATTTTGCTCCAGGTGGATCTTTCTGTTTCTCTGCCTCATTTGACCTCACAGTCTTTCCTTTCTTGACCAAAGAATGGGATTTGACAATCGAGTTAAGTTCATGAGATGACCTGCGCACGTTCCCCACGGCCTGCATGTGGTTTTGCTGAGCCTTTGCTGCTTGAGGACTGACCAGGTGCTGGTTTTTCGATGTGGTGCGGTTTTCGGAGGTGGAGGCCCGGCTTTCACTGCTGCTTCTCTTTTGGGAGTTGGCCGGAGGAGCTTTGCGTTCTAAAAGGGGACTGAGGCGGGAATGGCGCTGGTAGGCATACGATGAGCAAGTGCCGTTGCAGAGTGGGTAACGGATATGGCAGTGAGGGCAAACTAGGCGAGAAAGCTGGGAGGATGATGGGCTGCTAACTGAAGAAAAGAAGCCCCGCTGACCCTGCCGAAAGCTTTTCGGAGAGCTGAGGCGTGTCGGAGGAGCAGTGTGAGGCCTGGTCCGGTTGCTGTTTGCTAGGACACTGGTGGCCTGAACTTTTGTTCGGATGATGGGCACGATGTGCTGCCCACTCTCAGCCTGAATGGTTTGTATCTGGTGCCACTCCAGCTGGAGGAGGCGCTCCAGATACTTCTCTAGCTGCCCTACGGGTTTTGGCCGGGGAGCCCTCTTACCCTCCGTGTTGAGGAAGATGGCGAGCTGCCTCAGGCTCCAGGTATTGAATGGAGGTGGCAGGAAGTCTGGGTAGCTGTAGCTGACATCATCTTCCTCCAACGACCTGGGGCCAGGGATGTGGGGATGCAGGTCCATGGAGGTGATCACCTCTGCACGGAGGTTAAGCTGAGGAGGAGTGCAGGGAGAAGGCAGCACTGGGAGCCTCTCGGAGTCAGACAGGTCACTGGCGCTGTCTGTGTCATCCTCCTGGTGCTCCAAAAGGCGGAGTGACTCCAGATCATGGACGTGATCCTTCAGGGTGAAATGCTGCAGCACTGGCTGAGGAGCCAAGGGTAGCGAGAGAGCACGACGGCTCTTCTCCAAGGCCACGTGGCTCAGTTCCATCTCTCTACAGCACTGAGGCTCCAGCTGAATTTTCTGCCTCTCCTGTCCACGCTCGGGACATGACAGTTTGGGACGTGAAGGCCTCATGTCTGATTCTCCCTGTGTGCTACAGAAATAGTTCAAGTGAGATATTTTATTAATTTATTAGGGCTGGGTTGACAATATTGATTTTTCTACTTCAATGAAATGAAAATGATTCTTAAATCCCAAGAATGATCTTTCAGTCTGTACTGTTTTCCATTGATGCATGAATCAAATTTCATTATCTGTAGTGTGCCTCCCATACAATAAGCTTGGTGATTTGTTATTTTTGATATTCCAATCCTGTCAATTCATTAAAAAAAATATGTGGCACGTGAACTTATCATCAGAGGTGGAGGTAACGCATTACAAGAAACATGAGTTACGTAATCAGATTACTTTTTTTCCATGTAACTAGTAAAGTAATGCATTTCTTTTAAATTTACAACAAAATATCGTTTTTAGTTACTTTTTCAAAATAGTTACTTGCTCATATAAGTAACGTAAGTTATTGTTTTCCCATTTATTGACTGACAGCTCTCCTGTCCCTATGTTGAGAGAAATCGGGAGTAAAGTGTAAACATGATGGTTATTGAATGTAGTGCTAGACTAAATGTGAGCAGGTATTTACTCATCTCCTTTGCACAAAAAGATTCAGTATTCCACAAAATGAATAAATACAGTCAAATGCAAACTCAGAATATTACGCAAACCTGCAATAATTATTTTAAATGATGTACTTTATGTATTTAATCTCACTTTATTAAACAATGTCTTTGCTGCTGACCTTCATTTGTAAAACAAACAAGCAAACCCAGGTTAGAAAAAGTAACGCAAAAAGAAACGCAAAGCATTACTTTCCATAAAAAGTAACTAAGTAACAGAATTAGTTACTTTTTTAGGGAGTAACACAATACTGTAATGCATTACCTTTAAAAGTAATTTTGCTTATCATCGCTTCCTCTTTACTACTTGTTATAACACCAAATAAAAATGAATGAACATTAGAAAGTATGTTGAAAGAAAACGTACAACTTTCAGTAAAATCTCTCAATGAGTGTTTCAACTGCCAAAAGACGTTAAAAACAGCTTGTAAACAATATATCACATAACTTTACGTTTACCTCAGGAAAGCCATTCAATGACCATAACATTTGAAAATTACTCTAGAGAGGCACATTTTAGTAAATATAAGCACTATATTACATGTTCATAATATTTTTACTTAACTTGATAGAGATGTCTTATTTAATGCATGTTTAAATAAATCTGTCAGGAAAACAAGTTATGACAGCCACAGTTTAAATGGTTATATTTCAGTAGAAACATCATTTAAAGGTGCAGTGTGTGATTTTTAGCGGCATCTAGTGGTGAGGTTACGAATTGCAACCAACAGAAGTTACGGTGGTCGTCGTCTGAGACAGCAGAGAGTAAAGCAATGAGGTTTCTTTACAAAGATAAATTAAGAAATTATGTTTACTTAATTATTCGGTAAAACGATATGTTATTGCGAATATTATTGTTTCTTGTTCACCACTGTGTCAGTGTTTTATTCGCTGACTTTAGCTAGCTTCTTTGTAAGAGGAACAACATAGTAGTAGTTTGTCCGTTTAGGGCTACAGTAGAAACATGTCGGTGCAAAATGGCTATTTCAGTGTAAGGGGAGCCGCGGTGTATATAGATAGAAACGGCTTGTTTTAAGGTAATAAAAACATAACGGTTCATTAAGTAAGGTCTTTATACACCACTGAAAACATAGTTATGTATATGATATTGCATTTCTGTCAACAGATCCTCCAAAATATTACACAATGCACCTTTAAGGGTGTGTGTTTGTAAACAACTCAGTTGTTATTAATGTGTTGCTTATTATACCTAAAAAGAAAATAGCAATTGAATTTAATAGTTTGGACTCTGTTATTAATTTTAACCTTTAAAATTTTAGTAAAGTACCACTCAGTTTCCTACATGGTTTCGTTTTTTTTCTTACGATTTTTTTTTAACGTGATTTAGAACCAAATGAATCATTATGAAGTCAAATTAAGCAGAGATTGAAATCAAATCGAATTGATTTGTGAAATCTGTGTCAATACTCAGCCCTAATATTTATCGCACAGCACTTGATCCTGATCAGTAAATCAGAGCATTCTGCAGTGAAATATCCATTTGTTTTATTTTAATACTATTCATTGTTATTTATATAATAAATTCCATATGCTAAGTAAAACTCACCCACGCAACTTGCAAGTGCTGCCAGTTGGACTCTTAGCTTTCTTTGGTTTAATGCCATTTTGGACCTGGGGAAGATCATGAAAACATATTCAAAATGCTGCAAACAGAAAAAAATACGTCTGATGAATCTTAATGTTGCATAATATGTAACTTACAATTTCAGCTTTAGGCAGAGGATCCTTCTCCTGGCCTGGATGCAAGGACACCGTTTTTTTGAGAGGTTTCTTATTCTGGTTGACGTATACTCCTCTCTTATTATTGCTGCAAATAAAGCATATATTCTTAGTGAAATATATATATATTTTTTTTTTTCTGTTTGATTTAAATAAATTGCTCTAATCAAACTTACCTGGCAACAATCCCAGTGTTTTCTGCATTTTTCATTCTAACCTTCTCCTTGTCTGGCACCTTCTTCAGTGTCGCAGACGCAGTTCGTTCCTGCAGGATGGGACCCATCGCATCAACACTATGAAGTGAACAGTCGCAGTTTCCAAGCTCTCAGCTGTGCCCCAAAATGTCCCATTTGTGAGCGCATACACGCACTGTGCGACAGAAGAGCATCATTGCAGATATGAAGCGAAATAACAGCGTCACAGCTTATATTTTCCCAGTTTGCCAAGAATTAGATCAATCCATTAAACTGGGTCGAACAAACTACTTTTTAACAGGGCAATAATCACCTTTGCATCTTGTTTATGAAATTCTCATCATCTTTCATTGAGCGAAACGCGTTGAAATCGCCGTTACTGTGCATCACTACAGCTCGATCAGACTTGTTTACCTGCTGCTTTGTATGTTCAAGCATCGTTGTCGTCGTGATCCTACGACTGGCATGATGGGAATTGAAGTTTATAACTGAAATACGAGAAGCGGGATAATTTCACCGCTGCCTGTTACGGTTACTCATGAAACATGGCAAAAAACAAAATACGCGTAGGTGCATGTATCAAGAGGCATGCTATTGTGGTTGTGTAAATTCGCAAGAATCACCGTTTTATTAAAATGACCAGCAGTGTTGCCAGATCAATGGTAAACATCCTGGTCTGAAAAAAAAAAAAAAACTACTCACAAAAAAATTATTAAAAAGAAGTGAGCCCTGTTTATTTCTGACTGGGTCTAAATACATCAAAACCTCAAATTCAATATGAAATCCAAATTGACCATTTTTTTATGGAATATTTATGTATCATTCCGTCTTTAATGGACCCTTGTGATGACGCGTTTAACGTCATCAGCTTCATAAATCCTGCAAAGTTTTTCATAATTTCATTTCATTTTTTAAATTTATGTACATTTTTAACACTATATTTATTATTATATTACCTTTGCTTCAAATTACAAAAATAAATAAATAATATAGTTAATGCTGCTGTGAGGGTGTTTCTAATACAGCTTTTTGTTTCAAAATTACTCTTTTTTTAAAGTTATGAAAACACTAATGTGGAGTTTTTCTTTTGCTATTTGAGCAAATGGGAACACACAAATATATATTTAATGTAGTCTCTCATTCACCGCGTTTACCTAGCCTATTTATGTCTTCTAAATATAAATGTTGTCATTGTTTTGGAGCACACTAGCTTATAGATAACAGTAAGATTAACATATTCATACTAAAAGCCAAAAAGCTTCAAATTTGATTCATGGGGACTTAAAAAAAAGCCAAAAGTAGGTTATAATCGGCGGACATGGCAACCCTGAGACCCACAGCATTTCCCGAGTACAGCTGACGCAGTTGCCACGCCCCCTGCATTTGACGTCACACCCCTACCAGCTTTGCGCAGTTTGCATGAAATGCATCATCGTATGTGAGTGAAATCACGTAGTATACTTCATCTTTGCACAAAGTTTGTGTAAAGCTCCTCCACATTATGAACGCTTGGTTTATCAAAATAGCGTCGGAGTATCTTCAGATGCGTCGTAAACCCAAACACGACGGATTTTACTGGTGAGAGAATGAAAACACGAATTTGAACTTCTTCTTTTTTTGAATTTTAATACAGAGCCAACGTCATTGACTATATACGTTTGCACTGACACTGTACCATTTTAAAAGATATTAAATGTATCTTGGATAAAAGTGAGCTGAGATTAAAGCAACTATAGTAAGCAAGCCTGCCATGTTTTCACAGCTGCACAGTATTATGCCAGACGTGCTTCTTTGAACTTACTCGAATATTTAATAAGTATTTATAACCTAGAATATTTCTCATTCTCAGGTCTCTGTAAGTTCTCTGTGCAAGGTGCACTGGAAGGGAACTATTTCTAATAAACATGGCCTGGTCTTTGGGATGTTTCCATAAAGACACACCCCTCGAAGAGATGAATGCTGACCTATTTTCTACCACTGTATCAGGTTCCTCAAAGCAAAGTTCCACACTGATTTCCCAGGGCATGTCCCGCTCAAAAACAGACAGTGGGAGGAGGCCAGTTAAAATTCGTCCACCTAGCCCGAGAACGACTCCAAGGCAAACTGCAGGCCGCAGCCTGTCATGTGAACCCCCAACCAAATCCATCATCCAGAGGCGGACTCAGTCCCTTCCATCTCCATCAGAGAGAAGGAAGCTTAGTCGCAGAGCCAGCGTTCGATTTGTGGACTCTTTGGGGTTGGACCTGGAAAATGTCAAGGTTTTCAAAAGCGGCGAGGACCCATTTGTCCCAGAGCATGTTCTCTTCCGACTGTTAATGAATTCTGAGCTGGCCTCGAGTAAGAGGATGGAGATATCCCTACCATATTTGAAACCCATGTTCTCTGTCCAGCCAGGCGAATGCTCAAACTTCACGGATCGTCTGTGTTTTCAGCAAGTATGTCTAGAGCGGGTTTTGTGCTATGAGCCTGGCATTATAGGGATCGTTCAAGTTGTGAATTTGGCGTTTGAGAAGGAAGTGAGTGTCCGCTATTCCTTTACAAACTGGAAGAGTTGCTCAGAAACCAAGGCTTACTGGGTTACAAGCAAATCTATTTCAAATGGGCCCTGCTGTGACACTTTTCGATTTCATCTTCCCGTTCCTCCATTCATCCTTCACCCTGGGGCTGTGCTGGAGTTTGCGGTCTGTTATAAAGTAATGGGGACTCAGTTTTGGGATAACAATGGTGGGCAGAATTACAAATTAACCTGTCAGAGTTACAACCTGCCTGTGCCGAAGGAATGTGAAGACAGCATGATACACTTTATCTGAGGACACTGAAAGTTAGATGGAACTTTTTTAAGAGCACTGTTTTCACTTTTTCATTCTACTTGCAACCACCAGCATTTTCACCATGTGATATACATTGCTGAGCTTCTGGAGGTCTTGCCATAGCACATTTACTTGGTGAATAATATGTTGAAATATGAGATTTTTAACTAAGAACTGTTTAACTGGACTGTAGCACTGAGAGTATTACTGTATGATGACTTTATTAATGCAATATAGATTCAAAAAGTGCCTTTACTATATATATTTTTTACATTTCAGATTTGCACTTGTTTGTGTAAGGATTTTATTGTCACTATGTGGTGATTTTCATAGTAGCCTACTTGTGTATATTGTAAACAGATGTTGATGGAATAAATTATAAGGATGTGTTCAGTGGAGATGGGGAATACCACTTGTTTTAAAGAACTGGTTAAAAAATATTCAGTGATTCTCTTATCACATTGTCCTTTAACTTCCAATAAAGCCATATTTAGACACAATATTGTGCTTTTAAGTGTGTTTTTTAAATTATTAATGTAACTTCAGTTTGTTGCTGCCACCAACATTCAGTTCATAAAAACAAACTAATTTACAATAATTGACATTTGGGTCATTGACAAATAAAGCTTAAAAAAAGTTTTTTTTAAACAATCTTTTAAAAACTGATGTAATGCATATTTTTGAGTCATGAAAAATGTGTTTAAACAAGTTTCAGTTGTTAACATTTCAAAGTGTTTAAATACATTTTTGTGACGTTTTATGTTAGGCAATACAACCAAATCAAATAGTTGTATACATGGATTTCTCGGCGACGTCATCACTGCATGCGCACGCAACCAGGAGGCAGAAAAGACCCGCGGCCTTCGTACCAGAGTAACGTTAAAGGGTTTAGGGTAGGCTAGTAGCAGGTGGTGTTGTCGCTAAATCAAAATGCTAATTATCATGTTAGACTAAGTTAGTAATGTAACAGCCAATGTTAGCAGTGCAGCATCTATAGAGCCCGAATTTGCTTTTATATAAGTTAACCTTGTTTACGTTACTTTACGACCTGCAACATTTCATGACTTCACACATGTACGTGGCAATAATATTAAAAAACTTACTCTAAGCAATGATGAGATCTTGCCGGATCCCTACGCAATACATGACGATCTTTGGATTGTGGATGACAAGTGGCCAGCAATTGTATGGCCTGATATATATAATTATCTTATTCGAAATCCATACACTACTGTTCAAAAGTTTGGGGTTGGTAAGATTTTTATGTTTTTGAAAGCAGTCTCTTGTGCTAAAAAATTCTGTAAAACAGGAATATTATTAAATATTATTGGAACATACATTTTAAAATGCATTCAAAAAGAAAACGTGTAATTTATCAAAGCTGAATTTTCAGCATCATTACTCCAGTCTTCAGTGTCACATGATCCTTCACAAATCATTCTAATATGATGATTTGATGCTCAAGAAACATTTCTGATAATTATCAATGTTGAAAACAGTTGTGCTGCTTCTTATTTTTGTGACATTTTATTTAGGATTCTTTGATGAATAGAAAATTCAAAAGGACAGCATTTATTTGAATGTCAAATTTGCGATCTAAATAGCTGTTTGAAAAAATAAACATGTATTTTTTTCACTGTTCATATGTGGTTGAGCAGTTAAACTCTAGTATGTGCTCATGACAGCACATAATCCACCGTCAAATCTTTGATTTACAGTAAGTAACGTTATATGTGTGCAGTCATGAAATGTTGCAGGTCGTAAAGTAACGTAAACAAGGTTAACTTATATAAAAGCAAATTCGGGCTCTAGATGCTGCACTGCTAACATTGACTATTACATTACTAACTTAGTCTAACATGATAATTCATACATGCATCACAGTATGTCCGGATTTTGATTCGTAAACAGTTGGACTTTTTACATAATGTTATATTAATATGAAACACAAACAAACAGATCCAACTCTGAAATTGCAGTTTATTATTGAGTCAACAAAAAATTACAAACAATGCGAAATCTACGTTAATTACAATGTTCTTTTATTCTTTTATTACAGAACTCGGCATAACGGATAGCGTTTTTTTGCCTCCTGGATGCGCGCGCATCCGGTATTGTTTGTATACAAGAAACCCGTGTATATACTGTAGTTGTACCACCTGACATTGAAAGTGTACCAACCTTCCCACATACTTGAAATGACCAGAATTTGAGAGAGATCTACAAACCTTTTGGATAATGCATTATTTACTGTTATTACCTTGTCAATTCATAATAAAAGAGCCATGTTTGCAGTTGTGGCACCCTGATATTTGAAAATATTTAAATTGATGGACAAAAGTTTTTCAATGAGCTAAACAGCTTTAAAACTACTGATATATATATATATATATATATATATTAAATGTTTATAAGAAAGGTTTCAAACCTAAAATGTGCTAAATACAATAGTATTTAGTTTAAAAAATATATATTATTAAAACACCATTTTAAATAGTTTAGTCGGTTCGTTTGTTCGGATAAGATAACAAAACATAAAATATTTTTTATTATTTTAATGTACTAAAAATGAACTCAAACTAAATAGGTTATGGTTAAGTTTTTAAAAGTAATTTACTTTAATGAAAAAAAGGTATATTTAATAATGATTGAATAGTCTACAGTCGGTGAGTTTTGAATCGAGAAACATCGATTCATTGAAAAGATCCGACTCCAAAGAACAACTTTTTTTTTTTTTTTTTTACCAGCGTCTGTTTATGTGGCCGCGCGTGCTCGTCATTTTACTTTCCCGCGTTATCAAAACACAACGGCTCCATACAACCGTCAAACACGAAATAAATCTTTCTTTTACAAACGATTTTGAGTGACAAATGAACATTTTCGTCTCGAACGATCAGCGTTAACTTCACATTTTTTAAAAAAGGATGTGAAAGTTCCTCCTGAAGTCCGTTGAGGCGTCAGTCATAATCTGAGGTAACGTAATGTTAACGTAATCTGAACACTTCGCCAACTGGCTAAACTAGCTACGATTTAACTTAACGTTACTCCATCAAATAATTAGACAAATATTATCGCCTACAGCAATAATCTTTACTGTAATGTGTGTTATTTTGTTGTATTTGCCACAGTCATTCGCTGCCTATACTGTAGATGAGTCATTAACTGACTAAAAGCCCGCTAACAACATAATTTGATTAAAATATCGCATCCTAAACTAAACAAAGCCAAAGCACGCAGTTTGGTGACTTTTGTAGTTAATGTAATTTCGAGAATTAGAAAGACTGACATTTAGAAGACATATGAGTTCTCTTCTTTCCTGGAATTGTATTTTCTTTGAATTGTGTGCGTCTGAGATCATATTTAATATCTTCAACATTTAAAACAGGTCATCGTCTGTGCATCATGGCACCTTTGCAGGACCATCAGGTGAGAAACAAACCCAAAAGAGCTGTTTACTTCACGCTTTTATTTCTTGGAAAATGGATGTAACGTTAACCTCTCACCTCTGTAATGCCTTTGTCTCCTGTAATTATACGTGATGATTTTTATTCATTTTATGCACAAAACCACAAAGTTCACCTTATAATTTATTACTTAGGTGGAGAAACTGGTGGATGAGGCTTTCAAACACAATCATTTTCGGGCCCTAGAAAAATTTCTGCAAAATGAAAGCAAGGAGGAAACCTCTTTGAAATGTTCCAGACAATTCATGACCAAGCTGGATAAGCTGTTCAACAGGGTAAGTTTATTGGATTTGCATGGCAATTTATTATTATTATTTTTTAATATTGATTCCTCACATTTTTTCACTATCATTAATGTATAGACAAGAGAAATGTTAAGCAAATAAATTAAGATTTGATATACTTTTATACAAATTAGAAGTGCTCCATCTTTGAAATTGTTTAAGTCATCCCTTAAAACTTATTATTTTAAAGAAGCATTTGGGTGAAACGTGATTGTTGTGGTTCTCCATGTGATATATTTTATGGTTTTGCTATGTTTTGTTTATTGATTTTAATTAGATTTTTAGATTTATAATATTGTTTGTATGCATGCTTTATAATAGTTTGTATTTCATGCTTATTTTATCTACCTTAATATTGACTATGTAAAGCGCTCTGAGAATTGACTTTTAAAAGCGCTATACAAAATAAAGTTATTATTATTATTATTATTATTATCAGCACTGAGGTAGATTCAGCTCTTGACATGTCTGAGAGAATTAATGCGCTGTACAGAGTCAGATGGCAAAAGCTCGACAGTTTTTGATTTCACTTTCACTTTTAGGGAATAATTGACTGGTTTGAGACTCCTTCACTGGCATAACTCTTGTGCAGTGTTTGCACATTGCATGTGTGATATCCTTGGGCTCGCCTTTTGGGTGAAATATTTCAATGTGAAGTGACATTTTTCTTCATCACCAACTCCATCTTTGCTTGCAAAATGATAGAAAAAGATTCCAATTTCTCGCAACAATAAAACGAAGTAAACAATTAAATAAATGATTAAATAAATAAGTAAGCCCTCGTCCCCCGTGCTCCTGCTCACTAAAGCCTTTAAGTACACATTCTTGTACCTTGGTCTTTTTGTCAGATTTTCAAAAACTTTTTTGCTTGAATTTTTTTTTGTAATTTTGTTCATTCCTGATACCTGATTTGTTTCATCGCTTATAACCCTTTAACAAAGACTTTTTCAGAATCCCTATGGGAAAAATACTTCCGGAACCAACGCCACTGAAAAAGTGGGCGGCCACTAATGCACTCTATTGTGTCTTCTTGCAGGAAATAGATCTTGGAAATGTGGACCATGCTTGTCTGGTTCTTACCGTTTTACACAAATATGGCGAGATGCTGGTGTTTCCAGGAGGTGGTGGAATATCTGCCATAGTCGCCCAGGGATTTGTTAAAAAGATAAGTGTATAATCAATGTTTCTGTTCTCTCTGTATGTCTATTTTGGTGAAAGAGAATAATATATTCATGGCTTAAAATGTATATGTTTACATGGTCCAGTGGTTCGAGAAGGCCAGAAAGCTATGGGTGGAGGCAGGGTCATCAAGAAATGAGACATTGATAAAGCTGGCTGAGGACTTCTTTGATGCACTGATGGTTCGTAACGACACATTTTTGGGATAAAAGGAAATGCATTTAAATAGTTACGTTTACATGCACCCAAATATTCTATTAGTAATCAGATTGATGGCTTAATTGGATAGAAAAGCCTTCATGTAAACACCTCAGTCGTTCTGATTTAGCTTAATCAGATTCGAAGACACCTTGCACACATGTGCAGTGCCATAATGCATTTAAATTATTGTTTAATTAGGCTATATCTTACGAACTGGTAGTGGAGGAGACTGAATGTTTACTAAATATTTGGTAAAAAAGCTCTTCTGACCAATATCAGCTTTCTTTTTTAGAGATGTCATTAAGGCGAAATGACAATTATAATCATGGACGATATTGTCATTGTGACTTTTTACAGTTCTAAATGACTGGGCATGTGCTGAAATTTTGTTCAGAATGCATTTAGTGTAATGCATATTAGGGCTGTACTGTCCTAGTCGACTAGTCGATTAGTTGGTCGATACGTTCTGGTTCGACCAAAATTCTGATTGGTCGATTTTCTGCCGCGTTTATTTCATCAGTTTTGCCGCGCTGAGGCGCGCTCATTTCATCAGGTGGAAAGCACTAACTGCTAATGGGGGTGTTTTCAGAATACCCTTGTTTCACTGTAACAGTCTGTCTTCAAAACACCCCCCTTGTTTTCACCTTTTTTGGATTAGTCCAACCCAAGAGAGAGCGTCGAGCGTAGTAGGTTTGATGCTGAATATTATTTATTTAATTGTGAGAGCGTTTAATAGTCAGTCCTCTTCTAACATGTCAACAACAAAGAAATCGACAGTGTGGCAGCATTTTGTTAAAATTGATAACAGGAAAAAGGTTGAATGCAAAGTTTGCAAGCAACAGTTTTCCACAGCTTGACGACAAACATGACATATCATCTACTGTAAAAGTGGTAAGCTCACTTGTCTGCGTTAGCTTGCCCTGTCTGTTTTGAGTAAGCTATGAACATATCAGAATTTGCATATTTCAATGTTTTAGTGTGATAACCTAACTTTTTTATTTTTTATTTGGAGCCTAATGCGCAATTGCGCTGTGCTGTTGGTTGTTAGTTTTGAGCCTAGGATGCTTTATTTTTCAGTTATGCACTTTATTTCGTTTCTGCTCTTGATCTGGTTTGTTTAATAAATATAATTTTTTTATTAAAGTGGACGTGCCTTTTGTGTTTATTAAGAGTAAAAGCTTTAAGTTAATAGTCTATTCGTGTCTCAGCTGCGAAGCTAACGTTAAGCTCATCAGCCTCGCTCGGTGCGAGGACATGCACGGTGAAATGATAGTGTCTGACTAATAATAACTTATTATTATAACATATGACAAAAATAATTGTCTAAATTATGTTGTATATTCCTCAACAGTTCTTGTGATGATATCACTAGTTGACAACATAGTACTATTTTCGGAAATCATAAGCTATGATATTGCGCAGGTGATGCAGCGCTGTCAGAGCTGACAGACTCAAGTGTCAGACTCATTTCAGTGCAAAATAATTAGGTCAAAAACGATTTAATGTACTGCAAATAGCCTACTAGTTGTTTGTTTATTTATAATTCATTTAGGCGGACAACAAGGCTACCAAGTACTGCGCACAGTGCACATCTAATTAATTTAACGTTTTTTTTTTCTAACGTCATTTTTAGTCGATTTTAGTCGATTTTTAGTCGAAAATTTCAGGACTTCAGTCGACCAAGATTTTCTTTGGTTGAGTACAGCCCTAATGCATATATAAACAAATACGTGAATCGGATTGCAACATATAGGGTTTGTACTGTAAACAGGACATTGAATTTGAAATCAGGTCGGATTGATTAAAAAATCTGCATATAAACATACCTATTGAAAGCAATCACAAATGTCAATTTTTTTTTGTTGCAATATGACTTAGCAGATGTAATTGCTAGGAAAAGAGTACAAGAACAAAAGAGTGCAAAATAAACATATTTGTGATGCGATCTGGGAAAACACACCAAATGGTGAAATTTTACCTATTACAGGTTTTGATATCATATGGAAGCTGGTATCAAGCCCTTTCCAAATCTGTTTTTATTTTTTTCATAGCTTGTTGGTAGCAAAAGTTATGTTTATCTGAAGTCGGCCGATCGCTATGATTTTCTGGAACGGAATTTTGAGAAAAACAGGTTTACCATCGGGACGCTTGGCACTCAGGATTGGCGCGAAATGCGCACTAATACACATTCACTGTACATGTTATGTGGTTTATTTTATAGGTAAACTATCTTTGTAGTGTTAAGAGACGGACAGGTGTATGGGATATACGGCGATTGTTTTGTTTTTTTCACCTCTGCCGGGCATTAGAGAAAATGGTCGCATAGAATGCATTAGAGAAAGAGAGTATTTTCAGCTTGACACTATTGCTGTTTTTCTGCACTAAACAAGGGAATTTTGCCAAGATATTTTCAGAGATAATCTAAGATGTTATAGAATAATAATTTAATGAAAAAAAAAATTTGACAAAAAACTGACATTCAAACTATTTTCCCAGATCGCATCACATTTAATGAGGTTTTTCACTCGCATCCCATTCGGCTACATAGAGAGGGCGGGGTTTATGATCTATATTTCAGCCAATCACCAGGGAGCAATCAGAATGTTTTGACTTCACTTATCAGGATGTGTGTGGCACAATTTGTACACACACACACACACACACACGCACGCACGCACGCACACACACACACACACACACACACACACACACACACACACACACACACACACACACACACACACACACACACACACACACACACACACACACACACACACACACACACACACACACACGTGTACACACAAACACACTTATTGTAATACATTAGTCTGATCTGTGATTTTTTTTATTTCACCTCTGTAGGTTGTTCATGAAAGTTGTAAAGAAGGTGAGTGTTTTGTTCCAGATTTTCAGTATTTTGGAGGGAAAAAAAGACAAAAACAAAAAGTATAGGTTGAACAGTGCATTCATTTAAATCTGTGTATTTCCTCAGGTACATGTGAAGTTACAGAAGCGCTGCTTAGTCACATTGGCAAACTGGCCTCCAATGCCCAAATAAACATCATGATCCAGAAAGAGGTAAGATATTCAATACAGCTTAGCTTCAGTCACCACTAATATGCATGGAAGTAATCGTTTCGACCAAATGACAAAAACTCATTCAACACCTCCAGACATGACATGTCACTTGAGCTGTGTTTAACCAGACTTTTCCAGAAATAGAAGACTGAATTACAGGAGGGAATGTATGAAGGATTATTATTTACTCTTAATGACAGGCAGCAAGGAAACTCAATGCTATTCTGGCAAAGATTCCCATGGAGCTGAAAAAGAAGAAGATGATCTTGTCATCTCAAGAGGCCTCGTGTATGATGTATGTTGGATGATGATTATTATTATCACTCTCCTGTTTCTTGAAGGATTCTTGAGTACTTAAAGGGATACTTCACCTCTGGAAAGATGAATGTGTATTTAAAATGGGTAATTTATGTAGTAGAAATGTGAAATTATTTTTTAATTTGGAGCTTTCTAGACTGAGAAAAGCCAGAAAATGTATTTTTGGCTCATGTGGATGAAAGACAACAACTCCCAGAATGCACTTGCTTTGCTGCCCTACGAGGCCACTCCCAAGCCACACCTACCGGTATTAGAGCGCAGTTTAACAACTAGGCTAGGCTACTAGTTGACTCGAAACTTAAAAGACGCCGTTTTATCGTGAGTCTCCGTGATGAGTCTGCCCGGGATTTCGAGATCGCTCAAATTGTCCGGGATTCGGCTTTTGTGTTCTACAGTCGCCATTCATTATGTTTACTGTGGCGAGCAGGACGAGGGTGAACGACGCAAGGCCGATGGCGTGATTACTGATGAGCGAAACCTGTGAGACGCACCGGTCTCGTATCTCTCACGGAGGAGCGGGAATTTTCTTAGCAATGCTAAAACGCTCATCAAGCTCATCAGCACTTGTTTAGCGTTCATGTAAACACTACATTCAGATTCACCAATCGGAATGAATTCAGTTAGATTGAAACAAAAGGTGTGCATGTAAACAATGGATGGCGACTGTAGAAAGCAAAAGCCGAATCCCGGACATTTTGGACAATCTTCGTGGCCGGACATGTCCGCAGGGTTTCCGCGGGGTCTTAAAAAGTCTAAAATTCTGAACTTTAAATTTAAGGCCTTAAAAAGTCTTAAAAACGGCCAGATTTTCATCCTAGTTCTTAAATTTAATTTAGTCAGGTCTAAAAAAGTGTTTACCCTAGTTCATTTCCAGAAACGCTTGTAGCAAAAAAGTATGGAGTTGTAGCCTACAAAGCGGAGCTCTAGAGCAGGGGTCTCCAACACGTCGCTCGCGTGCTACCAGTAGTTCGTGGCTTGATATGAGCTAGCTCGCCAGAGGCCGTTCACATATCGCGTCTTTTGCGCGCTCAAGTTTGTTCAAATGTAGGCTCATAATTGAAGCGACGCGCAAATTTTTTTGCCAGGCGCAACGAGATGAGAAAAACTTTTCAGAATGCCGCAAACGCACCGCAGGTCATGTGACAGGAACCAACCAATCACCCCTTTCCATAACAACATTGACTACGTTTACATGTAGCCAATAACCCGTTCAAAACCGGGATATTAGCAATAACCCGGTCGCGCACGGCCATGTAAACACCGGCAAAAACCCGGATATGCTCATATCCCGGTTTTTAAAAACCCGGATATTATACCTGGGGTACCCCCTTTCTAACCCGAATATTTGGTCATGTAAACGCGTATCGGCATATCCCCATCAAAAGGGACATTGATTTGTGTTCTGCACATGTTCTATTCGCAAGGAATCTTGGTCTTTTGAGTAGGGACGGCGCATACAGAAACCCGCGTGCAGTATACCGGAAGTAAACAAGAAGTAGAGGTAAACATGGCGAGACGCAGCACAGCACCACACTTTTGGAGCGAGGAGGAAAGCGCAAACAAAGGCGATCGCTATCTGCCCCGAACTATTCATTATCCGCATGCTGCTGCTGTTGTTGTTGTCTTTGGATACAGGAAAAAGAATCGGAAATGACGCATATTGCGTCTTAAGGAAGTCCGTACGTCCAGACGCTAACCGCGCGTCGCCGTTTACATCGGGATATTGTAAATTCCATGTATACAGGAGTAACTCTCTCTGCTCACGCATGTAAACGCGTTATTCTGAATGTTTCAGAAACCCAAATAGTGACCCTAACCCGACCATAACCCGGATATTGGCTGCATGTAAACGTAGTCATTGAAAGCTCAGTCAACATGAAGGATGGGGGTGCACCCAAACACTACTAATACATATAAGCTAATGTGTAAATGTCAGTAATTTATATATTTTGACTCATTCTTTTATAAAAAAATATTTAAAGGCTGAAATATGAGGTTTATCTTTGTATAAAACCTTTTTTTGTCAAAACTTTATTTGAACTTGTACATGTTAGTAGATAACATGTTGCAAGATACTCTTTTAAAATCTGGCCATCATTTTTAATGGTATTTTAATGTTTACGTAAACAAAAAGTGCATATTGATGCTAATCAATTTTTTATTTGCTGTTTTTCGACATAAAACTTGTTGAATTGACTTCATTCTGTAGTATTAGTACTTTTTGAACAGGATTCTGTGGTAACCGTGATAATTTTGGTCACTTTAATCATCTCATCATTTCCTCTCTAGTTATGATCAACTATGATCAACTAAAATCAACAATAATTGTGTTTTTACAGTATAATATGCAAAAGTAAAATTTTCTATTAAAAAAATATCTACCTCTCCCTCTCTCTCTCACACATACATCAGATAATCCTAGATAGATAGATAGATACTCTAATGATCCCGAGGTAACTATCTATCTAACTTGGATAATGTGTCGTGTAGGTCTTAAATTTCAATCTTTATGGTCTTAAAATGTCTTAAAAAGGTCTTAAATTTGACTTACTGAAACCTGCAGAAACCCTGTGTCCGGGAAAAAGAGGATGGTAACCCCTACTACTCAGCTTTCTCCTACTACTCAGCTTTCTCCTACTACTCCAAGAGCCTGTTAGCTTAGCTTCCAAAAAAAGATGGCTGACACTATTTGTACATTCTGTGAGTGAGATCCCACCCTCTATGGGCGGGTTGAAAACATGTGGAACTAGCTCTTACTACTGGCTGTAGTCTCGAGCCTCTGGCCAAAAAATCCTTTTTCCTTTTTCCAGACAAAAAATACATAAATCTCTCATCTCAGGGAGATATGAGGGAGGGAAGCACGGTAATTTGAAAATACTACAGTTTTTCTACTGATACAAAGCTTAATGCTAAATGCTGAAGTATCCCTTTAACCATACATATAAAAGTTCCCATTTTGCTCCTGTGGACACATTTATTCAGGAAAGTACCTGTAGGGGTACAACTATGCTTGTATTTTAAATCTTTAGTCTGTTCTGTTTTTAATCAGAAATGACGTGGCCAGTCGAATCCTAAGAGGTGGAGGTTAGTGAAAAAATCCATTGTAGTAAATACTTGGGCAGATTAGTTTAGAAAGTGCGATTATAGAATTATAATTAAACACAAATTCAAAAGCACTCATACTATGACTGATTTTAGCTACATTTCTGCTGCTGTTTAGATTATGACCTGCAGGTGTCTTTAATGGAGGCCCTCTGCAGAATGACTTCACCAGCTCAGAGGAATGAACTAGCTGACTCCTGGTTTACTATGACTTTTGTCTCCTCTGCATTCAAGAAGATGAAGGATTCTGAGTTTGAGACTGTAAATATGGCCTGACATTAACAGATTATTTATTTATTTTTGGTTGCCTAGAATTTTGTAGTATGTTTTTTGTATGTGTCTTTGTGACAGGACTGCAGGAAGTTTCTAAATATGGTGAATGGCATGCAAGGAGATGGGAGAAGGTACTTACTTAATGTCTTTTGACAGCTTTCTCTTTATAGCCTTCTCTTTTTTACAGATTGTATAACATGTCTTGGTTTATCTTCTCACAGTGTGTACTCCTACCCTTGCCTGCAGGCATTTTTAGACAAACATGAGGTTAGTTTTCATATTTAGTATGGGACAAACCAATAGAAATGAGTATGGAAATACATCAATGTAAATATCTGTATTATAATGTTTACAGCTGCTCATGCCAGAGGATGGGAATCTTGAAGCGTTCTGGATTGACTTTAACCTTGGAAGTCAAAGCATCTCTTTTTACTTCTGTGTGACTGATAAGGATGCCCAGGTAATGACTCTATAGTCTCTCAATCTTACATTTGACCTTGGAAAATAATTATAGTATGTCGGTGCAGTAAGCGATTTCTGAGAAATTCTGTTGATATTTGAAATCCACCCAAACAAACACACCGCTCCCTACATCGCTTCGCCCCCAAATGCATGAACACGCAATGCAGGAGTGGATGTCTCTTTATTAGTGGTGCAACGGATCAGACAAAACTCAATTTTAGAATAAGAACAAATACATTAATTACATGCATAGATAAATACAATATAATAAAGTTACAAATAAAGTAAGGTCTAACAGTAGCCTTCAGGTACAGAAATGTTATAATTAGGCTGAATGTAAAATAACACTGTAGTGTTCACTGCATAAATTAAATATGGATTAATCTTTGTTAAAGCTGTGTTTTGTTGTTTGATTAGCATTAGTGACACAGACAGCAGCAGTTATTTATAGGCTGTTGTAACTTTAAGACCTATCACTTACGACATAACCGACTGTGTTTATGAGAATACTTGCCGAGATGGGTATTTTGTGTGTCGGTTCAAGTGCAAAGAGATGCGAAAAGGAATCAATTCAGTGTTCGTGCACTGTCTGAAATGCGCCTCTGTGTGCTTAAATTTAATCTTTAACAGTTGTTGTTTTTTTGGAAGAAATGAATAAATGTGTGAACATTAGATGTATCTCCCTCCTGTCAGGATGGCCAGTGGAACACTCTGTGTATTGCTGACAATGAGGTCCACAGTTACACAGTAGAAGGTAGTACAATCAACATTGTCTCTTTAAAAAGATCTTCTGCAAATGATCTCGAGACCCACAAAAACAGTAGTTCTGGATCCGTATCAATCTTTCTAAGTGTTTGTTCTAAGCTGTATATGAACGACACATTGTCTATATTTGACTTCACAGAGGAGGGCGGCAGAAAGACTCTCCATCTGGTTCTGACTGAGCCTGTCAACATTGACAGCTTAGAGGGCTCCAGAGTCTGCATCAAATTCAGCTCTTCTCTAGACATCCTGCGAGCCACTGAGAATGTTTATGGTCAGGCTAAAAACAGGGTGAGGCATGTGGCTGACGTTACTTTAAAAGATCACTGATGGACCTGCCTGTATATGAAAGGACAACTTTTAAGATATATAAATGTCAAGAATCAGATCTAATCAGAATATTTATTGTATTCAGTGCAAACCCCAATCTAACAATATCAATGAGATAATCTTCAGTTAATCTTATACACAGTGTTGTTTTTTTAAAGCTTTACAGCAGAATGATTAGGCCAAAAACTAAATTAACGGATTGACATGTTGATTGATTGATTAATGTATTGATTAAATTCATGTTTTTATGTGGTTATTAGGATCGCATCATTTACTTGATAAGCCTTTGAGCAGAAGCTGTACAGTCTTAACGTCTGATTAAATCTGCTAAGGGGAATGAAACGCTTGTATTAAATGTGTAATGACTTCTTTAATGCAACTGTCACACAGCATATCAACATTCATGTGTCCCCTTTTGCTTTATGTCAGACGTCTGTTAGAAAGACCTCTATTGTGAAAACACCTGTTCACATCAATCTAAGTTCACAGGAAAGTTCACAGGTGAGTAAATATTAAAAGATGCTTTTAAACATCTTCTTCCTAAGGTCAATTGTGACAAAAAAGATGGCTTTCTGTTATGAGTTGTGGGCTTTTATCTTTTTTTAACAAGAATTTAACTCTGACGGTCTGTGTTAAACTAACAGGTTTTTGTTCCTGAAAGCCAAGTGTCCCCCTCTCTGCGTGTAGAGGGAAGTGTATCATCAGTGAGGCATGGCATTCCCTGCCAGTTTCTTGCAGATCTAACACCAGATACAAAAAATATCCCCCAACAGGTAAGACAAGATGCTCACAAAATAAACATTTGAATTGTCCATTTTAGGATGCCTGTAGAGCTTTTATTGAGCATAATGATGTTTTGTGAGAGCTTTGAATTGAATTAGTTTTCTGGATTCCATTTTAATGGTATAATTACATTTTAAAAGTCAATTATTTAAGAATCAATTCTATAATTTTTTCCCCCAGAAATTCTGTGTTGTGCATTTAACATTTTCTGACAATCAAATAAGGCATAAAACATAAAACTTTTTTTCTCAAGCAAAGTGCTGCACCACAGAGCTTTACTGTTAAAATTAAAACATGGAAGAAAAAGTGTGATTACTCCTTAAAAAAAAAAAAGTTTTAACAATTGTTGTTGTTATTAGTGTTAGTATTGAGCTTATCAGGCTTATGCTTGTTGTTGTTTTTGCCTCTTTATGATGACTCGCTGAATTTTTGTCCTAATTTGTAAGTCGCTTTGGATAAAGGCGTCTGCTAAATGACTAAATGTAAATGTAAATGTAGTATTATTATTACATTGAGATGAAGCTAAATTCTACTGTAAACACAGGGCTCAACGCTAAGGATTTTTTCTACTGGCCCGGTCGGGGCAGAGGTTAAAATGGCCCCATAACAAAAAAATTATAAAGAAAAGAAAATGGGCCTATAAAAATAAGCATAGTTTTGTTTTCGTTATTTTTGATACATATAACCATAATAAATAAGGTTATGACACCAAAAGCTACTAGTTTAAACAGTAAGTAATAAAATATAAAAATTAAAAAATAATATCAAATTACGAGCAATAGCACAAACAAATACAACAAAACAAACATAAATTAAATAAACTGTGCTTTTCAGGTTTTTCATGTAGGTTAAAACAGGAGATTTTCAGGTACATAAATTGTAATCTAATGTATAACTATGTAACTGTATAGATCAACCTTTATTAAAGTTAATCAGCAAAATGCAGTTAAAGATGCATAAATAATGTTTTGAAATGTTGAAAAAGTAAACAATAGGAAAGCAATGGATCGCAGTGACAGTTCGGACGCTGAGGAAATTGTAGCCTAAATGTTTACTCGTATGACGGACCTCAGCCATAAAATTACGAGCCTGCTAGGCGGCCAAGAGAGCAGGGACAGGCCAGGATTAGACAAAACAGCGGTCAGAGGAGACACATTGAGTTGTGGTGTGAGGAGAACAGTCTTGGTGAGAGACCAGTGTTAGCTTATAGATACAGTGTTTCCGCTACATTCATTCTGCCGTGGTGGTCCGCCACACCAAAAATCATCCCGCCACGGCTGCAGCTTCTCAGTGAGGTCCGATATTGTGCATACTATTGTGTTATTGTTAAGCCCCACTAAAGGCATAAAAAACATTGTATGGCCCCGATCACACCTAACGCGCTTTTCAGGTTCGAAAACGCGAGGTACACAGCACTTACCATCACACAGAACGAGCAGTGTCCTGCGTTTTTTATGTTGCTAGGCAACCACTGAAACAGCTGTCCTGTCAGTCAAGTAAACGTCAAATCAGCCTTTTATTAACTTTATTTACTTTCTGTTCCCATTGTGGTAGTTACGGTTCGTGAAGTCGTTAAGCTCCTGGTAACCCGCGAGAGCACCACAAGTTTATCATCGCACTCTCCGGGCGTTCAAGCAACTTGCTTTCATCACTAAAACGGAAGGCCTGCCTCTCCATTCACTCGATTGGACAGTGGAAAAAAACGCGATGACGTCGGGCGGTTTTTCCGCTCGGAGTTGCTTTCTCTTCAACTTCAAAAGCGCGAGGCGCAGCAGGCGGTAAAACGCGAGGCACAGCAGGCTGTAAAACGCGAGGCGCAGCAGGCGGTAAAACGCGCGGCGCAGCAGGCTGTAAAACGCGAGGCGCAGCAGGCTGTAAAACGCGAGGCGCAGCAGGCTGTAAAACGCGCGGCGCAGCAGGCGGTAAAACGCGCGGCGCAGCAGGCACATAAACAGCACGCAGAACGCTCACGGCCATAGGAAACCAATTGAAAATAGGCGCCTCTCACTGCAAAAAACGCGTCAGGTGTGATCGGCTCCTAAAGCATCATAAAGTTTTTGTGCACAATATTCCAAGACTTCTAAAGTCATTCAATAGCATAGTGTGAGGTGAAAATGAATATTTAATTCGTTAAGTTAAAGTTTAAAACTCATCTCTCCTCAGTCATTCTCCATTCAGCATTTCAAACAGTGTGTCACGTTCGGTTACGACAGTAACACGATGACACTCTCTCCAAGATCAAAAATAATTTATTTGTAGATAAAGGTCTATGCAGGGGTTTTCCTGCATTGAATTTTTTTTGGCTTGTCCCGCCAAAATCAAAATCAATTGCTACGATAGTAAAAGGTCGGATAGTAAAAATTACCACGGGGTGTGAATTGTGCTACAAAAAATGTTGCTTTCTTATCTTCTCTGAAAAGCTTTCGGCACATTCAGCTGACATAAAAAAACACTTTCAATAAACAAAAAAAACCTATCCAGGGATTTCTGTGTTGACACAAATCTTGTGCGATGTCCTAAACTGCTGAGATAATCACACAACGCGTGCCATAGGCTATACGTCCACTAATGACACGTCCGATTCGCGAACTAATGACTCATTTGAACCGATTCACTTTAATGAATGGTTAAAACAACTGATCTGTCCAACACAACTCACGAGACGTCTGAATCGGTGTATAACATCGGTAACAATTTACAATAATGTTCCATTTATTAAACTAGTTAACATTTACTATTAATAAACTGCACTTCTACAGCATTGTTCATGTTAATTTCAACATTTAGGCTACTAATAGCCTACTTAATTGAAATCAAAAGTTGTATTTGTTAACATAGTTAATGCACTGTGAAGTAACTTGGGCAAACAATGAACAGCAGTATTTTTATCAACTAAGATTAATAAATACAGTAACAAATGAATTGCTCATGGTTAGTTCATGTTAGTTGTTAGCCTAATACATTAATGTTAACAAATCAAACCATATTGTAAAGTGTTACAAATCATTTACTCAGAACACCTCTTAAAATGAGAATGTAAGTGTTCTTACCCCTTTTTTTTTTAGTAAGAGTGGTTAGCAAGATTTAACCTTAATGAACTACAGTATTGTCAGGTTATTTGTTTGACAATGTGTATAACAATTACCTAAACAAATAATTTAGCCTAGTTTAGGCTGGAGTGAGGTGAAAACAGAAAAAGGTGCAAAGCAAGTTGTTGTTTGCTAGCTGTTAATTTTTATTCAATTGTATTGTCATTGCACTGTTTGGTTGTTGTGTTTTTCATTAAAAATAATAGGCAATCCAGTAGAAATATCAAACCAGTAGAAATATCAAATAACCCCCTTGGAAAGAACTCAAATGATTCCCCATCCACTTGGCTAGCACTTTCCAAATTTCTAAATTCTTAGCTCCGCTGGCCTAGATTCAGTTTTCGCGATTGGGCTGGAGGGGGGTGCTTATCTTGAGGGAGAACATGTCTCCCCTTTCACCGCGCCTCCACGGACCTCCTCCTCCACTGCAACTGCTGGGGCCGGCTCTACTCTGTACACCTCACTTTTTAATGCTCCTCATGCTAGATGGCCAACATTCACATTCCTATTCAAGAATTAAGGTGTGCTGTGTGGGGGGCCTGAAGAGGTCCTGCACTGTTGCCCTCCACCTCTTTTTAATGCATCTCATATCACACATTCAATCACACAATCAATCAATAGGTAGGGAAATGGGTGGTGCTTGAGGTGGTTCTGAATAAGTTCTACCCCCTGCGCCGCACCTCTTTTAATGCACTTAGACTTCATGTAGACCCTAGAAGACATAACACAGGGATAGTGGGGTGTGTAGATGAGCTGGCCCATCAGTAGGACAATAACTGACGGCGGGGGCAGGGCAGAAGTGGAGAGGGGTTCTGGCACAGAGTGCTTCTGGATTAAGTTCCCCACTCCCCCATGTCCAAAGCCCCACTCCCCCTACATCCTAGGATTAATATGCTTCTCAGCCCCGGTGAGGGCTGGAGCAGTCAGAGGAAAGATCCGTTGAGCCTGACCCAACCCAACCCAACCCATCCCATCCCATCCCATCCCATCCCCTCTTATAACTAGGGCACAGTACTTACATCAATTCATACTATACCAATCCTGCTGATTTCAACATTCAAACACAAAACACTCAATCATACACAAACTTATACGCACGATAATGTTTATTCTAGCACGCGCACACACACACACACACACACACACACACACACATACACACAACCTTCCTTCTCCACCCTCATGGTAATCTATCCCCAAATTTATTTATAAAAATTTTTTTTTTTTTTTTTTTTGTGTCTTGTCAATTACTGTTCTTATTTGTTTCATGTTGAATGTGTGATACAGGCTTTCTCTATATATATATTTTTATAATATCAAATAATCATTGTATGCTGTACGCTTTGTCTTTCACACTTTGTTTGGGTTTTGTATCATGTGTGTGGTGTTGCCAATATTTGTATAACACTTATTGAAAATAATTCAAATTGGCGCTAATTTAATTTACGTACGGCCGCATGTGTCCACGGGCACGGAGCGAGCAGAGCGAACGTTTTTAGTTCATTCCTATGGAAAAACGCTTGCTCTATTCTGCTCGCTCCACGTCCGAGGATACGTGTGGACGCGCACATTTTACGTTTGCCTTTAAATTAGCGATTTAAAAAACCCTGCCGGTGATACCGGTATTACCGGTGTTGTCACACGTCGATTAACCGGTGGGAAAATATCTTCACCGTCACTTCCAAGCGAGTTATTAAATTAGATGACCTGTATAGTTAACTTTGGTGACCTTTTGTCCTCATTTACCCCATTGAAGTTACAAGTTTGTATTTTGTCCCTTGAAGCTTTTAACAGCTGAAATATGGTTGCATTGACTCACCTCTGTTAATGTTGCTGTCGTTATGGCTCAGTGTGCACGTTAATGGAATCATTGTGGTCAGAGGTCTCTTGTTCTCCAGAGCTAAGAGCACAAATCTCTTTTTCTCAGATAGCAACGCCTCTACAGATGAAGACATCCATGGAGCGTCCACAGGGAAGCTGTTCCTCCAGTTGTGTGCTTTCTATAGGTAGGTCACTAAGCAGTTTATGACTTTATCTGTAAGAAAATCTATTCCCGCCTTCTTGGATTTCCACAGTAAGAGTGTGAGTACTCTAAGCTCTGTTTTACACATTTTACCATGTTTAAAGGAATGCTTTCGGTTGAAAACAGGGCCTAAAACTAACTTTTTGCCACACCTGCTGCCAGTGGCCTTTGACTTCAGAAAATGTCCCTGCGAATAAATATTTTTTACCATGAAACTGTTTTTGCCAATACAGTAATAATTGAAAATTAAAAAAAAAAACATTTTCGATACCTATTCCAGTAATAATATAAAACATTACTAAAGATGAGTAAACAGTCAGTAATAAAATAAAACATTTCAAGCAATAGCACACATAAATACAGTAGAACAAAAATACAAATGAACTGAACAGTGCTTTTCAGGTAAGTTTAACAGTAGTTTTCAGGTATAGACCACAAATAAAGTAATCAAATGTAAAATAACACTGCATAGTATTTACTGGATAAATTAAATATAGATTAATCCTAAATAAAGTTACAAAAGTTGTTCAGCCAAGAGCATTAACCCTCTGATGGTTTACGGGGTCTTTTTGACCCCAAATGACTTTTGCTCAAATTAAAAAAAAATTTCCCTTTGTCCAAATGGTATGAAACCTTCTACGGCTCTCAACACTTTCTAGATCTACAAAAAAAAAAAAAAAATTGGAATGATATCTGTTTTTATGTTAGCGTGACAAAAATTGTGACACTCGTGGTCTTCGGGGTCTCTGGAGACCCCGCAATCAAAATAGACAAAATTCATCATCAAAATCAGAAACAACGCAGAACACATCGACAGAAATGGCACAAATAAAGTGGCACACTTCCACCAATGCAAAAAACATCCACAATGCTAAATTATATTGCTCACAACACGCGTGTACACACACACACACACACACACACACACACACACACACATCTAGAGGAATACATTTTTGAGACTATAAAAACTGTTCTCTTATCATTTGTAAAATAAAATCATCCAAAATGCAGTACCACTACAAAAATAAATTGGTGACACTGACACATTGAAAATGCACACACACACACACACACACACACACACACATTTGTAAGGCTATAATTTGTCAAATAAAATCATCCAAAATGCAGAACCAACACAAATATAAAGTGGTGACACTGACACCGACAATGTGTACTCACACACTCTCTCTCTCACACACACACACACACACACACACACACACACAGGAACATTTGTAAGGCTATAATTTGTCAAATAAAATCATCCAAAATGCAGTACCACCACAAAAATAAATTGGTGACACTGACACATTGAAAATGTAAACACACACACACACACACACACACACACACACACACACACACACACACACACACACACACACACGCATACACACATAGGAACATTTGTAAGGCTATAATTTGTCAAATAAAATCATCCAAAATGCAGAACCACTACAAATATAAAGTGGTGTGGTGACACTGGCACATCGACAATGTGTACTCACACACTCTCTCTCTCTTTATCTCTCAGACACACACACCGTTTTCAACGGCAAATATAGGCAAATCCACGGACAACTAAACAAGCATTAGGACGAACGTAAAGAGGGCGCTTGAGACGCGCACAAGTCAGCAATGTGGACTGCCATAACATCAATGAAAAACATTACTGAAGGCTATATATTATGCAGAAATAAATAGCTATGCTATGTATGTGTGTGTGTGTGTGTGTGTGTGTGTGTGTGTGTGTGTGTGTGTGTGTGTGTGTGTGTGTGTGTGTGTGTGTGTCAGAACCTGCAGTTGCTGTGTGACGCGCGTTCGCTGCGGGCGTATCGTGACGAGCTGGACGCGCTCCAAGAGAAGGCCGTTAAAATCGATTCCCTATTTTCGTTTTCGAAACTTGTGTTGGTTGGTCCGATCGATTGTGCAATAAGTGACAGCCCTCTGACATGCTTAATCTTTGATAGGCAGACGCGTGATAACAGCTCGACCGTGAGTGAAACCTAAGCGCTTGCGCACGGATGGGAGGGGTGGGTGACATTCATTTTCGGTTTACGTTTTTGGCTGTTTTTTTTATTTCGGCCCGAAACCGATAATGCCATTTTCGGCCGAACATTTTCGGCGGCCGAAATTTTGGTGCACCCCTAATAAAGATCATCTCTTACTTATGATGGAATTACTGTAACACATAGCCACCTTTAGATTTTTATGTAATTTTTTACGTTTTGCAACTGGCTTGGTCCCTTTTTTCTAGTGACGAAGCCAATGGTGAAACCAGCTCTTCAGATGATGAGCTCTTCAGACAGGAAAAAGGAAATTGAGCTCAGAGACCTCATGATGTCCAAAACATCTATTTTTTCTCACTCTGAGAACAACCAGAAGAAGGCCCATGTAATTCAAGCACAGGTATAACCTTTATAGACAGTTTCAGATACTTCAAATGTTCTCCAACCTTGCTGATAAATCCAGCATTGATGGTCACCAGCATAAGGTATGTTTTGCATCCTGGGACCAGCATGGGTTGATGGCTTGCTGGTCCCCAGAGTGGGAAGCAGGAGTGCTGGTGTACCAGCTACACCAGCTCAGTTGGGCTTGAGATCCACCAGCTAGACCAGCACTATACCAGCTCTAACTTGCATAAACCAGCCTGGACAACATGAAGTTCATGCTGGTTTATGCTGGATTTTCAGCAGGGCAGTTTATACTAATGCAGACTAACAAATGGAGAATAGAGTTTATGAAACACAGTTAAACTAACGAAGCCATATACTGTACATTGGTAATATCAGTGAATCTTGTGTGTGTCTTATTAGTTAACCCCTGCTGCCCAGAATGAGGACCAACAGAAAATCCAGAGCGTTAAGGCTAAAGGAAAAAAGTACCGCAAGGTGCTCTGAATTTTTTTTTTTATTAATAGTACTTCATACGTTATTTTATTAATTGTTCATTTTGTGCTTTCTGTTTTTTATTCCTTTTTCTCCTCTAACCCTATAAAAACATGTTTTCCGCAGAATATTCCTGTAGACAAAGTAGTAGAGATGGTGCAAGCTGACAAAGAATGTGAAGAGAACACTTTTGGTATTTAATGAATTAAGCATACTACATACCTGCAAACTAGTCGCTTTTCGGCGAAAATCGCTGTTTTGAATGGGAAAATGTCATCCACGTGAATGAATGGGGGGGGGGGGGGGGGGTTGGGGTCATCACGCGAGTCATTTGGCCAATCACAGTCAAGATAACGGCAGCGTCTTCTTTGAAAAGCCCCTGGCTGCAGCTTTCCCGCGGATGAATTCACGTTAGTGAACATGTTTAACATTAACGTTATAATGGAAAGTAAGCTTGTCGGCTACTCAGCTAACGTAAGATCAGCAAATTGTGTTGTTAGCCTACAATGTTAGTTCAATGTGAAGGATTTTGGCAAGGTTATCTCCTCCACTGCATTACAGTGTTAATTTCGTTGACGAATAATTTTCGTCATTATTTTCATCAACAACATTTTTCACAGACGAAACAGAGATGATAAAGTAAATTATAAAAACTAGTTTTAAATGACAAAAACTATGACGAAAATCTATTGACATTTTCGTCAACGAATAAAAACTAGACGAAAATGTTAGATAGTGACGATTTGGGAAGCGATCCATTCAGAACTGATAGTAGATGCGCACATTTGTACTGTAACGTGCTGATGTACCCAGCGGGACACGAGATGTCTCATGTCTCATCTTTCTGTGCGCACGCACACACCCGACCCGAAGCGTGCAGCCATAGACACCTATACAGCGCGCGAGTACTGAAGTGAGCTCTGTTTCGTGTCTGAATGGACAAATACACACAACATTATGTCTAATGTGTTGGTTGTTGGTTATGTCTTAAACAGTTGTGAGTGTATCGGATGTGCATCAGTGCAATTGGATCCGCATGTCATTGGACATGAGCCGATGTCTTAAAGTGACTGTGGGTAATAAACCTAATGCGGTCTGTGTCCATAATATTGATCAAGCAACAAAAGAAAAAGAAAAGCATTCACTGCTCGTTGATAGCTTTAATAAGGATTAATTATATTTAATTCATTTAAATATGTCTGCTTGAAAGAATAAAGAATGATGTATGCAAGTAGTTATAAAGAATGAATATATCATTAATTGAAAAGAAGACTGTTCTACTTTAGGAAAAGTGGTTTTATTTAATTTTAAGCTATTTTTTAAGTCACAGTAGTTAAATCTGTATCTGTATTGCATGTTCAAACTTTAAAATCAATTATATTAACAGGTTAATAGATGTTTTATCCGGGAGTATATGGGTTTGGACATTTTAGAGACATTCTAAATTAATGCATTACAATTGAACTAAACCCATTATATTTTAGTCGACTAAAATCTTATTGTATTTCATCGACTAAAACTAGACTAAAACTAAAACAATTCAGATGACTAAAATATGACTAAAACTAAATGGCATTTTAGTCAAAAGACTATGATTAAAACTAAATCAAAATTTGCTGTCAAAATTAACATTGTTATCTGATTTTTTATGTATATCTTGTCGTAAGAGATGAGCGAAATGAAAATGAACACGTAATGAAACAAGACCCATTGGTGTCTGGGGGGGGGTTATAAAATGTGTCACCTTTTTCAGAACTTCTGAGTTTGCAGGTATGTTACTAAGGAAATGCCAGTGCTATTATTAACACATTTGAATGTTTTTAACCTTATTTTATTTATGTTTGTGAAAGATAACAGCGTAGTCCCAGACTCCCAACCTGTGAGAAAGGGTAGCTCATTGTGAGTGTATTTCTATTGGCATTTCGGTTACAGTTTGTCAACTGTTTAACTGGGTAATAGAATAACAGTACGTTCATTGTAGAGAGGACTCTATCTAATGTATGTCAATCTGTTACTTATAACAATTCAGTTCACCGGGTCTCTGGAGCTTGAACTCCAGCAAAATGAGAATCTCTGTATCTGGATCACTGCTGGCATGGCAAAAAGATAGCGCTAAAAACTGCTCTGTATCAGGTGAGTGAACAGATAGAAGAGAGTGTTAAAGTGATTGTTTTGTAAAGTATGTTGTATCAGCAAATATACATTACATGGTACTCTTGAATACTCAATTGTGGTCAATCTTGGCATCCTGCAGTCAAGTTTGTTTTTTTTTTTATCTTTTTTTTTTTAAATTATGACCTCTACTATAATTGACAGTTAGAACCACTTTCCAACATAACTGTGCTAGTTTCTTGTCTCTTATCACTAGGCAGTCACCTTCTCATAATAAAATATATACAGTCATTTTTACTCCTCCATCGCTTATGTTGTGTCTTATGAGCCAGTTCTTTTGGTCCTGAATCAGTTAAAAAGAAAACAATTGGAAACACTTTTCCTGATATGTTGTCACTATATGAATCAGGTGGCTTTGTGTAACCTTGCATTCTGTGTAATCATCTCCAGATGGTAGTTCTCATCCCCCACCTCAGCGTCTGTCCCCGGCACAGTGTGCACCGAAAACCCTGACCCATAATCAGCTGCAAACCCAGCTCACTCAGAGATTGGAGGAAGTGCTGAAGGAGCAGCAGGGTACAGATGGCCATGCAGCCCAGAGAGGCTCCTCACTGGAGCCCAGAACTGCAGGTCAAGAGAAAGAGAAAGTGGAGAAATCAGTGAGGTCCATGCCTGCTAGACCTACACAACAGAGAAGGAAGAGTGGCACAGTTCAGGGCGATGCATCAGACCGTGAGAATGTGAGACTCTTTTAGTTCAAATAGATGTCTTTATGTTATTAGTGTATGCTAAGGCAAGCATTACTATTACTTGGAGTTGATTTGTTCTGGGCACACTGAGATGTGGAACTTACAGCATATGGCTGATGCAGGTTTGAATCAGGCCTTGTGGAAAAAGAAGTGTGCTTAAATGCATTGAATGTGCACTTGTAGTGTAATTCAAATCTTATATATAAACGTATATATTAACGTATTAAACGTATATATATTTTTACTTGCTACTTGCGGATGATATATATATATATATATATTAGGGGTTGCACGACTACTGATTTCTGCTAGTCGATTTCTTATCAAAACAATTCTCGAGTTACTCGACTACTCGTGGTTCATGCTAGGGCTGGGCGATATATCGATATAAAAAATATATCGATATATTTTTGAAATGCGATATGGAATTAGACCATATCGCATATATCGATATAGTTCAAATTTGCGCTGTGATCCTTGCTCCCCGCGCCTCCTTTTCCACTCTGCGTGCGTGTTTAGAGCATGTTATGTTATGAGAGGCGAATCATGACTACTTCAGAAAACCCAGCAAATAGGAACTACCAGGCAGTGACATAAGTGTACGCTGAGATAAAGTTTTTCACCTCAGAAAAACTGACTTTCTTGTCCTGTCAGCCATTATCCTGTTCTCGTAGCTCACACTCTTCAATTGCACGCACAAATGCGGAGGCGCGCGCGCTGTATCGCCTCACTGATCAGTGCAAAAGAAACTACGAGCATGCAACGCCATTACGTTGTAAATTACACGAAATAAAAGTAATGCAGGTATGATTTTCATTCTATTCACCAGGAGCAGTTTCCATGTTTCACTAACAGTTCATTAACCATGGTAACTGTCCTTTCCATATTAACCCCAAAATGCCACTATTTTTCTTTGTGTTATTTTTTATATTTTTAAATGACTGTAGTGGCTCATACCAACATTGTATTAACAAAAACTAGTTTGGGACTGCCATTTAATAACTTTAGCATAGGCCTAATGTTTATTTATTAGTACTAGTCTTTACTATTAGTCATATTCTTACAATTTATGTTATATATATATATATATATATATATATGTGTGTATATATTATGTATGTATATAGGCAAATTATAACATGTTTACTCAAAATTTGTTTATAGCCTATATATATTGAATGTAAACTTTGATAATCATAATTAATAAATCGCAATTACAATTCGAAGGGAATAATTGGCAATTATGATTTTTGTCATAATCGTGCAGCCCCAACTTAGGTGAAGAAACCTGTTTATTATTTATTCATTTGATTCTGCAACTGTTCACTGAAATAGTTGGTTTCAATAAAACTACTTGTGACGTCATATTTGGCTTTGACTTTGAACATTTTCTCTCACTTTGCGGAAAAAATATCAGGATATATATCGTATATATCGATATTCAGCCTAAATATATCGCGATATGACTTTTGGTCCATATCGCCCAGCCCTAGTTCATGCTACTGTAAATGAAAAGACATGAAATAGTTCTTATCAATAAATGTTTATTAATTCATAGCCTAATGCAACAAAGAAAACAGGAAGGTTTATTATATTAAACTTAGCCTTTGTTGTTGCTGTTCTGAAGGTGGCACGTGCAACAGACAGTATGGTGAAGATGATTTCCAGTCATTATAAGAGAAGTGCCAAAGCAGCATCCCCTGACCCTGGCGCCCAGTTTAACATTGCATCTACAAACAGGTGACACCGATGGACCTTTCACTCACGCTTCACCTTTTCCTCTGTTCTCACGTGCAATCACAGTGTTACCTTCACTTTCAGATATCTGTTCGATAAGAGTAGCCATCCATCCTCCACTGTAAGTCATTTAGAAAGACATTTTTGTAATGCAAGTTAATAGATTTGGTTGTATAAATATGATGCTATCTAATCAATGTACCTTTTTTCTTTCCCACTCATCATGTTACAGGAGAAAACTGCTGCCAAGAGTTCAAGTTTGCGCAAATCCAAGAGGCCAACCCAGAAGCTTGAGTACTGCATTTTACTGACTTCACTCCTTTAAAATAGGGACAGTTCGTTCGAAAATGGCTGTTATAAATAAATAAATAAATAAATACATTTATTGTTTGGTCTCTTCAGGGATATTTATGCATTTACAGAGAACACGCCAAAAATCAGTGTGGTAAGGACACCCATAGCTAAACAAAATAAATATCATTAAATGTATAGTATTTAAAAATATGATAATAATTGTCATTAGTTCCTAATTTTGTCCTCTTCAGAGAAAGAAATCCTCTGATTCATCCCGAGTGGAAAGCAGGTAATTCTGTTCATTTATAATAATAAAAAATAGCCCCCTCTAGTGTTTAACAGGTGAACCTAACTGCAGAGTTCAGTAGTTATGTGGACAGTTCAATTCTCTCCAAAGAAACCCTGCATATTTGTGGACATGTGATTGCTTATTATTATATTGTGTATTTTATTGCGTATTTACAAAAGTTTTTGTTCTTTTTTCTTTTAGTGCAAGAAAAAATTGCAGTAATTCTCCATCTTTCTCCAAGTCCGCTAGGAAACCTCAGCTTCCAAAGGTTTCACATTTCTTAAACTATTTGGGAATGGCCACTTGATTTAATATATCCCTATCAAAAATCCACATTTAATACTTTTATGTTTGTTACACCTCTAGGTTGCTATGACAAATGTGAATAAAAACCTGTTCAGTGACACGGACACAGACAATATGACAGAGATTAGCTGGTTAAACTCTGCCAACAGGAAACCCAAACCCAAAGTGGCAGACTACAGCAGGCAGCCAGTTAAACCCACCTTTCCATCAGCTGACTCTGCATGTATGTTACACCCATCTCTATATTTTAGAGAAGAGATGTCTTATGCCGGGTACACACTGCATGTGTATGCGATGTAGCCCTAATTTTCCCTTGGTTACAGTTTTGTGGATATCACAGACAAATGCTCGAAATCTGTGGCAAATCGGTGCTCGTTCATGTAAGCGACTCGATCTCGTAGTGTGTATGATCAAAGATACGATTTGATAGATGCATCGATGCCCGTAAAGCATGCTCAAAATCTGGACCTGTCTGTGACTGAGAGTCATGCAATGTGAAATATGTCTTGACAGGAAATGACTTAGCTAATGAGAGAGAATGACTGTGCGTTCACACCGCCGCCGACTTGAGCTTCCAAAGTTACCGGAAGTCATTCATTTTCAATGGAAGCTGGCTTCTCTCAGCTGCAAGGAGCGTCAAATCCATCGGCGTCGCGTTTTGGGCGTTTTGAGCGTCAATCTGAAAGTTGAAAGAAGCTCAACTTTATGGTAATGAGCTATGACGCGGTTCAGCGGCAAGCAGCGGCAAACGCCAGCAACCAATCGGAATATAGACGTCCTTCGCGCTGGCTGATTCCGGAGAAACATACGATGTAAACTTTCGTTCCTACCAAAACATTAGTTCCGAGAAAATGGAGGAGAAACTGATAATCACTGTTGCTGGGTTTCCTATCATTTATGATATGACGTTATTTTCATATAAGGACCAGTTACAAAAGAGAGAGAGCCCCGGCCGCGCGCGCGCACTCACCTTCAACGTCTTCAAACAATATGTCTTGCTCTCTCTCCCTCGCGCATATTAATCAAATATTTTTTTCCCGACCAAATGTGACCAAAACGGTTATAAAAATGCTGTCATTATAAAAGGTTCCTAGTGTCAATGTATTGCTTTTTTTTTTTTTTTCTGTTTACATTTCATGGTGTGACACAGACTTCAGAGCGGCCAAAGCGTCAACAAGCTTCCCCGTACGTTTTTGACAAGCGTCCTTGACAGGGCGGCCAGAGCTTCTTTGCAGCTCAAGTCGGCGGCGGTGTGAACGTACAGTGATACAGGGCAAGGGAAGATTCAGGGGGAGGAGTCATAGACCTGCAACAGAACATAAACAAGCATGGCTTCTGCAAGCAGCTGTAATAAACCTCAGAACAGCCCTACGGTGGTCAAAGAGCAGCCAGTCGGTTTAATCAAAGAGAATTTACACTTTATTTCAAATAGAGAGGCTAAAACTCATTCTACGGGTACAGATAAGATAGGGAGCCAGGGAAGAGAAACACGGGAAACTCCGCAAGGCACAACACTTCATATACACACAGTGAGTTTCACGCTCAATACGTCACACTGTGTTTGATACTCAACATAGCACCCCAGCCTGCACAGCACACAGTGATCACACGTAAGGCGTGTTTCCTCCGTTCTCACTTCCCCAACCTCCCTCTTTAACCCGCTGTCCGTTACACAATACACAGTCAAACAATTCATATAGGAATAGATTAAAAACACTTCCCTCTCGTGGGGCAGAGAAGACTCATCCGTAGGGGGTGAGTAGTGATCGCAGCAACCCGTCTTCTCACCGAAGACGTCACTCTACCGTCCAGGGGCGGAACTTAAAGTTCATTCATAAAATCCTTCCGTCGTATGCATCAAGGCATTCATAACGTCTCAGTAGCACGTGGGCATTCATTCATAGAATCTCGGTAGCACGTGGGCATTCATTCATAGAATCTCGGTAGCGTGTGGGCGTCAGCCGAGCAATAGTCTGAGGTAGTCGGTGACACTAATTTCCCCCCTCTACAACTCAACTATCTCACCCCAAGGCAGCTAGCTAACTAGCTATCTTCATCTCCGGAGGACCTACTGTCCCCGAGAGACAGCCAAAACGTTCTCAACAGGTCACCACACTCAGCATTCCCCGGTTGCACCACACCTCTTTTTTAAAGTCCCTTTGTCCTCCCTTCACAGGTGCATGCCATCAAAGCAGTCATGTAATCAGCCAATGACGACACACTACACAGCCATTCTCTCATTCATATATATATATTTTTATATATATCACAAGCTTCTTGCGTACATCATTTTAACGAGAAGAACTCCTGTCTCGTGTGTGAATTTACGTTATTTCCTGTATCTATTCTCGCATGTGTTTGCTTGTGAAATGTAGTTTGTAGACTAGACAGAGTTGTCTGCGATTCTTCCTATTGAAATGTTGTGTAATGTGTGACCCCCTGACGCTGATCCTTCCTGTAATGTGCACACAGCAGCAACTTAATGGTACCTCAGACAGTCGTGTAGTGTAAGAACAGCAATCTGACGACTTTGAAAATCGTGCGATGTGTACCCAGCTTTACATCTCCAGCAGTAGTTGTTAACTCTTGTTTATCATCTTCATTACATTGAAGATGGGTGGCATTTAATTAAGGACTACATGCACTTTATGGATAACTACTTCCCCTCCCTCTTTTACATACTCCTGCACCAGATAATCTCTTACACTTTCATTTTATTTCAGTTAAATCGCCATTTACACCTTTGCCTTCGCCAAAGCCAAAGCCAGTGAAAGAACAAATCAAGCCAAAGCGGGTAAGAACAAGGCCAATCATTTCACAAATGATGTCTTAAAGGAGCCATATTGTGGCTCTTTATTTTTCACTTTTGTAATATTTGCACCAAAAAAAGGGGGAAAAGTCCGTGACTCTTACAATTTTACGGATAAGATGACCTCTGTTATGTTTTGTTAACCTTTCTGCATGTGAAATAAGTAAGAATGCTCTTGTCAAATTGCTACATAGGTGGTGGTTTTCAATTATATTTCCCTTCCTGTACATAAGTTTGTTACACTTTTATTCCTCTTGAAACAAACTTTGTTGTATTATTTTAATTTAATACTGTGAAGCTGCTTTGATACAATCTGTATTGTGAAAAGCGCTATACAAATAAACTTGACTTGACTTGACTTTTATGAATGAGTAGTATTATGTGTTTTTAAACTCGCTGATAGTAATCATTCCCTTTTCTTTTGGATTGGGTGAATAACAGAAGAGGCAGAAGAAAGTGGCCGAACAGGAGGATAAACGGCAGCCAAGGATCAAAAATAAGAAAGCCACAGGACGACCTCAAAGAGCTGCAGCCTTGACCCAAACCTACAGAGAGCCGTCTGACTCAGACGACCTGTCCAGCCTTTCAGAGAGCGATAAAGCACCACCCCCTAAGGCATGTGATTTTTCTCTATTAGCAAAGTTAGTTCAAGCGGATCTTCATTAGTGTTAATGCCTTCATTGAAGACTTTTAGAGTCTAGATAGACTAATGATAACAGTCCTGATGAAATTTGTCTTGTTCTTCTCCAAATAGAAAAAGGCAGTTGTCCGACCAGCAGCGCTTCAGCAGACTGTCCCAGCTCAAGCCACAGGACGAGAACAAATGAGAGAGAAAACATCTGTAGAAGTAGCCAGACGACCAAGTGAGACGAATGTGCTGAAAAAGGCAGAAAAGGCCGTTGTGAAGATTCAGCAAGATCAGAGCAATGATAAAGGCAAGAAGATGTCCAGTCCAGAGCATCTCACGGTGAAGAAGACCTCATCTGCTCAGGAGTCCGCCAGAAAACAGAAAGAATCTTGGGCTGCAAGATTGTCTTCCACATTTGCCTCGCCTTCCTTCATTGAGAGGATGAGATGTAAGAATGAAACTGCTTTAAATGAGTTTGTATAATTGTATGGCTATTAATCAAAATGTTAATTTGTCAACTTTACAAGTCAGGGGCATAAATCATGTTGTTAATTACTGATACTGAATCACACTAAATTTAATAAATGGACATCCTAGTACAAAGACAACAATCTTTTGTAACCACTGTGTAATTAAATTTTTTTTTATAGCAGGCGAAAAAATAACCAACTTGAGATCCAATACTACACCTCTCCGTTCTCTGTCTATCTCTCCAATCGAAGCTGACTCTTCTCCACTAGAGCCTCTCAGTCCTCTCAAAGAAATCCAGACCCCCTCTCACTGTAAAAAACTAGGGAAAAAAGGTGCTGTTAAACCTCCTTTCTCCATATCACCTGTTTCCACAACCTCCAGAGGCTGTAAGAGGAATCGACCTGCTGCTCAGGTAAACAGGAAGCAACCATAGGGCAGGTTTCCAAATCACATTCATAGATAGATCAAGTACTAATGGGCTGCATTAAAGCTCTTAAGTCTCATTTCATTGGAAGTTCTGATCATACAGTTGTCCCAAAAAGTACTTGGACCACAATAAAAAATAAAAAAAAATGCTGAATAAAAGATTTAATATTTCTTCTTGCAAATACTTTTAACTGGTTTCAAATGACAGTAAAGATATTTATAATGTTACAAAATATTTCTATGTAAAAATAAATTGAAAGGTTCCATAAAAATATTAAAATTACAACAAAATGATATACACATAGATAATAGAACATATTATATATAATTGATAATAATAAGAAAAGTTTCTTGAGCAGCAAATCAGCAAATTAAAATTATTTTTGAAGGATCATGTGACACTGAAGCAGTGCTCAACACTAATCATTTTATTTCTACTGGCCATATTGGTATTTCCTAGTATTCCCTCACATTCTATTGAATACATAGGAAATCTTCTGATTTTAGTAAGAAAACATTACCTAACGAGTCAGCATCTGAAGTCTCCCTGTACATTCTTACAATGTAAATGTCCTAAACATTAAATGGTTATTTGTTTAAAGTTGGGAATTTTCCCTGCTTATTAAAAGTTAAGTTCATGTTCATTACAGTAGCGAATATCAGAACAGCTGATGAATGAGACCTCAGCATTTATATTTTTTTTTTTAAATGTCACAATAATTCTTCTAAAATCTGAATAGAGATTTATGCTTTGCAAAGCATGATCACACAACTTAATTTGTCATGTAACAGTTATCCACTGTGGGTATGTAATCATGTTGTTATATAATACTGTTTTTATTCGTACAGTAACATTAATTGATTCAACAGTGTTTTCATAACAGCGTGTATTTCAAAGAAGTAAAGATAACTGACTTAAACATTGGTTAAATTAATAATCAGCTCAACAATATATACAAATAACGTATCATATGCAAACTGTCATGCTAGTAAAAAGCCGTAGAATTTGGGCTGACCTGTAGCTTTTTAATGGTTTCAAAGATTATCAAGAGTCTGAAGTGGATGTTGGTCAACAAAATTACATCAGGAAATAATATTTACTCTTCACAACTTATTCAGAGAAATGACGCTGACTGCGTATGGAGTTAAAGACATGAAGCTTTATTTCCAAGCATTTATACTGTCACTCCGAGCAAGATGATGCATTGTAAAAAAATTAAAATAAATTATAGTATAGACTAGTGCAATTTAGTAATAGGGGATTGTGTGTGTATTGCAATATTTCATGTAAATTTTAATCAGTTTCTACTAATAATCCCATATGTTCATGCTTAATATTTATTGCATGATTATGTACATAAATCTATTTTGTGCAGCAGTGTGCTGTAGGCACACCTATCTTAACGATTTCTATATCTATATCATTTCTTTAAAATGAATGCCACATAGTTTGATCATTTATAATGTAATAGAATGACATTCATGCATTTTAAGTGTGGCTTAAGTATCCAGATACATTTTTAGGGCCACATTAGGTACAAATTCCAGTGTGCTTTGATTCTTTATTTTAGCATAAAAACTGTTCACGCCATTTAACTCTCTTGCTCACACATCTATATATTGTCTTTGTTATTAAAGACTCTCTAAAAAGGTTAAGTACAGTAGTCAACATTTGAAGTGGATCAAAAAAGTTCATCAAAGTTGTCCTAAGACAAGAACGGGTATTGTTCAAAATTCATGTATAACTTTGATGAAAGGTTTTGATCCACTTCAAATGTTGACTATTGTATGTTAATGTAATGCGGTTGTTTTCAATCCTGGTCCTGGGGAACCACTGCTTTGCATATTTTGTCTCTCTTATCTGACTCACTCAGCTCAGTTTATGGATCTCTCTCCTAACGAGCTGATGATCTGAATCAGGTGTGTTCAATAAGGGAGACTTAGAAAATGTGCAGAGTGGTGGGTCTCTAGGATCAGGATTGAAAGCCACTGATGTAATGCAAGTTCACCTCTGTCCCACTCCTGCAGGTTGAGCTGAGTCCGGTCCACTCATCACTGACTTCAACTCAGCCCCTCATCATCAGAGAGAAATCCACGCTGTCCTCCCCAATCATCTCTCCTGACCTCCAGGAGGAGCACAGGGCTGACATGAACAGAACCAGCCCAGCATCTTTTGGAAGGAGGTCTGTCATTTCTGTGACAATGAGCCAATCTTCTCGCCTATCTGTGAGCAACATTGCCATGATGTGCACTGAGATAGAGGTACAGGTTTAACAGCTTATTTCTAAGCACAATTACACTTTGGATTGTAGTACATATCCGTAACACACACTTCATTTTTGTACGATTTACAGAAAACACCAGCAAGCAAGCAAGGAAGTAAGGCTGAGAGACCAGAATTTAAGTCAGGTGAATAGATTTTTAATTAAGTTGTGGTTTTATGTCATTTATTAGTATACAAATACAAGCATCTTATGTATTCATTGTGTCAATTGCCAATCAGGTCCGTCCTCAGCCTTCCACAAGCATCTCATCCCGTGCCAGTCTGCTGATTTGTCAGAGGGAGATGAGGACAGTGAGGAGGACAAAGAGAATAAGGCACCTTCTCCCTCTCAGATAGCACTGAAAATGAAGCCCAGAAAGCTGTTTGTGCCTACTGATAAACACTGGACTCCTAGTAAGGGTAATTATCACCTTTTAAAAAGGATTATGTGTCGTCCTAACTAGGCATTATGTGACAAGTTTCCGGCCTTGAGTATTTTCTTCCCTTATAAAAATACCAGCCATTCAAAACATATTTGATGTTTAAAGGTGCAATAGGTGATTACATCTCTAATTAGCGGTCTAAATGTATTTTTATAAATATCCGCTGTGGAAGGCGTAGGGCCATTCAATCATTGCATCCGGTCCGAATGAAATGATACCATGTATTCCCCGTGTGTCAACGTGTGTTTGCATAGCACTGCGCAGCCTGTTCACGCAGACATCATACGTCATCAGCACGTTTCACGTACGTACGCTGTGCAGACAGAGCGAGAATGGCATGCAAACAGACAAGTGGAAAGTATCTACTTTTCAGTACATTTCTGTATCTGTCAGTGTACCGATGACTTTGCCCTATGCAGATAATTCAGTGAGATTCGACTGTGTTGATGCTATGTTCGGAAATCGCATATGAATAAAGCTGAAATACAGTGCAATCTTTCCTTATGTCAACAGGTCAATTGACCTGTCATTTCACAATCACTTATGCATGCAAGCAAGCGCTTCTGTTTCTCCGCTCACTGTACTGTAAAGTTTTCTCACCGGTGAAGGACACATGTTGTAATCCAATAACGTTGTCACTGGTCGTCTCGCTTCTGGTCTGTGCGTGTTCATGTGTTTTGGAGGAGGCGTGGCTTTGAATGGCGATTTGCAGGAAGGATGGGGATCGTATGACTTCAATGTTAGCATTTCCCAGATCATCTATTGCACCTTTAATATACAGCCATGTAAAGCGAGATTTTGGACCAATGAGATTTAACTAGGCAAAGCTTCCCAGCATGACACGGCGAGGATAGAAACTAAGCAACCCTTGTTGAAAATGGGGTTTATTGTTTTGATATATGTGATGTAGTCTCTAATATTACACACAGCACACTACTGAATATTTAGGTTTTGCAGTCAGTTTAACTGAATGTGCTTCTCATTAACTTTCCCAGACACATATATATATCCCAATCCTGACTCATCAGGCACTGTTACCGGTGATTCTGCTGGGAAAATTTCCTGATTGTGTTTCTGTGCCTCAGGCCCCAATATTAAACAGCTGGTGAAGGATCAGAGCAGCTCAGAGGAAGAGGATGAGGACATAGTTGCAGACAACGGAAGAAGAAAGAAAAGTTACCAGAGAGGCCTGAATAAAAGGGCCAATGAAACAACAATCTCCAGTAATGAGAGACGAGAGAGAGAGAGAGTGAAAGAGCTCACCAAGGCTGCATTTATTTGATCAAAAATAGAGTAAAAACGCAACATTATTAAAGTTTTTACAAATTAAAATAACTGTTTTCTATTGTAATATAGAGGAAACTGATACATTTTTCTTGATTCTTTGATGAATAGAAAGTTCAAAAGCAGCATTTATTTGAAAGACATTTTGTTACATTATAAAAGTCTTTACTGTCACTTTTGATCAATTGAATGCATCCTTGCTAAATAAAAGTATACATTTCTTCAAAACAAACCAAAAAAATCTCATAAATAACCGAATGGTTCAGAAGCTCAGCCTTACTGCTTTTGAATGTGTGACTAGTGTGTGTGTGTGTGTGTGTGTTTCCTGCAGCTGAGGAAGTGGAGACACTGTCATCTTGTACGAGGTCCAGTTGCAGGCATGCCAGTGTGGAGGCAGACATCGACCTGACCCAGCCTGATCAGGAGGTGGGCTTTATCTGCCATCAGTTCAGCTCAGAGATTAAGAGGAAGCTCAAGGTGCTATTTATCTCACTTCTCTCACTAAACAACCAATTTGAGGATTCAAACCCGCTGCATTCAACGTGTTTATTCGCCTTTTCCTCTAACTTCTCTTGTGTGCTTCTCAGAATCGCTGCAGGACAATGGATCTTTACACCAGACAGTCTTTAAAGACCTTACAGCAACACATGTCTTCTGTCAGTGTCCAAGTACACCAGTACAGGTCAGACATGACCCTCGACTTAAAAGAGGTCAGAGTTTCTGCCTTCTAGCAGATTTGATATTTACCTCTTCTGCTTTCTTTGTCTGTCCTCCTTATATAGTTCTCAGAGGCTGGAGAAAGTGAAACAGGTCCTGTTGGGTGAAATAGAAGACCTGGAGCAAGACGACATGGCTTTGAGGAGCATGGAGGAGGAACTGACCGTGAGTGTGCTGACTTGCCAAGTGCCTTGTAATAAGAATAATAAAAAAAATGTACTTGTATGTAAATGGCCTCTGATTTAATCAAACTATTTGCAGACTTACTGGCAAAAGCAGACCTTGGCCTTCCATACATACCAAGAGAAAGGAACCAAGAGGTGAGAATATAACAGATGAATGCCATCGATTTCCTAGCTGTCATGTAAATGTAATCACAATACCTGTTTATGACTATGCAACAATCTGTGGGTCGTTCTGGGTTGTAGTAACAAACAGGATTTCCCAGCCATTCATAGCTAAAATGAACATTATAACACTCTGTAGTGTTATAATGGCAAGAATCTTGTGATTTCATTAGAGCTTTGAAAAAGGGCAGCTAAAAAGACTAGATTTTGTTGTTTCAGACTACAGAAGTTAAAAAGCACGGTTCAGACTGATGTGCATGATTGTCTAGAGTATGAGGATCAAATCTTCTCTTTGGAGGTGAGGATCTGAATCTGTGGGGTCCAGAATGGTTTGATAATTGTAGTTATTGGGTTATAATAACTATATGTACAACTATAACAGTTCAAATCCATTTTAAGCATTGATTGTCTAGATTAGAAATTTTTTGTCTCTATCTCATTTTCTTCTGTCGCAGGTGTCTTTGATGAAGAAGAACATGAAGTCAGTTCAGGAGCGTTTCTTCAAAGAAATGGTGAGAAAGAGCCCAAGGGCAGATATTTAATACTTAAGTTCACATACATTTCTTCAGGACTGAATTACATTTTTCTTGTCTTTGTAGCAAGATGAAGATTTGACAAGTGTGAGAAGAGGACTGCAGTCCTTGTTCTTCCCAGATCCATCCAGGTTCTGACCGGAGTTAAAAAAAAAAAACACCCTTTTGAAAACTATTTTATTGAAGCCATTCTTAAAATATGTTTGTATGCTTTGATGTTATTAATGTTATGTTCTTTTAAATTAATACTACTCAAAAGGTTGAATATTTTACTTTGAATATACTTTATGCGGTTTATTCTGGTCTCCTTGAAAAAAAATATTTTTTTGGCTGTATATGGTTTTTGTGCGCATATTTGCTTGTGATTTTTAATGTGAATAATGAATAGTTGTGAAAAGTGTCTCTAAAACGAAGTCAATGTTAAAGGTGTTGTAAGAACTAATGTATTTATTTGTAACAATCCACCTCATAAAAATCTTTAGATTTATGTGCGCAGAAATTAAAAGGTGGATTCTGGATTCTTAAACCATCTTAAGTCAAGATCACTTTTCATTTTTGCATTCACTAGCAATGGCCTAAATAAGCAAACCTCATAGGTTCAATTTATGGGAGAATAAATCTGGTTGATAAATAAAGCCTGAAAACTGTACTATTCTTTTTTTTTTTACATGCAGTCGAAGGCACTGTGTGACTTTAGCATTTTTATTAATTTCTTTAATTAGTGTCCTCCATAAATGCTACAGTCAAAATACATGGGAATTAGAAAGGAGGCAACTTGCAGCATTTGCTTCCAGTTTCACGGCTATTTCTTGCAGTATCTATTTATATTATATATGTATGCATAGACTACTGTTCAGAAGTTTGGGACAGTAAGACTTTTGAAACACTCACCGACCACTTTATTAGGTACACCTGTCAAACTGCATGTTAACGCAAATATCTAATCAGCCAATCACAGGGAAACAACTCAATTCATTTAGGTGCCACTCCTGTCAGATTAGAACAAAAAACTGAGGCCACAATTCACACTGGCTCACAAAAAACAGACAATATAAGATTGGATAAATGTTGCCTGGTCTGATGAGTCTCGATTTCTGCTGCGATATTCAGACAGTAGGGTCAGAATTTGGTGTAAACAACATGAAAGCATGGATCCATCCTGCCTTGTATCAACGGTTCAGGCTGCTGGTGTAATGGTGTGAGGGATGTTTTCTTGGCACACTTTGGGCACTTTAGTACCAACTGAGCATCGTTTAAACATCACAGCCTACCTGAGAATTGTTGCTGTCCATGTCCATCATTTTATGACCACAGTGTACCATCTTCTGATGGCTACTTCCAGCAGGATAACACGCCATGTCACAATCATCTCAAACTGGTTTCTTGAACATGAGTTCACTAAACTCAAATGGCCTCCCCAGTCTCCAGATCAGCAGCTTTGGGATGTGGTGGAACAGAAGATTCACATCATGAATGTACAGCTGTCAAATTTACAGTAACTGATCCGAAATCTCTGAGGAATGTTTCCAGCACCTTGTTGAATCTGTTCCATGTAAAATAAAAGCAGTTCTGAACGCAAAAGGGGGTCCAACTCCCCAAACCCAATTCCATTTCAAATTGCTGTTTTCTGAAGGATCATGTGACACTGAAGACTGGAGTAATGGTGCAAAAAAGCTGTAAGCTTTGATCACAGGAATACATTAATTTTGAACATATATTTAAATAGAAAACGGAATAGAAAAATAGAAGTTATTTTATATTGTAAAAATATTTCACAATATTACTGTTTTACTGTATTTTTTTTCTTTTCTTTTTTTCTGAACTTACCAATCCCAAACTTTTGAACTTTTGTGTGTATATAATCAGACTTAAAAACAACGCAGAAGTATTTCCAAAATTGTATTTTGAAGACAAGTAGTGCTTACAAAGTTTTTTTTTTTTTTTTCAAGTGATGACATGAACAACCCTGTTCAAACTGACTTTTGTACAGTAAATATGAAATTCATTTATAGCAGGCTTATTAACCCTCAAGTTTATTTTTCTTCTTTTTTTCTTCTTTTACTTATTTTTCAAGTGAGGCTGGTTACATGTACACAAACATTTACCCAGAACTGATTCATCTTTCCTTAGCAGTCATTGAAATGTAGTCCAGTTTTAAAAACATCAAACAGTCTTCTGCCGCTCCACTCCGTCAGCCTCAGGTTAAATGTCTCCGCAGATGTTCTTCAGGTGTGTCCCTGTGGCCGTCCGTGAAGGAGACGCAGCCTCCAGCGCTAACCACCCCCAAACACCACTCGGCCCAGGCCGCTGGAAGAATAAGGGAATCCCATGGACGAAGCCACAGCTCTGGAAGAGGCACCTCCAGGATTTAACATGAACGCCACTTTCAGCATTTTCTTCACAGAAGAAAACCCCCTCTTAGGGCCTGTGAAACCTGAGACAAATCAACAAAGGTGCCTTTCACAAACACGACCATATGATTGGACAGGACTTGATTACAGTGTTGCATCAATCAGTTATTTTTAGTAAGATCAAACATAAGTGCTCTGATGGCCACTAATGTCATCATTATGTAGAGAGCAACCTTTTATCCAAAACCACTCATATCAAGGTGACACAGTCATCATTTCATATCTACGTGTCCCAGTCATTTTTGGACCAGGCCGTTTGTCTTCGGCACTGGATTTTGTCTGTCTAAAAATATCGAGGGCACATCTGTGAGAGGATTACACACACACATACTGACCTTGTTAGATGCTTGCTTGAAGCATGGACCTCCATTTCAGTGCTTTTGAACTCGTTCAACTCTTTGCGGATGGCCGCCTGTGGAATCGCAAATAAAAGCAAAGACTTTAGTCAAAGATGGCCGCCGAGTGAAATGTTGCCTTAAAGGGACTTTGATAAAAAGCCACTCAAGTAGGGTGACCAGACGTCCCAGTTTCCCCGGGACAGTCCCGTATTTCAGCTCTATTTTCAGTGTCCGCCAGTGACTTTATATTTTTTATATTTTTTAGTTTTGTCCAGTATTTCTTCTTTCCTAAATTGTCTTTTCTAGGTGATCATAAAAGTGAGCATCAGGCTTCTGTCACGCGAGAATAGCCTAATCAAAGGTAGCCAATCTTGTGATAGTATATTTCGGAGAACAAAATTACCATTCAATCACGATTCGTTATCAATTAACTGCAGTTAGTGAAGTCGGAGAGTGTGGAGGAGATCAAGTCAGACGAGTGTCTGTCCATCCTGTATTCCACCATGAGAAATCTGATCACCCTACACTTAAAATGAAATGAATCCATAATTTACTCAACCCCAAGCCATCCTAGGAGTAAATGACTTTCTTATTTCAGCCAAACACAATCTGAGTTATATAAAAAACAAAGCTTTCAAGCTTTATAATGGAAGTGAATAGCGTGTCCATCCATCATAAAAGTTAATCCATACGACTCCAGGGGGTTAATAAAGGCCTTCTAAAGCGTTTTTGTAAGAAAAATATCAATATTTATAACTTTATAAACTCATCTTATACCTTCACTTATACTCACTGGCTTCCGGTAAAGGCTGTAAGCGAGTCTAGTTCCGGCGGAAGAGTGACCTCTGACCTGACGTATATCCATATTTAAAACTTCATTAGCTATAATAACTAGCTTTTGCGGCAGGAGAGGGACCCCTAACCTGACACATGATGTATTGATGAACGCAGAAGCGCAGAGGATAGAGCAAAACAAAACACCAGTCACTTATTAGAAGTCTAAAGCGAAAAATGTTACATAGAAATGTGGGAGGAGCTTGAGCTCATCTAAGCTTACGCTACTCCTAGATCATGCGTCGGGTCAGAGGTCACTCTTACGCCGGAACTAGACTCGCGTACGGCTGTTACCAGAAGCCAGTAAATATAGTTAATAAAGTTATAAATATGGATATCTTCTGTACAAAAACGCATCACTTCGCTTCAGAAGGTATTTATTAACCCACTGTAGTCGTATGGATTACTTTTATGATGGATGGATGCGCTTTCTTGGGCTTCAAAAACGAAGTTACCATTCACTCCCACTATACAGCTTGGAAGAGCCAGGATATTTAGATGAACTAACCCTTTAAGGTGTGTTCACACTTTCGGTTCTCTTGTTTGTTTCTTTTGGTCCGGACCAAAAAGAATACGATACATTTAGTCCTGGTTTGTTAAGCGTTCACAAAATAGCTTTTTTTGAAACTATATACTGTATATAGTTTATGAGCACACAGCTTATACATATATATACATATATTGTATATTTTGCGATGGAACTTGCCAAACATCCAAAGAAAGCTGTGTGCTTGGCTAAATGTGCCTGCATTTGTGTCCATATAATGGTATTTTTACCGGTTGAGAACTCATAAAGACCTTATAAAATGTGTAAATGAGTCAAAACAGCGGCATAAATTCCTCCATTACACACACAAACGACAGACAAAGATCTGCTGCAAGGAGCTGTGCCGAGCTGTAATGGGCAACGTAGCTCCTATGAAGAGAAGAACTAGGTACGCCTGAGAGCATTCTGTCCTTTTTAGGGTTGCATATTGTGATTGCATCCTGTTTTTGGTTTGTTTAGATGTCTTTGGTCCATATCGTGTTCACATTTCAGTCAAACTGCACTAGAGTTTGTTAGAAAGCAGACAAGGACCAACTAAAATGGTGGGTCTCGGTCCGCTTGTTTGGTGCGCACCAAGGTATGGATGACAGCGTTCACACTTGTTCAAATAAACCGCACTAACAGAGCAACCGCACCAGAGTTCGTTTTAATCAAACCAAACCTGCCAAGTGTGAACACACCCTTAAACGCATCCTCAAGTAAAAAGTGCACCGATTCATGTTGACAAGCTGCTTCAGTTATGAAGAAGACTACTGACACAAATTAGATTGCCTTTTATTCGCTTAACAAAAAAACCTTGAGAGAATCACTAATAATAATAAGAAGAAGAAGAATTTCCCTCTGCGCTGTCTTATTGAATTTAAGACAAACTGAAGATCACTGTAAAGATCTGCTGACATCAGCTGTTGGTCACGTACCTTGTCAGCAGCGGACAGTCGTGTCCAGGGTTTGTCAGCTCTCCTGTCATAATCCTGGGCTTTGGCCACCTCCACGTAATCACTGAAGCGGATGAGAATCTTTCTTTCTCGTAGTTCATCAACTGTTGGCCTCTGGTTGAGCTGTGAGGAGAAGAGTGCTGTTAATGGGGCTGCATATCATGAGATACACGCTGCAAGCAACACTTTCTGCAGGAAACAAAACAAACACAGACATTTCGACTCGGAACGCACATTTCAGAGTAGAATAACTGGCTCAGTGTTTCTCAGAGAAACAAGTATTTGAACTTAGTATGTTTGCTCTGAGATTTAAAAAACATGATGTGATATTTTATGCTTTAGTACAGTCAAAAAAATACAGCACCTTTAATCAAATGTAAATAATGAGTAATTAATTGCACACTGGGGGAAAGAAAAACATAAAATGAAATTATTTCAAAATATAATTATTAGTAGTATTATTGTTGTTTTATTATTGTTGTTGTTATCATTGCTAAATTTTAATAATAACAACAACAACAACATGTAATTAATGTGTAATTATTTTTTTTAAAAAGCCAAAAAAACTGATTCCAATATATAAGAATAAATGTTCAAGTCATTCAGTTTAATTCTTTAGATGTTTATATTACTCTATATATCACGCCATCATTTTGAGGTACATTTATGTTTGTTTTGTTTTTTACATAAAATAATGCAGGCAAGCAATATATAAATATATATACATACACATACACATTTAAACGCATGCTGTTAACCATCTCAATAATTGAGGTCCTGCTCTCATGTCAACTCTTTTCTTTTTCTTTTCTTCTCATCATCTCTATGGTCTGAATGCTTGTTACACGCGATGGAACTAACTCGGAAAATTATTACACAAAATTGCTTTACCCTTTTGAAGACCACTGCTTGTCCTTGAATGGTGCATCTTTATTCAGCATTAGACAGTGTTGTATTATTACAAGTAGAAATATCAGGAGCGGAATAATTTTACAGACCAGCAGCTTCCTTACATTCAGTGACCATGAGAAAACTAGAGCATGTTGTAAGTGAAATGAACAGAGTGTTTACCTTTCTGTTGAGTCTCTGTTTGATCTCTCTTCTTTCTTCTTGCTCCGTCTGATCGTTCCTCTCTGAAAGAGCAAAAGCGAGACTCAATGAGGGCGATCTAATCAAGTGCACAGTCACAGGGGTCACTTCACATGCCTGCTTTAGCAAGCCTTGTTTTTCTCTGGTGTGTGTCTTATCTGACAGACAGATTACAGTCGTCTATTTGATATAATACTCCGTAGTGATTTTGTTTGTGTGCAGAACAAAGCAATGGAAGACACAATCACAGTATGCCGAAGTCAAAAAGCATGTCAACAACATTTTCACCTTAACAGCCCCCAAAAACATTTAATTTAATTAACACGCTGATTAAAAATGTCTTATCGGACTGTATTACTTTTCACTTAGCAATTTACTTCATATTTAAACTATATTTGTAATTACCATTTAAATCTGACTAATTTTCAAATTGTTTGTCATAAATCAACATTTGAGGAAAATGGTATGGGGTTTCTAATCAAAATATGACATTATATTACAAAACAGGGCATTGATATTAAACATGTCCACTGTAGAGACACCAGGACATGTTTATCAGGCATTTTGGGAGACACAACAAATAGGGAAATAAATTATATATCAATATTCCTATGAAATAATAGATATTATTTAGACTTTTTTTTGTTTTGTTTTTTGCCAATGATTACTCCATTATTACACTTCTTTTTTCATAAGATATTGCCCCAAGAACACATTAATATGCAAATTAGATACAGTGTAAATATATAGTAAAATGGATAAAGTAAAATGGTATATCAGTTTATTCCGTTATATCTTATATAACATAGTTGAGAATATTTTTTTTACACAGTTTGGTTTAAAAAATCCTGAAACCTAAACATTTATTGGTAAATAATAATAATAATAATAATAAAGTGCTATTATTAATGTGCAATATCATAAACAATATTATTAGTACTTTTCAAATCAACAATTGTTGATACATAATGAATTTATATTTAGAATCACATTTCTATTTTTGTTGATAATACTCACGTTTTAAAATATTTCTGCTCTCCAGCTCTTCAACGGCCGGCCGTTGACTGAGTCTCCTGCGGAAAAAGAGCAGAATGTTGTTTTGAACCATTACTGTCCCGAGCTGAGGCTGAAGCAAGAGCCGCTCAATGAGACCCAGAGGTGAGGGAGGGAGATTCTGAAGGGACGCTCAAAGTCTCTCCGTCCTTTGTGTTCAGCCTGACAGTTAGTACTCCTCATCTGGATGCTCAAACACCGCGGGCTTTTGAGCCCTTTTGATAAATAAACACCAGTTATCAAGATGCGGTGGCGACGAGACTTAAATGAGTGAGAAAGTGCAGTCTGTGTGTGTAACGGTCCGAGAGAGAAAGAACTCGTGCTCCTTGTTGTGGTTTGTGTGCGGGCGCGCGCTCTTTTGAACAGGTTGGCGCGTGCCGAGTGATGAGAGCTCAACGCGCGCTCTTGGTCGTGCGCTCTGTCTCTCCACGCGCATTTGTAGTAGTATTAGGTTAAGTGATCGTTTGATAATCGATCATTAATATGCTGGCAAATAGCAAGTAAAAATCATAGACAAAAGCAACTAGATCATGCAGTATGTCCCCGTGTATTTCGTAATATATTACTATATTTATAGAACGTATTTTTTTTTTTTTACATAGGAGGAAATTACATAGGAGGAAATTACATGGGAGGAAATTACATAGGAGGAAATTTTAAATAGTTGTACATAATTTCACTACTGGTTTGAGGTGATTTTGCCACGTGATGCGCATTAAATTCTGACATGAAAAATTACGATTTAATATTCCAGTTTCTTTATTTTCTCCTTTCTCTAAATAAAATGTTTAATTGGGTAGGATATTAGTTTAATGTGTGATCAATTTACACTTTCCTCCCTGTGTCCCCAGTCTTACAAGTTGTATTAAGTAAGAAGTTATAAAAAGTAACAATGAGTTGTAAATTCGGATTACACTTTATTTTAAGGTGTCATTGTTACAGTGTAATTATATATTTAAGTAATGTACTTACTACAGGGTTAGATTAGGATTTTGATTTAGGGTTAGTTGCATGCGATTATGCATCATTTACTGTTAATACCATGTTAAGTGCATGTAACATAAAGGACACTGTAAAATAATGTCTTTACTTTATAATGTCGAAACATTATTAAACGTAACAGAGTCGAAAATGCTGTACAACAGGACCGACTCAACTTTGTTATGATTTGTATAAGACGTAAGTGTGGAATAAAACGGCATGTTGTCTCATGGAAAACACACTATTAATATAAAATACTTTTCAAGATCTACGGCGAGATCTGATTAATAAGACATTTTACAGCATTGGACTGCATTCCAGCCTTCGTAACACTGCTGTCACTCACATAAGCTGAGTAAGACGGGATTCCAGCAGATGTGGCGGCGTTAATATTTCATGAACTGAAATGGAGACCAACTCCCAAAGCTCCCTTAGAAGCTGCCTGGATATTATTGACCTGTATCACGAGTTGCCTAGCAACAGTAGCTTCCCCGTGAACACGGAAACAAAGAAATCTGCCTGCATGTGCAACACTGGAGGCTTGTTGGTTTCCATTATACACAGGTCATTCATCAGACCGGTTTAATTAACAGATGGACGGCGGTGTGCTTTATCCTAGCATATTTCCATCAGATAGGAGAAGCTTCTGTGAGAGTAGTACAGTAGACTACCACCGTTTTTGGTATTCACTACAGTGAGGTGGAGATGGAGGAGGGGAACACGCACTACCATCCATTATTCACCAGTCTGAGCTCTAAAAATAGCTCCAGCCGTGTCTTTCTTCAGTGGCGGAGTAAAGCAAGGCAAGCCAAAGATAGGAAGGTCATGACATGCTGCTGCGGCAAAGTGTCATTCGCTCAGACTTCAGCCTGTCCTGCAGGTGCACTGACCGTCACACTTCACTCTGGCCTAGTTATACTCAGTTATGCTGAATATCACTGTCACACCTAAACATGACTTTAAAATTGACCCTATTTACTACCTTAATAGTGTACATGTTCCTCGTCTTATGGGAACGATTGATCAGTGCATGATAATCAAAAAATCCAATAAAAGCTTTCATCATAAAGTAATAACATGCTCCACCTCGGAAACGACTTTGCTTCTCGGCTGACCTGGCCTGGCCTGATCCCTTCTCATTTTTCCTCTTTCCATTCTGGCGCACGCTTTTCACAATACAGTCAATTCCAAAATGCCTCAAAATAAAGTCATGCACTATAGTATTTATAAAAAGAGTACTTGTTACAGAGTTAAAAGAATATTCCGAAGAGCAAACTAAATGTAATGTTTTTGGGAAATTAAACAGTTACACTTTATTTAAAGGTGACATAGCTGTACTTACTCAAATAAGTACTGAGTGATATTAATTAACTAAATGTGCTTACTATAGAGTTACGTTTAGGGTTAGTTACTTCTAATTATGCATCATTTACTGTTATTACTAGCAAGTATGTAGTAACGTGTAACTACGTCACCTTAAAATAAAATGTTAACCATTAAACTTGCATTAAATGCATTTAGCAAACTAATTAATTGTGGGTTTTTTGACCCACTTAAGTAGTAGCCTACTTAAGTACATCTTTATGTAATTTCATAATTACTTCTAAAATATATTTTAATGTCAGTTCAAACTCGGGTAACCCTGTATTAGTAATAACAGTACATAATGCATAATTACAAGCAACTAACCCTAAACCTTTATCCTAACCCTAACCCTATAAGTACATGTAGTTTATTAATATTACTCAGTACTTAATTGTATAATTACTCTGTAACAGGGACACCTTAAAATAAAGTGTAACCAAAACTTGTGTCATGTAGGCTATTTAAATATGGTTACACATTTATTATGACAAAGTTGCATTTGAAACAATTGAACTTTTAAATGTAATAATGATTAACATGCTACATGCTTTTTTTTTAATATACTTTTAAGATTTGATGTACTCTACAAGTGCACATTCAATACAGTTAAGTCAACTTCTTTTTCACAAGGGACATCACCAAACTAAAATGGGTTTCAAACGTCATTTCATGTTGTGCAATCAATACAGTTTCAATATCACTATACTGTATGAATTATGTGTTATGTAAAATCATCAACATAATTATTACTGGAGAAAACAGTCTTCCCACTCTAAAATGTAACAACTGACAGAGACTACAAGACACACTAAACCCTATGATTAGAAGATCTAAATGTCCCATGCCATCAGGGAAAGTATCTGATAAGCAGCTAAAACGTCCAGTTTTACACATGTGGCTCCAAAATCCTCAAAAGCACAATTATTATTTTTTTGGTTTATTAAGTCCCTGCGTAAAATTAATGTACTGTTTGTTAAGCATCCAGTACTATTTTATATGTAGAAGTAATTTCATTCAGTGTAACTGTCCATCATATGCATGAATCTGTAGAATGTGTTGCTGAACCTGAAGTTAATCTAGTGTAAACATCTGCATCAGCACAGTGCCGGCTTTCCACTCACATCCTTATCTGAATCACATCTTTGTTACAAACCACTCATGGTTCTCACATTACATAACTTAGGATGGTCACATACTATCATTGCTTATAACATTCTAGAACCTCGTATCTGTCACTGCGGCCTGAACAAAGCTCTCTCAAAGCCTAAATTAAACTGGACATAATGGCTGTTTCTTCTAAGAATCCACAGAAGGCTGACTTCAGTGGTGAAATATACCACAGCTGATTACATAAGACTTATCCTGACAAGATCTGTAATTGCATGAGGCTCTGAAGCCCATACTCATCAAATTTTTTCCTAGCACTTAGTTAGGTCACTACATTGCTTCTATCAGTAGGCTGAAGTAGCAGATGTCAACATTTATCTTCACTTACGTTCTAAACTCTGAGGGTATGTTTACACGACAACAATGTACTAAAAATGGAAGTTTATCCTTTGCATCTTTTGCATACAGACGACAACATTATCAAAACGATCCCCGTTCACACGGATCCGCGAAAACGACTAAAAACGCTGTATTCTGCTGCGAGACCAGTAGTTGGCGATAGACTGAACTAGTAATATGCATGACGTCGCCGTTTTCACAAATTCACGTATTTTTTTTTATGTTTACATGGATATATTAACAGTATCGTTTTCAAAAACGTGCACTTTGAAATCTGTTTTCAAAAGTTTGCGTTTTCAGGCATCCAAAACGCTGTTGTTGATTAAATGAACGGCAAAAACGCATCAAAGGTTTTCTGTTTTTAGTTGAGAACGGTGCCGTGTAAATGGCCCCCGAGATTTAAAATGCCATATTTAAAATGTAAAAATTCATTAAACAAAACAAAACAAAAACACAAAGCAAAGCCGCAAAAACATAAAACAAAACAAACACAAAACACAGCAAAGCAAATCACAAGCGCAACAAAGAAATGCAAAACAAACCACAAAACAAAACAAAAGAACATAAAACATAACACATCAAAGCAAAACACAAAGTTTCATTAATTCTTTGTAACATTACACAAAGCGTGAGCAATGCATGCACCATATACTGAATTGAACTTCTGAACTCAAAGGCAGGTGTTCATACAAATATAATAAAATATAATCTAATGAAAACTGTGTGGATTTATTCTCTCAGATTAACTCCAATCCTCAACTGACTGTAATCCCAGTTTCTGCTAAATACTTTACATCAGATTACAATCATTGTACAATAACACTATACCTCTGCACGAAATCTGTTTTCATAATCTGTTCCATGAGTTCACTTGTCCATATAATCCATAAGTGATATCTAAACAGATTTGCTGTCTTTAATGGAGAAGTTTGAGCATACAACTCAATTCAAGCGCTACATTTCCCCCTTGACTTAGTAATTAATGGATATAAATTAGTAGCTAAATGATTATTAGAATAAAGGTTGCCAGTGTATGCAGATGATAACAGATTTGTAAAGCAAACAAAAAAATGATTAAGCAGTCTCCAAGTCCCTGAAGATGACATTCTCAAGTATTTCCAAAAATGTCCTGAAGAGGGCAGTAATAGTTTATTTACTTGCATATACAGTACAGTCAACATACATTTATGACTTACTTGGCAAGTTTCATTTCGATCTGCTGACGGATCTCCTGTCTCTCCTGGTCACTCCGCGTAGGAAAAATGTTCCTGTCTTCCAGCTCCTGTTTGCTGGGACGATTCCGAAGCTTCACGGCCAGCAGCTCCTTCCTCATCCTCCTTGGCAACGTGCCTGCACACATTTGCCATAGAATTCATTACTTAATGACATAATCTAAAGTGCTCCATATTTCCAGACAGAAATGACTCTCTTGCCACTTGTATTATGAAAAAACACATTGATCCAATGACTATATCATGGGAAACATTCTGCACAAATTCAACCTGATCTTCTAGTTATAATAAATCATTGCAGTGTCTCATGGTTATGTGCAAAGGAATTACGGCATTGCATTAAAGAGGATCTATTACACTTCTTTACATTTTCAACCTTCTACAATGTTGCTGTTTGAGCATAAAAAAGCTCTGCAAAGTTATAAAGCATGAAGTCGTTCCAAAGGGAGTTATTCTCTATATCAGTAAACACGGTTTCTGAACTCCCTGAAACACTTCAATTGTAGTCTTCAGTTTTCTTCCGGAATAAACACGTCACAATATTCCTCTTATAAATAATTCCCGCACAAGGTATAACCAAAAAAATAAGATGCAAGCCGAGGCCTGGTTGAGGTGAGTTAGTAGTGTTGAAACTTGAGGTTATGGTAAGGGGCGTGACATTTCCAAAACACGCTTGAAGCGGTTGACAAATCACAACACACTGATCCAGCCGACCAATCAGAGCACAGTGCACTTTTCAGAAGGAGGGGCTTCACAGAGACAGGAACTAAACAGAGCGTTACTGACAGACTGGGAAGTAAGGTGCTGCAACAATGTCAAATATGTTTTTTTAACATTCAATCATGAGAACCTATTCTAGTAGAGCCCAAAAACAAAACAAGGCTTAGTAAAAGGGCATAATATAGCCTCTTTAATAGTTGTGCAGTTCACCCACCAGAAATGACAGACTCGTTCCAGTCGTCCATGTCGTAGATTATTCCTGAAGCGTCAGTGAAGCAGTTGTCTTGTCGAACGTTTTCCTTGTTTTCCTCTGCTTCCTTTCTGTTCTCACCATCTCCACTTGGCTCTCGCTCAATGCTAAAATAGAAAAAGAAAGAAACACTTTAACAATAATTTTACAGAAAAATACTTCTTAAACCTCCAAAAAATTCATTCTGAAATCAAGCAAATAAAATGAATGATGGGTTTAACATCCTCACCTTTCCTGTCTGAGCTTTGATGCCAGTGCTCGGTGTAGTTCTTCTATTATACAGCTAGGGGGCAGCGGCGGATGTATGCTACCTATATGCGGCGACCCCACAGAATTAGTAAAATGCCCTCTTAAAACCACAGGACTGGGGCCATCAGAGACTCTAGACAGTTCTTTTTGGAGAAAAGAGTTTGAATGAGGCACTGATGCGACGACTTTACCCGGGTCTGTGGAAACAAAAAATACATTCATATATATATATATATATATATATATATATATATACCACAATATCAAATTTTATCTGATTTTCATTAATGAAAAATGAACACACCTTCCTCCGTGCTTAGCTGAGAAACGAGATTGCCGTGACTGCTTGGAGGAGACTGCTCCTGCGGTTCGTCTTCCTCCTCTTCCTCTCCGTCGTCTTCATCTTCCTCAACATCTTCATTCTCATTTTCAGAGGGAACCGCCTCCTCGTCCTCCTCCTCTTCCTCATTTGAATTTGGCTCTTCCATTGTCCCGTTGTCCTGTACAGAATCTACCACTAATAGGAAATACAAAATCATAGCTTAGACAATTAGGAATGCAATTCAAAACTGTGGTTCATTGGTCATATTTGTGTATTGTGTATTTGTCAAGGATTCTGTTAAAGTGTGTCACTTTAAATATGATGCAGTAAAGAGTGTCCCAGCCACTTCCCCTATCATTCATTGGTCAGTCAACCAGATAGCCCCGCCCCAAACTCCTACTATTGGCCGAGCAACAGTGGTACAGTACTTCTATTTTGGACAATAAATTATATATATATAAATATACGTATGAAGAGCACTCACTGGTAGGGAGATTGTCTTGCTCTGAGCTGAGGTACTCCATGCTACTGATGCTGAGAATGGGCCCCTGAGAGCCAGGCAGCCGGATCTCAGCATCGGAGATGCCCCGGATGGGAGAGCCGTGGTCTGGAGAATGAAGTCCACAGGCCAAGGCCACATCTGCACACAGAGGAACACAGCATTAGATTGCTCAACTCACAAACACTCATCAACATACAGTAAGTTATAACATACTGTACATACACATATCGCTATATTACATATTATGCATTTGTATTGTCTTGTCGCTGTCATTCTGTCTGTGCTGTGGAAGCTTCTGACACTGAGACAAATTCCTCATATGTGTAAACATACTTGGCAATAAAGCTCATTCTGATTCTGATATACGTACGCACGACCCGTTTCATTCACACACGCTCACGTAGCTCCATCTGTGTCATCTTCTGGCTGACATGATATTGGTAGGTGTTCGTGACTTTAACTTTGAGACATGGTCATCATTCGTGGATGTTATTTGAGCTCTCTATGGGTGTGCTATCCAGCGTCATGCCCATTCAAACCGAGGGGCACGTCCCATCAACCTCAGAGTTGTAGGGATGAGCCACTTTACAGTCTACACTCCAAAAATGGCCTTAATTGGATTGCAGTTTTAATGTAAACAAACTAATAAACTTTATGTGATGCATACAAGTCAGTCATACATAAATGAAAAATAAACAGGGAAGATTTCTGTAATAGTACTAATAAACAATGTTTTAAATACACAACAACCATGTTTACATATTTATCATCAATAAATAAAATTTCTTTCAATCTCATACATTTTGCTTGTTCCACAACTAGCCATATTTGAACACTTTTCACTTTTTAACTGAAAACAATGAACAAATTTATGCTGATTCCAAGCAATTTTAATACATCTTGATTAAAAATGTAAAATGTTGATGCAAATGTTGAAAATAATGATTAATAAAATACAATGTATGTAAATTGTTAATAAACTATGCCATGGTTTTTTGGAGAGCAGATGTATGACTGACAAATATGCATTGCATCAATTTGAATAGTTTACGTTAAAACTGTGAAATCTGAATGGATGGAAAATGTCAATGCCAATCAAATACATATAAATCTTTAGGCTTCACAAATTAAGGCCTACATGTTTTTTGAGTGTAATTGTAATTTTACTTTAAATAAAATGGTCAGTCCAATAACAGTCTGCAAACATCTGTCAATTTTTCCCCAGTGGAACAAAATATTAAAGCTACTTTATTACATACAACAATAATCGCATGCGGATAACTTCATTTGTGATTTGGATTGGTGGATATGAACCTGGGTCTGCATAAACGCTAAGATGTTTACCATTAGACTCTCACATATTTTAAGGGTACTTTCAAGTGGTTCCACACCTGTTTGACTTTCTTGCTTCTTTGGAACATAAAAAAATAAAAATAATAATATATATATATATATATATAAAAAAATCCAAACAATGAGAGTAAATGGGTTCTAGAACAACAGGATTGACTTTGGATTGCACTAACTAATTTTCCTACTCATTCCCAATCTTAACACTATCAGAAGACTAGCAATCCTCCCTCATTCCCTGCATGCATCCACTATGATTTGTTTATCACTTCCTCTGCTAAACCTGATTGGATTTTGAAAGTAGAAATTGGATGATGATTTTGTCTCATTATGTAACTAAACTGTTTCTACAGCTGTTTGCTATTAGTTCACTCATTTCCCGCTTGATTAAAATATCTCTTGCCTCTGGTACTTTTCCATTAAAACTAAAAACTGCTGCTGACACCCTAATTCTCAGGAAACTTTGTCTAGGTCCTTCTGTGTTAAATAATTACAGACCTATCACAAACCACTGCTGAACAGAGCTGTTTCCCCTCAATTAGAGTCGCAAGTTTTTTTATAATCTATACAAGCCTTTCAAAGCAGAATAATGTCCTTTACATAGCAGAGACGTCTCTCCACAGGGCCATAAATGACCTATTCCTTTCTGCTGAATCAGGGGTGTTTAATATTCAACTCCTTCTGGACCTCAAGTCTTTAAGTCTTTGGAATCTGTCTCTTAGATGTTGGCATCACTGAAAATGGAAACTCTCCTATGGTTCAGTTCTTCAATGACAAACAGCAGTTTGTTTTTCTTCTGAAACACAAATCCTCCATCAGTCCTGTTATCTGAGGTGTCCCCCAGGGGTCTGTTCTTGGTCCTCTTTCTCTCAGCCCAAGCTAAGTTAATATCTCTATAAAAATGTATAAAGTACTAGTTAGGGATGCATTGATTTAAAAATTCTGGACGATATAAGCCAATCATTATTTTCATGCTATGGTCGATATTAAAATGCAATACTTTTTTGTCAAAAAAAAAAAAAGACAATTTAAACAATAAAAACTAAAATCAGACATTTTAAACTCTACAAGTGAATTTAGGCAACACGGAATTATAATGTACAGAATGGAAAATTCATATTCATTTTAAGATTTGCTAAAGATTACATTCAATAGTGTTATTAAATTAGCATTATCAAAGATTAAAATCATCTTATCACTCATAATCATCCATATATTTATCGTTCACAGACCCCTCATTTTGTTAGCTTTGTTTTCCACTTCTATCGCACTATTTTGTGTCATTTTTGTCATTTGAATTGATCATTGAAAAATGTCTTGCAATATTTTTCCCATTCATAAATCTTTATCAATTGCCTCAGTTGTGCATTGTAAATAAAACATTATTTTCATTATTATTATTATTATTATTATTATTATTTTTAAATAAATGGTACTTTTAAATCACTCAACATTTTACAAAATATCCATCTGTATTATCAATTTCACTATGTTTTCAGTAATATAAGACAGACAAATAAAAGGGCAACAAAGCCCGGTTGTCTCACCTGTAGAGCTCTGCTTCAGCTTCTCGTTTTTCTTTTTCCTCCATTTCCACGGCCGGAAAATGCGCCCCAGTGTGGCCAGCTTGCTGTGGCGTCGGATGGGAGGGGTGTGGACTCCACTCACCAAACAGCTGGAGCGCAGCACATTCTGCTGCTCCATCACATCTGTAACACACACAAGACAGACAGGAACCATCAGCACTGAGCAGTGACATCCAACGGTACAACAGATGATGCGGATTTTGAACATTTATAGTTATTTATTTTTAATATTTAATATATATATTATGAGTTATATAAAATGAATGAGAAGTATTCGGCACTCTTTAAAAAACGTTTTGGACACCCCTGACACCCCTGAAGAAAGTCAGATGAACTTCAAAGACCACACTGAATCAAATTTGAGGTTTTAGATGTTTTAGAAGCGCTTTAAATACTTTAATACTTTAGATTTGATTTGATTTTACTGTATGTTGTTTGTCGTTGCAAGACCGACTGGATTTCTGATTTTTACAGATTTTCTACTAATTTTAGAAGCACTTTAAATACCTTAATATTTTACAAAAATTGTATTTTATTTTATTTATTTCTATTTTATTTTAACACTACAGCTGTTTGTCATTGCAGGATTGACTCTGGATTGTTGATTTTCCTACTGATTTCCAACTCATTTTAGAAGCACTTTAAATACTTTAATATTTAAGTAAATTGTTATTTTATTTTAATTTTATTTTGCATCTGTTTTTTATTATTTATAGTTATTTTTTTAAACAACTGCTGTTTTCGTCGCAAGACCGACTCTGGACTTCAGATTTTTTTTTACTGATTTTCTATTTCTACTCGTTTTAGAATCACTTTAAATACCTTAATATATAGTTTTTTATTATTATTTAATTTGATTTTGGCTCTACTGCTGTTTGTCATTGCAGGATTGACTCTGGATTGTTGATTTCCCTACTGATTTCCAACTCATTTTAGAAGCACTTTAAATACTTTAATATTTATGTAAATTGTTATTTAATTTTAGGAATTTTAATTTTAGAATTAAAATTTTAATTTTATTTAGCATCTATCCTCTAATAATGTAGGGTCATTATTTTAGTCAATTTTATTTTATTTTATTTTTTATTTACTGTCTTTCTCTTTTGGGAAAATGAACATGATAACATCATTTCCCAACACAAAAAAAGAATGTAATTACAAAGCATGTGCCTCTTAGAACTTTTCATTTATTTTTCTATGGGATTTTTCTGTTTTAGTTTTGAGCTAAAGCAGATGTTAATCACCTGCATATATATACATCAATTGTATATTTTACCGCACAAAGCCTCTACAAAACCCACATCAGCATCATATCCTTCAGCAGGCTAGACCTAATCCTTTTAAATATTCACACGCAGGAAAAGCGCCATTCATAGAGCAAATGAGTCAACGCTCTGCCAAACACTCAGTTACCGAAATAGTGTAGTGTGGGCAGGGGCAGCGAGCGGGTGCCGTCACAAACCCAGAGGCGCTGCGCCGCGCACCACATGCACGGAGGTCCTCCGAACCATTGACCATACAAGAAAAGAACCGGGTCAATCGACTGAGCGTCTCTGCTCAAGTAACCAGCGCAACACAGAATCCAGGTCAAGCCTGAAAACTGTGCGGCGAGGCGAGTCAGCAAAGCCAGGGTCAGCAAAGCCTAGCTGTTACTATGGTTACTGCTCCTCCAGATGCAGAGCAAAAGGCTGAATCCGAGCGCCGTATGAGGGGCCGCCACTGTCTTAGGAAAGGGAGGATGGGGGAAACGGAGAGAGGAGGGGGAATGGGGGTCTGTTGCTATACGGAAGCGCTTGCTGAAGACCTCAAGCAGCCAATCAGGGGCCGGCCTTTCATAACATATAATATCAAGCACACTACCCCTTTCTTCAGTGCAGGCCAGAGAGGTGCGTTACAAGGGGTTGGTGTTGCACTGGACAATCTGTTGCGAATCGAAAACAGAATAAAAATGTAAATGTACTCAATATTAGCTAATATTAATGGTGGGCACAGTTACTGTTACACAATGCATGTTATTAAGAAGCGCGGTTGTAAAAGCGAGAGACAATTTTCAAAGGAGTATGAAAGAAAATAGAATCCAGTACATCTGACAATGATTGAATGAATATCAGCGCAGTTATTCATGAAGTAAGCGACAGAAGAGCAAAGCACAGCGTTTTGTGAACAGAGAGGCAATCAGCACATAGGCCTGCATGCTGGATGTGTGCCACGGATGCCCACGTTACCAATATCTCAAAACACCTGCCAAACTGATATAAGACTCACGGTGACCCAATGGACATATATCTCATGCATATAGTGTCTATTAATACAATAGTCATTATAATACAATACAGGACAAAATTACAAAACAGAAAACTCTCACTTTTATAGTAGCAATCATGATACAATACTGTAAATTTTTTTAGGTGCATTATGGGTAGATCACTAAGCGGAGGTTGGTTATACATCAGCCTATAACAACATTAGGAAAAAAAATATTATATAATAATTATAAAGCTTGACAGATCATTATTAACATAATTTTAAACAGTGACAGAATTGTCATGATACTATATATTCATATACATTCATATTTAAACGGATGAACTAATCATTTAGTTGCTAGATATTAATACAATAATCAATATATAACACAATTCAAGACAACATTATAGAACACACCGACTTTTACTGTAGTAGCATTTTTATTAATATTTTATGGTTGAAACACTTCTAGTTCCAGGCTCTACTGTTTGTAGATGGTAAATAAATAAATAAAATGGAGATCATGTTAAGTAATCCTGCCTGGTTTGATTTAGGCTGCTTAAGAAGTTTCAGTTCTTTTTATCAAAGGCGTTTATCTCTGTCACGGCTCATTGAAAACACTTTAAACATGGTTTTAAAGAGGAGGGTATCTGTGCGATTAACAGACCCAGACAACAAAGAGACTGAGAGACACTACAAACCCCTTTTTAACATTGCAGATTGGCAAATACTGCTTATAGCTCTGTCAGCAAATCTGCACTCCTTTATTCTGCGGCCCCCTTCACACCTGATATTAATATGTGCGTTGGATCTGAATGATCTTGTTTGATTCTTGTTCATCAAAATGCTTTTTTATACACAATTAGATGTTTTTTATTTATATAAATAAATTATTGTCATAAGCAATGAGAAATGAGAGACAGCGGTATATTGTGAATATAGTCATAGTGTACCATTAGACGCAATATTGGAACTCATGTATTCACCAATCAGAAGCCAGGATCAGAAAAATGTGCTATAATGAGCATTATATGTTATACAAATGTGACCATGGATCACAAAACCAGTCACAAGTCGCACTGATATATTTGTGGCAATAGCCAACAATACATTGTATGAGTCAAAATTATCGATTTTCCTTTTATGCCAAAAATCATTAGGATATTAAGTACAGATCATGTTCCACGAAGATATTTTGTAAATTTCCTACCGTAAATATATAAAAAAATTATTTTTGTAAGTGAATGCAGCACAATCGCAAACATAAATGGACAACTTTAAAGCCGATTTTCTCAATGTTTTGATTTTTTTGCACCCTCAGATTCCAGATTTCTAAATGGTTGTATCTCTGCCAAATATTGTCCTATCCTAACAAACCATACATGGAATGGAAAGCTTATTTATTCAGCTTTCATATGATGTAAAAAATGTACCCATGTGGTTTTGTGGTCCAGGGTCACAAATGTTACATTATATAAGTCATTGTTACCTTCAATTTGAACTGTATTTTGCTTTATAGGAATATGCTGTATATCAATCCCATTCTGGATTAAATATACGTATATAAGATACATTTTTTTGTGTATGTCAGTTCCATGTATGTATGTATACGGCTTTCTTTCTTCAGATAAACACAAATGAAGATTTTTTAAGAGAATAATAATGCCAGTGAATGGTGCCACTTGTCACACAAAGCGTTTGACGTAAGTGCGTTGTGAAGTTGCGCACGAGAAGTGGCTCTGTTGTTCCGCGCTACTTTTAAAACAAAGTGTTCAAAATTGCCCCCTATACCCTCATTCACTATTCCCTACATTATTCCATTAATATAGTCCACTTGAAGGCATGAAATTATGAAATGAAAAAATATTGGTATTAGTAAAATAGTATTTTTCTTACACCTATCATTTCTCTTCAGAAGACACCAATTCATCCACTGAGGTCGTATGGATTTTTCAAGCGTCAACCGAGTGGCACCCATTCACTGGCATTACTACCCCTTTTCCACCAGAATGGGTCGTGTTCTGGAGCCAAAGCCTGTTCTCGGCTATGCGGCACTTCTGTTTTGCGGTTCAGAGTACAGGGACAGGCCGGGAATCCGCACCGGAACCGTGTCGGTGGAAAAGGGGTAACAGATATGGATTATTTTCCTAAAAATCTTTATTTTGTTTTTATCTGAAGAAAGAATGGCATGTACCTCAGGAAGGCATGAGGGTATATAAATGATGAGAGAATTTTCATTTTTGGATGAACTATCCATTTAATGTGGTCCATAATACCTAATTTATGGCTGTTTTCAAATCCATACATATCGACTCATACATTTTTCCAGCTCAGGCTAAACACTTTGCTTTTATTTAATAAAGCTCTTTGGCATTGGGAGATGCTTTAAGTAAACGTATGTAAATGTAATGGAGTTGCATACAGTCTGTCCTCTGAGGCTTGTTTTGGAGATGCTGACCACATAAACAGGCAGCAGGCAAAACCCATTTGCCTGCAGCAGATAGATACTAAGAGCTTGTTATTGTAATGTCACCCTAGAGATGAAAGTGGGAGATTGAGAATATTATTCAATTCATCAATGACTGCAGTCTAAAGATGCAATCATAGCAGACACATGAACGTGGGCCTCATTGTAAGTGGTCGGGCCAGGGGGTCCTGCAATATGAGGTGCTAGTTGTGCTGTTTGGGGTTGTCCTGAGAACAGTATAGCCTATATATACACACTATAGTTTTATTTATAGCCAGTATAAACCGACACAAATTTCAATAGCATAAGCAGGCCCTAAACATAGACCTGAGATAATTAAGGCAATTTGGTCTCTGATCTGTATTCAGAGCCACTTTCTATCCAGGACTGCAACAGAAACACACACACAACAGTTTAAAAGTTTGGGGTCGGTAAGATTTTTGTGAAAGATGTTTTTGAAAGAAGTAAATTTTCTCACTAATTTGTTCTCTGCATTTAATTGATGAAACAGTAATATTGTGAAATATCAAGGCTGAATTTTCAGCATCATTACTCCAGTCTTCAGTGTCACACGATCCTTCAGAAATCATTATAATATGCTGATTTGCATATTATATATTGTATGTTGTTGCGTTGTGAGTATTTGCAGCGCGTTTCTGTATTTGGTCGTGTTGTGAGTATTTGCAGCGCGTTTCTGTATCTAGTCGCGTTGCGAGTATTTGCGGAGCATTTCTGTATTTGGTCGTGTTGTGAGTATTTGCAGCGCGTTTCTGTATCTAGTCGCGTTGTGAGTATTTGCAGCGCGTTTCTGTATTTGGTCGTGTTGTGAGTATTTGCAGCGCGTTTCTGTATTTAGTCGCGTTGCGAGTATTTGCGGAGCATTTCTGTATTTGGTCGAGTTGTGAGTATTTGCGGAGCATTTCTGTATTTGGTCGAGTTGTGAGTATTTGCGGAGCATTTCTGTATTTGGTCGAGTTGTGAGTATTTGCGGAGCATTTCTGTATTTGGTCGCATTGTGAGTATTTGCGGAGCATTTCTGTATTTGGTCGCATTGTGAGTATTTGCGGAGCATTTCTGTATTTGGTCGCATTGTGAGTATTTGCGGAGCATTTCTGTATTTGGTCGCATTGTGAGTATTTGCGGAGCATTTCTGTATTTGGTCGGGTTGTGAGTATTTGCAGCACATTTCTGTATTTGGTTGCAGAACATCTGCAGCACATGTGTTGTCAAACTGATGAAGACGTTTCCTTAATTTGCTGGTGTTTTTCCATAAAATGATAATCCATAAAACGATCCCATGATGGAACCCCCTAAAATGTTCTATATACTGTATGAAGTGCCTGACAGAACCCTTTGAGGTTCTATTAAGAACCTTTTCTTCAGGCACATATTAGTTTATACAATCAGTATGAAAATACAAACTATCAGTTTTCAGAAATTAATCATAAGAGCAGGTAGTTTAGTGTGAGAAATGAACGGTTACTGTAGTCCAACAAAATAAACCCCCTAGTTCACCCCCTGGCTCAACAACTGTGCAGCCATCTGGTAGAAGACAAGTGCCCGCGGTGTAGCCTCCTTAAGATGCTAAAAGTGGAACAGACTAAATAACAAGTCTCTGACGAGGCTTAAAGGGACTTGAGACAGCTCGAAGCTTTGGCCAGTGTTACTTAGAAAAAGCAACAGTAGCTTTTGACATCGAACAGACCTCTGCTGTGCATTCTCTGACATCTAGGGCTAGAAATCGACTTAGAATAGCAAGCTGTGATGATTCAGTCTCTGTGTTAAGAGACGTCAGAGCAGGGAAAAAAAACTGAGCGGTAAAGAAAATCTGAACATATCAAGCAATGCATTCTGGATATGAGACCATGGACATTGTCCTCTGAGCAGGAATCAGTTGTGTGACCTTTCAGTTATTCTTTTCGGTCTGTAATATAACGCAGAAGGTGTTAAATCGGGTCAAATAACTATTCCAAGAAATCTAAAAAATTCAAGGCCTCATGGACAAATGCTCAAAGATGGCAGGCAAGGGAAAAGTCACATTCTCACTTTTAAATGCCTCCAATGCATTTGACATTGACATTTGATAATTTTGCATTTGGCAGATGCTTTTATCCAAAGCGACTTGCATTGGATTTCAAGGTACACATTTACATTCTTATCAGTTCTTCAGATAGTTGATGCAAAAATGAATATTCACTAGAAATATATTTGTGTCTAGTACTTGTACAGTAAGGCATAAGAATTAGTATAAATATGTACCCATTCAATGTTCTTTTTTTTATTTTTACCGCTTTAGGAAGTCAATAGCAAATACATTTTCTTGGTCATGATTTATATGGCACAGTTATAGGTCAACTTCAGGCCACCTGTCTCAGCATGGCTTATATCACTGAATTTTTGATGGAAGTCTTACTTGGAAACTCCATAAGAGTCATGCACCTTAGGCAGCAAACCTTCAGACAACCTCAGACAGGTTAATATTTTGAGAATTTCCATTTATATTCATAATCCATTTAAATTCATATAATGACCTTTGGCACGGACCTTCATGATCAGCTCATCAAGAAAATCTTTTTTCAAGGAAATAATCTTTCACAACTAATGTTGTAAACTATACAGGGAACCTTGTCAGCCGGTACACTATTATTAAAGGTTAATTAGAACTGATTTGTATACAATTGCATATAAGGTCATTTTTATAACATTATTAACTTTTTAGTGGTCCTAAAGTAAAAATATAATGAATATGTAATATATATATCACAGCTATATATTGATATAATATCAATATATCAAATCAAATATATATTGATTTATTTATTTATTTATTAACTATACACTATACAGCCAACTATACAGTTTATGGACATTAAATAGCTTTTCTGAGGTAACGTTATACGTGACATTGTTTACAAGCTGTTTTATCCGCGGTTGAAACACTGATTGAGCGATTACATCAGACATGATACATTTCAAAACGGTTTCTTTTGACATGATACATGATACAACTAGTAGTAAACTAGAACTAGTAGTAAAATGGAAAAGATGATCAGTTCACGTGCTGCTAGAACTGAAGTGCTACAGTGAACTGTCACTCCAAAATGGTATATATTGTTTAAATTTTGTGATTTTGAAAGCTGAGACTTTGTTTCATATCAAAAATAGCAACCTGCTCTGTCTTGTCTGTCAGCGCATTGTCCGTGTCCTCTCTGCTCAGTGATTTTTCACTGCGTGAGAATATAGACATGAGAGCGCAAGAACAGCGTCAATTGCTTGACTCTCATGCTACATGTAATATATGCTGAAAATGTTTGCATACGTCAAGCTAATCACAGAATGACACATTGATAACCGCATCACAAATGCGTCTTGAAGGCCACTTCTGAATGATGTGGGCGTGTAATGGTTCAGAATAGAAATATACCCTAATGTTCGCATTGGCAAATGTATATATTTGCTCTTTAAAGATCCTCATTGACTCTCTGGTGAGTCACTTGAAGTCATTTTCATCCTTCTGTGTCTCATCATTGTTGTTTTTTCCCACCTCCCCTGTTTCCCCTTCACTCACTCCCACTCAGTCTCTCTCTTTTTCTCTCCTTCCCCTGACTCCATCCTATATCGCCTTTAAACAGCATTACAGTCATGGTTTCACTTACCGTTCACTCTCTGAAATTCATTGAATCGCAAACAGCACAATAAACTCAGGTTTAGCTGAGCTACGCCATCCATCCAAGGCAGCTCCGCTCAAGCTTATGAATGAAAAATGAGCTTCTGAAATATTTTAGATGGTTCAGGTATGCAGAGAGTGAGGCCTGCACTTTCCAACAGCATTGCATTCGATATTAACTACATTTCCTCTCTCAGTCGCTCAGAAGAGCCAAGATACTAAGATCTGTTGACTGTGCATTACAGCGATTAAAATTTGAACCCCTATTCAGTCTAATGGCCTCCCACAGGAAAGAAAAATCTCTTTTCATCCAAAAGTTGGGGGTCGGTAAGATTCTTTAATGTTTTTGAAAGAAGTCACTTATGTTCACCAAGGCTTCATTTATTTGATACGTTAAAAGTGTGATCAAAGCAGAATCTTTGCATCATTACTCCAGACTTCAGGGTCACATGATCCTTCAGAAATCATCCTAATATGCTGATTTGATGCTCAGGAAACATTTCTGATTATTACCAATGTTGAAAACAGCTGTTCTGCTTAATATGTTGGTGGAAACCGTGGTACATTTTTTTCAGGATTATTTGGTCAAAAGAACAGGATATATTTGGAATAAAACATTTCTATGACATTTTAATGTTTTTACTGTAAATGTTGATCAATTTAATGCATCATTTTTTAAAACAATCTTACAGATCCCAAACTTCAGTATCTCAATTTGAACTCAAACATTTATCAGATATACCAATTAATCTGAGCTATGCCATTCGCATTAATTTTATGTTTCAATATTACTTACTTTACATCAACAATTGACTCACTTGTGTGTGTTTTTTCTATTAATGTAGGACAAACATTTGAGACACATTTGCTATATTTGGTATATAACTGTAAAATTTCCTGAGCTATGATAGTTACTTTTTTTTTTTTTTTTATAGTAGCTTAATATATGTGCCCTACTGTATGTCATATGTCACAATGGCGAACATAAATGGACAACTTTAAAGGCGATTTTCTCAATGTTTTGATTTTTTTGCACCCTCAAGATTCCAGATTTTCAAATTGTATCTCGGCCAAATATTACCCTATCCTAACAAACCATAAATCAATGTAAAGCTTATTTATTCAGCTTTCAGATGATATATACATCTCAATTTCCAAATATGTATGTGAATGGATTTGTGGTCCAGGGTCACATATAGTAATTTATATTATTATTAATATGCATGTTTATATTGCTGGGGTCTCTGCCTGTTTCCACCATCCTGGGAAAAGTTTATACTCATGAGAGGGAATCAGTGAAGCTCATTTCTGAGTGCTGCAGTAATCAAACCGTATGACTGAGACATTTCTGCTTTGTAAGAAATCAAACAGTTCTACTTTCCTCGCTTTCACTGTCACTGTCACACACACAACCTAAAAAATATTCAACTTTTTGCTTCAGATATATACACACAACTAAAAAGACAGACAGACTGTCATACGCCTTATCGGCTCTGTGTTGTATCCCTGGGGAGGTCGCTGAGCTTGTTGTTGTGTTCGGTTTTCACGCATGAGGAGAGCTGGAAGCCGCTGAACTGCGCTTGACAAGGTCAGGTCTTGTCTCCTCTTGTACACTATGCTGTGCATATACCTTAGTCTGCATTGAGGAAAGACAATCTCAAGCTGGAATGACACCTAAGGATTTTTAAAGGCAGAAGCCACCGCATGAGGGAATTATAGCAACAATGTTGTTGTTACTTATTAGCATCTTTGCGAAGGCAAGAACCACTATTACTGTTGTTCATACTTAGGGTTAGGGATTTGAAAACACCTTTAACCTAAGTATTGAACTTCAGCACCTAACTGTCTCACACATTTGAGCTACTGACACCTCATTATGTGGTTTGTTGTGGAGAGTATGATATTACTTTTCACATACTTACATTGAAGTAAGTGTGAGACTTGGAGGCACCCAAGTCACATATCAAGGTACCAAAATATCATAAAGAGGTGGGCTTTTTAGTTGCCAGCAAGCCACAACTCAAAACACCTAGCAGCAACCAACGACTTAGTGACTATTGTATTTCATGATAAAAACAACAAAATGTAAACATGGTTGTCTCATTTTTCTAAAATGTATCCAGGATTTTGTGATTTTGCAATGGCAGCCTTTAACTCTTTCCCCGTCAGCATTTTTAAAAAAAGAAAAAAAGTTGCCAGTCAGCGCCAGCATTTTTGATCATTTTTAGACATAATTGAATGGCCCCCAGAATATTTTGTTGCCTCTGCTTTTAAGCAACAACAACAAAATTGTATTCTAGCTTCATGCCTTCTTTTTTTTATCAACACTTGATTGTGAGTAAAGGCCATTTACCCAGAACACGTTTTTGCTTTGAAAAACGCAAGACGCAGACAGTGGACTGGAGGGAAAAAACGCAAGGTCTCGAGGCGCGTTTTTAAAAAGTTCAATTTATTTTAACGTGAGCGCTGTGTTTTTAGAATCCCGCGTCATGCATGAGACTCTGCAATAGACAAGTGCAAACATGTCCAAAAGTGCAAAAAAAGCAGCCTTTTGAGCAAAAAGCTGAGAAAATCACTGTATTGTCAAAGACTACATCCAGATCGGATTCAGAACGATCATCAAAACATAGATGGAGTAGATCGAGTCCATCAACACCTCCAAAGCTGGGTAGACATTTCATTCAGTAACGTTAGGCAGTTTTGATTTATATGCTGTTTAATGTTTGATGATTGTGTTATTTTAGATATGCCTAAGCAATGCTTCTATCGCTTGTTTCTGCTTCTTCTTGGGCTGTGTTTTCATCTGGAGATTCTGTACTCTTTCCTGTCACTAACACCAATTATATCACACCAAAAGAATCACGATTACTGCTGGTTTTCACCACAAAAACGCTACAAATATCGCTGCAATTCTTGAGAAAAGATACAACAAATTCAGTTATTTTAAGCCACAAAAATGAGAAGGAGAAAAAAAGGTCTTGCAAAATCCTGGTGGAAAGAAAAAAAAACATAAAATGTATAATAACCATTAGATTTATTTCTGTGGTGATCTACAGATGCTGCCTATATGAAGAATTTAGTGCACTGCATGTCAAGATAGAATATCACACACAACTCATACAAATTTCTTGGTGGATACTGAATAAGCAACAAAAAAATAAAACGTCAAAATACATACAAGCAGTTACGACCAAGATCTGTCAGCTAGGCTAATGTCTGAGCTTGTGCTTTCCTTCTATGTTTCATCTACTCTTAAAAGTTCTTACTCTTAAAAGACAACTTCTCATATCAGCGACGACAGCGGCACAAATGAAAGTAGCTTTTTTAGTGAAACGCTGACACTGCCTTTCAAGCCACTGAAACAAACACAGGAGAATTCCACCATCTTCTTAAGAACGCAATCACAGTCAGTCTAAAACAATAACGTTTTATGCAAATCCTCCCAAAGAAGTGAAAGATGCGAGAAAAGAGATATCAAGGACTTTCTGGGCCAGACCTTTTCATCAGACACTGTGTTTGGCAATAAACACACCCAGGTGAAGAAGTGTTTGCACCAGCCTGCACAAGAGAAGCTGATGATGAGTCATAGCCCACCTCAGAAAGCGGCCTTTATGCGAACCTCATGTAATGTTATGCGTTCTGTACAAGGAACTTTAAAATATGATTACATAGCTCAGTAAGAGCAAGAGACTGAGATTATAAAAGTGAGTATAGCTATTAGTCACCATGAAATAATTTTTTTATGGAATATTGCAATATTTATTATAAATGATTTATCCATGCACACCATCATTTTTTTTATTTCACGTGCCCTAGACTTGAATCAAAATAGCTTCCTTTCTCTTCTCTTCTCTGATGACGTGTTTCTAGGCGTGAGGGCGGGACAACCTGTCACTCGCATGATATCGACCAATTGCAAACCACAACCATTCAACCAATTCCCAATGGACAAAATCAAGTCCGAGAAGACGCTTCATTTAGATATACGTCCCAATAGGGAAGAAAAGATCATCACAACATCCGTTTCATATTGACTTTAAAACAATGTCCTTAAGAAGATAGGGGAATGAAATATTCAGTGCATACTGGTTTGTGTGCTGGAGATCATCTAAGAAATTAAGACTCATATATAGATAATATATGAAATATATAAAGTATTGAATAAAGTATTTCTCTGATGCTCTGTCTTGCACACCCCAAAATGTTTTTTTTATCTCAATTAGGCTTTCACCAAAATGGTTCATTTTCATCCCATTTTCAAGGGCAAGAAGTTCACGCAAACTGAGAAGACACGTTTAATGTGTAAATAGGTGTGAAGTGATGTTGTGCATCGTATCTAAATTTAAGACTCTTTTAATGAACTTGATGATAATCTTATGGGACAAATCAGATCTCAGTCATGATTATATATGTCTCCCTGTGCTGTCTTGAAGCATTCTTTGACATATCGAGCAGAGTATAAAAGGTTAGCGCACCTCTGAGAGCTGTGGGCAAGAGAACTACATGCTGAGCTAGTTGTGTAGACAAATTAGTCCTTTGATGCAAAAGTGGTCAGACCTTAAAAGTAAAATCAGGGTGTTACAATCAAACCATAAGTGATATCCATAATTCTAAGACATATGTCATGATATGTCATTAGGTGCGTCAACATAAATTAATTTATATATAAATAAATAAATATATAATATAATTAATATGATATAATATAATAATCAGCAAGGATTAAATTGATCAAAAGTGTCAGAAAATAAATTTTTTATGTTAAAGATTATTTCTATTTCAAATAAATGTTGTTCTTTTTAACTTTTTATTCATCAAAGAAAAATATGTATCAAGCTGTTTTCAAATACTGATGATAATAAGAAATTATTCTTTAGCAGAAAATCATCATAGTAGAACGATTTCTGAAGAATCATGTGACTGGAGTAGGCCTAATGATGCAGAAAATTCAGCTTTGATCACAGGATTATATTTCTAAAGAAGTAAATGATTGAATTAGTAATATATTCATAATATATATATATATATATATATATATATATATATATATATATATATATATAATGTACAGTATACTTTAAGTAGGTGCTTTCGCACTAGGTAGTTATAGGAACTCAGTTAACTAGTCACCAGGGCGTTCTGCAGAGAGCTATATTTTCCCCTAGGGCCATTTTCATGGTTGCATTCGCACCACCAGTAGAAACCCTGAAGTGACGTAAGCCGGTCGACAGCGACGTCATTTAAGATACTGAACCTAAAGGCATATGTTCAAAACCTGATTGGTCGGCTTTTATCACATATATTTTGAGACAGAACTTACCGAACATCCAAAACAATGCTGTGTACTGGGCTAAATGCGCCCGCTGTATGTGCGTAGCCTACATATGATGGTATTTTGACCAGCTGAGATCTTGTGAAGAGATTATAAAACGTGTAAAGGAGTCAAAACAGCGGCAGGAATCCCTCCATTACACACACAAAGATCTGCCGGGAGGAGACGCGGTTCTGATGCCTGTACAGAACTGTGATGGGACATATCGTGACTTTGATGAGAAGTGGAAAAACAGGTGAAAAACAGTGAGAAAAAACAGGTATCCTTGAGCATTCTGTCCTTTTTAGGGTCCCATCTTGTGATATCATGTCCCGTTTTTTGGTTCGTTTACATGTCTTTGGTCCGTGTGTTCATATATCATTCGAACCGCATCAGAGCATTTTTGGAAGTGGACAGAGACCCATCTTTTAAGGGGTCTCGGTCTGCTTGTTTGGTGAGCACCAGGGTTCAAATGAACCGCACTAAAGCAACCGCACCAGAGTTCGTTTTAATCCAACCAAACCTACCAAGTGTGAACACACCCTTATTCCCCCAAAAGGCGTATAACTGAAATCATTTAAGGTTCCTGTGGAGCGAACACGCTTAGGTGTGAACCTACAGAGCCTTTTTGTGAAATGGAAAGTTTCATTGGATGTTAAAGATTCTTCATGGAACCATCAATGGCAGTAAAGAACCTTTATTTTTAAGAGTGTGGAATGATGAAATGTAATGACAGATTTTCTTATGAAGAAGGAAAGTGCTAAAACAGCATCATCACAAACCGAAGTGTTAACAGGCATCTGTGAGCGGTGTGAACATCCACATTGTTAAATCGTGATGCAGCAGTCTTCATGATGTGCACTCGAGAGAATGGTCACATATCGTTCAGGCATTTAATAAATGAATGTTTAGCTCAGGAACAGAATGATGCATCACCCACAGTACCAACCACCGGAGCTACTCTATGAGTACCAGAAAAGCACTAGTAAAGCATGCCAGACTCACTCGATTACTCCCTCTCTCTCTATTTCAATCTCGCTCTCATACAGCTCGCATATCTTTCTTAGCACCATCAGTCTTCCCTGTGCTCCTGTAATACAGACATTTTAATGCAAACATAATTCATTAAATGCATTATTTTTAAGATAAACATTAAAGTGTCACTCAAAGCAACCCTTTGTCTATATAACTGCTGAGCATCTGAGCAATATTAATCTAGAAGTGCATCTCCTCTGTATTTAAAGGCCTAAAAATACCTGCACTCAACAGTGAACAGTCTCTTGTAAAAATGCGCTGCTCCCACACTGGCAGAGTGGAAGTACCTGCATATGTAATGTTACATCAGATTTTTTCATCACTAAAAAGAGTACGGTTAACTTGACTCTTGATCTTATTGATTGGTAGCACAGCCATGATGAAACAGTGGTCCATACAGAAAAATCCAATAAACCTAAAGGTGACACTGTGGGGGATTCAAAGAAGTTATCTTCCTCACAATAGATTTTAAGTTCAGATTGAAAAAGATCAACTGCCATTTTCTCTTAATCTTTCCCAAGACAGAACAGGATTGATTGGTCATTGTGCATTATTTCCAGTCTAAAAAGACTCTTGGCATCATGGATGCCTGACGTTTTATATATATATATACACATACAAAAATAGTTTTGTAATCCTTATTCCCCTTTAAAAAGCCTCAGTCCCCTTTCAAATTTATATGAATTGGAATCTCAGAGAGTAGGTACTTATTTTAAATAAGTAATAACTTCAAACGCATTAAAACGTGTTATTGTGGATGTGGCATTAGATTAACATCATGCACAGAAATTATTAAAGTCAAGTCAAGTCACCTTAATTTATATAGCGCTTTTAACAATATAAATTGGTTCGAAGCAGCTTTACAGTGATAATAGGAAATTAAAGTAACAGATTGTTTTGGCTTTACAGCAGCTCTAGAATAAAGTTATTGTCCAGCTTAAAAGACATTAAATCATTAAACTATTAAAGATACAAATCACAGTGCAAAAATGATTGGTTGGTTAAACTTAAAAAGTAAGTAGCCTAAACGGGTTGCCTTAACATGTTTAGTTCATAAAAATTTGAGTTAAAGGAAGGGTAGGTAGGGCTGTCGCGATAACCGCAATATTGTAGTACCACGCTACTGACAACCGCGATATTCGCACGTTTTCTTTTTTCATAAGGCTATTGGCTTCTTGTTTTGAACTTCGTGAATGTGTATTGAATGTTAAATAAGTTAATAATGATAACAAGACTGTTTATCATGGTGGTTTGTACAGAGGCTTCGTGGATTTGCACTTAAGCCTAAACAGACATGCGATTACCTGCGTCTGTCTTTGAGGTCAAGTCATATATATTCGTGAAAAGGTTGCCGTGTCCAAGGAAAGCGAAATATTTGTCGTATCACCCTTTTAAAGTTTAAGGGTATTTACCATGAATGGCGTCAGCGTCAGCGCTGGTTAGCATTCCACAGCGCGAGGAAGCCGCGGGGAAAAAAATCAGCGAGTCACGCTTTGAATCAGTGCCATTGGTCTCTATTAAGTGAAGCATCAGCTTCAGCGTTACCCATGCGATGCATTGCTGGACAGCTAAGCCTTGAAAAGTGGAGCTCAAAGTGAAAAATAATTAACACCTTGTTTCATTACATCTATCTTTTAATGAATCAGCGTTTTTGAACGTGTTCGTTGAATGAACGGTTTAATGACTCACTCAAAGACAGTCTGTTGCCGTAACAATGTAACTGCGTTTCAGTGACAGCCTTTCAATGCGCAGGGACGCTGTTTAGTTTCGGTTACATTGGTTACTGAAAATGTTTTCGTGCATGCGGACCACATCGTAACACTTATTTATATAGCAACAAATAAATATAAATAAATCCAAATAAATGGCGATAATATAGAGCCACTCAAAATTACCGCAAGGGAAATTCCTTCCCTGGACAGCCCTAAGGTTGGGCAATGTTTTTCATAAACACTTTTTATTACAATGCAATGATAGGATGCTCTACCTGCCTGTCAACCCATGTGTTTGCATACCTCCGCGCACCTGCTCGTGCAAACATCACACGTCATCAGGCGTGTTTCATGAGAGTGCAGAGTTGTAGACAAATAGTCACCAAGCGCCGCAAACAAACAGCAGCCACCTTTTACAGTTCCTCCTGAACCAAAACAACGACTATGCTGTACTCGTTCATGAGTTTTGAAGGAAGTGTGGCTTTGGAGACGCTCTGAAGAAAGGGTGGGATCTTTTAAAGCTAGCTTGCTATTGCTAGCCTCTCTGAAATTACCTACCCTACCTTTAATACAAAACACAAGATTAGTTTATTCAACAGAAACTCAAATATTATGTTATCTGAACAACATGACAACAAATCATGGAAATATTTTTTTTCAGTGCAGTGACAGACAGCAGATCAACGCACTATTTTAAACTGCTTATCAGAGAGAATGACAGAGACAGAGAAACATCATGCAATTATTTCGTTCTACTAAATAATGACCCGGCAGTTGATTGTGACACATTTATTAACCTTAGGGGCTGTTTACAATGTTTTCAATTAAAACATGCATTCTGCTTGTTCATTAACACAACAACTACGTTTAGGCGGCCTGAAAACGCAAACTTTTGAAAACGGGTTTCAAAGTGGAATTTTTTGAAAACGATACTCGTATCGTCTCGAACTACAAAAAGCGAAGTGTGAAAGCGATGACATCATGCACATGCGTATTACGTCTTCAGTCTACAGGCGTGTAGGGTAGTGTTTCTTTACAAAGTCACATCGCTAACTGCTGGCCTGGCATCAATAATACAGCGTTTCTACTCGTTTTCGCAGATCCTTGTGAACGGGGATCGTTTTGACAACGTTGTCGTCTGTATGCGAAAACGCAATGGAAATACCTTTCCGTTTTACTTTTTAGTACATCGTTGTGAATGTACCCTTAGAGTCAAGAAATTGTGGTTTTTGATGTCAATTTGAATTATAGAAGTAGCAAATTGATAGAATCATGTGCTGTTATTATTATTGTTTTATTAGACAACTAAAAAGGCATGGTTTAAAATAGGGCAGATTAAACATTGCTAATCTAGACAATTACAGTAATATGATCTGGTTAGTTAAAATTAAAATGAAAATTAAATCAATATTCAGGGGTTTAGGTAGAACTTAATTGAATGTATTGTTCCTGCCTACCCTAATATACAAAAAAACAAACAAAACAAAAAAACACAATTTTTAATCATACCCTCATTAGAGGCTGCGCACTCCCAATATTGAAATCCTAGAATCGTCCCTGCTATAGAGATAAATATAATAAATAATATATTAAATATTCAGCAGAATTAAAGCAAAAGAACAATTACTGCTTACTGTTGCATACATACATTTTTCAATACTGTATTATTATGTTGTACATCACAGTAATGAGAATTGGGAACAGAAATGTGGTTAACTGTCATAAAAATAATGTCAATGCACAAAAACTTCGGGCTTAATTTTACTTAGCTTCTATTTCTAGTTTCTTATTATAGTACAGTCTTGTATTTCTTTACAATTTCTTGTATTTAGGGTGTAATATGACCCAGACATTCACCCATTCAATGATGACAATGAATAGACACAAGCTATTTCAGACCACACTAAAATCCTCCAAATCACAGACTCTATGAGATGTGCTTTTTGTACAGCATCAAGAAACATCACGGCTGGGACTACATCAGTTTCTTCTGGAGACACCATTGACCTGCTCTGTTGAATGCATGAATGCGCAGTCTCAGTGCGGAACCAAGGTAGACACTGTTGGCAATGTTGCCAAAGCAGCAAAAAAATGCATCTCATTTCATCAGGTCTTCCATAGCAAACCTGTATTAAATGCTAACAGAGATTGCACACGGAAGGATGTGCACGAGACAAAAGACAACGCGGATCCTCCCACAATGAAAAAAAAAAGGATCTAAATCTTTTTGTCTGCTCATTTTGAATTGTAGCATAAGCCACAGTTGGGTACATAATATCTGTCTGCTATGCTGTTTTGTCTCTCTTTCTCTCAACGTCTCGTTATAGCAACTATAACACAGGTCCGTGGGGAAATATTACTATGGTACCCAGATGCATTTCAACGGGATACAGGCAAGAGCATCACATGCGGCGTAATTTGATTGATCTCAATCGTGCAGCAAACAACATTCAAATGAAAGTGGGGGCTGGCTATTAGCGCAGATTATGGAACCACTTTCACCTCCATCGCGCGTGGAAATGAAAAGCTTATTCTAATGGCATCTCCAGACAATAAATGCATCATCTTACCTGCGCTGTGCGAGAGATCAATGCCAGACTCGCTGAGGATGTTCGGGTCACTTTGAGATCTGCCTCTGTGCAGAAGACATTTGTCTATTCCGTCCGATGAAGCCATGAGGAGCTAGAAATAAAATATTGAAATCCCTTTCTGAGGCAGTCAAACCAGACGGTGAGGCGAGTGTGTCTCGGTCTAAGAGCATCCAGCAGCAGGCATGCTGAATTGGAACCCTTTACAGTCACTGTGTGTGTGTGCATTAGGGAGGGAGACCGAGTGTGTCTGTCATAAGGGCTGGGGTATTTGTGTGTGCACGCGCGCGCGCAGATGCCACCTTTATCCACTCCACAATGACCCACTGACAAGCGAGCATCCGTTCTGAATCACAGGATGCTAGCGCATGACGTTTTTACAGTGCTTTCATAAATGAATTCATTCATTTGGGCTTTTTATAAACAGTAGACCTTAGTAGCCTAGTGTTTCGTTCGGAACGAATCGGTGTTTTTGAACGGAACGACTCTTTTAATGTCCCCTTGAAATCAAAATTGATAGGCTAAATCTTGTTTTATTTTTTAAGGAACATTGCATTATTTATTATAAATGATTTATCCGTGCACATTTATTATTATTTTAATGCATGTGTCTTTAACTTACCCCCTATCATGCAGTGACATCTCTTCTCTGATGAAGAGGGCGGGACAACCTGTCACTCACAACGATCAAATCAATTCCCAAAGGACAAAATCAAAATCTCAATTTAATTTTTTTTCTTGTTCAAAAAGTATCACTCGTATACATGCACTAAAAGACTATTGCTAAGACTAAGTCTGTTTCATGACGACTTTAAAACACACTATAGTATGAGAAAATGGGATGATTCATGTGAAGGGTCATCAAAGGGATAGTTCACCCAAAAATGAAAATTATGTCATTAATTACACACCCTCATGTCGTTCTAAACCGGTAAGACTTTCGTTCATCTTCGGAACACAAATTAAGATCTTTTTGATGAAATCTGAAAGATTTCCTACATAGACAGCTAATACGCTGAACAGGTTGAATCTAGGCTTTTATTCACATATAAACATTAATCAACTCACACATCAGTTGTGGTAAGCGGAAGCTCAAGCATGTTTGAGCTTAAAAACCAATGAGGTTCATTCTCGAGTTATGTTGCTCGTTTGTGCTTCTGCAAGAACCAATGAGGTTCATTCTCGTGTTACGCAGCACGTTTGAGTTTCTGTAAGAACCAATGAGGTTCATTCTCGTGTTACATAGCACGTTTGAGCTTCTGCAAGAATCAATGAGGTTCATTCTCTTGTTACGCAGCACGTTTGAGCTTCTGTAAGAACCAATGAGGTTCATTCTCTTGTTACGCAGCACGTTTGAGCTTCTGCAAGAACCAATGAGGTTAATTCTCGTGTTACATAGCACGTTTGAGCTTCTGCAAGAATCAATGAGGTTCATTCTCTTGTTACGCAGCACGTTTGAGCTTCTGTAAGAACCAATGAGGTTCATTCTCTTGTTACGCATCACGTTTGAGCTTCTGCAAGAACCAATGAGGTTAATTCTCTTGTTACGCAGCACGTTTGAGATTCTGTAAGAACCAATGAGGTTCATTCTCGTGTTACATAGCACGTTTGAGCTTCTGCAAGAATCAATGAGGTTCATTCTCTTGTTACGCAGCACGTTTGAGCTTCTGTAAGAACCAATGAGGTTCATTCTCTTGTTACGCAGCACGTTTGAGCTTCTGTAAGAACCAATGAGGTTCATTCTCGTGTTACATAGCACGTTTGAGCTTCTGCAAGAATCAATGAGGTTCATTCTCTTGTTACGCAGCACGTTTGAGCTTCTGTAAGAACCAATGAGGTTCATTCTCTTGTTACGCAGCACGTTTGAGCTTCTGCAAGAACCAATGAGGTTCATTCTCATGTTACGCAGCACGTTTGAGCTTCTGCAAGAACCAATGAGGTTAATTCTCTTGTTACGCAGCACGTTTGAGATTCTGTAAGAACCAATGAGGTTCATTCTCGTGTTACGTAGCACGTTTGAGCTTCTGCAAGAACCAATGAGGTTCATTCTCTTGTTACACAGCACGTTTGAGCTTCTGCAAGAACCAATGAGGTTCATTCTCGTAATACGCAGCACGTTTGAGCTTCAGCAAGAACCAATGAGGTTAATTCTCGTAATACGCAGCACGTTTGAGCTTCAGCAAGAACCAGTGAGGTTCATTCTCATGCGTGTGAGGGTAAGCTTTCTGCTTATGTTCGCTGATCAATGTTTATAGAATAAATGCCTAAATTCAATCTGTCCATCATATAAAGCGATATTGTCTCTTCAGAAAATTTGGACTAAACCGCTCAATTAATTAGTTTTACGATCTCTTTATAAACTTTTTGAAGCGTGAAAGTGTCTGTCATAGCGTAGCTGTTGCTGAAAGCTCTCAGATTTCATCAGAAAGATCTGAATTTGTGTTTCGAAGATAAACGAAAGTCTTACGGGGTTGGAACGATGTTAAAGTGAGTAATTAATGACATAATTTTCATTTTTGGGTGAACTTACCCTTTAATAATGCTGCATTCACGCCATGTCGTAATTACCATAGACTCGATATGACAACATATGACGTTTTATTCGGAGCTGTTCACGTCCTCAGACTGGGAATTATGAGTTTATATGTGACACCATCAATGCCTAAATGAATCTGCAGCGGTCATGTGGTACAAGTAGGAGCTCTCCGAAAATTCCCATCTTACAAGCTGTAATAACGAGCTCTACGAGGAGGACGTGAACACTTTTTACAAGTTGAAATCTCGAAATTACCATAATTTCAACGTGGCGTGAACGTACCTTAACCCCTTCGCTGAGTGTTTTGAGGCTAAGCAACATTTGGATTGGATTGGATTGGATTTTGTTCGTAAACTTATTGAATGAAACTGGACTGAATCTTATTCATGAACAAATTAAAGGATCTTAGACATTTGGTCATTTAAGGGTAAGCGCACAGGAATACCCTCTTAATTCCATCAGTAATACCCTCTTGTGAGTCAATTAAAAATAATTCTCCACGCTTACTCTTAAATTAGCACATGTCTAAGGTTTTACTTGTCTTGTAAAAGTGACTAAATAGGACTACAGAGTCTGTATGGGACACTGAACATCATCAGCTGAACAAGGTTAACTCATCTCCTCACTGCTTCCACAGCCTCGTTGTGTTTCTAATCTCGCTCTTGCAAACTATTATAACTCAAACTTTCAGAGAAAATGTTTTTAAACATAGACTTGACGAAAGATTAGTGATGGTGACGACGTTGAAGCCATGCGACCGTGGTGTAATTCGTTTATAGCCTACGTTTAGCTTTTGACTTCTGAAGATTGTATTCACACTTCAAAATTCATAAAAGTTCATTTGTGTTATTTTTTTTGTTCATTGTTCATTTGTGAAGATTATCACAATGAAAAAAAAAAGACTGTGTGAAAGTATAAGCTTTTATTAGACAGACCTTATTTTCTGCAGTAGTCCAAAGCCAATGGAAAAAACCTGTTGGGTTTTTGTTGAGGGAACAGGGTGATGCTTACTTCCGGGTTGGCCTACAAAAATATGTCATCCCTGCACCTATTATCAACCTTGGTGTGAACGAGCCTTGCCTGTGTCCGAAATCACATACTCTATTGAGTAGGTACTTATTTTGAATAATTAATTTATTCACGGCTGCTAAAAAAGTATGTTCTAGTATGAGTGTGTGTAGTATGAATGTAATCCAGATGTACTACATTCGCCATGTTGTCATTTTCATGTGACCTCCCAGCATCAGTTACGAAGCTTCACTGCCATTCACAAATCCTCTCCCGTGGACTCATGGGATAGTAAAGTGTCAATCCAATGCACACTTCACTTCAGAATCTCGGCAGAAGAAGTAGGTCATCCGGGTAATTTCTGCCTGCTCTTTTATAAGAACTGTGAATTCGGGCATTCCTCTTTTGTCACATATTGTTTTTCGCCTAGCCTACTGTAGTGAAGTATTCAATTTTTGATGCAGCCCTTAACTCTACAGAAATAAACTCTACTCTGAATTAATCTTTTAAGGCAAACGAATTGAAAGGATTTGAATCACTGGATCTTTCTTGAAACAGCATTCAAAGAGCAACAATGCAGACAGAGTCGTAGTTACAGTGAATTTAACTAAGCATCGTTCTTCTAGGAATTAAGGTCTCATTTGATAAATTAGTATTGATATCTACCTACATTATTATTCATAACATCAAATAAATGATTTATATTAACACAATATGACACTCAATTGTCACAAGGTAACGTTACCGGTGCAGTAAGGGCCACTGAACGAGTATTTTAAACCAAAGGAAATCAAAGATTCACTGACTGGATCTTGAGCATCCAAGAGCGACACCGCAGGCAGAGACGTGTAGTTACATTGAAATTAACTAATGCACTTGATGTAGTCTTAGCAACTTTCTTCAAATAATTATTCATCATTACTTGCGATATTATTAATAGCTAGGCTATATTATTCATAACATCAGAACCCCCTGTAATATAATTAAAGTTCAACAGTCCAGTAATTAATGAGCTTATAGTGGGTTTCTGAATAGCGATAAAGTTAATCTAGCATTTCTTCCTTCACATAAATACTGATATTTAGAATAATACTGATATTTATTTACAATTAATTATAATCTTGTGCACTGTTGCGTGGAATTTACCATAACAGAAGAATCTCTTCTCCTGTTGGTCAAATTCTGGATTCCTCTCTCCCATTGGTCAAATTTCAACATACCCTTCGCTGATTGGTCAATTCTGTCAACCACATCCAGGAAGTGTTGCCGCGAGAGAAACCTTAGCAGAAATGGCAGCGCACAGGTGCGGTTTGTCTCTAGTAATTATTTTGATTGTTTCTAGTTTAGCTCACCCCAGTAGCTGTGACACGCTTGAAAAATCAAACGACAACACAGGAGAAAAACAAAGCGTATCAGACGCTCTGCGAGAAGTGAATGCCGATGAAAGCATCGCTGGAGAGAAAATGAATGAACGGCAATGGCAGTCGACTGATGTTGAGCTGGACAGAAGTGATGGCACGAAAGGCAGCGAATCTTTTAGACTAGCACCGGCGAAAGATCAGTTTGAGGAGGAGCTGGTCATCCGGCCCCTGCACTCCGGGGACATTTATGCCAGCTTCCAGTTCCGCACACTATGGGATACTGACTTCCTGCAAGAGGGACAGAAAGGTGAGTTATCATCGCTGTAGAAAATAGACCCATCACCTAAAGAATTTGTCTTTGTGCATCACAAAGCATGCTAGCATATTACACACACACGGACAAATACACACACATGGAATATATAAATAAAATACTTTTTTTTTTCTTTTTTTTTAAGAAAATGAAGTCAAATCTAGTTCTTCATTCAAACCAGGAACAAGGAACCAGGACAAATCTTATTTTCTTGGAATAATATGGAATATTACAGTATTTATTATAAATTATTTATCTCTGCACATCACTAATGTTCATGTGCCTCATAACCTTTTATCAAAATAACTTCCCCTTGCTCTTGCAACGACTTCTCTTCTCTGATGACGTGTTCACTGGCAGCAGGTGTTTGACACAACAACAGATACTCCAAATTACAGACTCTGAGATGTGCTTTTTGTACAACATAAACAAAAATGAGACCTCTCAGTGTGTAATGTCACAGCATAGCAAACCACAATGATCCTAACAATTTCTTGAAGGAAAAAATCAAGTCCCACCCTACATTTTTTCTTGTTCAAGTAACTTAGCCGTTTCACTCAGATGTACATCACAATAGGGAAAAAAATTCTGTTTCATGACTACTTTAAATTAAATTTCCCCAAAGCCTCTTTTACTAGTAGTCTTTGTTGTCAATCCTCCTTCCTGATAGATCCAGTTACCATTTCTAAACCAATTATTTGAAAGTGGTAGTATTATAATTGTGCAGATGCATAATGTACTGGCATGGGATAATATTCTGATGAAAAAAAGCCTTAGAGCCACACCTACCTATTAAATCACCAAGGACCAATGGCAGGTTAAAGGTGTTTACAATTCGGAGCTAACTTTTCCAGAAAGTTTGCTTTGGCAAGCTGTTTCAAACTCTTTAAATGTTGTTTTGGCTTGATTTTGTTCAAAATTGTCACACCAACTCGTTCAAATTTTTTAGCAATTGTATCTCAATCTGAGTCGTGATCACATATGCGTCTTAATGCAAGTAACAAAGTAAAGATCCGCACACCGAAGAGCTCCCATTTAGACAATTTATTAGCGTATAACGTTTCGGGCCTTTTTGCGGCCCTTCCTCAGACTAACAGGAAGTACAATACAGTTGCCCTTTTCTAGTCTCTGTGTGTCATGTGATTACACCACAAAATTACCAGATTCATTTTTATAAATACATTCACATCCAATATTGCACCATGCCCATGTATACACAAAACACTCATCAAGTAAAAATACATACAAAGAATAAATATACAGTACATATCAATATATCAACATCTAAATATACTCAAATAAACACGTATATGGGTTATTGCACATTGTCCGTGTAAAACTAACATCCATCAAAGAATGGTCATATCAACTATTATACCATGTCCGTGTATCCACCATATATACATATAATCATATACATATTAACTTCAAAACACGTTATAATCTTACTCTTAATGTGAGTGTATGAAATCACAAATCCAATACATATCTTTACATATCTTTACCGTATTTAAATTAACCACATAATCAGGTAATCAAGTAAAAAGGTGAATCATTTTATCCACTCTATAAGACATGTTAGAGGCATCTGTTATTCTTTCAAAATTGCATCATTAGACAATGAGGACCAAATATTCAGTGAGATTATACCAGTCCATATTTATAAAATAAATAACTACATAAAAATAGAGAAATGTAGACAACAATAGAGAGTCTCAGAGCACCAGAAATACTCGCATAACAAATTACCCTAAAAAAGGTCTGATATTAAATTCATATGCGTCTTAAACTTTGAAATTTACCCAGAGGTATATTGTCCTTTAAATGCTACTTTGTACAGTAGCAGTCAAATGGACACAAATTTTTTTGCTCTTACTGTTACTCTTCCACATTTTGAAATAATCGTAAAGTCATCAAAACTATAAACTAGCACAAATGGAGGGATTGGAATTAAGTTGAGACCCCAAAATGTTAAACAACAAATCAAAATGATCTCATTAAATTTTAAAGCAACACCCACAACTCTGCACACTTGGAGCTTCTCTCAACCATTTTAATAAGGTGCATTGTGGGATGCCTTTTAAGCAACACTGCATGCACAGTGATATGAACAGTAATGATGGTTTCCTTTTTAATCGTATCAATTTGAGCCTTTGAGTTCTCATCCTTTGGAAGTTCATGCAAAGTGGATGGGCTTTCGCAACTACAGTGTTTGAGGGTCAAAGTAGACGTTGTTCGCGGGCAGCCAATGAAGACCATAGGCTGATATTATGCAAATTTGTTTCAAACCTACGTAGGTTCATGCAGGAAGTAAGACTGCAGTTACTGACGACTGACAATTTCAGGCCGTTCTGATCATGATCGTTCTTTTAGGAGACAATAACTCCATTTATCGTGCACTTTGATCTTTGCAGATCTTTTACATTTCACATCACCCATTATATGAAAGGTAATATCTGAAAAAGCATAATAGGGGCTTTTTAACATTTCTTTTTTTAATGATTTGTCTTTTTTTTGCCTACAGTTTCTCACTACCGGCTGTTCCCCAAATCCCTCGGCCAAGTGCTGTCCAAGTTTTCAGTGCGAGAGCTGCACATCTCCTTCACGCAGGGCTTCTGGAGGACCATGCAGTGGGGGCAGCCCTTCATCCCCTCTCCACCTGGAGCAGAGCTGTGGGTCTGGTTCCATCACACAGTCAGCGAGTGAGTAGTTATATGTGCATTAATCAGTTGTGAAAATCATTTTAATGTATCCCTGATTCATAAGCATATTATATTTATTCTGCAATTTGAACAGAATAGAATGTAACCCCAAAATGGATTAACAGTCCACTGACTTTTGTTGAATTCTCAGTGTGGATGGAAACTGGAAGGAGCTTACCAACGTCCTCTCTGGAATCTTCTGTGCATCTCTGAACTTCATTGACCTGACCAACACAGTACAGCCCAGCGCTTCTTTTAAACCGCTGGGTCTGGGGAATGGTACAGCCTTTTGAGTTCATTATAGAGGCAGTTTGCACTTTGCAGTGATGAAGCAACTGGAGGTCATTCATTCTGACGTGCACTTGTTTGGCATGAAATAATTTTTAAATGCATGTTATTGATCTTATTATGTGGATATCTGTCTCCATCGAATCAACAACAGATGGACAGATCCAAGTCCCTGCCATAATTTTTTCCCAATAATTCATTTTTACTTTGTACGTCACAATACGGAAGAAAATACGTTACTTTGCGACTTTAATTGTGGAACCTTTAGGTTTCAGTCAATGTCACATCAGTAGGAGATTTATCTTTATTTAAATTCACCCTGAAAGCTCACACTATATATTTAAATCAACAAATGAACATTTATGTACTTGATGTTGATATTTTTCTCTCTCAACAGCTACAGATCACCGTTTTCTACGATATGCCACATTACCTCGTGAAATCGTGTGCACTGAGAATCTGACACCCTGGAAGAAACTTCTCCCTTGTGGTTCTAAGGTTCAGATCATCGCCTGTGATTTTAATAATTGGTCATTTAAAAGAAGGCATTAAATGCATTGATTTATGCCTTTTTCTTTTCTGCAGGCAGGTCTGGCTGTTCTTATGAAGTCAGAGAAGCTGTTTCACAGCAGTTTCCACTCTCAGGCTGTTCACATCAGACCTGTCTGTCAGGTAAGGGTCTTTTCAAAGCTCTCTTTAAAAATACAGAAATTATGTTCTGGCACAGACTGTACATTGTCTGGAAAATTCCTTGCATCCCGATGACCCTCAAGATGTTCTCTTTTAGGATGAACATTGCACAAATAAAGCATGGGAGCTGAGACAGACTCTCAATGTTGTGTTTGATCTCTTCACTTCAGGCCAAGGAAAAAAGGGTGAGTAGTAAATTAATGTTTGATGTTAGAAGAATATCTCCTTTCCAGTTTTAGTGCGGCCACTATACGGAAGCCATTCGTTGGTTGTTTAAGCAGAAGTGTGTAAAAAGGAGTTAATCGCAGTAAGATGTTTACATGTCACAAGCAAAACCTTTCACTCCTGTTTACATACGATTTTCATTATTCTGATTATTCTCTAAGAAATGTGATTGTTTTTGCCACCATTATTCACATACCCCAATGCACAGCACACACAGTAGATGTGTTACTGGCCAAGCTCTTCCAGCGCACATGGATTTGTTTGTTGATTCTTTGCTAAAATGTCTCCATTTCAATGTTTTCGACCATCAATATACTGCATTATATTCGTGTTGCACAACGTTGTCAACATGAACTCCGTTTCTTCACCAGCCCCAAAAAATGCTTGTGCACTTTGGTCATTGTGGAATAAGTGCGATTAAAGTGTTACATGTCTGAATATTGCGATTCAAATCAGCAGATGTCATGTTTTACAATGATTATGGTTGCAACTATTATAAGCTTAATCGCCTTAATTTGATTGAAGTGTTGTGTTTACATGAGTTTCACAGGTTTGCAATATTGCCTAAATCTCATGAATGAAAAAATAAGAGGAAATCTAAATATAAGTGTCTAGACTTTGTATAAGCTTTGGTGCACCTCATACATTATTTTTGCAGTTACACACCTGAAGCAAATACTATGCACAGTCCGCCTGCATATTCATTACTATGCACTATCATCTTTCGACAGAGTGGTCCCTGTTTAAGATGTTTTCTCGAACACTGACAGAGGCATGTCCTCTTGCTGCTTCTAGTAAAGTCTATGTGGACATCACAGACAACCCTGAGGTGAAACAAAGACAGTGAATACTTTCTATCTGCTTTGTGATGATTTGTCATTTGAGCGTTATGCTGTTTGTCCAACAGGGGGAGCTGTTTGAGTTGAGTCCTGCCACTCCTCTGCTCAGCAAAGCTATAGTGCTGGGGGATCGCAGGACATATTCAGTATATGACCTGACCAGAGCTGAGACGTTTGGCCAGTTACGGTCACTCAATCTCCTACTGCGCTGGAAAGGGGACAGCGGTATGAATGAGTTTAATTGATGGTGTTCTTCTGATGGACTTTATCCTGATTGCCCTATGATAGCCATTGTAAAACTATGATGGTTTCAGCATTATTATTGTATAAAAATATAAAAGGTAAAAATAACTGAAACTATTTACATTATTGTTACATGGTAACAATCTAATGTACTTTGGAACATACTCATTTTTAAATGTGATTCTTTAAATCTCTGGTTGTGTTTTAGGTGATATGCTGCGTCCTCTGCTTCATGCAGAGCGGTACGTGGCTGGTTTTGGACTGCAGACAGGGGAAATTCACACAGTCATCTATAATAACCACCCATATCGGGCTTTTCCTGTACTGCTGATGGATTCAGTGCCCTGGTATCTGCAGCTGTACATTCACACCCTGACAGTCACCAGCAAGTCCCGTGATAACAAACCCAGTGAGTTTATTCAACAATTATGTTGGACTGCAAACTTTATGTATGGTTTGTATAAATGTATTGCTAGTTTTAGGGCAGTTCTTCAATTATGGGCACTTGAATCATCTTTAAATGTACTATAATATAAATTTAGAGAGCATATATATATATATATATATATAATTTCACGGTATTACTGTCTTTACTGTGTTTTTGATATATATAAATGCATAGATAAAAAATGTTTTTCAAAAACATACAGTATATTGGCATATATACTTATAAACTTATATATACTTCTTGTATTCTTAGATTTATAAATGTATTGTAGTGGGGAAGTTAAAACGTCTCGTGACTGTAACCCTGTTCCCTGAAAAAGCGGGAACGAGATGCTGCTCTTATTAGTTAGCGCATTAGCGAGTTAGCGCTATGGGAAAACATCTTTGTTTGACCGGTTGTGAAGTATTTGTGGCAAACACGGCAAGAACTTTAAATAACCTCTGACGTCATTGAAATGCGCGCTCGTGAGGTATAAATAGACGTAAAACAGGTGCGCTTTCAGGTCACTTTGTCTGAAGTGACTGCTTTTTTAGGGAACAGGATTACAGTCAAGTAACCCGAGATGTTTCCTATCAAAAGCTACTCTCAATGCTGCGCTGAGTTAGCGCTATGGGAACGAGAATACCAACGCTACCACACTGGAAGTGTCTGGACCCCTCAAGGTTGTGTAGTGTGTGCGCACAAACACTAGACATGAGCTTGGGTTGTCGCCTCAAGGGCACGTGTGCCCGTAGTAACATGAGCATCCACACTATAAAATCTGAAAAATGTGTGCGGAGAGGACCAGCCTGCCGCATCACATACTTGTTGCAAGGCGGCGCCTCTTACCAAAGGCCTGGAGGATTCAACCCCCCTGGTGGAATAAGCCCTGACCCTAAAGGCAAAGCTTGACCACGCGCCTCATAGGCTAGAGCAGTGGTTCCCAGACTGGGCTACGTGAGGTGACAGAAGGAGATACGCGTACAAAATGCTGAGTCTTGCCGTTCATTTAATTCTACCCTACCTTAAAAATATCAAAACTGAGCATGTATTTCTAACTGGCAAAATGCTGTAAATACTTGACATCCAATTAAATGTCCTCATCTTTTGCAGTGAAAACTGACTGCATCCACACAAGCAGCGTGCATATGACAGATTGCGTGCTGAGTTTTTCTGCCTTAGCAAATCGCGCTACATTACTGTCATTCTCGACAATGCACCTATGTAAAAGTGAAACAAGTAAAAACTTGTTGACGGACCATGGCCATGACTACCGGGAGCAGAGCGAAGAGGTTCTCTTCTACTTCGTAAAATCTTTCCCAAATCTGTTTGACTACTTCGGGGTGGCATTTCCATTCCCTGTGTGTCACAGCCTTACAGAAAGACTGCTCCCACATTCAAATGCCCAGGAATGTAAATCGCCCTGAGGGACAGGAACTTGTCCTGAGTCCAAAGCAGAACCTGTTCAGACGGCGCGAATGCCTTGACGATTTATGTAGGTGACTACCGAAGTGTTGTCCACCCGCACTAGGACATGGTAGCCCCTTAACTGTTGGAGGAAGTACTTCAGGGTCAGAAATACAGCCATCAATTCAATGCAATTGATGTGACAATCGAGATGATGACCTTTCCAGATTCACAACAAAGATGTTTTCCCAAAGCGCAACTCAGCGCATCGAGGGTAGCTTTTGATAGGGATCGTCTGAGTAGGGAAATGTAGGGAAATGTAGTTTCAACATTCTTTAAAATGAGGAAGTAAAAAAAATGTAAAGGCACTATAATAAAGTTTAAAGCTATTAGAAGCTATCCTTTTTTTCTTTTCTTTTTTTAAATCATCCTTAGTGGACAGAAAAGGTCTGGTTCATGCTCAGGAGCATAAAGAGTTTATAGACCTTTGTTCCTTGTCCTGTAGGTTACATTCACTACCAGCCCGCTAAAGACCGCCATCGTCCTCATCTACTGGAGATGCTGATCCAGTTACCGCCTCACTCGATGACAGAGGTCACGGTACAGTTTGAAAGGGCCCTGCTCAAATGGACTGAGTACACCCCTGATCCCAACCACGGCTTCTACGTTGGGTAAGACTCTTGCTTATCAAGTATTTTGAAAGATACATTTTTTTTTGTAATTCAAATATATATGCTAAAATGTCATTATTGTTGTAAGAGTTTGTTACTCATCTTGTCTGCCACTCCCTATATCTGACTGATGTGCCATAAATGTTATTGCAGGTCCTCTGTGGTCAGCGCCCTTGTGCCAAGTATGGTTGCAATGAACACCAACTTCACACAAGACCAACCGTTGTTTAGCAGTTTGTAAGTATAAACTGGCCTTGGTGTTAATAGTAAATAAGTGTGCCTTATTTGTTTTGGTTCTTCGTAACATTTTCACCTCTGACTTCCAGTGTCCCAGTCAAAGAAGAATCAAGCTACTTTGTTCGAGTGTACACCGAACCCCTGCTGGTAAATCTACCCACGCCTGACTTCAGCATGCCCTACAACGTCATCTGCCTCACCTGCACGGTGGTCGCGGTGGGGTACGGCTCCTTTTACAACTTGCTGACCCGCACATTCCAGGTGGATGAACCGAGTCCACCGCTGGCCAAACGATTGGCCAACCTCGTCCGTCGCATAAGGGGAGTGCCACTGCTGACCTAACTGCCGAGAGCAGGTCTGATGCCTGAAATGTCCATATTAGGCAGCTGAGAGAATCATGACTCTAAAACGGCATCTGATGGAGTTTAAAGATGCTTTTCAGCCCTGGAAGGACTCGATGCCAAGTGACTGTTCTGAACTTTTGTTGAACAAATGAGCTTCCAAGACAGATGGATTAGCCACCTTTTTATGTTTTGTTTTGAGAGTCACAAACAAAGATTAGCCACTTTTTTTTTTTCTTTTTTTTTTTCTCACATAAGCAAAGACGTTTTTTCTGCAGTGTTTTTAGAAAACCATAGTTTGAACGTGAACGTTTCTCACAGGAACTGCATGGTTCGAGCTTCTGGGATAAATGTACATGGAAGAGCGTGATGTTAAGTCGTATCAGTTTACGCCACCTCTTTGAGAGCGTAACCAAGTGTCACAGAAACAGACACTACAATCCAACTACTGAAAATTGATGTCTAAGAATGTGTCAAGTATTTTCCACTTTCTGTAATGCACTGATATTCAAATATGTGTTGTTTTGCCTTTATTTTTGTGCATTTGCCTGTGGGCTGACCACATAATGAGTTCCAGACTGTGTGTTATTGAATTCAAATTATGAAACAGCTCTTTAACACTGGTTAACTTTCCCATAATAAATTAACTGGAAACCCATAACGTGTTGAGAACGTTTTTTGTTCATGCCATAAGGGATTTTGAGGAAGAATGCCTGTGTATGTATATGGCATGGTAATTTGTTATACACATATATGCAGGTGATGTAGTTAAACACATTTGTAGTAACGTACTCGGTTACTAACGTAACCTCGGTTCTCTCTAGAGAGGAAACGAGTACTGCGTAATATCTTACGCTAGGGAAATCTCTTTTCCGCGAGATACTGAAGCCAAAAAATTATCCTTAATTTTGAAATAATGTAAAACGCGTTGCGGCAGCATGCGGACATAGGCGAGACAGCTCGCGCGCCTATTGGGCCCTATCGTGACGTCATCACCAATGGGGGCGCTTCGCGCCCCATACGTCACGTCCCGCCGAAACGGGCGTGGCCTGGGGCTATAAATATAGCATCGAAAGGCTAGCTTACCGGAGCGAACCGGAGCGTGCGCAGGCACGGCAAGATACGCAGTACTCGTTTCCTCTCTAGAGAGAACCGAGGTTACGTTAGTAACCGAGTACGTTCTCTTACGAGAGGTACTCTCGTACTGCGTAATATCTTACGCTAGGGGAAACAGTGTAAAACGCTGTGCATGCTATGATCCAGCACCAAAGTCCCAAGGGCAGGTGCCCGGGCTCATGTAGTACATGATCATAAGTGACTCACAGAGAGCCCAGGAAGAGTGGCTAGAATAGCATCATTCCTGTAATGCAGCATCCTATAAGAACAGTTATAGTGATGGTATTTACTCAGTCAGGGCGACCCCGGCCTGGACTGATGAATATAGTGGGTCTTACACATTGCCCATAGAGCTGCGCGATCTAAACGAGCGTTGCTCGCACTATTTCGGTATTCTGGGCCGGACGTACTCGGGGCAGACAGTACCGATTTTTAGACTGAAAGCAGCTTAGCTTGCAGAGCGGGAACCTCTAGGTTATAAAACCTTATAAATGTAGACGGGGAGGCCCAGCCTGCCGCCATACAGATATCTTGCAAGGCAATCCCACTAGACCAAGCCCACGACGAGGCCACGCCTCTCGTGGAGTGCGCTCTGACACCTAATGGGCACTGCAAGCCCTTAGAGGTGTAAGCCAGCGCTATAGCATCGACTATCCATCTGGATAGGCTCTGTTTCGAAACGGCGAGTCCCTTAGAACGTCCGTAGAGTGAAACAAAGAGCTGCTCCGTCTGTCTGAAAACAGACGTGCGGGACACATAAGCCCTTAGCGCCCTGACTGGGCAAAGGAAGCTGGCGTCCTTCTCCTCGTTAGAGACCGGCAGGGCAGACAGGGAAATAACCTGGGCCCTGAACGGTGTATTGAGGGATTTAGGGACGTACCCGTGCCTTGGTTTGAGTATGACTTTCGAGTCATTTGGCCCAAACTCCATACACGTCGCGCTCACTGAGAGCGCTTGTAAGTCCCCTATGCGCTTCACTGAAGCGAGAGCCAGAAGAAACACCGTTTTGAAAGACAAGTGTTTGATATCTACTGACTGGATAGGCTCAAATGGGGCACCCTTCATGGCCTCCAAGACCGTAGAAAGGTCCCATATGGGGACTGAGGGAGGTCTGGGAGGATTTAACCTCTTAGCTCCTCTAAGGAACCGAATGACCAGATCGTTCCTTCCTAGTGACTGACCAAGCGTTGGTTTGGAAAACGCTGCTATAGCCGCCACATAGACTTTGAGCGTGGATGGGGCTCTGCCTTCATCCAGTAGCTCTTGTAGGAAGGAGAGAACCTCCGTCACTCCACAGTCCAGGGGTGAAAAGCCGCGTGCTGTGCACCAGCTGGAGAACACTGACCATTTTGAGGAATAGAGCCGTCTCGTAGAGGGAGCTCTAGCCTGCATGATCGTGTTTAACACTCCCTCTGGGATATCAGAGGGTACCCGTTGATGGCCCACGCATGTAGGGACCAAAGCTCCGGGCGAGGATGCCAGATCGAGCCCCTGGCTTGAGAGAGGAGGTCCCTCCTCACTGGTATTGGCCATGGGGCAGTGCTCGTCAGCTGCATAAGAACTGGGAACCAAGCCTGGTTCTTCCAGAACGGAGCAACCAGTAACACTGAGCATCTGCTTTCCCTGATCCGCTCTAATACCTGAGGTAGGAGCGTGATGGGGGGAAAGGCATAGAGCGGGCAGCGGGGCCAGACGTGGGCCAGCGCATCCCTGCTCTTTGAGAAAAATTCCGAGCAGTGAGCGTTTTCTTGAGACGCAAACAGGTCTATCTTTGCTCTGCCGAATGTCTGCCACAGCAGTTGGACTGTCTGCGGATGCAGTGACCATTCTCCTGCTGGAACATTGTTCCTGGACAGTCTGTCTGGTCCCACATTCAGGTGGCCAGGCACATGCGCTGCTCTGAGCGAGCGCAAATTGTGCTGAGCCCATACCAGGAGGCGTTTCGCTAACCTGTATAGGTTTCGGGATGTGATGCCTCCCTGGCGATTTATGTAGGCTACCACTGACATGTTGTCCGAGCGGACCAAGACGTGGTGTCCTGCTATTTGGGGACGAAAGCGCCTCAGCGCGTTGTCGACTGCCATCATTTCCAGGCAGTTTATGTGCAGAAGCTTTTCCCGTTCTGACCACTGGCCGAAAAACGGTCTGCCCTCGAGCAGTGCTCCCCATCCCGAGGTGGAGGCGTCCGTGGACACCACCTTCACACTCGAGGAAGTCCCCAGGCTTACACCTGACTGGTACCAGTCGGTCGCTCTCCAGGGTATCAGTGCTGAGACGCATTCCTGATCGACCTTGAGACGAAAGAGACCTGAAGTCCATGCTCGACGCGGTACTCGCGCTTGTAGCCAGAACTGCAGTGGGCGCATGCGAAGCAGACCCAGCTGGAGAACTGTGGATGCTGCTGCCATGAGACCGAGCATCCTTTGAAACTTCTTTAGCGGGACTATAGTGCCGCGGCGGAAGGTTTCTGTCATGCGCTGAATAGTCAATCTGCGCTGTAGCGATATTTGAGCTGTCATTGACAGCGAGTCCAGTTCTGTGCCCAGAAAAGATATTCTCTGACTGGGAGACAGTGAACTTTTCGCCCAGTTGACTTTGAGACCCAGATTCTCGAGATGTTCGAGTAAAATGGTTCTGTGTTCTATGAGCTCCGTATGTGACTGAGCTAGAACCAGCCAATCGTCCAAGTAGTTCAAAACTCGCATTCCCCGAAGTTTCAGGGGAGCGAGGGCTGCGTCCATGCACTTCGTGAATGTACGGGGTGCTAGGGACAGGCCAAACGGTAGGACTGTGTATTGATAAGCCTGGCCCTCGAAGGCGAATCTCAAAAATCGCCTGTGACGTGACGCTATTTGTATTTGGAAATACGCGTCTTTCAGATCTATTGACACAAACCAGTCCCCGTGGCGAATTTGCGCGAGGATTTTCTTGGTTGTGAGCATTCTGAACCGGCGTTTTGAAAGCGCTACGTTCAGTTGCCTTAGATCTAGAATGGGTCTGAGACCCCCGTCTTTTTTCGGAACCAGAAAATATCTGCTGTATAGCCCCCCTTCGCTCTGAGCTTGAGATAAAGGCTCTATTGCCCCTTTGCTCAACAGTTTCGCAATTTCGGTACGAAGTACACTTGCTACTTCCTTTTCTACCGTGGTTTCGACTCGCACCGCACAACGGCGGGGACGTCGAGCGAACTGTAGCGAATAGCCTCTTTTTATAATGTTCAGCACCCATTCTGATACACCGGGAAGCTTTGCCCACGCATGTGCGTGCATAGCTAAGGGTTGAATGAGATCGGAGCTCTGGTCGTGACATAGTGGCGACCGGGGAGCTTCGGTATGCTGTATTATAGACACCGCATTTGCAGCGCTCGAGGCGGGGAGTGTTTTGATCACAGCGGGCGGTTCGCCCGCGCTCGGCTCTCTCACGGCAGGTAGCTGAGAGACGGCGAGCGTGGGGGAAACCGAGGGATTCGTCATGTCTGTGAGTGAATGTGGGCGCAGGACAGCGGGCACATTTGCACTGAAAACACCATCGACCTGAGTCGGTTGTATGTGTGTTGGTTTCGTTTTTACAGAAACCGAGAGACATGCAGCGTGTAGTGTTTGTGGGCACTGGGACGTGGGCACGTTCACTACATTCTGTGCGCAATCGACATGAGTCGATTTTATGTGCGCGAGCCCTGTGGGGCGGGCTGTGTCTGTGTGTAGGAATGGGCACTGGGCAGTGGGCATTTTTACTACACTCATAACACCGTCGGCCGTGGCCGGAATACCAGAAAATACGCTCTTTACAGGATTTATCTGGGTCGCCGTGAAAACGGCGTTTGTGTACAGGCAAGCGGGTAATGCAACCGACTTGTTTACTGCAGAGTACACTGGAACAGTCGCATGTAATGGAACTGGACGAGCGGGAAGTTTTGGTGGAAACCCGGCCGCAGCGGGGCTTGAACACCGTCGTTTTCCTAAGCTGGCTAGGAAGACTTTGAGGCCTCGGGCTTCATCTCAACCTTCGGCCGAGTCCCACGCTGTGGGGGGCGGCGGCCGGCAGAGCGAGAGCGTGGTCTCTGGTCCCGGGCCTGTCGACGCTGTGAAGCGGCGGTGGGGGGCGGTGGCTGCGAGCTGCGAGCAGACGGCTGTTTAGAGCGGCCTGATGCGGAGCTAGAGCGCTTTGGCAAAAAGTGCTTCATGGCCTGCGACGTTTTTAGTACCTCAGCGAATCTGTCCGCGAAATCTTTGACGGACGATCCAAAGAGGCCAGTAGCAGAAACGGGGGCGTCGAGGAACACAGAGCGCTCCGAGTCCGGCATTTCTGAAAGCGTCAGCCAGAGGTGTCTCTCAGCAACGGTGAGAGAGGCCATGTTCCGCCCTATGGCCTGTGCAGCGGATTTCGTAGCGCGGAGAGCGAGGTCCGTAGCGCTCCTTAAATCCGCCACGTTGACTGCTTCCGTGCCTTCCTCGTCCAGCTTTCGGAGAAGGTTAGCTTGGAAGATCTGGAGAGTGGCCATAGTGTGTAGCGCTGATGCAGCCTGCCCAGCGGCGGTGTAAGCGCGACTGTGCAGGGTGGAAGTAGCGCGGCAGGCTTTTGAAGGTAGCGCCGTCTTAGTCCGCCGTCCAGCAGAGGGCGGGCAAAGATGGGCTGCTACTGCCTCCTCCACTAGAGGGAGAGCGAGGTATCCTCTGTCTTTGGCACCGTCCACCACGGAGAATGCCGCCGAAGCAGAGGAACGTAGCCTGGCTGAAAAAGGGGCGCTCCAAGACTTTGCCAGTTCTTCATGAAGCTCAGGAAGAAACGGGGCGGGTCTTGAGGGCGTGGAAACGCGGTCCCCTTGCAGAAAACAGCCGTCCAGACGGTTGCGTGTAGGCTCGGCGGGCGCGGACCACTCGAGGCCGAGGCTCTCTGTGGCCTGTGTGAGCAGACGCATCAGCTCAGCTTCAATGCTGGCCCGTTTTCCTGACGACTCGCGGGCAGAAGAAGGGGCGAGGTCCACAGAGCTCGCCCAATCCTCGCTGTCCGAAGCCAGGATAGAGCAGTTGTCCTCCTCGAAAACTGCCGCTTCTTCCTTGTCATCTCCGGCGGAAGCGGCGGCCAGCGGCGGCCACTGTCCGGGAGTGAGAGACTCGAGAGAAGCAGACGGCGAAGCTGGCAGGCGCACCGGCGAGCTTTTCTCGGTGGGAGGCTCAGGGATCCGCTGAGCACGGCACTTTTTACGGCGCGGCGTCGAAGCGGGAGGTGCAGGCTCGTGGAAAGTTGCCATGCGAGTCCTCAGAGTCGCCATAGGCATAAGCTCGCAGTGAGGGCATCCGCCGTCAGCGAGCGCTAGAGCCGCATGTCCTTCACCCAGGCAGGAAACGCAGATGACATGGCGGTCCCCGTCGCTGAGTGGGGCTCGGCACGAGCCACAGGATGGACGAGACATCTTGAAAAAGACGCTCTGCTCTTTTAGAAAAGGAGTGTGAGTCGCGGCGGCGAACACACATAATGCAAGAAAAGGATATAACGCCGGATAGCGTAGCCGGAACGGTGGTTGAAGGCGGCGCGGCCAGCGACTCCAGGTACCGAACTCGTCCCGCTGAAATGCTGTTTCCACGGCGCGGCTTCTTCTCTCTGGATCCAGCGATGCGTGAGCTCCGCTGAAGAGATGAAAAATCGGTAAGCTAGCCTTTCGATGCTATATTTATAGCCCCAGGCCACGCCCGTTTCGGCGGGACGTGACGTATGGGGCGCGAAGCGCCCCCATTGGTGATGACGTCACGATAGGGCCTTATCGATAGGCTGCTGCAGTTGCCGCAGGGCAGCCAATAGGCGCGCGAGCTGTCTCGCCTATGTCTGCATGCTGCCGCAACGCGTTTTACATTATTTCAAAATTAAGGATAATTTTTTGGCTTCAGTATCTCGCGGAAAAGAGATTTCCCTAGCGTAAGATATTACGCAGTACGAGAGTACCTCTCGTAAGAGAACTCACTGGTTCCACTGATCAAATCAAACTATCCAAGTAGTACCATCATCCGCTTACCTATTTTTGCCTGGACCTACAGACACAAGTATGTCAGTGTACACAGTGTCCTAACTAGGCACAATACAAAACATTTCCAGCAGGAAGCAATTTGTCTCTCCAGAATGAATGTGAAACTGCTGTGCAATATGATACAGTCCAAGCCAGAGGAGACTGATGTTCAAAGTATGGTTATGAATTGGATTTTGGACAAGTGGGATTTGTAGCTACCAGGGCTATACAAAATCAATAATATATAGGCCTATACGTATAGTGGTAGAAATTCCCCTACGCACCTGACTTAAGTTAACCTGGCGTCTACTTCTAGACACCTACAAATGTGTACTCTACTAGACGTCTCTCCACTTGTTCCACTTCAGCACTATCACTTGGGTATGAAAATAAGATCTCTAGTGTCTAGCCTGTGTCGGCAGTGATCAGACAGACTCCAAACAATGCCTTTGAATATGCTTTATTCACGGCCGGGAGGACCTCAATCACAGAGAATCCCTCCGGCAAAAAGAATACAACAATTAATATAGGATAGGTACATGACAAAGGTAACATGACTCATTACACCATCTTTCTCTAATATGATTAGTTCTACATATGTGCAATTCAGAAACACACCCGGCAAAGCAATTTTTTTTTTTTTTTATTACTTCAGCTTGTTACTTAGGTCATGGGGTTATTATATTTAGTTAGCCGTCTAGCCATGTCCATATGCTTCCGTTATTTCAACACTAATGTGTTGGTACATTTTGTTCTCAAAAGCATACAAATGATACGCTTGCAAGAAAAACAATGAAGCACTGAATTGATTTAAGTAAAAGAATTCAAAAAGTAGTATGTATTATGCAAAATCATTCTCACAACTCTTTCCAGTGATTAAATAAGCATTTTCACTGCATGCATGATCACAGGTGTTGAGCAGCATTTCTGTCCGGCAGGGCACTGACCATCATGGGAACTTTATTCGGCACACACTGGATTCCCTTCAGTTAGGCACCTAGACTGTATGGATAGAGATTCAGATTTAGTCTGGCCATTTAGTGGGATTAAGCATCAGATGTACAGCACAAAACACTCAAGACATAAATAGCTAGTTTTACTTACAGAGTGAATTATGTCCTATGTATTATTCATCATCTTTATTAATTTTGTAAAGCCACCCTGTGCCTGAAACAGTGCTATAGGCTGAATTCAGGTACATTTGACAGACAATATAACATAAACTAATAATATAATATACCTTTAACTGGAGCCAAACAATGAAGTCCACATCCACTGTTGCAGCATTTCAGATTGGTGGCACAGTCACTGTCATTGGCACACGACACGAAACGTATCAGGGCACACTGTCCTGGTTTATATCTTTTGATTGGACACACTCCTGGCTTTACTGTTATACAGACACATGACAGAGAAGCCATATCACTGAATGCTGGATGATTTTTTTCACTGTAAAAAAAAGTTGTGCCTATATGTTGTTGGAATAAGTTTTACAAGAAAGAACTATTTCAGTCTTTCTACTTTAAAATGTCATGTTTTATTCGTCGTGGGTTTTAGTTATTTTGCTGTTGTTGCTGTAAGGACCTTTGAAATAACTGAAATTATTTGGCAAAGTGATATAGACGTACGTAATGCGGTCAAGACCTGCCTGGAACTACTTTAGCCCTGAAAATAATTATACACCTTTGAATCTTCGTCAACCAATCAGATTCAATCATTCAACAGCCCCGTAATAATATAATATAATATAATATAATATAATATAATATAATATAATATAATATAATATAATATAATATAATATAACATAATATAATTCGTGTTGTCAAAGTTAACGCGTTAATGGCGCAGTAATGGTACTGGCGCACGGCATCTCCTGTCTGTGTGACACACAAACACACACAATCGTCTGCACAGAAAGCTGCTTCAAACAGCGCTTGAATGACAAAAAACATACAAAATTATGTCAAAATGGCCGTAAAGTACCCTCGCAAACACAGTCTTAAATGAGTTCAGTGAAGTCTTAAATGAATGTAAAGAGTTGTTGTGATGCATCATGTGCGTCAGGTCTTAAAGTGACAGCAGCCTAACAAACCTGCTGCTGTGATGTCTGTCATTAATGTTAATTAAAGAACAAAAGAGAGAAAATCTTTCACCGTTCTTGACTGAATAACTTTATTAAGGATTGATCTATTTACTATATAATTTATGTTACAATAACCTTTTGTGCAGTCTACCAGGATAAGTAAAAATTTAAACTGGTCTGACTGGGCCAATATAAAAAATTGAGCTATGATATATTGAAGAGCTGGTAAATGTGAGATTCAAAAGTTTAAAATATGGCTACTGTCTTTATGTTGTTTCTACATTAATTTGGAGATTCAATGTGAAATTATTACAATATAAAAATATATAAAGATATATAAATATATATATATATATTTATCGATTGACAGCGTAATCATAGATAATGTAATGTAATATAATATAATACCTGTAACTGGAGCCGTACACTGATGTCCACCACATGCAGTGCTGCAGCATTTCTCCTTTTTGGGACACTCACTGTCATCGGCACACAAATCGTCATCCTTCCTGAAACACCTTATTTCTTCATTTGTTATTGGACACACTCCTGGCTTTACTGCTATACAGACAAATGACAGAGAAGCCATATCACTGAATGCTGAATGAATTTTTCACTGTAGAAAAAAAAATCGGTAACACTTTATAATAACGTTCAGTTGTAAGTCATTAATAAGTGGTTAGTTAATGATGAACTTATCATTTACAAAACATTCATAAATGATTAGCAAGTGATATACTAACATTTTATGTATGTTTTGTAAATTCTGTTACAAGTTATCTACAAGTGATTAGTAAATGATTAACTAAGTATTTACAAAACATGACTATGCATTCATAAATGATTAATAAGTGATATGTTAATTATTGTATGCATGTTTTGTAGATTCAGTTATAAGTCATTTACATTTGATTAGTTAATGATTAACTAATCATTAACAAAACATGCCCATGCGTTTCATAAATGTTTAATAAATTGTTACATTTTTTTGTATGTTTTGCTCACATCAGGTGCACAGTGGTTAAAGACTCCATGTGTTTCAGAGAAGACAGCTGTCTATACCCTCACCAGTCAGCACTTACACTGCAGTACACACTACAGTGTCCAACACCTGTTATAGATGTGTAAACGCATGAATAAATCATTTACAACACTTTCTGCATGCCCTAATCTAAAGGTGTAAACTATTCATCACTTGTAAATGTGTTACACATCATTCGTAGATACGATTCGTTGATCTTATGCCTTATTAATTCTTGAAGTGGTAATCTACAAATGATGTGTAACATATTTACAATTGATGAATAGTTTACACCTTAGATTAGGGGATGCAGAAAGTGTTGTAAATTATTTATTCATGCATTTACACATCATTGTGTTGAACACTGTTACTTACCAGTTACAAATTATCTGTACGTGTATACAAGGCATTTACAACACTTTCTGCACCCTCTAATTGCTACATACATACAAAAAAAATTACATAATTTTTTTAACATTTATGAAACGCATATTCATGTTTTGTAAATGATTAGTTAATCATTAACTAATCAAATGTAAATGACTTATAACTGAATCTACAAAACATACATACAATAATTAACATATCACTTATAAATCATTTATGAATGTTTTGTAAATGATTAGTTCATCATTAACTAACCAGACTTACAACTGAATGTTATTATAAAGTGTTACCCTTTAAAATGTCATGTTTTATTCATCGTGGGTTTTGGTGCTTTTGCTGTTGTTGCTGTAAGGACCTTTAAAATAACTGAAATTATTTGGTGAAATGATATGGACATGTATATAATGTGGTCAAGACCTGCCTGGAACTACTTTAAATTTGATCGATTCCAATTATACTCTAATGCTGAATGCCTATAATTAATGGCAAAAATTAATGGCTTTTTTTAATAAAAAGATGCCATTAAACAAATGTTTAAAATATTGGCTACTGTCTTTATGTTGTTTCTACATTATTTGGAGATTAAATGTGAAATTACAATATATAAAAGTACTTGAATGTCAGGTGCAATTAATTAGTTAATATTTTTTATCGATTGACCGCACATAATATAATATAAAAATACCTGTAACTGGAGCCATACACATGTTAATTCCACATCCATTGCTGCGGCATTTCAGATCGTTGGAACAGTCACTGTATTTAATAATACTTAATAATGTATTTAAATAGGGAAAACGTGGAGGTGTTTGGTCGCTTCTAACTTAATCTCTGTTTGGATCCTAATGAATGAACTAGGCTAAGCTAAGTGCTATCAAAGTGTCGCCGCGCGCCAGAGGGATTGAGTGCACGCACTGAGACGAGAGAGGTATGTATCAACGGTGGAGTATCCCTTTAATAAGGATTAATCTATATTTAATTTATATTTAATGCAGTGAAGACAGTGAAGTGTTTGATAACTTTATTCAATTTCTGTATATTCTACCTGTTAGACCTACCTGAAAATCTTAAAGCACTGTTTAAAAGTTTACATGGGTCAAAAACAATGAAAACAATAACTTGTTGTGCAGTTTAGCAGGACAAGTACAAATTTAAACTGGTCTGACTGGGCCAATATAAAAAATTGAGCTCTGATATATTGAAGGGCTGGTAAATGTGACATTCATTATAATGGGTTTATGTGAAGATTGTTTTAAGTTCACTTAAATTAAAAGTTGTTATATTTTTAAAGCCTAATACCTGTTAAATTTGATAGATTTCAATTATACTGTAATGATGAATGCCTATAATTAATGGCTAAAATGAATGGCTTTTTTTTAATAAATGTGAAATTATTACAATATTAAATATATAAAGTACTTGAATGTTAGGTGTGATTAATCGAGATTAATTACAGAAAAATGTATGATCAATTAGTTATTTTTTTAATCGATTGACAGCACTATATATTTTAATACAATATCACTGAATGTTGAATAAATTTTTCACTGTATAAAAAAATATTTTTGGAAGTTGTATCTATATGTTATTGGAATACGTTTTACTAGAAAGAACTGTTTCAGTCTTTCTACTTTAAAATTTCATGTTTTATTCATCGTGGGTTTTGGTGCTTTTGCGGTTGTTGCTGTAAGGACCTTTAAAATAACTGAAATTATTTGGGAAAGTGATATAGACATGTACATAATGTGGTCAAGACCTGCCTGCCTAACTGTCGGATTCAAGCATTCAACAGCCTTGTAGTATAATATAATATAATATAAAAGTTGTTATATTTTTAAAGCCTAATAAATGTTAAAATTGATAGATTTCAATTATACTGTAATGCTGAATGCCTAATTAATGGCAACATTTTTTATTTTTTTTATAAAAAGATGCAATTAAACAAAAGTTTAAATACTGTCTTTATGTTGTTTCTACATTAATTTGGAGATTAAATGTGAAATTATCACAATATAAAAAAAAATATATATATATATATATCGAATGACAGCACTATAAAATAATATAATGTAATATAATATAATATAATACCTGTAACTGGAGCCGTACACTGACGTCCACCACATGCAGTGCTGCAGCATTTCTCCTGTTTGGGACACTCACTGTCATCGGCACACAAATCGTCATCCTTCCTGAAACACCTTATTTCTTCATTTGTTCTTGGACACACTCCTGGCTTTACTGCTATACAGACAAATGACAGAGAAGCCATATCACTGAATGCTGAATGAATTTTTCACTGTAGAAAAAAATAGGTAACACTTTATAATAACGTTCAGTTGTAAGTCATTAATAAGTGGTTTGCTAATGATTAACTAATCATTTACAAAACATGCCCATGCGTTTCATAAATGTTTAATAAATTGTTACATTTTTTTGTATGTTTTGCTCACATCAGGTGCACAGTGGTTAAAGACTCCATGTGTTTCAGAGAAGACAGCTGTCGATACCCTCACCAGTCAGCACTTACACTGCAGTACACACTACAGTGTCCAACACCTGTTATAAATGATGTGTAAATGCATGAATAAATCATTTACAAAACTTTCTGCATCCCCTAATCTAAAGGTGTAAACTATTCATCACTTGTAAATGTGTTACACATCATTCGTAGATACGATTCGTTGATCTTATGCCTTATTGATTCTTGAAGTGGTAATCTACAAATGATGTGTAACATATTTACAATTGATGAATAGTTTACACTTTAGATTAGGGGATGCAGAAAGTGTTGTAAATGATTTATTCATGCCTTTACACATCATTGTGTTGAACACTGTTACTTACCTGTTACAAATGATCTGTACGTGTATACAAGGCATTTACAACACTTTCTGCACCCTCTAATTGCTACATACATAAAAAAATAAAATAAAAAATTATTAAACGTTTATGAAACGCATATTCATGTTTTGTAAATTATTAGTTCATCATTAACTAATCAAATGTAAATCACAAAACTGAATCTACAAAACATACATACAATAATTAACATATCACTTATAAATCATTTATGAAAGTTCTGTAAATGATTAGTTCATCATTAACTAACCAGACTTACAACTGAATGTTATTATAAAGTGTTACCCTTTACAATTTCATGTTTTATTCATCGTGGGTTTTGGTACTTTTGCTGTTGTTGCTGTAAGGACCTTTAAAATAACTGAAATTATTTGGTGAAATGATATGGACATGTACATAATGTGGTCAAGACCTGCCTTGAACTACTTTAAACTTGATCGATTCCAATTATACTCTAATGCTGAATGCCTATAATTAATGGCTAAAATTAATGGCTTTTTTTTAATAAAAAGATGCCATTAAACAAATGTTTAAAATATTGGCTACTGTCTTTATGTTGTTTCTACATTATTTGGAGATTAAATGTGAAATTACAATATATAAAAGTACTTGAATGTCAGGTGCAATTAATTAGTTAATATTTTTTATCGATTGACCGCACATAATATAATATAAAAATACCTGTAACTGGAGCCATACACATGTTAATTCCACATCCATTGCTGCGGCATTTCAGATCGTTGGAACAGTCACTGTATTTAATAATACTTAATAATGTATTTAAATAGGGAAAACGTGGAGGTGTTTGGTCGCTTCTAACTTAATCTCTGTTTGGATCCTAATGAATGAACTAGGCTAAGCTAAGTGCTATCAAAGTGTCGCCGCGCGCCAGAGGGATTGAGTGCACGCACTGAGACGAGAGAGGTATGTATCAACGGTGGAGTATCCCTTTAATAAGGATTAATCTATATTTAATTTATATTTAATGCAGTGAAGACAGTGAAGTGTTTGATAACTTTATTCAATTTCTGTATATTCTACCTGTTAGACCTACCTGAAAATCTTAAAGCACTGTTTAAAAGTTTACATGGGTCAAAAACAATGAAAACAATAACTTTTTGTGCAGTTTAGCAGGACAAGTACAAATTTAAACTGGTCTGACTGGGCCAATATAAAAAATTGAGCTCTGATATATTGAAGGGCTGGTAAATGTGACATTCATTATAATGGGTTTATGTGAAGATTGTTTTAAGTTCACTTAACTTAAAAGTTGTTATATTTTTAAAGCCTAATAAATGTTAAAATTGATAGATTTCAATTACACTGTAATGCTGAATGCCTATAATTAATGGCTAAAATTTATATTTTTTTAATAAAAAGATGCCATTAAACAAAAGTTTAAATACTGTCTTTATGTTGTTTCTACATTAATTTGGAGATTGTAATAATGTGAAATTATTACAATATAAAAATATATAAAGATATATATAAATATATATTTATCGATTGACAGCACTATATAATATAATATAATATAATATAATATAATATAATATAATATAATATAATATAATATAATATAATACCTGTAACTCGGGCCGTACACTGACGTCCACCACATGCAGTGCTGCAGCATTTCTCCTTTTTGGGACACTCACTGTCATCGGCACACAACTCTTCACCCTTCTTGATACACCTTATTACTTCATTGTTTGTTCTTGGACACACTCCTGGCTTTACTGTTATACAGACACATGACAGAGAAGCCATATCACTGAATGCTGAATGTCTTTTTCACTGTAAAAAAAAGTTGTGCCTATATGTTGTTGGAATAAGTTTTACAAGAAATAACTATTTCAGTCTTTCTACTTTAAAATGTCATGTTTTATTCGTCGTGGGTTTTAGTTATTTTGCTGTTGTTGCTGTAAGGACCTTTGAAATAACTGAAATGATTAGGCAAAGTGATATGGACGTACGTAATGCGGTCAAGACCTGCCTGGAACTACTTTAGCCCTGAAAATAATTATACACCTTTGAATCTTCGTCAACCAATCAGATTCAATCATTCAACAGCCCCGTAATAATATAATATAATTTATAATATAATATAATATAATATAATATAATATAATATAATATAATATAATATAATATAATATAATATAATATAATATAATATAATTAGTGTTGTCAAAGTTAACGCGTTAATGGCGCAGTAATGGTACTGGCGCACGGCATCTCCTGTCTGTGTGACACACAAACACACAATCGTCTGCACAGAAAGCTGCTTCAAACAGCGCTTGAATGACAAAAAACATACAAAATTATGTCAAAATGGCCGTAAAGTACCCTCGCAAACACAGTCTTAAATGAGTTCAGTGAAGTCTTAAATGAACGTAAAGAGTTGTGATGCATCATGTGCGTCATGTCTTAAAGTGACAGCAGCCTAACAAACCTGCTGCTGTGATGTCTGTCATTAATGTTAATTAAAGAACAAAAGAGAGAAAATCTTTCACCGTTCTTGACTGAATAACTTTTGTAACTTGATTAAGGATTGATCTATTTACTATATCATTTATGTTACAATAACCTTTTGTGCAGTCTACCAGGACAAGTAAAAATTTAAACTGGTCTGACTGGGCCAATATAAAAAATTGAGCTATGATATATTGAAGAGCTGGTAAATGTGAGATTCAAAAGTTTAAAATATGGCTACTGTCTTTATGTTGTTTCTACATTAATTTGGAGATTCAATGTGAAATTATTACAATATAAAAATATATAAAGATATATATATATATATATATATATATATATTTATTTATTTATCGATTGACAGCGCTATATAATGTAATGTAATGTAATATAATGTAATATAATATAATATAATACCTGTAACTGGAGCCGTACACTGACGTCCACCACATGCAGTGCTGCAGCATTTCTCCTGTTTGGGACACTCACTGTCATCGGCACACAAATCGTCATCCTTCCTGATACACCTTATTTCTTCATTTGTTCTTGGACACACTCCTGGCTTTACTGCTATACAGACAAATGACAGAGAAGCCATATCACTGAATGCTGAATGAATTTTTCACTGTAGAAAAAAATAGGTAACACTTTATAATAACGTTCAGTTGTAAGTCATTAATAAGTGGTTTGCTAATGATTAACTAATCATTTACAAAACATGCCCATGCGTTTCATAAATGTTTAATAAATTGTTACATTTTTTTGTATGTTTTGCTCACATCAGGTGCACAGTGGTTAAAGACTCCATGTGTTTCAGAGAAGACAGCTGTCGATACCCTCACCAGTCAGCACTTACACTGCAGTACACACTACAGTGTCCAACACCTGTTATAAATGATGTGTAAATGCATGAATAAATAATTTACAAAACTTTCTGCATCCCCTAATCTAAAGGTGTAAACTATTCATCACTTGTAAATGTGTTACACATCATTCGTAGATACGATTCGTTGATCTTATGCCTTATTGATTCTTGAAGTGGTAATCTACAAATGATGTGTAACATATTTACAATTGATGAATAGTTTACACCTTAGATTAGGGGATGCAGAAAGTGTTGTAAATGATTTATTCATGCCTTTACACATCATTGTGTTGAACACTGTTACTTACCTGTTACAAATGATCTGTACGTGTATACAAGGCATTTACAACACTTTCTGCACCCTCTAATTGCTACATACATAAAAAAATAAAATAAAAAATTATTAAACGTTTATGAAACGCATATTCATGTTTTGTAAATTATTAGTTCATCATTAACTAATCAAATGTAAATCACAAAACTGAATCTACAAAACATACATACAATAATTAACATATCACTTATAAATCATTTATGAAAGTTCTGTAAATGATTAGTTCATCATTAACTAACCAGACTTACAACTGAATGTTATTATAAAGTGTTACCCTTTACAATTTCATGTTTTATTCATCGTGGGTTTTGGTACTTTTGCTGTTGTTGCTGTAAGGACCTTTAAAATAACTGAAATTATTTGGTGAAATGATATGGACATGTACATAATGTGGTCAAGACCTGCCTTGAACTACTTTAAACTTGATCGATTCCAATTATACTCTAATGCTGAATGCCTATAATTAATGGCTAAAATTAATGGCTTTTTTTAATAAAAAGATGCCATTAAACAAATGTTTAAAATATTGGCTACTGTCTTTATGTTGTTTCTACATTATTTGGAGATTAAATGTGAAATTACAATATATAAAAGTACTTGAATGTCAGGTGCAATTAATTAGTTAATATTTTTTATCGATTGACCGCACATAATATAATATAAAAATACCTGTAACTGGAGCCATACACATGTTAATTCCACATCCATTGCTGTAGCATTTCAGATCGTTGGAACAGTCACTGTATTTAATAATACTTAATAATGTATTTAAATAGGGAAAACGTGGAGGTGTTTGGTCGCTTCTAACTTCATCTCTGTTTGGATCCTAATGAATGAACTAGGCTAAGCTAAGTGCTATCAAAGTGTCGCCGCGCGCCAGAGCGATTGAGTGCACGCACTGAGACGAGAGAGGTATGTATCAACGGTGGAGTATCCCTTTAATAAGGATTAATCTATATTTAATTTATATTTAATGCAGTGAAGACAGTGAAGTGTTTGATAACTTTATTCAATTTCTGTATATTCTACCTGTTAGACCTACCTGAAAATCTTAAAGCACTGTTTAAAAGTTTACATGGGTCAAAAACAATGAAAACAATAACTTTTTGTGCAGTTTAGCAGGACAAGTACAAATTTAAACTGGTCTGACTGGGCCAATATAAAAAATTGAGCTCTGATATATTGAAGGGCTGGTAAATGTGACATTCATTATAATGGGTTTATGTGAAGATTGTTTTAAGTTCACTTAACTTAAAAGTTGTTATATTTTTAAAGCCTAATAAATGTTAAAATTGATAGATTTCAATTACACTGTAATGCTGAATGCCTATAATTAATGGCTAAAATTTATATTTTTTTAATAAAAAGATGCCATTAAACAAAAGTTTAAATACTGTCTTTATGTTGTTTCTACATTAATTTGGAGATTGTAATAATGTGAAATTATTACAATATAAAAATATATAAAGATATATATAAATATATATTTATCGATTGACAGCACTATATAATATAATATAATATAATATAATATAATATAATATAATATAATATAATATAATATAATATAATATAATATAATACCTGTAACTCGGGCCGTACACTGACGTCCACCACATGCAGTGCTGCAGCATTTCTCCTTTTTGGGACACTCACTGTCATCGGCACACAACTCTTCACCCTTCTTGATACACCTTATTACTTCATTGTTTGTTCTTGGACACACTCCTGGCTTTACTGTTATACAGACACATGACAGAGAAGCCATATCACTGAATGCTGAATGTCTTTTTCACTGTAAAAAAAAGTTGTGCCTATATGTTGTTGGAATAAGTTTTACAAGAAATAACTATTTCAGTCTTTCTACTTTAAAATGTCATGTTTTATTCGTCGTGGGTTTTAGTTATTTTGCTGTTGTTGCTGTAAGGACCTTTGAAATAACTGAAATGATTAGGCAAAGTGATATGGACGTACGTAATGCGGTCAAGACCTGCCTGGAACTACTTTAGCCCTGAAAATAATTATACACCTTTGAATCTTCGTCAACCAATCAGATTCAATCATTCAACAGCCCCGTAATAATATAATATAATTTATAATATAATATAATATAATATAATATAATATAATATAATATAATATAATATAATATAATATAATATAATTAGTGTTGTCAAAGTTAACGCGTTAATGGCGCAGTAATGGTACTGGCGCACGGCATCTCCTGTCTGTGTGACACACAAACACACACAATCGTCGGCACAGAAAGCTGCTTCAAACAGCGCTTGAATGACAAAAAACATACAAAATTATGTCAAAATGGCCGTAAAGTACCCTCGCAAACACAGTCTTAAATGAGTTCAGTGAAGTCTTAAATGAATGTAAAGAGTTGTGATGCATCATGTGCGTCATGTCTTAAAGTGACAGCAGCCTAACAAACCTGCTGCTGTGATGTCTGTCATTAATGTTAATTAAAGAACAAAAGAGAGAAAATCTTTCACCGTTCTTGACTGAATAACTTTTGTAACTTGATTAAGGATTGATCTATTTACTATATCATTTATGTTACAATAACCTTTTGTGCAGTCTACCAGGACAAGTGAAAATTTAAACTGGTCTGACTGGGCCAATATAAAAAATTGAGCTATGATATATTGAAGAGCTGGTAAATGTGAGATTCAAAAGTTTAAAATATGGCTACTGTCTTTATGTTGTTTCTACATTAATTTGGAGATTCAATGTGAAATTATTACAATATAAAAATATATAAAGATATATATATATATATATATATATTTATTTATTTATCGATTGACAGCGCTATATAATGTAATGTAATGTAATGTAATGTAATGTAATATAATATAATACCTGTAACTGGAGCCGTACACTGACGTCCACCGCATGCAGTGCTGCAGCATTTCTCCTGTTTGGGACACTCACTGTCATCGGCACACAAATCGTCATCCTTCCTGAAACACCTTATTTCTTCATTTGTTCTTGGACACACTCCTGGCTTTACTGCTATACAGACAAATGACAGAGAAGCCATATCACTGAATGCTGAATGAATTTTTCACTGTAGAAAAAAATAGGTAACACTTTATAATAACGTTCAGTTGTAAGTCATTAATAAGTGGTTTGCTAATGATTAACTAATCATTTACAAAACATGCCCATGCGTTTCATAAATGTTTAATAAATTGTTACATTTTTTTGTATGTTTTGCTCACATCAGGTGCACAGTGGTTAAAGACTCCATGTGTTTCAGAGAAGACAGCTGTCGATACCCTCACCAGTCAGCACTTACACTGCAGTACACACTACAGTGTCCAACACCTGTTATAAATGATGTGTAAATGCATGAATAAATCATTTACAACACTTTCTGCATCCCCTAATCTAAAGGTGTAAACTATTCATCACTTGTAAATGTGTTACACATCATTCGTAGATACGATTCGTTGATCTTATGCCTTATTGATTCTTGAAGTGGTAATCTACAAATGATGTGTAACATATTTACAATTGATGAATAGTTTACACCTTTAGATTAGGGGATGCAGAAAGTGTTGTAAATGATTTATTCATGCCTTTACACATCATTGTGTTGAACACTGTTACTTACCTGTTACAAATGATCTGTACGTGTATACAAGGCACTTACAACACTTTCTGCACCCTCTAATTGCTACATACATAAAAAAATAAAATAAAAAATTATTAAACGTTTATGAAACGCATATTCATGTTTTGTAAATTATTAGTTCATCATTAACTAATCAAATGTAAATCACAAAACTGAATCTACAAAACATACATACAATAATTAACATATCACTTATAAATCATTTATGAAAGTTCTGTAAATGATTAGTTCATCATTAACTAACCAGACTTACAACTGAATGTTATTATAAAGTGTTACCCTTTACAATTTCATGTTTTATTCATCGTGGGTTTTGGTGCTTTTGCTGTTGTTGCTGTAAGGACCTTTAAAATAACTGAAATTATTTGGTGAAATGATATGGACATGTACATAATGTGGTCAAGACCTGCCTTGAACTACTTTAAACTTGATCGATTCCAATTATACTCTAATGCTGAATGCCTATAATTAATGGCTAAAATTAATGGCTTTTTTTAATAAAAAGATGCCATTAAACAAATGTTTAAAATATTGGCTACTGTCTTTATGTTGTTTCTACATTATTTGGAGATTAAATGTGAAATTACAATATATAAAAGTACTTGAATGTCAGGTGCAATTAATTAGTTAATATTTTTTATCGATTGACCGCACATAATATAATATAAAAATACCTGTAACTGGAGCCATACACATGTTAATTCCACATCCATTGCTGTAGCATTTCAGATCGTTGGAACAGTCACTGTATTTAATAATACTTAATAATGTATTTAAATAGGGAAAACGTGGAGGTGTTTGGTCGCTTCTAACTTCATCTCTGTTTGGATCCTAATGAATGAACTAGGCTAAGCTAAGTGCTATCAAAGTGTCGCCGCGCGCCAGAGGGATTGAGTGCACGCACTGAGACGAGAGAGGTATGTATCAACGGTGGAGTATCCCTTTAATAAGGATTAATCTATATTTAATTTATATTTAATGCAGTGAAGACAGTGAAGTGTTTGATAACTTTATTCAATTTCTGTATATTCTACCTGTTAGACCTACCTGAAAATCTTAAAGCACTGTTTAAAAGTTTACATGGGTCAAAAACAATGAAAACAATAACTTTTTGTGCAGTTTAGCAGGACAAGTACAAATTTAAACTGGTCTGACTGGGCCAATATAAAAAATTGAGCTCTGATATATTGAAGGGCTGGTAAATGTGACATTCATTATAATGGGTTTATGTGAAGATTGTTTTAAGTTCACTTAACTTAAAAGTTGTTATATTTTTAAAGCCTAATAAATGTTAAAATTGATAGATTTCAATTACACTGTAATGCTGAATGCCTATAATTAATGGCTAAAATTTATATTTTTTTAATAAAAAGATGCCATTAAACAAAAGTTTAAATACTGTCTTTATGTTGTTTCTACATTAATTTGGAGATTGTAATAATGTGAAATTATTACAATATAAAAATATATAAAGATATATATAAATATATATTTATCGATTGACAGCACTATATAATATAATATAATATAATATAATATAATATAATATAATATAATATAATATAATATAATATAATATAATATAATATAATATAATATAATATAATATAATATAATACCTGTAACTCGGGCCGTACACTGACGTCCACCACATGCAGTGCTGCAGCATTTCTCCTTTTTGGGACACTCACTGTCATCGGCACACAACTCTTCACCCTTCTTGATACACCTTATTACTTCATTGTTTGTTCTTGGACACACTCCTGGCTTTACTGTTATACAGACACATGACAGAGAAGCCATATCACTGAATGCTGAATGTCTTTTTCACTGTAAAAAAAAGTTGTGCCTATATGTTGTTGGAATAAGTTTTACAAGAAATAACTATTTCAGTCTTTCTACTTTAAAATGTCATGTTTTATTCGTCGTGGGTTTTAGTTATTTTGCTGTTGTTGCTGTAAGGACCTTTGAAATAACTGAAATGATTAGGCAAAGTGATATGGACGTACGTAATGCGGTCAAGACCTGCCTGGAACTACTTTAGCCCTGAAAATAATTATACACCTTTGAATCTTCGTCAACCAATCAGATTCAATCATTCAACAGCCCCGTAATAATATAATATAATTTATAATATAATATAATATAATATAATATAATATAATATAATTAGTGTTGTCAAAGTTAACGCGTTAATGGCGCAGTAATGGTACTGGCGCATGGCATCTCCTGTCTGTGTGACACACAAACACACACAATCGTCTGCACAGAAAGCTGCTTCAAACAGCGCTTGAATGACAAAAAACATACAAAATTATGTCAAAATGGCCGTAAAGTACCCTCGCAAACACAGTCTTAAATGAGTTCAGTGAAGTCTTAAATGAATGTAAAGAGTTGTGATGCATCATGTGCGTCATGTCTTAAAGTGACAGCAGCCATAACAAACCTGCTGCTGTGATGTCTGTCATTAATGTTAATTAAAGAACAAAAGAGAGAAAATCTTTCACCGTTCTTGACTGAATAACTTTTGTAACTTGATTAAGGATTGATCTATTTACTATATCATTTATGTTACAATAACCTTTTGTGCAGTCTACCAGGACAAGTAAAAATTTAAACTGGTCTGACTGGGCCAATATAAAAAATTGAGCTATGATATATTGAAGAGCTGGTAAATGTGAGATTCAAAAGTTTAAAATATGGCTACTGTCTTTATGTTGTTTCTACATTAATTTGGAGATTCAATGTGAAATTATTACAATATAAAAATATATAAAGATATATATATATATATATATATATATATATATATATATATATATATATTTATTTATTTATCGATTGACAGCGCTATATAATGTAATGTAATGTAATGTAATGTAATGTAATGTAATATAATATAATACCTGTAACTGGAGCCGTACACTGATGTCCACCACATGCAGTGCTGCAGCATTTCTCCTGTTTGGGACACTCACTGTCATCGGCACACAAATCGTCATCCTTCCTGAAACACCTTATTTCTTCATTTGTTCTTGAACACACTCCTGGCTTTACTGCTATACAGACAAATGACAGAGAAGCCATATCACTGAATGCTGAATGAATTTTTCACTGTAGAAAAAAATAGGTAACACTTTATAATAACGTTCAGTTGTAAGTCATTTATAAGTGGTTAGTTAATGATGAACTAATCATTTACAAAACATTCATAAATGATTAGCAAGTGTTACACTAACATTTTATGTATGTTTAATAAATTGTTAAATTTTTTTGTATGTTTTGCTCACATCAGGTGCACAGTGGTTAAAGACTCCATGTGTTTCAGAGAAGACAGCTGTCTATACCCTCACCAGTCAGCACTTACACTACAGTGTCCAACACCTGTTAACGCATGAATAAATAATTTACAAAACTTTCTGCATCCCCTAATCTAAGGTGTAAACTATTCATCACTTGTAAATGTGTTACACATCATTCGTAGATACGATTCGTTGATCTTATGCCTTATTGATTCTTGAAGTAGTAATCTACAAATGATGTGTAACACATTTACAATTGAAGAATAGTTTACACCTTAGATTAGGGGATGCAGAAAGTGTTGTAAATGATTTATTCATGCCTTTACACATCATTGTGTTGAACACTGTTACTTACCTGTTACAAATGATCTGTACGTGTATACAAGGCATTTACAACACTTTCTGCACCCTCTTTGCTACATACATACAAAAAAATTACATAATTTATTAAACGTTTATGAAACGCATATTCATGTTTTGTAAATGATTAGTTAATCATTAACTAATCAAATGTAAATCACATAACTGAATCTACAAAACATACATACAATAATTAACATATCACTTATAAATCATTTATGAAAGTTCTGTAAATGATTAGTTCATCATTAACTAACCAGACTTACAACTGAATGTTATTATAAAGTGTTACCCTTTACAATTTCATGTTTTATTCGTCGTGGGTTTTGGTGCTTTTGCTGTTGTTGCTGTAAGGACCTTTAAAATAACTGAAATTATTTGGTAAAATGATATGGACATGTACATAATGTGGTCAAGACCTGCCTGGAACTACTTTAAATTTGATAGATTTCAATTATACTGTAATGCTGAATGCCTATAATTAATGGCTAAAATGAATGGCTTTTTTTTTTTTTTATATAAATGTGAAATTATTACAATATAAAAATATATAAAGTACTTGAATGTTAGGTGCGATTAATCGAGATTAATTACAGAAAAATGTATTATTAATTAGTTTTTTTTATTAATCGATTGACAGCACTATATATTATAATACAATACAATATCACTGAATGTTGAATTAATTTTTCACTGTAGAAAAAAATATTTTTGGAAGTTGTATCTATATGTTATTAGAATACGTTTTACTAGAAAGAACTGTTTCAGTCTTTCTACTTTAAAATGTCATGTTTTATTTGTCGTGGGTTTTAGTGCTTTTGCTGTTGTTGCTGTAAGGACCTTTAAAATAACTGAAATTATTTGGGAAAGTGATATGGACATGTATATAATGTGGTCAAGACCTGCCTGCCTAACTGTCAGATTCAAGCATTCAACAGCCTTGTAGTATAATATAATATAATATAATATAATATAATATAATATATATTTTTTACCTTAGTTCATAGGTTTTCCATTTTGATGGTTCTTTACTTTGCTTTACTGTTTTATGTGTTTTCTATTTTATTGTTTTTTTCCTTGGCTTTTGTAAAGCACTTTGGTCAACAACAGTTGTTTTTAAACGTGCTATACAAATACAATTGTATTGTATTGTATAATATAATTAGGGCTGTCAAAATTAACACGTTAAAGTATGCATTTAATATTTTCATTTTAATCGTTAAAAATATTTAACCCAATTAACGCAGCATCCATTTTTTCCCCTCATCCTTTGGTAAGCTTTACAATATATGATCACGCTCTCATTCAAGCAAATGCTTTTAAAACATTTCAGCACGATAAGACACAAAAGAGAACGGAGTGCGGTACTGGCAGTACTTAAAGTGACAACAGCCTAACAAACCTGCTGCTTAATGTCTGTCATTAACGTTAGTTAAAGAACAAAAGAGAGAAAATCTTTCTCTGTTCTTGACTGAATAACTTGTGTAGCTTTAATAAGGATTAATCTTTATTTAATTTATAATTTATGCAGTTAAGACAGTAGCTTCGTTTACATGGACACTTAATCGGATTGACAGCTCAATCGGACTAAAAAACCTTCATGTAAACACCTTAATCGATCCGATTGAGCTCGATCCGAATGAAATTTCGATCGGATTGAAAGGGGTGGTTTATCCCTTTTGTAATCCGATCGAGAGAACATGTAAACACTTGGTCGGATTGAAAACCGAAACTGAAAGGACTGCGCATGTGCGATTACGTTAACTAGCGTAATGACGTATGACGCGCGGAACGAGCTGTTCTTCCTGTTGAATAAAGTGTCATATTAATAAGTTTCCCGTCATTCTAAAATTCTCATTTCATTCGCGCGTCTGTGAAGTGAAACAGGACAACGTCCCACTAGTCCTTGTTTTGGATTGTCATCCACAGACGACTGGTTTTGGCCGCGGGGAGGGGCATTTTTACTGCGTGATAAGCAGCACGGCAAAACGGTTAATATGCTCTAAATTATGACCAGAGACGAATTAATATTACGTCTGCTGTTTAAAACAAATAAAGAACCAATAGAGGAGAATATTTATGCGCGAAAAGCGGGAAACTCTGTATATTCGTGACATGTGACATATAAATGGGTTTGTGAAGACTGTTTTAAGTTCACATAAAGTTTAAAGCCTAATAAAGGTTAAAATTGAAAGATTTCAATTATACTGTAATGCTGAATCCTATCATTAATAGCTATAAATAATGGCTTTCATAAAAAGTATGTTATAATATGTATATAATAAAATATAGCCTAATATAATATAAAAATACCTGTAACTGGAGGCATACACGCAAGTCCACATCCATTGCTGCAGCATTTCTCCTTCTTCTTGGCACAGTCACTGTCATCGGCACACGGCACGAAACGTATCCGGGCACACATTTCTGCTTCATATTTTGTGTTTGGACACACTCCTGGGTTTGCCGTTATACAGACACATGACAGAGAAGCAATATCACTGAATGTCTTTTTCACAGGGGTTTTTGGTTCTTTTGCTGTTGTAAAATCATTTGGTCAAGACCTGTCTGGGACTACTTTAGCTGTGCAATTCCCTACAAATATTTGTACACGTTAGAATCTTCGTCAACCAGTCAGATTCAAGCATTCAACAGCCCAGTAGTATAATATAATATAATATTTATAATATAATATAATATAATATAATATATAATTCCACTAGAGAAGAGCATCATTAGGGGTGACCAGGTTATAATAGTTTGTTTCAGCATCTGTAAATCAGTGGTTTTGCAATAGTGTCTCAAGCTTATTCACATATTTAGCCTATCTGCTTCAAATCCAAGTAGTTTAGAAATCTACTTTATTCCTAAACTGGGTCAATTAATGTCAGATAAAAAAGTGTGAAACAAGAGTTGTAACCAATTGTATCAGTCAAAATTCATTTTAAGCATTTTAATAAAAATAATAATAATAAAAAATAAAAAAATTAAATGCAAAACTAAACTTTTTTATTTTATTTTTTGTAGGAGGATTGATCAAAATCTGATTAATGGCAAACAAATCTGGTAACGTTTTTTTAACCATATTAATATTAATATTCTTGTTTTACTGTAAAAAAGAATATCTAGCCTATGTGTGTTTTCCTGGTACTGTGGAAAATGTATATAAAGAGTAATTAAAACACAACTTAGGTATAAAAATATAGGCTATATATTTACACACCTGTTACATGGATCTTCTCACTTCCTGTGATGTTTAGTCCTGGAGCAGCTTCTGTTGAGCTCCAGCATCCAGACAGACACAATAACACGGCGCAATACACTCGAGCTGTCATCCTTTCGACCTGCGATCACACAATGAATGAACTCTGCTGGAAAATCATTCTTATATCTGGACGAAAAAGTATTTGAGTTAGCGTTCAACCAATGGCGTGAGTTTGAGGTGTTGTCTATTTCGTCTCCCTGCCAGAATCTGACTCCCCTTCGCGTGCACGCGCATGACGTTCATCGACTGTGGTTTTCCACACCTGTAATTCCTGTCTGGATTAAGTGTTTGTTAGTAGGCTACTCTTTATTAATATATGACTGTTTTTCCCTGCTTTGTTTTGTGATTTTGGTTCTTGTGTTACCATGTTACTTTCTGTTCCCACTGTGTGTGTGTGTGTGTGTGTGTGTGTGTGTGTGAGAGAGAGTGTGTGTGTGTGTGTGTGTGTGTGTGTGTGTGTGTGTGTGTGTGTGTGAGAGTAAATGAATAAATAATATATGAATATAAATGAATAAATAATTATCCTTTAATCAACAGCTATATCCATAGTTTACCTGCCAAAAAAATAGGCGGAGTTTGACATTCGAGCCAGGGGGGGGCAAAAAAAAAAATTTTAGCAGCTGGGACCTATAGAAGCTTGTTTCCGCCACTGAATAATAAATAAATAATAATTGTGACCCCTATAAAGTTGCAAAATGGGAGATATAAAGTCAGAATTGCGTGATATAAAGTCAGAATTGCGTGATATAAAGTCGCAATTGCGAGAAAAAAAAGTCCGAATTCTGACTTTATAACACGCAATTGCGACTTTATTTCACGCAATTCTGACTTTATATCTCTGAGAAATAAAGTCAGAATTGCGAGATGTCGCAATTGTGAGATAAAAAGTCGCAATTATCTTTTAAAATGTTTTATTTTGTGGCGGAAACAAGCTTCCATAGGGACCTGCATGGCCTATCAATTGGGGAACTCAGCACTAGCACATACTGTATGGACAAAACAAACATGCTAAATAAACACATATTTATTTTTAACCCAAGAAAAAACAGTACAACAATACAATCATATTTGTAAACAGGTAGAACTTCGCCTCTTAACTTCGCATCGCATCTTCGTTCGGACACAATTAGGATCAATGAAATGTGGACCACTTTTGCACTGTTAAAATATTATCTTCAACCAAAACGAAAAGATTTTTAAGGTTTTTCTTTCCTTTTTTCAAAACACATTGTGGCAATGAGAGTGATTAAAAAACAAGTTATATTTCGCATTTTGTTGTACTTCATGAAACATTTAAAACATTTTGAGAGGGAAAAATGAACACAATACTCTCCACTTTTGAAACATATTGAACAGCATATTGAAAGCAGTGTGTTGAGTTTCTCCAGCTTAAGCAGTATTTGGCAGAGAAATAAAACTTACAGACCTAGACATTGTCCAGACTAGTGCAACAGTAATTTTCGTTTTTTTGCGTCCTGCATATGCGTCGATAATGGTCTCAGGTGAGAGCTTGGCCGTAATGTCGCTTTCGATGTGAAGTTTTTTTTTTTTTTTTTACTAAAGCAGTAGGCCTAGGCCTATATGAAATCAGATGTATTACCTACCACTATTTAGTTGTTTTGTGTTATTTAAAATATTTATTATATGTCTTTTTTTTAAAACAATGCAATTAAAAAAATAAATAAAATGCAATTACCCGTTTCACGGGGGGGGGGGGGGGGGGGGGGGCAATGCTCCCCTGCCCCCCGCAAACTCCGCGCCTGCTCCCAACACCTGTATACTTTTATGGAGATAACGTACTTGGTTACTTACGTAACCTTGGTTCCCTTAGAGATAAGGGAACGAGTACTGCGTTGCAAACGCTGTGGGAAAACTCCTTTTCTCGAGAATATTGAAGCCTTTATTTTAAAACGCATTGCTGCAACACAGGTGAGAGCATCATGCTCGCGCGAGCGCGCTGATAGGCTGTGCTGAGGCAACTGCACGAACCAATGGCGAGAAGGCAGAGGCGCGCGAACCAATCAGAGCGCTTGGCGCCCTGCCAGACTCGAGCGCGCCAAACAGGGCGTGACAGAAGAGTATAAATACAGAGAAAACTCGCCATATGACAGGTCTAATCGACTGAAGCGAAAACACCTGATGTAAGAGAAATAGCACGGCAAGGCAACGCAGTACTCGTTCCCTTATCTCTAAGGGAACCAAGGTTACGTAAGTAACCAAGTACGTTCCCTTACGAGAACGTTCTCTCGTACTGCGTTGCAAACGCTGTGGGAACACTTTTTAAAACGCCGTGCTATTAGTCTTGTGGCTACTCTGAGATTCCAGGGTAGAGACCTGCGCGGGACACAATTTTCAGTCCCGCTCCCGCCCGCTCCCGCAGTGTTCAGTCCCGCTCCCGCCCGCTCCCGCAAAGTGGTCCCCTACTCTTTTAACTGACGCCAGTGCCAACAGCAGAGCGGTTTTCAGGGAGAGGGGCATCTCCTGGAGAAAGGATGGTACCATAGGTACTTCACAAGTGTGTGGGTCGAGGTTCCGAGCTAGACACCAGCTGGAGAACACTGACCATTTAAGGTGGTAGAGATTTGTCATTTTTAGTCCCACTCCCGCCCGCATCTGTGATATTATGTCCCGCTCCCGCCCGCAAATGCCCGCAAGACGGCAGGCAGGATGTATGTTCACTTTCTGTCTCACGAAAGGTCTTGGAAAAAAATACGATTTGTGTCCGTTGTATGTTAACACCTTTTAGCATTTATCGCAGCAGGCAAAAGGTAGTTGATTCCCCTCTCCATCATGCACAACCGAAAAAGACTGCCAAATGTCTGATTTGAGGTTTCGTGATATTTTTTTTTTTGTAGTAAATGTGCCTTTCTTTAGAGAAGTGCTTACATCTGAAGCGCTTAGGCCTATATCTGAAGCACTAGAGGTTCTCTTTTCCTCGTCCATGCTGTCTATTTTGAACTTGAAGCTTTCGAATTCGAACACGGAGCAGCGGGAAGGAATTGTCTCTAAACAAGTGTGCGTGAGATTAGGCCCCGCCCTACCCCAAACGACAACATCCAAGTTTAGGCTGCTTAAAACGTTTTTATTGCTGCCAAACAGAATCTCCCTCACAACTACAAATTATGTACGCTACTTTAATCATTTATATATTTTACTTTACACTCATATTTAATTTGCGGGAGTGCAGCGTATCATCCCCCCCGCCCGCACCCGCAAGTGCAACTTCATCATCCCGCCCGCTCCCGCAATGACCTTTCAAAATTGGTCCCGCGCCGCTCTGTTTTGCGTCGGGTCCCGCGGGTCCCGCGGGACTCCCGCGGGAGTGCAGGTCTCTATTCCAGGGAGCCCCGGGACTATGACAGAGTGGCCAGAATACCACAGACCAGAACGTCGGGCCTAAAGAGATATTCATAATGTGTACATAGAGCTGGACCGAAAGGGCCAGTCACCTAAGTATAAAACCCACATTACTCAAGGTAACAACCAAGTGTCTGAGTCAACACCAGCCTGGGTCCACAGAGCCAGGGCCTAGATGGAGAGAACTCGTGCTTGCAGAGCAGGGACCTCTAAGTTATAAAACCTTGCAAATGTGGACGGAGCGGACCAGCCGGCCGCCGCACAAATGTCTTCGATAGGGATACCACTGGACCAAGCCCACGAGGAGGCCATGCCTCTTGTCGAGTGAGCTCTAACACCAATGGGACAAGGGAGGCCCAGTGAGGTGTATGCCAGAGCAATGGCGTCGACTATCCATCTGCATAGCGTAAGTTTCGTGACCGGAAGACCCTTGGTCCGGCCCCCGAAACAGATAAAAAGCTGTTCAGACTGTCTGAAAGAGGCAGAACGCTCCAGATATATTCTCAGAGCTCTGACGGGGCAGAGCGTGTGAGCATCACTGTCTTCTCCCGAGACTGGGAGAGCTGACAGAGAAATAACCTGGGCTCTGAACGGAGTTGAGAGCACCTTAGGTATATATCCATGTCTTGGCCTAAGGAAGACTTTAGAGTCGTTAGGGCCAAACTCAAGACAGGAAGCGCTCGTGGAAAGCGCTTGTAAGTCCCCTACTCTTTTAACTGACGCCAGTGCCAACAGCAGAGCGGTTTTCAGGGAGAGGGGTTTTAGATCAGCCGACTGAAGTGGTTCAAAGGGGGGTCCCTTAAGAGCCCGTAGAACCAGGGAAAGGTCCCAGGCCGGCACTGAAGGTGGCCGAGGTGGGTTAAGCCTTCTAGCACCTTTAAGGAAGCGAACTATAAGGTCGCTTTTACCTAAAGAAGATCCGGCTACCAGTACGTGAAATGCCGCAATGGCTGCCACGTACACCTTGAGCGTGGAGGGGGAGCGTCCCGCGTCCAGCATCTCCTGGAGAAAGGATAGTACCATAGGTACTTCACAAGTGTGTGGGTCGAGGTTCCGAGCTAGACACCAGCTGGAGAACACTGACCATTTCAGGTGGTAGAGACGTCTAGTAGACGGAGCTCTAGCCTCCATAATAGTATTTAGGACACCCTCTGGGAGGTCCTGGGGTACCCGTTGAGCGGCCACACATGTAGGGCCCACAAGTCGGGACGGGGGTGCCAGATAGTCCTGTTAGCCAGGAGGTCGCTCCTCAGTGGAATAGGCCACGGGTCTATTACAGACAGTTGCATCAGCTCTGGGAACCAAGTCTGGGTTCGCCAGAGGGGGGCTACCAAGAGGACTGCGCACTTCGTGTTCCTGATCCGTTCGATGACCTGAGGGAGCATCGAGACCGGAGGAAACGCATAAAGGGGAAGGTTGGGCCACTCGTGCGCCAACGCATCCCTGTTCTTTGAAAAGAAGATTGGGCAGTGACAGTTGTCTTCTGAGGCGAAGAGGTCTACCTCTGCCTTCCCGAAGACCTCCCATAGTAGGAGAACTGTCTGGGGGTGGAGTGACCATTCTTCTGGGGGAACGTTGCCCCGAGAAAGCATGTCTGCTCCTGTGTTCATCGTGCCCGGCACGTGAGCTGCCCTGAGCGAGCGCAGGTTGGTGTGAGCCCATAGCAGTAGCTGTGTGGCTATGGCAAACAGGTTGCGGGACCTGAGGCCGCCCTGGCGATTTATGTAAGAGACCACTGACATATTGTCCGTCCAGACCAAGACGTGGTGTCCTGCCAGGTATGGAAGGAAGGTTTTTAGGGCTAGAAAAACTGCTCTCATCTCGAGGCAGTTGATGTGTAGGCGTTTCTCCGAGCTCGACCAGAGGCCGGAGGCAGGCCTGCCCTCGTACAGGGCTCCCCAACCGGAGTTGGAAGCATCTGTCGAAATGACCCTCCTCTCTGAGACCACCCCCATGCTTACGCCCTGCTGGTACCAGCTGGCATCTTTCCAGGGGGCCAGAGCTCGAATACAGCGCTGGTCCACCCTGATATTCAAGAGGCCTGAGCACCAGGCGTGGGGTGGTACCTGAGGTGCTAGCCACAGCTGAAGAGGACGCATACGCAGTAGGCCTAGTTGGAGTACTGATGATACTGAGGCCATCAGGCCCAAGATCCTCTGAAACGTTCGGAGGGGTACATAGGAGCCCTCTACGAACGACGCGGTGAGCTGTTGAATCGATAGAGCACGGGCCGAGGTGGGCCATGCTCTCATAAGTACAGAGTCGAGAACTGTTCCCTGGAACGTGATACGTTGGCTGGGCAACAGAATACTCTTGGAAAAATTCTCCCTGAGCCCTACGCATTCCAGATGGCTGAGGAGCCAGGCTTTGTGAGTATGGGACTCTGCCTCTGACTGAGTCAATATGAGCCAGTCGTCGAGGTAGTTCAGAATGCGCATTCCCCGCTGTCTTAGGGGGGAGAGAGCTGCATCCATGCACTTCGTGAATGTACAAGGTGCCAGTGCCAGTCCAAATGGTAGAACTGTGTACTGGTATGTCTGCCCCTCGAAGGCGAATCTCAAGAATGGCCTGTGGTGGGGGGTTCACTTGGATGTGAAAATACGCGTCTTTTAGATCTACTGAAAAGAACCAGTCCCCTGGGCGAATCTGCGCCAGGATGTGTCTGGTCGTAAGCATTTTGAATGGCCGTGACATGAGGGCCTTGTTCAGATGTCTGAGATCTAGAATGGGTCTCAGGCCGCCGTCTTTCTTTGGAACAAGAAAATAATGGCTGTAAAACCCTGACTCGCTTTGTGACGCGGGACTGTCTCGATAGCCCCTTTCGCCAGCAGACATAACACTTCGGTGCGGAGGACGTGAGTCAACGTGCTCTTTACTGAGGTTTGGATAACAGCGCGAAATTTTGCTCGATTTGTGCTTTTTGTGGGTCGCTGTTAAAACAGCGTTTGGGTGCAGGGGTGCGTGACAGATGACGGGCCCATGTTCTGCATTTAAAACTGCTCCAGCCGCCTGAGCTGAAGAGGGGGCTGTGAGCAGCACTCGAGCGGTCTTCGGGGCAGGTCCGGCCGCGGCGGGACATAGACCCCTCTTTCTGCCGGCTAGGACGGCTTTTTGGGCTCATGGTCGAGCGTGAGCTTCGGCCGGGGCCCCTGGCGCTTAGGGAAAGGGGTACCGTTTCGCGGGCTTCAGGTGCTGGCTTGTTTCAGCCGCTGGGCGGGGCTGGTGAACCTGTGGCACTGACTTTTCCGGCCGCGGCGTGCTCTTGGGGCGCCGTGAAGCCGAGCTGGAGCGTTTAGGAAGAAAGTGCTTCATTGCACTTGAGGCTTTCTGAGCCTCGGTGAAACGCTCTGCGAAGCCGTTGACAGATGGGCCAAAGAGACCAGTTGTGGAGACCGGAGAATCGAGGAAGGCGGTTTTGTCTGCGTCCCTGATCTCCGTTAAATTAAGCCATAAATGGCGCTCCAAAACCACCAGGCTGGCCATATTGCGACCGAGGGCTTGCGCCGTGGTCTTTGTAGCCCGTAGCGCCAAATCCGTAGCACTTCGGAGGTCCTTAAAAGCGTCCGGTTCAGGTCCTGACTCATCCATAGAGCGGAGGAGCTTAGCCTGGAACACTTGAAGAGTCGCCATGGCGTGTAGTGCTGAGGCGGCTTGACCGGCGGCAGCATAGGCGCGGCTGGCTATAGCCGAAGTAGTCCTGCACGGTTTAGATGGGTGCACCGTCTTTGACCTCCAACTACCTGCAGTGGGAGGGCACAAATGCACGGCGACCGCTTCCTCAAGTGGTGGGAGAGACACATAGCCCTTTTCCTCAGTGCCGTCCACAGTGGAGAGCGTGGAAGAGGAAGAGGAGCGCGTTCGCGCTGAAAAGGGCGCGCGCCAGCTTTTAGTGAGCTCTTCGCGGACCTCCGGTAGAAACGGAGCGGCGCGCTGGTGAGGGGCCTGTTGGCGCCCCGGCAGGTACCACTCGTCGAGGCGGCTTCTGGGAGGTTCAGCTGGGGAAAGCCAGTTGAGTCCCAGCTCGTCGACAGTGCGAGACATGACACGGAAAAGTTCGGCGTCAACACTCGCTCTAGTGTCGAGACGATCACATTGAGAGGAGGGGGCGGGGTCCGCGGAGCCTGACCAATCCTCGCTCTCAGATGCCGACTTCAGTAGATCCGCCGAACGAAACGAGTCCCGCCGCTTCACGTGAGGGGCGTTGGTCGCTTCGAGCGAACAGAACTGGAGATGGGGGTGTGGGCGAAGCACGCGGGGAAGGACCCGGCGTGCATTCGTCGAAATCACCGCGTTCAGGGATCCTCTGATCGCGCCGCTTCTTCCTACGGGGCTCGCGGGGCGCCGAAGATGGGTGGGTTCACTCTCTGACGTAGCGAGAGCGAGCCTTGATCGGAGGACTGCCACAGGCATGCCATCGCAGTGTAGACAGCCGCCTTTAGTGAGCGCTGACTCGGCGTGCTCAGGACCGAGGCAGGCAGCGCACTGTGTGTGTCTATCAGACACGTGCAGGGGAACCCCGCAGGAATCGCAGATGGGGAGCGGCATTTGAAACAACGCCGCTTTGCGCTGTGAAAACAGCGATTTGCTCTTTTAGCAATAATAGAAAAAGGATACTCGTCGGATGCCACAGGGAAACGCTTGGCTGGCGATCTGCCGAGACGCGAAGCTGTTCCGCTGAGAGGCTTCTCTACGACGAGCGGCTTCCTATCCGGAGGAATCAGCGACGAGATGAGTCTCAGAGCTGAAGGAGATAGATCTGTCATATGGCGAGTTTTCTCTGTATTTATACTCTTCTGTCACGCCCTGTTTGGCGCGCTTGAGTCTGGCAGGGCGCCAAGCGCTCTGATTGGTTCGCGCGCCTCTGCCTTCTCGCCATTGGTTCGTGCAGTTGCCTCAGCACAGCCTATCAGCGCGCTCGCGCGAGCATGATGCTCTCACCTGTGCTGCAGCAATGCGTTTTAAAATAAAGGCTTCAATATTCTCGAGAAAAGGAGTTTTCCCACAGCATTTGCAACGCAGTACGAGACAACGTTCTCGTAAGGGAACTAGGTGCATCAGGTCTCTTCTCTCAACTGCATATCTTTCTCTTAAGGACAACTGTAGCCTAGTGAGTGTTCAAAAAGAAAGAAAAAACGAAGCAAAGTATGAAAACCTTTGTTTCTTTTACAAATGAACAACATAAATAATAACCATATACTGTATTGAGTGACACATAAAATCACTATCATTTTTAACCCCAGCACCTGCCAAAATCATACTCCCACTCCCAATGCCAGCTTTGCAAGGTCAAACACATAAAACTAATTCTGATGGCACCTTTCTCCATGGAGGATCACTGCAGATAAGCACTCTAGCTTCAGTAGTCACATTCAAATCCAGAATCAAAACACATCGGTTTAGCTGTGCATTTACTGAATGAGCACTGTGTACGTCCGACTGATTGCACTTTATTTGCTATATGTATCCTCTTTTTTATTCTTTTAATTATTTTTATAACTGTTTTATTTAAACATTTTTATTCTCTGCTTTTATTGTTCTTACGCATCTGTTAACAAATATTCTGTTTCAATGTAAAGCATTTTTAATTGTGTATAAAATGTGTTATATAAATAAATTGCCTTGCCTTGCCTTGCCTTGCCCTGTCCTGCCTTGCCTACCTGTTCATGCAGAACTTTAGCTAAATTGTTCACTGCTCTTCCAGTGTTTTCTGGGATATGTGAACAACACTCAGTTGCAATCACTTTGCATGTTCCTCCCAGTGTTTTCTGGGATAATGTGAACAACACTCAGTTGCAATCACTTTGCATGTTCCTTCCTGGAAGGCTAGTATCTCAAGAGCCATTCAATTTTGTAAAACAACCTTCCTCATTACATGCACTTCCTCTGAAATGTTAGCGATAGAACTAAGTGTAGTATTTGTTATGGCCTCAAAGGCCTCATGAAGTGCCTGTACTTCATTCTGTAAGTTGATCACTCATAAAAAAACTTGTTTTGTTACCTCAAACAAAGTGTGTGCCATTAAAACAACAAGTGTTTCAATTTCTCATTGTTAGAACAGCTTTGTCACATCTGGAAAATTCACACATCTGGCTTAGAATTGCTTACTACATTCTTCCCTTCAATGCACTAGGAAAAATTCCCTGCAGATTTCATATTAAGGTCAAATTAGTGCATTTGGCACCAGTTTCACACTGTAATTGAGTACAACTGGAATTTCCAAAAGTCATTGTGAAAATCAGTTCTTTACCACCTCATATTGCCTGTTTTTTTTTACCCTTTCCCTTTAACAATTTTGCCATTTGTCATCTCAACATTAAATCACAGAACACCCTAAACAAGTTGTCTGGCAGGTTTGTCATTTTGATACTAGAATTGTCAGTTTGGGTGCACCATTCAGATTGCACAAATGAAGGAACGTGTGACCATAGTTGGCTAACAATGCTTTTCGGAAACGCATTGTTAGCCAACTATGGTCACACGTTCCTTCATTTTCATCATAGTTTAACGAGTCTGTGTTTGCCAAACAATAGCTTTAACTTAGCTCTAACCATAGCTCTAACTAATAGACTTCACACTGAATATACTGAGCCGGTTGGTGCCTAAAGGGCATAACTGCACTTACGCCTTTTTGGCATTGAGAAATGTATTGTGGGTAAAACCTGTGGATAGCACATGAGTCAAAATGGCTTACAGCACATATAAGCCAGGTAGGTCAACCATCAGAAGAAAACCGTTTTTAACTGCTGAAGATGTACTATTAAAGGATTAGGCAAGGCAAGGCAAGGCAAGGCAAGTTTATTTATATAGCACATTTCATACACAATGGCAATTCAAAGTGCTTTACATAGAAGAAATTAAAATAATAAAAAGAAATAAGAGTAATTAAAACAGTTTAGCAAAATAAAATGAAATACAGTACAGTACAGTCGGACAGTACAGCGGCACAGTGCTCATTCAGTAAATGCATAGCTAAACAGAAGTGTTTTGAGTCTGGATTTGAATGTGACCACTGTAGGAGCACATCTGATCTCTTCTGGAAGCTGGTTCCAGCTGCGGCTGGCATAATAGCTAAAAGCAGACTCACCATGCTTAGAGTGAACCCTTGGTATTTCTAGCTGATATGATCCTAATGATCTGAGTGATCTGTTGGGTTTATATTCAGTGAGCATATCTGCAATGTATTGAGGTCCTAGGCCATTGAGTGATTTATATACTGTACCAGTAATAATACTTTGAAATCAATCCTAAATCTAACTGGGAGCCAGTGTAAAGACCTGAGGACTGGTGTGATATGTTCATATTTTCTGGTTCTGCTCAGAATCCTGGCGGCAGCGTTCTGTATTAGCTGCAACTGTCTTATGGTCTTTTTGGGAAGGCCAGTGAGGAGTCCATTACAATAATCCACCCTGCTGGTGATGAAAGCATGCACAAGTTTCTCTAAGTCTTGTCTGGAAACAAAGCATCTAATTCTTGCAATATTTTTCAGATGATAGTATGCTGATTTAGTTATTGCTTTGACATGACTACTGAAACTAAGGTCTGACTCTAGTGTCACACCAAGATTCCCGACTTGATTTTTAGTTGTTTGACCCCTAGAGTGAAGGTATGCGTTCACCTTGAGAACTTCATCTTTGTTTCCAAACGCAATAACTTCAGTTTTGTCTTTGTTTAATTGAAGAAAGTTTTGACACATCCAACTGTTGACTTCATCAATGCATTGGCACAGGGAGTCAATGGGGCTGTAATCGTTAGGCGATAGGGCTAAGTACAGCTGTGTGTCGTCTGCATAGCTGTGGTAAGCAATTTGGTTGTTTCTCATTATTTGGCTCATTGGGAGCATATACAGGTTGAACAGGAGTGGCGCAAGAATTGAGCCTTGAGGGACTCCGCATGTCATGGATGTCCACTCAGACTTATGGTCTCCTATATTCACATAACCTCTCCCATCTAAGTATGACCTGAACCATTTTAGGACTATCCCAGAAAGCCCCACCCAGTTTTCCAGCCTGTCAAGAAGTATGTTATGATCGACAGTGTCAAATGCAGCACTGAGGTCGAGTAGTACCAGCACTGATAATTTGCCTGAATCAGTATTTAAGCGAATATCGTTTATTATCTTTATGAGCGCTGTCTCTGTGCTGTGATGCGGTCGGAAATCAGATTGAAAATTATCAAAGTATCCATTCGAGCTTAAGAATTTGTTCAGCTGATTGAAGATAACTTTTTCAATGATCTTGCCTATGAAAGGAAGATTTGAGATCGCTCTATAGTTGCTTAATATGGTCTTATCCAGATTGTTCTTTTTCAGGAGGGGCTTGACAACTGCAGTTTTCAGGGAGTTTGGAAAACTCCCAGAGAGAAGTGAGGCATTTACCACTTCTAGAAGATATGCTTCTAAACTGTTTAACACACTTTTGAAAAAAGATGTGGGAAGTGTGTCAAGAGCGCATGTTGATGTTTTAAGGTGCTGTACGGTTTCTACCAAAATTTTGCCATCAATTTTTTTGAAATCAGACAAAGTTACTTTTTCAGGTGGTCTGATCTGTCTGACCCCAGCACAACTCAAGGATGTGCTGATCACCTTTCTGATATTATTGATTTTGTCAGAGAAGAAAGAAGCAAACTCACTGCACTTGCTGTTTGAGAGCATTTCACTGGGAATCTGGCTTGGGGGGTTTGTCAGTCTCTCTACAGTAGCAAAAAGTGTGTTGTTTAAATTGCAGTTTATAATATTTGAGAAGAAAGTCTGTCTAGCTTTGCCTAGTTCCATATTGAAAGCATGAAGGCTGTCTGTGTAGATGTTATAATGGACTACAAGCTTTGTCTTCCGCCACATGCGCTCTGCTTTTCTGCATTGTCTTTTCATATTTTGCACTGCTGTTGAGTTTCTCCAAGGTGCTTTTTGTCTGCCACTCTTCTTACTGACTTTCACAGGAGCAATATCATCAATTGCACTTTTGACTTTTGAGTTAAAAGAATCAAGGAGAAAATCAACAGAGTCAGCAGATATGCTTGGTGTTAAGGATATAGCCTTCATAAATAGTACACTAGTGTTCTCATTTAAGCATCTCTTCTTGACAGACTCAGATCTAGCTTCAGTGGCAGGAGAGATCAATATATCAAAGAAAATACAGAAATGATCAGACAGTGCTACATCCTTAATAACAATCGATGAGATGTTTAGACCCTTACTGATAAGTAAATCTAGAGTGTGTCCATGATTGTGTGTGGGTCCATGTACATGCTGAGTCAGATCAAAAGTTTTTAAATCAGTTTTGATTTCTTTTGCCATATTGTTTTCTGCATTATCTATGTGAAGGTTAAAATCTCCAGCAATGGCAAAACAGTCAAACTCTGAGGTAATTGTTGATAACAGTTCTGTAAATTCCTCAGCAAAGGCTGGAGAGTATTTTGGAGGCCTGTAAATAATGATGAGTAAAATGCGTGGAGCACCTTTTAATACAATACCCAGATATTCCTTATCCAAGATGGCGCCGCGGATGGCTGCCTCGGTGTGGAGCTCTCCAGTTATTGTGTTGTTTTTGTTGGTTTGTTCTGCGTTTAGTCATTCTTTTCCTATCAGTTTCACCAAAGACGAACTACTGGACATTAGGAAACACACACCAGACAACTTTTTCACAGATTTTGATTACTCAGACGTTTTACTGGACATTCTCGTCGGAGGGGCAGCGGTGTTGTTCAAACGCGCGGTCAGACGCAAACGCGGGAAGCGCGCTGGCGCGCTGGTTAAACTCCGCGAGCGCGGCCTCCGCACTGCACTCCCTAGTATTCATCTTGCGAATCTCCGATCTCTTCCTAACAAAATGGACGAACTTCTTCTCCTCACCCGCACTAACAAGGATTTTTTAAACTCCGCTGCTCTGTGCTTCACTGAAACCTGGCTGAGTGAAGCCATACCGGACAACGCACTACATCTGCCGGGCTTTCAGCTGTTCCGAGCGGATCGCATCGCGGAACTAACGGGGAAAACGAGAGGTGGTGGATTGTGTTTCTACATTAACGAAAGTTGGTGTTCAGATGTAACAACACTGAAGAAGATGTGCTCTCCTAATTTAGAGGCACATTTCATAAACTGTAAACCTTTCTACTCGCCCCGGGAGTTTTCCTCATTCATTCTCGCGAATGTTTACATTCCTCCAGACGCGTGTGTGAGCGCGGCGATACAACAGCTGGCTGAACATATAGCTGAAATGGAACAAAGGTACCCAGACTCTCTTTTAATCATTCTTGGGGATTTTAACAAAGCAAATCTCTCCCGTGAACTGCCAAAATACAGACAGCATGTTACATGTCCTACCAGAGACAGTAATATATTGGACCACTGTTACACCACGATAAAGAATGCGTATCACTCCGTCCCACGGGCAGCTTTGGGGCTCTCTGATCATTGTTTGGTTCATCTTATACCGACCTACAGGCAGAAACTGAAATCAGCTAAACCTGAAATAAGGACTGTAATAAGGACTGTAAAAAGATGGACCAACGAAGCAGAGCAGGATCTACAGGCCTGCTTCGATTGCACTGATTGGACTGTTTTTGAAGCTGCAGCCACCGATCTGGTGTCATGGCTCGAAGGAAAAGTCAAGGATTCAATAGCAAGTGAATACTGGTGTTTATTAACACAATAGAAATGGCAGTGCAGGTTGAGATGTCAGGCAAACAGTAGAATGACAGGCTCGGCAACGCAGGACTCAGTGAGCAGGCAGCAACGGACGAACTGCAGACAATCCTCAGAACAGGCAGACGAAACTCAGAACGGGAACACAGGAACTAGTGTCCAATCCACAGAACAGGCAGACGAATCTCAGAACAGGAAATCGGGAACTGGAGCGAGGAAGAGAGAACTGTGAGCTGTGCCTGGGAACCTCCACAACCATCTGACAAAGACAAGACGAGGTGACAAACAATATATAGGACATCCTCATTCAAAACAGCTGGCGTTGATCAGCTCATCAGCGATAACGAGCCTTGCTGATGAGCCACGCCCATTCATACAACACGCACACACATAGCAAGGGCGAGCCAATGAATCCATGAACCGTGACAGTACCCCCCCTCCTAGGAACGCCGCCTGGCGTTCCCAGACACCCTTACCTGTCGATTGTAATCATCGATAAGGGAGTGATCCAGGATGTCCCTAGCAGGAACCCAACTTCTCTCCTCCGGACCGTAACCTTCCCAGTCCACCAAGTACTGGAATCCGCGTCCCCTCCGCCTTGAGTCCAGTATACGATTAACCGAATAAGTAGACTCCCCATCTACGAGTCGCGGCGGGGGGGGGGAACCGGGGCAGGCGGATTAATGTGAGAACGAAATACGGGCTTAATTTTGGATACATGAAAGACGGGATGAACCCTCCTGTACGCTGGGGGGAGGTTGAGGCGGACTGCCACCGGACTAATGATCTTGGTGACAGTAAACGGGCCAATGAATTTGGGAGCAAGTTTATTAGAAACGGAGCGGAGAGGAATGTTCCTGGTTGAAAGCCACACTTTTTGACCAACGACGTATACGGGAGGCTTAGACCGGTGGCGATCGGCTTTAGCCTTGGTGCGCGCCCCCACCTGGAGTAGAGTCTCACGGGCTCTAGTCCATGTGCGGTGACACCTCTGGACGAAGGCGTGAGCGGAGGGGACCGCGACTTCGGATTCCAGACTGGGGAAAATTGGTGGCTGGTAACCTACACTACATTCAAACGGAGATAGGCCCGTGGACGACACTGGCAACGTATTGTGTGCGTACTCCACCATTGAAAGTTGCTGACTCCAGGAGGAAGGATTCTTGGAGACCAAACATCGTAACACCCTTTCCAAATCTTGGTTGGCTCTCTCGGTTTGACCATTGCTCTGGGGGTGAAACCCTGAGGACAGACTGACAGTCGCTCCCAGTAACTTACAAAACTCTCGCCAAAATTTGGACACAAACTGGGGTCCTCTGTCAGAAACCACGTCTATCGGGAGGCCATGTAAGCGAAAGACGTGATCAACAACGGTCAACGCTGTCTCCTTGGCTGAGGGTAATTTGGGCAAGGGAATAAAATGAGCCGCCTTCGAGAACCGGTCCACCACAGTCAAAACGACTGTATTGCCCTGAGAGGGTCGGAGGGCGGTGATAAAATCTAGCGCTATGTGGGACCAGGGTCTCGAAGGGACAGGCAGCGGTTGAAGTAACCCATCTGGGGGACGATTGGAAGTCTTACCAGTGGCACAAACCGAGCAAGCCAAAACAAAACTGTGAATGTCACGAGCCATCAGTGGCCACCAGAATCGTTGCTTGACTAAAAAACTAGTGCGATTTACTCCTGGGTGGCAAGCTACGTTGGAACAATGACCCCACTGAATAACGTCGGACCGTAATCCCTCCGGCACAAACAAGCGATTCGGTGGGCAACCGGGCGGAGGCGTTACCCCTTCTAAGGCCGATTTGACCTTCGACTCGACCTCCCATGTGAGTGTGGAGACAAATAGGGTCTCGGGTAAAATGCACTCGGGAGTAGACGGGCGATCGGTATGGTCAAAAATACGCGATAAAGAGTCGGGTTTGATGTTCTTGGAACCCGGGCGGTACGATAGAGAAAAATCAAAACGACCGAAAAAAAGTGCCCACCGAGCCTGCCTGGAGTTCAATCTTTTGGCGGTTCTGATATATTCCAGGTTCTTATGATCGGTCCAGACGATAAAAGGTACCCCCGACCCTTCTAACCAATGACGCCACTCCTCCAACGCTAACTTTACTGCCAACAACTCCCTGTTACCAATGTCGTAGTTACGTTCGGCAGGTGATAAACGACGGGACAAAAACGCGCAGGGATGCAACTTGTCGTCTGTGGGAGAACGCTGGGATAGCACTGCTCCTACCCCCACCTCTGACGCATCGACCTCCACCACGAACTGACGTGATGGATCAGGGGCAATAAGGATGGGGGCTGAAACGAAGCGGCCTTTCAGTTTAGCAAACACAGCCTCAGCTGTGTCTGACCACCTGAACGCCGTTCTGGGGGAGGTCAAGGCAGTCAGAGGTGCGGCTAGTTGGCTGAAGTTGCGAATAAAACGCCGGTAGAAGTTGGCGAACCCCAGAAACCTCTGTAGGGCCTTACGGGAATCTGGGCTTGGCCACTCCACCACAGCCTTAACCTTCTCAGGATCCATTCGTATTCCCTCAGACGAAATGATGTACCCTAGGAAAGGAACAGACTGTGCATGAAAAGCGCATTTCTCCGCCTTGACAAAAAGCCCATTCTCTAGCAACCTCTGAAGCACTCGTCTGACGTGTTGAACGTGCTCCTGGAGAGACGAAGAGAAAATCAATATGTCATCCAGGTAAACATATATGAACTGGTCTACCATGTCTCTCAACACATCATTGACGAGTGCCTGGAAGACCGCTGGGGAGTTGGAAAGCCCGAACGGCATAACCAAATATTCAAAGTGCCCCCTGGGGGTGTTGAACGCGGTCTTCCATTCATCCCCCTTCCTGATGCGAACCAAATGATATGCATTACGTAAATCCAATTTTGTGAAGATTGATGCTCCCTGCAACCTCTCGAAAGCTGAAGACATCAACGGCAAAGGATAAGTATTCTTTACCGTGATGCTGTTCAACCCCCGGTAATCAATACAAGGTCGCAGGGAACCATCCTTCTTCCCCACAAAAAAGAATCCCGCCCCCGCTGGAGAAGAGGAAGGACGGATGAATCCCGTTGCTAGAGAATCAGAAATATATTTCTCCATAGCCTCCCTTTCTGGAACAGAAAGCGAATATAACTTGCCCTTAGGCGGAGACGTACCTGGCAGTAGATCTATAGCACAGTCATAGGGACGATGCGGAGGAAGAGAAGCAGCCCGAGACTTACTGAACACTTCCTTCAGGTCGAGATACTCTGGTGGCACGTTAGACAGATTCACTGGCTCCTCCTGCAACACAGAACAAGAAACAGACGGAACAGCAGACGAAAGACATGAGGCATAACATTGATTGCTCCAACTGGACACGGAGTTCTGACCCCACTCTATCCTGGGTCCGTGTTTCACCAACCACGGATGACCCAGGACAATGGGAGCGTGAGGTGACTGAGTGAGGTAGAGTGAGATCCTCTCAGTGTGGTTACCCGAAGTGATCAGTGTGATGGGTCCAGTGATGTGAGTGATGCTTGGAAGTTCCTGTCCATTTAGTGCGTGGATGGTGATACCGTGCTCAAGAGGTGTGATGGGGATGTGAAGTTTCTGAGCCAAGGAAAAGTCCATCAGATTCCCTTCCGCTCCTGAGTCCACCAGCGCCTGGCCGTTGAAGGCGTGGCCTGCCCACATGAGTCTCACCGGGAGGAGGGTGGCGTTCGAGGGTCTGGCCAAGGATATCCCGCCCGACAGTAGCCTCCGTCCTACCGCCGGGCTTGGCCTTTTAAAGGACAGGTGGAAATGAAGTGGCCGGCCTCTCCACAGTAGAGACACAGACCTCTCGAACGGCGATGTTCTCTCTCCTCCCGGGAGAGCCGAGCTCGACCTACCTGCATGGGTTCAGGATCGTCCGAGGGGCTGACCGTGTTCACTCCCCTGAGACTGGGGAATTCAGCAAAATCCCCCACTGGAGTCTGGAACGATCGATTCGTTCTCTGTTGTAATCGTGCATCGACTCGTAGTGCCAGTTCAATCAGTCCATCAAGAGTCTTGGGTAAATCCAACGTGTAGATCTCCTTTTGAACACGATCAGCCAACCCATGCAGGAACAAGTCCCACTGCGCCTCCTCGTTCCATTTGCACTCGGCGGCCAACGTCCGGAACTGGATGGAATAGTCGGAAACCGAGCTGTTGTTCTGTCGGAGATCGGCAAGTTGGCGAGCCGCCTCGCGTCCGGCGACCGCGCGATCGAAAACGCGGCTCATCTCTTGCTCGAGTGCTTGGAACGAGGAGCAGCATGGATGTTGATTCTTCCACACCGCTGTTCCCCACAGAGCCGCGCGTCCAGATAACAGCGTCATCACCAGTGCCACTTTACTCTCCTCGGAGGAAAACGTCACAGGCTGAAGAGAGAAGTAAATCGAACATTTGGTTAGAAAAGTTCGGCACATATTCGGTTCTCCAGAGTATCTCTCGGGGGTGGGGATTCGCGGCTCCGGTCGGTTGATGTTGCTACTTTCCGGGGGAACAGGCGGGGGCGGTGCTGGCGCAGTGGGACGCCTCAGACGTTGTAATTGAGAGGTGAGCTCGGACACCTGCGTTACCAGAGCCTGTATCGCCCGACCCGAGGAACCGATCTGTTCATCCTGACGGTCCATACGGGCGTGATTATCGGCATACATCTGCTCAAATGTAACCGCACTCGCTGAATCCATGATCTGGTCAGATGGTTCTGTCATGGCTCGAAGGAAAAGTCAAGGATTCAATAGCAAGTGAATACTGGTGTTTATTAACACAATAGAAATGGCAGTGCAGGTTGAGATGTCAGGCAAACAGTAGAATGACAGGCTCGGCAACGCAGGACTCAGTGAGCAGGCAGCAACGGACGAACTGCAGACAATCCTCAGAACAGGCAGACGAAACTCAGAACGGGAACACAGGAACTAGTGTCCAATCCACAGAACAGGCAGACGAATCTCAGAACAGGAAATCGGGAACTGGAGCGAGGGAGAGAGAACTGTGAGCTGTGCCTGGGAACCTCCACAACCATCTGACAAAGACAAGACGAGGTGACAAACAATATATAGGACATCCTCATTCAAAACAGCTGGCGTTGATCAGCTCATCAGCGATAACGAGCTGTGCTGATGAGCCACGCCCATTCATACAACACGCACACACATAGCAAGGGCGAGCCAATGAATCCATGAACCGTGACATCTGGATGAGCTCACAGATACTGTAACATCATATATCAGTTTCTGTGAGGATACATGCATTCCTACCAGGACATTCTTATCATTCACTAATGATAAACCATGGTTTACTGGGAAACTCAAACAGCTTCGTCATGCCAAAGAGGATGCTTACAGAAGTGGGGATAAAATCTTGTATAACCAGGCCAGAAACAGACTGACAAAGGAGATCAGAGTTGCTAAAAGAAGCTACTCTGAAAAGCTGAAAACCCAGTTTTCAGCCAACGACCCGGCATCAGTCTGGAGAGGCCTGAGGAACATCACCAACTACAAATCACCATCCCCCCGATCTGTGGAGAATCAACAACTGGCTGACACTCTCAATGCATTCTATTGCAGGTTTGAGAAGCCCAGACTCACACCTCACACCCGCTCTGATGTGCACTTCACACATCCACCATCACCTCCTGCAACCCCTCTCCTCCCCCCTTCTGCCATCCAACCTGAGCTTAAGGTCTGTGTGGAGGACGTGAGCCGAGTCTTCAAAAAACAGAAGACTAGGAAAGCTTCAGGCCCAGACGGCATCTCATCTGCTTGTCTAAAAGCCTGCGCTGACCAACTGGCCCCAGTCTTCACGCAGATCTTCAACAGATCATTGGAGCAGTGTGAAGTTCCCTGCTGCTTCAAACGCTCCACTATCATTCCGGTTCCCAAAAAACCTAAAATCACTGGACTTAATGACTACAGACCTGTCGCTCTCACGTCTGTGGTCATGAAGTCGTTTGAAAGACTGGTGTTGGCCTATCTGAAGGACATCACTGGACCCCTTCTGGATCCCTTTCAGTTTGCTTACAGAGCAAACAGGTCTGTGGATGATGCAGTCAACATGGGACTGCACTATATCCTGCAACATCTTGACAGACCTGGGACTTATGCACGGATCTTATTTGTGGACTTCAGTTCGGCCTTCAATACCATCATCCCTGATCTTCTCACAGCCAAACTGACTCAGCTCTCCATGCCATCCTCAATCTGTCAGTGGATCTCCAGCTTCCTGACCGACCGGCAGCAGCGAGTGAGACTGGGGAAGCTCACATCCAGGACCCTCACCATCAGCACTGGCGCCCCCCAAGGGTGCGTTCTCTCCCCACTGCTCTTCTCCCTGTACACTAATGACTGCACTTCTAAAGACCCCTCTGTCAAGCTCCTGAAATTTGCAGACGACACCACCGTCATCGGTCTCATCCAAAATGGTGACGAGTCTGCTTACAGACTGGGGGTTGAACAGCTGGCTGTCTGGTGCAGCTATAACAACCTTGAGCTGAACACGCTCAAAACAGTGGAGATGATTGTGGATTTCAGGAGAAAATCCCCAGCACTCCCCCCTCTCACCATCATGAACAGCACTGTGGAAGCAGTGGAGTCATTCAGGTTCCTGGGCTCTACCATCTCTCAGGACCTGAAGTGGGCAAATCACATTGACTCCATTGTGAAAAAGGCCCAGCAGAGACTGTACTTCCTTCGCCAGCTGAAGAAGTTCAATCTGCCACAGGAGCTGCTGATCCAGTTCTACTCAGCCGTCATTGAGTCTGTTTTAAGCACTTCCATCACTGTCTGGTTTGGTTCAGCTACCAAATCGGACATCAGGAGACTACAACGGACAGTCCGGACAGCAGAGAGGATTATTGGTGCCCCCCTGCCAACCCCCCAGGACCTGTACTCTTCCAGAGTGAGGAAGAGAGCAGGTAAAATCATCACAGACTCCACTCACCCTGGACACCCCCTGTTTGAACTGTTACCGTCAGGACGGCGACACAGATCACTGGCCACAAGAACATCCAGGCACAGGAACAGTTTCTTTCCACAGGCCATTTCCCTTCTGAACACTTAACATGCCCCCCAAGGCATATGCCTGTAAGTGCAATACTCCCACTGTCTAGTGCAATATTCTCTTAACTCAGGTGATATTTATATTTATATTTATATTATTCATACTACTCAAAATACTGTAAATATGTTCATAATCTGTAACATGCACTAGACTCCCACTGTCTAGTGTAATATTCTTTAACTCAGGTGATATTTATATTTATATTATTCATACTTCTCAAAATACTGTAAATATGTTCATAATCTGTAAATGTTTATTCAGACTAAACCCAACTGTGACCCCTTTTTTTTTTACTTTTTATACTTTTTTTATTTTATTTTATTTTATTTATTTATTTTTTTTATTTTTTTTTTTATTTTTTTTTATTTTTTAAATATATTTTATTCTTAGAATTTGTATTACTATGTTTCTTGTTGTATTTGTATTTGTATATGTGCACTGGAAGCTTCAGTACCAAGAAAAATTCCTTGTGGGTGCAAGCACACTTGGCAATAAAGCTCTTTCTGATTCTGATTCTGATTCTGATTCTGATATTCGAAAGACGTGTAGTTCCCAAATGATATTTGCTTACATTGATAGATATCTTTAAAAAGAGCAGCTAGACCCCCACCTCTTTTAACAGCTCTGCAGACACTCATAAAAGTAAAGTTAGGAGGGGATGTTTCATTGAGGATTGTTGCACTGCAGCTGTCTTCTAGCCAGGTTTCATTTAGAACCATAAAATCCAGGTTGTTTGTGGTTATTAAGTCATTGACTAGAAGTGATTTATTTTTAAGTGAGCGGATGTTTAAAATTGCTAACTTAACAGTCTTACTTTTTTTCCCTACACCAATCTTAGTTAGACGTGCAATAGGCACCAGATTAGTTGAGTTTGCTGTACGGCTATTGAAGGCCTTAGACTTTCTATCTTGTAATAGAACAGCAATAGAGAAAGATACAGGCACACTGGGTTCCCGCTTGTTCTGTAAACATTTGAGAAAGTTACTGTTATCAAAGCGGGGACCCGACACACATCACTGAGAGCTGGTATCAGTTGTTTTTTGGTACACCTCGAGCAGATGGAGGAGGGTGTGGGCCCTGGCGTTGTGGCAGAGGCCGAAGAGCTCTCACAGGAGGAGGGGGCGGGCGAGCTCGGCGCGCAGGCTTTGGTGGTAGCGGTGCCCGACGTTTTTTGGTTGATATCTGGGGGCTTGCAGCAAAAGAGTGTGATAGTCTGGTTCCAGCATGCACCAGTTCTTCCATTTTCTGTGAGAAGCACAGAAGTGGAGTTGCTGGCGAGAGGGAGAACGTGTCTGGTGAAAGCGGCTGTTGCTCTGTTGTTGTAGGAGGCTGTGATATGCTGTCCTGGCTTCCCTGGCTGTTTTCCAGGAAGTCGTCCTTGGGTGCTGAATCTTGGAGCAGTTCTGATGTGTCTGTCTGTGGTGAGCTCTGTGGGCATGGCTCAGCTGAGATTGTGTCCGTGAGCAGAGGTTGTTGTGGCTCAGTGGTGTTATCATTGTCCTTGTGTGATATGTCAACATCATGTCCATTCTGAAGTGAAGTCCTGTGGTCATTCATACTGTGTCCAGGTGTGTGTGTGCCATTCTGATTGAGTGGATTGGCACACACTGCAGAAGGATGATTGAGGGAGAAGCAGATATTGTCCTTTAACACTCTTGAACCAAGTTTGTTTGGGTGATGGCCATCCCGATGAAGTAGTTGTCTCTGACTCCAGAAGAGATTGAAGTTGTCAATGAAGTTTACTCCTTTTATATTGCAGGTTTTTTGCAGCCATGTATTAATCCCAAGCAACCGTGAAAACCTGTTTGTCCCTCTTGCTGGGAGTGGTCCACTGATGAAAGTCTGAACTTTCAGTTTTTTAAGTGTTTCAAAGAGTTCATTGAAATCCTTCTTAAGGAGTTCTGACTGCTCTTTATGAATGTCATTCTTCCCCACATGAATGATGAGTCGATTTGCAGTCTTATGTTTCATTAGAATGTTCTGAAGTTCCCTGTTTATATCAGAAGTTGTTGCTTGTGGAAGGCAGCATGTAGTTGTATCCCTGCTGCTAATGTTTCTGATTATGGAGTCCCCCACTATCAGAGTCCTGGGTTCGGCTGCGCTCTGAGCAGAGTGCCGCTGTCTGCTCGACCTTGAGCGCCAGTTAGCATCAGTGTTAGTTACTGGCTGATACAGTCTGTGTTCGATCACATTCATCACGTTTGGGGATTCCTCATTTACATTCATTAGTACTTCAAATCTGTTCTCAAGATGTATAGGTGTTGGTAGGAGACCAGTGTTTGCAATCTTTGTCAGAGCTGTATCTGGGGTAGAGGATGCTACTGCGGCAATATGTGGGGCTCGTGACAATCTGATGTCTCGAGTGTCTTTGGGTCTCGCTCCCTGTTTGTGCCATCTATTTGTAAGTCAATCGGCTTGTTTCTCTACCTGTCGAGGAGCACTAGTTTCATGGGACTCACCGGCTATATGCTGAGGGCGTCCATGACGAAGCTTTGTTGTGTGTTCCGTCTGGTTTGGTGGTCCCGTAAATAACTTTGTTTCAAGAACTACAATCCTTTGTAAAAGTCTGTGGCAGTTAGTGCAGCAAGTAGATTCCAGAAGAGGCATTTTCTCTCTTATCCTTGTAGGCAGTTGTGTTTTCCTTTCCCCGGAATGTAAGCTGGTCGGGTAGAAGAATTCTGCGTTTTTGTAGTAATCCAAACTTTGTCGTTTGAGCACTGTGCTGATTTGCTGAAGTTCAAATTAGGTGATAAAAGGAGCTAAAATTATAAAAGTATAGAAGATAAAATATAAAAGCGATAGAGCAAAGCGCGGAGCAGTAAGCAAGAGCGTCCGAACAGTAGCTGAGCAGGAAGCCAAAATTTCACTTCCACCTGGGATTAGTTCACTCAAAAATGAATGTTTTGCATTAATTACTCACCCTCATGTGAACCCGTAAGACCTTTCAAGGCCCAGAAAGGTAGTAAAGACATTGTTAAAATATTATATGTGACTACAGTGGTTCAACCAAAAAACCTGGCTTTATTCAACAGTTTTGAACATGTCACATGGTCTGAAACAAACCCAAAGATGCAGAGGGAGAAACAGTTTGTTCGCAGAAAATCAAGTGGCTGCCCTACACAAAAGAGGATCCAAAAGGTGGAAAACAGGAGTACAGAGATTATCATGGAATGGAACCTAAAAAGTTATACAGATGTCCACCTGGGATCATTGCAGTGAAAAAGAAAGACTTACTTATACTGTGCACAAATGGCAGTATCCCGCAGTCTTATGTGGACTTCTGCCGGCCTTTACAATTCAGGGCAGGCTGCTATCTCATTTACAAATCCATCTGAAACATTCTTTATGACACAGATTGTCTTTGTTATGTTGTCATGTCCTCAATATTCAGTAACCTATTTCATATGCTCTGAGCCTATGTACTTTCAGTTGGTAATATGGCATTCAATTAACTAATTTGATGTAAGGACTTTTTATGTGATATTTAATTTTATGACAACAGATTGTCATTTCTTTTAAACTAATTCATTTCATTCTTTATTCATATTGTCATCAGATGTTTTTATATACGAAATAGAATGAAACATTGGTGCCAAAAAGGCGCATGTAACTTAAAAAAATAGTTTTTTCTTAATAAAGGTTAGAATAGTGTTCAATAAGTATACAGTCATCCATGTGTGTACATATTTTTATTATAAAAGATTGAAATCAGTACATGAAATCAGATCAAACTATGGTCATTTTATTTTTGGCTCTCCAAGTTGGTGAAACGCCCTTCTGGTTCTCACCCCTCGACATGTTAGTCCTGTTGTTCCATATTTTTGTTTTTATAATCTTGTTTTCAGAGTGCGATTAACTCTTTCAACCATGCCTGATGATTGTAGTTGTCTTGCGCAATGAAAATGCCATTGAATCTCTAAAAGTCTGAAGACTTCCTGACATGCCTGAATATTAAAGTGTGTTCCCTGATCAGAAACAATCAGGGGCATTGAATTTATTAGGGGCGCTAGGGACGTGTCCCTACCAATATCCAGCGACCACTTATTTTTCCCTAGCAATAATTTCGATAAAACATTTATATTTATATATAACGTACTCGGTTACTAACGTAACCTCGGTTCTCTCTAGAAGAGGGAACGAGTACTTGCGTAAGTATCTTACGCTAGGGGAAAACCTCTTTTCCTCGAGATATTGAAGCCAAAAATTATCCTTAATTTTGCAATAATGTAAAACGCATTGCAGCAGCATGCAGACATGGGCGAGACAGCTCGCGCGCCCATTGGCTGCTCTGCGGCAACTGCACCAGCCTATCGATAGAGGCCCCTCATGACGTCAGAACCAATGAGGGTGCTTCGCGCCCATTACGTCATGTCCCGCCGAAATCGGGTGGGGCTAGGGCTAAAAATACGGCCCAGAGAGGCTGGTTTGGTCAGTTTTTCATCGCTGAAGCGAATCAGAACATGACGCATGCACGGCAAGATACGCAAGTACTCGTTCCCTCTTCTAGAGAGAACCGAGGTTACGTTAGTAACCGAGTACGTTCTCTTACGAGAGGTCTCTCGTACTTGCGTAAGTATCTTACGCTAGGGGAACACAATGTAAAACGCCGTGCGTGCTTGAGACATAACACTAAAGTCACAAGGGCAGGTGCCCTTGGCTCATACAGTGCCTAATCACAAGGGACTCACAGAGAATCCGGGAAGAGGGGCTAGAATAGCATCATTCCTGTAATATGGAGCTCTGATAAGAGCATGTTATATCAAGTGTTCCACTCGGCCTGGACTGGTAAATATGGGGGACTTACGCACTGCCCACAGAAGTATATAGACGATCAGTGATCGACGCTCTAGCAGTTTCAGCATCCTGAGCCGATAGCATCGGGCGGGCAATACTGAAAAATGTAACCGAGAGCAACCTAGCTTGCAAAGCGGGAACCTCGAGGTTATAAAACCTTATAAATGTAGACGGGGAGGCCCAGCCTGCCGCCATACAGATATCTTCCAAGGCAATCCCACTGGACCAAGCCCACGACGAGACCATGCCTCTTGTGGAGTGCGCTTTGACACCTATCGGGCATAGCAGGCCCCTGGATGTGTAAGCTAGCGCTATAGCATCAACTATCCATCTGGATAGACTCTGTTTTGACGCAGCTAGCCCCTTAGAACGTCCGCTGAACAAAACAAAGAGCTGCTCTGTCTGTCTGAAAACAGAAGCCTGCGTCCCCTTCCTCTTCAGATACCGGCAGGGCCGACAGGGAGATCACCTGTGCCCTAAACGGTGTATTGAGGGATTTAGGAACATATCCATGCTTTGGTTTGAGTATGACTCTCGAGTCGTTAGGCCTAAACGCCATACACGTCGCGCTCACTGAGAGCGCTTGCAAATCCCCTATGCGCTTCACTGAAGCGAGAGCCAGAAGAAACACTGTTTTGAAAGACAAGAGTTTCAGGTCTATTGACTGTATTGGCTCAAATGGGGCACCTTTCATGGCTTCCAGAACCGTGGAAAGTTCCCAAACGGGAACTGATGGAGGTCTGGGAGGGTTCAGCCTCTTAGCTCCCCTAAGGAAGCGAATGACCAGATCGTTCCTTCCTAATGACTGGCCGAGCGGTGGTTCAGTGAACGCTACTATGGCCGGCACATAAACTTTGAGCGTGGATGGGGTTCTGCCCTTATCCAGAAGCTCTTGTAAAAAGGAGAGAACCTCCGTCACCCCACAGCGTGAGGGCGGAGTACCACTCCCTGTACACCAGCTAGTGAACACAGACCATTTTGAGGAATAGAGCCGCCTCGTAGATGGAGCTCTAGCCTGTGTGATCGTGTTTAACACTCCCGCTGGGAGGTTAACGGGTACCCGTTGATGGCCCACACATGTAGGGACCAACGCTCCGGGCAAGGATGCCAGATCGAGCCGTTTGCCTGCGAGAGGAGATCCCTCCTCACCGGTATCGGCCACGGGGCGGTACTCGTCAGCTGCATCAGGACTGAAAACCAGGCTTGGTTTGTCCAAAATGGGGCGACGAGTAGCACTGGGCATCCGCTCTCCCTGATTCGCTCTAACACCTGGGGTAGGAGCGTGACAGGGGGAAACGCATAGAGCGGGCAGCGGGGCCAGACGTGAGCCAGCGCGTCCCTGCTCTTGGAGAAAAATTCCTGACAATGAGCGTTGACAATGACAAATGTCCTCCATAGCAGTTCGACTGTCTGTGGGTGTAAAGACCATTCTCCTGCCGGAAGATTGTTTCTGGACAGTCTGTCTGGTCCCACATTCAGATGGCCGGGCACATGCGCTGCCCTGAGCGAGCGCAGATTGTGCTGAGCCCAGACCAGGAGGCGTTCCGTCAGCCTGTGAAGGATTCTGGATCTGATACCTCCTTGGTGATTTATATAAGCCACCACTGACATGTTGTCCGAACGGACCAAGACATGGTGTCTTTTTATCTGGGGACAAAAGCGCCTCAGCGCGTTGTCGACTGCCATCATTTCCAGGCAGTTTATATGCAGAAGCTTCTCCCGTTCCGACCACTGGCCGAATAACGGTCTGCCCTCGAGCAGCGCTCCCCATCCTGAGGTTGAGGCGTCCATAGACACCACCTTCACACTCGAGAAAGTCCCCAGGCTTACACCTGACCGGTACCAGTCGGTCACTGTCCAAGGTTTCAGAGCTGCGACGCATTTCTGATCGACCTTGAGGCGCGCGAGACCGGAGGTCCAAGCTCTGCGCGGCGCGCGCGCTTTCAACCAGTACTGCAGCGGGCGCATGCGAAGCAGACCCAGCTGAAGCACTGAGGATGCTGAAGCCATGAGACCCAGCATCCTTTGAAATTTTTTGAGCGGGACCAAAGCGTCGTGGCGAAAAATCTCTGTCATGCGCTGAATACTTAGTCTGCGCTGCGGCGACAGCTGTGCTGTCATAGACAGCGAGTCCAGATCTGTGCCCAAAAAATATATTTTCTGACTGGGAGACAGCGAACTCTTCGCCCAATTGACTGTGAGACCTAAATTCTCGAGGTGATCGAGTAATATGGTCCTGTGTTCTATGAGCTCCGACTGTGATCGAGCTAGAACCAGCCAATCGTCCAAATAATTCAGCACTCGTATGCCTCGGAGCCTGAGGGGTGCGAGCGCTGCATCCATGCACATCGTGAATGCGCGAGGTGCCAGGGAAAGGCCAAATGGCAGGACTGTGTACTGATATGCCTGGCCCTCGAAGGCGAATCTCAAAAATCGCCTGTGACGTGACGCTATTTGTATTTGAAAATAAGCGTCTTTCAGATCTATCGACATGAACCAGTCCCCTTGGCAAACTTGCGAGAGGATTTTCTTGGTCGTGAGCATTCTGAACCGTCGTTTCAGAAGTGCTTTGTTTAGTCGTCTTAGATCTAGAATGGGTCTGAGACCCCCGTCTTTCTTGGGTACCAGAAAATATCTGCTGTACATGCCCCCTTCGCTCTTAGCTTGTGATAAGGGTTCTATAGCCCCTTTGCTCAGTAACTTCGCTATTTCGGCTCGAAGTAGGTGTGCTACTTCCTTTTTCACCGTAGTTTCGATTCGCGCCGCTTTGTGTTGCGGGCGTCGACCAAACTGTAGCGAATAGCCTCTTTCTATGATGTTCAGCACCCACTTTGATACCCCGGGGAGCTCTGCCCACGCTTTCGCGTGAGTGGCTAAGGGTAGAATGATGTCTGGGCTCTGGTCGCGGCCAAGTGGCGAGCGGAGAGCAACAGTGTGCTGTAACATGAGCGCCGCGTTTGCAGCGTGCGAGACTGGGGGCGCGCTGATCACAGCGGGCAGCCTGCCCGCGCTCAGTTCTCCTGCAGCTGTGTGCTGAGAGAGAGCGAGCGTGGTGAGCCCCGTGGGGTTTAATATGTCTGTGAGCGAATGAGGGCGCGGGACAACGGGCCCATGCATAACGCTGAGAACACCGTCTGTTTGTGCAGACTGTATGTGCGTTGGTTTCATTTTTACAGAAACCGTGAGACATGTAGCGTGTAGTGTTTGCGGGCACTGGGACGTGGGCACAATCACTACATCTGGTGCACAACCGACATGAGTCGATTTTATTTGTGCGGGCCGTGTGTGGCGGGCCGTGTCTGTGTGTAGGAATGGGCACTGGGCAGTGGGCATTTTTACTACACTCATAACACCATCGGCCGTGGCCGGAATACCAGAAAATACACTCTTTTTGGGATTTATCTGGGTCACCGTAAAAACGGCGTTTGTGTGCAGGCAAGCGGGCTGTACTGCCGACTTGTTTACTGCAGAATACGCTGGAACAGTCGCAATTACTGGAACTGAGCGAGCGAAAATTTTTGGTGGAAGTCCGGCCGCAGCGGGACTTGAACACCGTCGCTTCCGTAAACTGGCTAGGAAGACTTAGAGGCCTCGGGCTTTAACTCAATCTTCGGCCGTGGCCCACGCGGCGGGGGGCGGCGGCCGGCGGAGCGAGAGCGCGGTCTCTGATCCCTGGTCTGTCGGCGCTGTGGGGCGGCGGCAGCTGAGGGTTGCGGCTGGGAGCTGCGAGCAGACGGCTGTTTAGAGCAACCTGCTGCGGAGCTCGAGCGCTTGGGCAGGAAATGTTTCATGGCCTGCGATGTCTTCTGAACCTCGGCGAATCTGTCTGCGAAATCCTTGACAGAAGATCCGAAGAGGCCAGCGGGGGAGAAGGGGGCGTCGAGAAACGCAGAGCGCTCCGAGTCCGGCATCTCCGAGAGCGTTAACCATAGGTGTCTCTCAGCCACAGTGAGAGAAGCCATGTTCCGCCCTATGGCCTGCGCGGCGGATTTAGTGGCGCGAAGGGCGAGATCCGTCGCGCTCCTTAAATCCGTTAGATTCACAGCTTCCGGTCCTTCCTCATCCATTTTGCGGAGAAGGTTGGCCTGGAAGATCTGGAGTATAGCCATTGAATGAAGCGCCGAGACAGCCTGCCCGGCGGCGGTGTAAGCGCGACCGTGCAGAGCTGAGGTAGTGCGGCAGGCTTTTGATGGCAGCGCCGTCTTAGCACGCCGTCCAGCAGAGGGCGGGCAAAGATGGGCGGCTACCGCTTCCTCAACGGGAGGAAGAGAGTGGTACCCTTTGTCCTTAGCACCGTCGACTACGGAGAATGCTGCGGACACGGGAGCACGCACTCTGGCTGAAAAGGGAGCGCTCCAAGACTTAGCTACCTCTTCGTGAAGCTCAGGAAGGAAGGGGGCTGGTCTTGAAGGCTGTGAAGCACGGTCCCTTTGTAGAAAACAGCCGTCCAGGCGGTTGAGTGCAGGCTGCTGGGGCGTCGACCACTCAAGGCCGAGGCTCTCGACGGCCTGCTCGAGCAGACGCATAAGCTCCGCCTCGATGCTGGCTCTTTTCCCAGAGGGCCGGTGAGAAGATGGTGCGAGGTCCGCGGAGCTCGACCAGTCCTCACTGCCCGAAGTTAGGAGAGAGCAACTGTCGTCGTCCACCCGTACAGCTTCCTCATAATCCTCAATGGCGGAAGCGGCGGCAGACGGCGGCCGCTGACCGGCGGTGAGAGACTGAGGTGAAGCAGGCGGCGAAGCTAGCGGGCGCACCGGCGAGCTTTCGCGGGATGGAGGAGGTTCAGGGACCCGCTGAGCGCGGCGCTTTTTACGGCGCGGGAGCTCAGCGGGCGAAGGCGCGGGCGCAGCTTCGCGGAAAAATGCCCGGCGAGTCCGCAGAGTCACCATAGACATTAATTCGCAGTGAGGGCAGCCGCCCTCAGCGAGCGCGATAGCTCTGAGTGGAGCTCGGCATGAGCCGCAGGATGAACGAGGCATCTTGAAAAAGACGCTCGTGCTCTTTTAGAGGAAATAAGTGTGCGTGTCGCAGCGGCGAACACACACACAGCAATAAAAGGATATATGTACGCCGGAAAGCGTCAGCAGGAACGGCGACTGAAGGCGGCGAGTTGTCGACCGGCAGCTTCAGATGCAGACTAATCCCGCTGGGTGCTTGACTCAGACGGCGCGGCTTCCTCTCAGGATCCAGCGATGCGTAAGCCCGCTGAAGAGATGAAAAACTGACCAAACCAGCCTCTCTGGGCCGTATTTATAGCCCTAGCCCCACCCGATTTCGGCGGGACATGACGTAATGGGCGCGAAGCACCCTCATTGGTTCTGACGTCATGAGGGGCCTCTATCGATAGGCTGGTGCAGTTGCCGCAGAGCAGCCAATAGGCGCGAGCTGACTCGCCCATGTCTGCATGCTGCTGCAATGCGTTTTACATTATTGCAAAATTAAGGATAATTTTTGGGAGAGAGACCTCTCGTAAGAGAACCCATGTTTTCCGATTGTGTCTTATGGTTTTTATGTATCACTCATGTTCTCCGAAGCTCTTGGAGTTGGAAAGCGCACAGCAGGCTAGTTGTCATGGCAACCTAAAAAAACCTGGTCAAAATGTATTCGTCAAGTGCAAGTCAGACAGAAACTAAAAAGAGGAAGGAAGGACATTGTCATATTTATTTTTATTAAAATTAACAAAACCATTTATTCAAATTATGTGTGATCTACCAGCATTGTCTTTGCAATCGACTGGTAGATTGCGATCAACCTATTGGGCACCCCTGATCTATAGCAATGTCTGGCAGCGTCATATGCAGCACTTGCGGGCTGTCCTGAGTTCACTGAGAGGGGCCGGACTAACGGCCAACCCGAAAAAGTGTGCGGTTGGGCGTGTGGAAGTCAGGTATCTGGGCTTCCACTTGGGTCACGGACAGGTGCGTCCCCAAATTGATAAGGCGGCAGCAGTTGCAACCTGTCTGAGACCCAAGACCAAAAAGGAAGTGAGGTAGTTCCTGGGGCTGGCAGGATATTATAGAAGGTTTGTACCTAAATACCAGCCCGCTGACTAACCTCACTAAAAAGGAAGCACCAGATCCGGTCCAGTGGATGAAGCAGTGCCAGCAGGCTTTCATCCAGATAAAGGCTGCTCTGTGCGGCGGACCGCTCTTACATTCTCCTGACTTTTCTCTCCCCTTTTTGTTGCAGACCGACGCGTCTGGAGATAGAGGGTGAGGAGTGCCCGGTGCTGTACATCAGTCGTAAGCTCTCGAAGAGAGAGACGAAGAGTCTTCAGCACTTAGATGGGCCATTCTCACCCTCCGCTATTATCTCCTGGGACGGGAATTCACTCTCTGTTCGGACCATGCACCCCTGCAATGGCTCCACCACATGAAGGATACCAACCAGATATCACCCGTTGGTATCTGGCACTGACAAACACCTGATTCTTTTTGCAGTAATTGGCGTGGAGAGACCGGATATAAGCCGCTGTGGAGAGAGAGAGAGAGAAGGACTGAGGACTCCTGCGATGAAAGAGTGTCTGTGAAACCTGGTGGAAAGAGTGGCAGAGCCCGTCTGTGAACTAAGACACGAAACGAGCGGTTTGTGTGAGAAAACGAACAGTATTTATATCGTTTTTACCGCTTATATGCAGCCATGTCGAAGTGATCTGATCTGCCGTGTACGCAGACTGGTGCATAGATATATACACTAGATGTCGCCTTAAAGACATTCGTTCCAATGAACTGCCGTAGACAAGGCGACATCTAGTGTGTATATATCTATGCACCAGTCTGCGCACACGTCAGATCAGATCAGATCACTTCGACATGGCTGCGTATAAGCGGTAAAAACTATATAAATACTGTTCGTTTTCTCACACAAACCGCTCGTTTCGTGTCTTAGGCCATCAATGTGTACTTTGGACGACGGGGAATTGTTTTAATTTGGACTCTGTGCTTGTGTTTTGAGATAATGACCATAGACCTGCATTATATGACTGACAGACAAGAACGGTTTGACCTAAAAATATAAAAATTGAAACTACTGCGGAAACAAAGACAGCTACATCTTGGATGCCCTTGAGGTAAGCTAAAACATAGCAAAAATTTATTTCAAAGTGAACTATCCCTTTAAGCTGCATTATTGACATTGACATTCACATTATTAAACGACAGTTTTATGTTAATCATCAATAAGCACCCACCCGTTAACTCTAAAAAATAGAGTTAATCCGTAGATATTAATGCCGAGATAATCTGTGGTTTTCAACTGCCTTATGTGATCTCATTCAAGAGCGGGATGCCGCATGGGCTAAGGCTAGACAAACAAATCTAAATTCTGACAGGCTGCACTTTAGGCAGCTTCAAAATAAATGCAATCATATAGGCTGTGGCGATCATATAGGCTAAATCAGATTATTTTCTTGATAAAACTTGATAAAAAAAATTCAAATTCAAATTTTGGAGGAATAACAAGTTCTTAACTGGTAATAAAACTACTACAGACCTTCCTTCCTGCATAATGAAAGATTCTATTAAAATTGTAGATAAAAAGCAAATGCTCAATCCTTTTAATAGTAATTTTTTCGCATCGGGGTCTTCATTTCAAACAAATAATTCTATAAATTCAAACTTAAAATTTCTCGAAGCAGAACGAAATCTATGGCCAAGTGTGCTTTTGAACAAATTATTTGCTCTGACGTCTGTTCTGCTTTAAAAGGTGAATAAATCACCAGGTCCGGACTATTGCTCCATTGTTTTTAAAATTAGCAGCTGATCTTATTTCTCCCTCTCTGACGTATTTGTTAAACCTTTCTTTATTAACTAACAAAATTCCATGAATCTGGAAGTCAGCATTTGTAGTTCCTCTGTCAAAAGGGGGTGATCCTTCTTTAATGGACAATTACAGACCCATATCTAAACTTTGTATTCTCTCGAAACTTTTGGAAAAATTAGTTAGTGAGCAATTGACACAGTATTTAAATAGTCATAATATTTTGTCTATTAACCAATCCGGATTCCGTAAAGGGTGCAGTATGTCTACAGCCATTTTAAAAGTCTTGAACGACATAGTGGGGTCCTAAATAAATAAAGGTTGTTTTATAGTCTTTTATAGTCTACAGAACCCAGAGTGACACGCCCGGGATGGCTTCCCGTGCCTGAAGTCTTTCGGACGGTAGTTCGGTAGGCAAAGTACTGACGACCGAGTTGTTGCGAAGAGGAAAAATGCTCTTTATAGACAGTGGGTACACTATCACAATGGTAGTTTGCTTGGATGCGTACAATGTTTGTGGGACGGGCCCAGCGTTTACAGTTTGAACAGGGGGTTGGAAGGTAAACGCAAGACATCTTCAAGGTGGTCTGGCCTCGGCGGGACTTAGCCCTCTCTCCTTCTCTCCATACAGATCAGGATGGCTTCTGCGGCTCAGGGTCTAACGTTATCTTGGGACGGGGGCCCTGGTCCTTGGGAAAAGGGTAGCGCTTTCGGAGCTCAGGCTCTGGCTTGGACTGAGGCTGAACGGGTGACGGCAAGCCTAAACACGTGTGTGTGTGTGTGTGTGTGTGTGTGTGTGTGTGTGTGTGTGTGTGTGTGTGTTTGTACACTTCTTTGTGAGGGGGACTTATAGTGAAAGATTGTGACAACCAGCTATTTAAAGTGCGCTCACTAGTTAAAAGGGCTTATAAATATGTTTCTATTTAACTTTAGTGTTTTGCACAGGTTTCTGTAAAGGTTATGTTTAGGGGTGGGGCTTGGTCTGTTGAAGTGAGAGGTCTGTTTGATCAAGTTTTAATCTGCTTTTAGTCATCCCATTCTCAGCTGAGTTTCAGTGCTCTTAGGAGACTGAAAAAATGGCTCAGAACAACAATGGCACAAGTGAAACTTAACAACATTGCTGTGTGCCATGTCCACCAGGACAAACTAGACAATATTTATGTGAAAAAAACTTGACTATGTTATCAAACAGCTAATAATGTGTTGCTAATGTTACACAAACCATGTTCCCATTCGCCATCTCAGTCAGGCAGCTGTCTTCTAACAATCATCAGAAACGTTTTGTACTGTACAACGTCAGTGGAGAAAGGCATATAATTCATCATAACATCGTTACAACCTAAATCTACCAGATTTTTAATATCAACAAAAAATATATACCTAGATAACCTGGAATCTCTCGAGACTCCCCTGCTAGTTCGCTGTTAATGATACGCTAAAGAGATTTTTTTCACTTCAGTTTTAAGGAGAAAATACTCTGCAATGGTGTTGACTTATGAATCTGCACATGGTTTGTCTGAAAGCACATTAAAAACACCACATAGACATTTAAACAACATTAAAAACTTGATTTTCACCACAGGGGGACTTAAATTCATTATTCTATTAATTTCCTGAATCCTCAGCTTCCGGGGATCTCCCCACTAATTTCGAAATCAAACCTACACCCTTGGAAACAATATGTGTGACATTTCCTTCTGGGAATGATGTCTCAATCCAGTATTTTTGCCGTAAGCACAGCACTGCCTTTCTTAATGGTAAAAACTTCGACCCACATTAGGAGCTTATCAACTATGAGTAAAACATGCTGATAACCCTTGCATTTTAGAAAGAGTCATAAAATTCCATTGCAATTCACAAAACCGTCCTGAGGGTGCATGGTTTTCCCAAATGAACGGAATCGGTTGGCATATTAAGTTTTGACATCACGCATGTGTTAACTTCTGCATTTCTCTTATAATCCTTCACCCGTCCCATATTATTTAAACATGAACACATTTAGAAAACGCCTAAGTGTCCGACACGCACTGTATATCTATGTGACTAGATAAGGAAGTAAGGTTTGGAGTGTATTATCCATTTGATCATTTAGATCAAATCCAAATCCACAGATTTTGCACTTTGGCTTTATCTGAGAGCTGTGAGTGAGGTGATTCAACGTGCAAATGACATGCCTGAGCAGTGAAGATAGTTAGTAATGGACTAAAATACAGTTTAGGTGGAACATTGGGGCATGCCAACTGAAATTTTAGAGATCCGCCTGAAGAATTGGCATTAGTCATGTGTACTTAGACTGGAGAGGCTAATAGTGGAATTTCCGCGTAAAATAACAGAGTGTTGTTAGAATAATCTAAATAGGGTGAGCCTCAACCTCTGATAATTGCAATATTATTCTAAGCAAGTGTACATGAGAAACCATGGCATGATTATATAAGCTACCACTGAGGGAAGTTAAGTTGGTCAGCTTATTGGTAAGGGTCATGGCTTCTGGAAAGATATAGTCTTACCTTAATTAAGTGTGTACAGATCTATGGGGACTAAATAGCATACTTTTAGAAATAAGCAAGCATGGAGCGGCACCTAAAGGTATTAGTCAATTGCCTCTGTCTAATTGACCAAGACTGATGAGTTTGTGGTTGTGAGATCTTATACAAAAGATAAACAGTGTAGAAAATCAAATTAGAATTTAGAACATCAAATTGTTCTTTTAGCTTTAAAAATCTTCACTGTATCGTTTCGACCATCTTAGTTCTCATATATACAAGATTGAATAATTTTTCCCAATAAATATTTATATATATATCACAATAAATACCAAATGTTTTTCCAATTGTAGTATCGTGGACCAATCGAAAGTGTCACATGTCCTGCTGCTCTAGACAAAAATGCAACACAATGCATTAACAAAGTGTATATAGAAAATGGTTCATTTCAAGCATTACATAGACACACATTGCAAAGCCAAATAGACTCAGACTGTCTATTATAATTGTTCATAAAAAGGCAAGGGCTTTGAGTCACAGTGGGTTGCTGTGAATAAAACCAGTTATAGTTTATTCTGATCTCCCTGTTCTTAAGTTAACACAGATGTCACAAAACCAATACAAAAGATTTGGTTGATATACTGTACCTATAGCAATTGGTAACTTTTTCAATTCCTCAATAACTATTCCAGCCCCAGGCCAATTATCAAGCCAACGGTTATTACTAAAAACATTTGTTTTGAGATTACTGACAAGAATTTCTCTTAAAAGACCAGGGCCCGTATTCATAAAGATTCTAAGAATCCTCTAAGAAAACTCTTAATTTAGCTTAAAAACTTTTACATAGAAGTCTTAGCTTAAAAGCGATTCGGGACCGATCTGAGAGCAACTAGGAAAAGACAAAAACTTTCATCTTAGTAAGGAGGCGGGGTTGACCCCGTTGTTATGTATGACACAATCTTTTGAAGACTGTGATTGGTTGGTTGTCCAAGAAGGAAAAAAAAAAGTGATTTTAAGTATAGGGTCTATTCTAAGCCTTCACTTTGAAATTCACTTTGAAACACACACACACACACACACACATTATATATGTGTATATAAATCCTTTTTTTTTATTTACCATGCAGTTAATTTCCTATAAGGTATTTGATTGGAAAGAGTGGAACAATTTTTATCATTCTAAGCCAATTACACTGATTGCTGGCATGTCTATTTAAGTGGTGGTTTTAATGTTGGTTTGAATGTTGGTTTTAATGTATCAAACATGGAATTTTCCCAGTTGCCAAATATCGTAATGTAGTGATTACTTTCAATTCTGGCGCTATGGCATTTCTGTGCTGTTTCGGAGATGTTAGCGTGTCTCTAATAAGATCTGTCACAAACATGATCCCTGCACGATCTAATCTATAGCGTCGTATTAATTCACTGTTATACATTGTCTGCAACACATTTCTTCTCCCTCTTCGTCTTTCTGCCATTTTCTCCTCTGCTAAAGAAACTCTTAAGCCTCTTAAAAGTCCTCGTCCGTGCTCCTAACAATTTTGACCTTAAGACCTCTTTTAAGGGTTAAGATGCTTTCTGAATTACTTTTTTCTATACTAGGATTTTTTCTTTAATTTTAAGAGTAAACGCCCACATTTCTAAGAATTTTCTTAGAATTTTGTCACTAGGAGCTACTCTTTGCATTAAGATTCTTTATGAATACGGGCCCTGAAGAAGAAGAAGAAGAAGAGATTAACTAGGAGGTAATTAAGACTAAACTGAAGCATATGAAACAAACACACAGGAAAGTTGGATGCCGATCACCATTAAAAAAAATTATTAAAAAAAGAGAAGAAAGAAACACACAGGAATGAAATTAACACAAATCCGATTATTAGTACTGAATACAGTACAACATGTACCAAGAGGCGAAACTCAATAGAACGCTCCATAGCAACAGTTGTCCCCCATGACGTGACGGCGCCGGCCGCCATTATGGACTGAAAACTGAAGGAAAACGCCGAACAATAATGGGAGTCAATGGCACTGAACCAACTTAACATAACAAAAACTTAACATAACTTAATTTTTTCTGGCCGTCATATCTAAATATGAAAACAATTTAAAATACATTAATGAGGATGACCGATGTTAAATGACAGAAAATGTTACGTCTATGTGTTGGTTATGCATGGCCTAATTACCCTTAGAAAAATAGTATTTTGGGACAAAATATTACTATAAAAGTACTATAAGACTACTATAGAAATACTATAGCGGCTCTAGGATATTATAGAGGTATTACAGAACATAACATACTTCTGTGATGTTCTGTAATACCTCTATAATATTTTAAAGCTGCTATAGTATTTCTATAGTATCTTATTGTACTTCTATAGTATGTCCCAAATTACTATAGTATTCCTATAAGATTACTATCATATTTTGTCCCAAAATACTATAAGATTCCTATAGTACTTTTTCGTAAGGGTATGTCCCCCACCGAATCGGCTTCATTAGCCTACCACTTAGCCTACGGTTTGCAAAGATACAATTATAAAATTACTGCAAACCTTTAATCTATCAATATGTATGTTCTATTATGCATTTTCCTAGTTATATGAATAACAGTAATTCATGAAATAATATATAGGCAGACACACAGTAATAAGATATTTATTCAAATGTTGATTTTGAAATGAGTGAACATCACCATATATATGATTTAAAAAAAAAAAAGAAAAAAAAAGATAAATGAACATTTCTAAAGACAGTTAATCTTTTACATAGAATATCACAAAAATATTAACAACTTGTTTTTTCAACATCTTCAGTGAAAGTGCACACAGTGGACGTTTCAATGGCAAGAACAAAAACAATCTGTGAATGTCCTATTACAGGCGGAAAGGTACAAAAAAGATGTGCAATCTAGCAAGTGTACACATGAATTTCAGCAGCTTTCAGTCCATAATGGCGGACGCGCCTCCGCAGCGCCATCTACAGACTGTTACCCATAACACAACAGAGTTTCGCCTCTTGGGCTTCTATACTCTTTGATCTCATACACAGACACTATTTAAACTCTGTCTGGGTGTCTTATATGCTGTCTTATAAAATACGCTGTCAACTTGCAATTTCATATTCCACAAGTGCTAAGTGTCGTGTTTTTCTTACAGCAAAATCTTTGATCAGATCTTTGAAATCAAGCTGTCTATTGTTGAATATACATCACTGGGCTAGTTTTATTGTTGCTTGGTGATTTTCAGACTTTTTTGAAGCTCTGTGGCACGTGCACACCCCTATGTAAAATGATACCAAACATGAAAGGGAAAAAACAATAGATTCACAAGATACATCATAGGTGGTATATAGGCATTCTTAGTGAACTTTCAGTGACTCGAATAAGGGGGAAAGGAGAGAGAGTCGTTAGAGAAGGGGATGCATAGATAAGCAAGGAGAGAAGTTTAGGCAAGGCGGTGTGTCCTATGCTCTTTCTGTCAAATCTTCTCTCCAGATCACATAGTAAGTTTTATTGTTTTGTTGCAGGGGGTTTGATCTCAACTTTTGCCTTAGCAGGAAAACCAAGTTTTACAGGCCTCCCCTGGCCCTTTGGGGCAAATTCTGACGGGCCATTTATGGACATTTCATGTTTTGTTTTGGACATTTTTGACATTTCAAGAGTCAATGTTTGACCAGGAGTCAAGTAGTCACCTGAAACAACAGCATTTAGACAGGTTGAGTCTTAAGATGAAAGCACTGCAAAATGCACCTCTGTGACACCTTTAGGTGTGGTGTACTGCGCTGAGTGGATGCGGTAGCATCTGGACAGGATGTCTGTGATCCTGTTGATCGGGTTTGCTTCTACCTGCACTTGGTTGTGATGGCATTCAGTCTGTAGAATGACTTGTTGCACCAAGTCTGTTGTGTTGGTTTGTGTCTTCCTCAGTAGGCTTAACTGACCCTCTGAGAAGTCCTCGGTCACCTCTAAGCAGAAGGTTTGGTTTGCCAGGCAGGTCAGATCTCCTCAGGTTAAGGAATCATTTCACTGATGACGCTCCATTGTGTACGAAACACCTGGGCAACATCTGAATGATGATGCAATAAGTGCACTGATGAATTTGGTGTTATTGTAAGATGAGAAGGGAGTTGTTAGATAAACACAAGAACATAAAATAATACATGGTGAACTCATGTCAAAAGTGCGAGCGGTAAATAAGGTCTCCTTTTCTGAGTCATATATTTAGTAAGCTCATTTGATCACCATAGTCTTCACTCCCACTGTTATATGGTAGTGGAATTTAGACTTTGTCTGGATGAATTAAAGGAAAGGTAGCAAAACAACAATAACATTTTCAATAACTAGTATATTTACCAGCGGTATGCATAATTCAAATATAAAACATAATTAAATATAGAAATACACAATTTCATAATTACAATTATAAAATTGTCTATTAGCTGTTTTAATTGCAAATCATTAATGCAAACCTAAAGTTTCAATCAGGTCAATTAGAGAATGAGATTTACAGAAACAGAGATTTAAAATCCCTAGTTTAATTCAACACAAGACAGATTTTCTTCACACACAATATGAGTTGCAGTCTGACACGTTTTTCCGCACCCTTTTGATTGACAGGATATAATCAGCACTGATCATCGGCTGTTTTTAAACAATCGGCTGTTGGCCGATAGCAAAATAATAGATTTAATCATCCGATACCGATTATTGGTACTGCATACAATACAACACCATTGTACCATCTCATACACAGACACTATTTAAAGGGCACCTATTATGCAAAATTCACTTTTACATGGTGTTTGAACATAAATGTGTGTTGGCAGTGTATGAGCAAAACCACCCTAGAATGATAAAAATCCACCCAGTGTTTTTTTTACAATCTCAATAAATCATAAGCACTGTCTCAGAATGAGCTGTTCTAAGATTCTATGCAATGTGACGTAGAATTGCACAGACCCCTCCCACGACTGTTGATTGACACTGCAGTTTGAGCATAGACCCGCCCTGAGTGAGCTGGACACAGAGTCCGCCATTGTCTCGACGCTTGAGCTATTTTTTTTACAGTCTATGCGCTTGAGCAGCTGTAGACAAGAATGTCTCCTAAGCGATTGAGGTGTGTTGTTTTTGGATGTAAGAATGAACATAGCAGTCTTCATTTACTCTCATTGTGACTCGAGGATGGATCTGTACGGTTTGTGATCCAGCTTACGGTCTTCAGAGCGACAGTCCTAACGTTACTGACCATGGCAGAAATGAAAGTGAGAGCGCGCTCTTTATGACAGCTCATCGATTCATTTTACGGATATAAGGTTTACCAGTTTATTTAGCACCCACTGGAAAGGTGTGTTTATATTTGTTTACTGTTAGTTGTAACTAGTGTTTTGTGTACTTCGCTGTGTTGTTGATAATGAAAGGGAGAGAGAGAGAGTTTATGGATAAGACTTTAATGCTCACTTCTTATACTGTTTATTCAGCTCTTACTGTGATTCTCTGGAGTAAAACTAACGCTTCATCTTTTGTGTGATGTACAATAAACTTCACTGAACTCATCAGTATATTTTGGTCATCATTCGGACAGGGTCTGCTACAGCAGGCTTGTATTAGGGCAGCGGAGAGGAAATGGCACAAATCAAAAGACGCATCTGACCTGAGTATGTATCAATCTCTCCTCTCCTCCTTTTCTGTTGATGTTCATGCTGCAAAATCTTCATACTTCCACAACAAGATCAACAGCTCCTCCAACACACGATTACTCTTCAAGACATTCAACTCTCTCCTCTGTCCACCTCCACCACCTCCCGCCTCCTCCTTAACTGCTGACGATTTTGCGACCTTCTTCACCAACAAAACAACAGCTATCAGCAGTCAGTTCTCAGCTCCACACACACAGGAACCCAGACCGACCCCTTCCACAGCCAATACCCCTCTGTCCTCCTTTTCTTCGCTAACCGAGGAAGAAGTATCTACACTTCTCCTCTCCAGTCACCCTACCACCTGCACGCTTGACCCCATCCCCTCACACCTTCTACAAGCCATCTCTCCCACACTTCTACCATCACTCACACACATCATCAACTCATCCCTCCACACTGGCACCTTCCCTACAGCATTCAAGCAGGCTCGGGTTACTCCACTGCTCAAAAAACCAACGCTAAACACATCATTGGTAGAGAATTACAGACCTATCTCTCTCCTACCATTCATTGCGAAGACACTTGAAAGAGCTGTCTTCAACCAACTAACATCCTTCTTGTCTCTAAACAACCAGCTGGATGTCAACCAATCTGGCTTCAAGAAAGGACATTCAACTGAGACTGCATTACTGTCAGTCACAGAAGCCCTACGGATCGCAAAAGCTGCTTCCAAATCTTCAGTCCTCATTCTCCTGGATCTGTCTGCTGCCTTCGACACGGTGAATCATCAGATCCTTCTGTCCACCCTCTCATCACTGGGCATCACAGGAACTTCACTCCACTGGTTTGAGTCCTATCTCACAGGTAGGTCCTTCAAGGTCGCATGGAGAGGCGAGGTATCCAGAGCACATCAGCTGACCACAGGGGTTCCCCAGGGTTCAGTTCTTGGTCCCCTCCTCTTCTCCATCTACACCACATCACTGGGACACATCATACAGGCACACGGTTTTTCCTACCACTGCTATGCTGATGACACACAGCTCTTCCTCTCCTTTCAACCAGATGATCCCACAGTAGCTGCACGGGTCTCAAGCTGTCTGGCGGACATCTCCACATGGATGAAGGAACACCACCTGCAGCTCAACCTGGCAAAGACTGAGCTTCTCGTCCTCCCTGCCAATCCGTCTCTACACCACGACTTCACCATCCAGCTAGAGTCATCATTAATCACCCCATCAAGATCGGTCAGAAATCTTGGAGTAACGTTTGATGACCAGCTGACCTTCACAGATCACATTTCAAAGACAGCTCGATCATGCAGGTTTGCACTGCACAACATCAGGAAGATCAGGCCTTTCCTAACTGAGCATGCAACACAACTTATCGTCCAGGCCCTGGTCATCTCTAGGCTTGACTACTGCAATGCCCTTCTGGCTGGACTCCCAGCATGTGCGACCAAACCCCTACAGATGATCCAGAATGCTGCAGCTCGTCTTGTCTTCAACGAGCCCAAGAGGGCCCACGTCACTCCTCTGTTCATCTCTCTGCACTGGCTACCTCTAGCTGCTCGCATCAAGTTCAAGGCACTGACGCTTGCTTACAGAACTATCACAGGCTCAGCTCCCTCCTACTTTCACTCACTCCTACGAGTCTACATCCCTACCAGACACCTACGATCGGTCAACGAGCGACGTCTCGTGGTTCCATCACAGAAAGCCACAAAATCACTTTCCAGAACATTCTCATTTACAGTTCCATGCTGGTGGAACGCTCTCCCCACCCTCATCCGGAATGCAGAATCCCTGACAACATTCAAAAAACAGCTGAAAACCAATCTCTTCCGTGAGCACTTAACCTTATAAAAAAAAAAAATTAAAAAAAAAAAAAAAAAAAAAAAAAAATCCTTTCCCTTTGAAACATCACTTATCAGGCTTATGCTACTCTGAATAATACCAGAACTTCGTATTTTGAGCACTTCCTGCGTTGTTGTTGCTTTTGCCTCTTTATGATGACTCGCTGAACTTAGTCCTAATTTGTAAGTCGCTTTGGATAAGGGCGTCTGCTAAATGACTAAATGTAAATGTATTAATAGTGGATAAAAGCAGATGACAAGTAAATTATAACCATAATTAAACTAAACTATACCTGTTCTATCTCCATACAGCATATATTCTCTGGCTCTGTGGGCATTATTGTCAGACTCCGAGTCGAAATGAACACCGCAACTGAGAGTTTCTGTTCTGATATCATCAGATGAGATTGTCCTGGCTCGTAGCGCCAGCTAGTGAGGCTCCGCCCCCTGGGCCGGCAGCAGCAGTTAATTTGCATTTAAAGGGATACACACTAAAACAGCGCATTTTTCTGAGCCCCCAAAAATGACAATTTAAACATGCTGTAACAAATTATCTGATGGGTATTTTGAGCTAAAACTTCACATACACACTCTGGGGACATCAGAGACTTATTTAACATCTTGTGAAAAGAGTCATAATATAGGTGCCCTTTAAACTCTGTCTGGATGTCTTATAAGCTGTCTTATAAAATACGCTGTCACGGATTGCTCTGAGACTTAAGTAAGATCCAAGCGCAGCTTTATTGGAAAATCCAGAATCGTAGTCATGCCAGGCAAATGGGTCAAAACACTTGCAAACAATTCACAAAAAATACAAAAGACAAGGGAGAATGTTCAAAAATGCAGTGTGACAATTACAAAACCTCAATGAGAAATGATAGAGAGAACATGGTATAAGTAGGGTGAGACAAACACCAAACAGGTGAATGCAATAAGTCATGATGAGTCCAGGCAAAGGATTATGGGGTCCAACTAATAGTTCATGGCTGAGTGGTAAAGGTCAGAGGAGTGCCCTCTAGAGGTCAACCTGGGCACACCAGCTGGTGACTGTGACATACGCTGTCAACTTGCAATTTTTTATTCCACCAGGAAAAACAAGTGTCATGTTTTTCTCACAGCAAAATCTTAGATCAGATCTTTGAAATCAAGCCGTCTCGTGTTGATCTGAGGTATAGTTCTTTACTTGGTTAAGCTTACTGAAGGCTCTCTCTCCACTTGCAACGCTCACAAGCAAGTGCAAAATATGCGCAAGGCAATGCACACTCCACTGAAAATCTAGAGCTGCATCTTGTAGATTTCATTCAAAAGCTCAAAATTATTATTATTATTATTAATTATACACTTAGTGAATAATAAGTTTAACACACCAGCAGCTCCAGAAAGAAATTTGGAAATGATCTAAAACAGCGGCAGGATCATTGAATCGGTAATTTGAACTCGAGAACCAAATAAGTTCTATTCATGAATGAATCATTCAGACTGGTTTTATCAACGGATTTCTCCTAATCATTTAAATGGACCGACTCAAATGATTCATTCACGAACTGGACATCATTACAACTTATTTCATAAACTCTACCGGGACAATTAAACCAGATGTATATGACTAGTAGTACATCGTACATTTTTATCGATTCCTCACAGAAAGTTGTACCAAGGCTTCGGAAAGCCTGAATATACATCACTGGGCTAGTTTTATTTTTGCTTGGTGATTTTACATATTTTTTGAAGCTCAGTGGCACAGGCACACTCCTATGTAAAATGATACCAAACATGAAAGGGAAAAAACAATAGATTCACAAGATACATCATATGTGGTATCAGAGCCGATCAGCCCTATACGCACACTACGCAAGGTGCGTAGGGCCCCGCAAATTACTCAAGGCCCCGCCTCCCCTCGTGTCAAAGCGCGTCAATCAATGTTTACAATATCGATGAGAAAATGAAGCGGAACTATCTTTCTGGTCACGAAAAGAGAGAGAAAAAAACACCATGAGAGTTAATTGCGGCAACAGTTATCAGGTAGACTTGTGTGCTCTCCTCTCAAAGTTTGATGTCAGCAAAGAACAGTAGGCTAAAGTTAAGTTGATGTGCGTTGATTAATTATGTTTAATAAACGACAAAGGACAACGGTGTTTGTTTATAAACTGCAGCTCGGAAAAGATAACCGCGTCACGCATTCATATGCGCGTGCATGAAATGAAACGCGCACTTTCCAGCAGAAACATCTGTTGTGAGTTGGGACCAGTACAATATGGGCGTGATGGCACTCCTCATTATAGTTTTAAAACAAGACGATGATTATCTAGTCGCTAAGTCAAGGTTTAGTTACAACTCTGCACTAATGCAATATGGAAAGCAATGTATTGACATTGACTATTGATAGGCTCCATTGAATTTAAAATGTTGATTGGCTGGAGATTCTGGTCAATATGGATGCACATCCCTCAGTAAATAATAACCATCAAGAATCAAGAGTATCAAGAATTACTTTTATCATTTAAAAACACAGTGACATGCTATGGCGCCATTTTAGCTTTTATTCATTCACAGGATATGCATTTTTGATATCAATAATTCAATTTGTACTATTTAAAATGTGAATTCTTGATATTAAGAATTAACTTTTTACTAGTAACAATGTCTTCTGATATCAGGAATTACATTTTCACTAGAACTAGTTAAAGGAGGGATTGTAGTGGGAACACTGGGGTGTCAGGTGTGACTGTGTGGCAATGGCAAATAGTTCATGGCTCACGGGTCAGGTATGAGGGCCCCTAAACAGAATTTTGCTTAGGGCCCCAGGGAGGTCAGGATCGGCTCTGTGTGGTATATAGGCATTTTTAGTGAACTTTCAGTGACTTGAATAAGGGGAAAGGAGAGAGAGTTGGTAGAGAAGGGGATGGATAGATAAGCAAGGAGATAAGTTTTTATCTCAACTTTTGCCTTAGCAGGAAAACCAAGTTTTACAGGTCTCCCCTGGCCCTTTGGGGCAAATTCTGACTGGCCACTTTTGGACATTTCATGTTTTGTTTTGGACATGTCATGTTTTGGACATTTCATTTTTGACATTTCATGAGTCGATGACTTCAGGAGTCAAGTAGTCACCTGAAACAACAGCATTTAGACAGGTTGAGCCTTAAGATGAAAGCACTGCAAAATGCACCTCTGTGACACCTTTAGGTGTGGTGTACTGCGCTGAGTGGATGCGGTAGCATCTGGACAGGATGTCTGCGATCCTGTTGATCGGGTTTGCTTCTACCTGCACTTGGTTGTGGTGGCATTCAGTCTGTGAATGACTTGTTGCACCAAGTCTGTTGTGTTGGTCTGTGTCCTCCTCAGTAGGCTTAACTGACCCTCTGAGAAGTCCTCAGTCACCTCTAAGCAGAAGGTTTGGTTTGACGGGCAGGTCAGATCTCCACAGGTTAAGGAATCATTTCACTGATGACGCTCCATTGCGTACGAAACACCTGGGCAACTTCTGAATGATGATGCAATAAGTGCACTGATGAATTTGGTGTTATTGTAAGATGAGAAGGGAGTTGTTAGATAAACACAAGAACATAAAATAACATGATGAACTCATGTCAAAAGTGCAAGCGGCTCCTTTTCAGAGTCATATATTAAGTGAGCTCATTTGATCACCATAGTCTTCACTTCCATTGCGATATCGTAGTGGAATTTAGACTTTGTCTAGATCAGGGGTCTCCAACACGTCGCTACTGGTAGCTCGCAGCCTGATTGGAGGTAGCTCGCCAATAATAAAAGATAGGCTAATGTGCATTGTAAATGTCAGGAATTTATCTTTTTTGACTCATTATTTTTATAAAAATGATTTAAATGATGTTTTATTAACAAGGTTCGGGAGGAGCACGTTCAGATAATTAACACAAGCGGAAAGCACTCAGCAATCAATAGTGAGAGGTATAAATACTCAGCAGTCTCACCTCATTCCATTGACAGTTTTTGCAGCATTTTAGTAGCTTCTTCTCAGCTCTGCAGCCATGTCTCAACGCCCAAGCTCTTCCTCTGACGAAGAAGCAAACTTTGCCAGGGAGGCACCTGTGCATTCCACCGGTCCCACGACCATACCTCCTACGCCGGATGTTGCACCTGAGCGCCAGGCTTCTTCTCGCGGCCGCACACCGGCCCGAACAGCCCTGCGCTCACCAAGGCGCCGTGGCCAGTCTTCACCGCCCCCGGCAAGACTTCCATCTACTTCTCCAGCTTCCTCCTACCGCTCGGCCGTTCCGACGATCCCACCTATCGGGAAATGGACCGTAGCCGGATTAAGACAAGCACTGGGGAATTCAGACATACAAGCTTCGCGGAAAATGAACAAGGCGGAGCTGTATGATCTGTTCGTTTCCTTACAGTCAACTCCCAAGACGACCCACAGGCAGAGCAAAGCCCGTAGGGCCCAAAAATCGCCTGCCCAGTCACCACTATCGTCTTCCCGCTCAGGATCCGGATCGCTTCGTCCACCAAGACGCAGCAACAGGCCTTCAGCGAGCCTGGGCCGCGCACCAGATTCCGCTATGGCATTCCCACCTCTCGATGAGGCCCAGCCCTCCACCATGGCTCCTGCTACCACAGCGCAGCAAGTAGCCGGGCCCAGCGGCCCCCCCACAACCACTCAGTCTTTTACTCCAGCTGTTTCTAACCCTTTTCCTTTTCAGTGGCCTCCAGCTCCCGTCGCAGACATTAGCACGGGGCTATCACCGATAGCAGCACAGGCACATCCATTTCAACAGTCTCATCCAACAGGTTACATCCCCGCCCACTTTCAGTGGCCTGCAGCTCCAGCAGCTCAATCAAGCACTGGCCCGCCTCCGTTTGCAGCTCATTCACACAATCCTTCGTATCCTGCAACTAACTTTCCTTTTCAAGCCACAACAGGTCATCCAAGCGTGAGGCCGCCGCCGACATTCGCAGACCCGGCTCACGCCCTTCCCAGCTCTATGTTACAAAAATCACCTTATTCTCTGTTCACAGCAACACCGATGCCCGTGCCGTCCAACGCAGTCGCCATGGAACCACCACCAGTATCCCAAAACATTCGTGCACAGATCCTTTCAGGTGCGGATGTAGATCTTTCCTCTCTTCTCTCTCTACTCCCCTCAGCCAAACCTGACCATCAAATAGATTGTGGGGATTTCTCGGTCACCCTGAAAAACACAAACACTCACTCATCTCGCATTCTTTCATTTTCCGAGTTTTCAATTGCTTTTTCCCGCTACATTGAAATAATCTGTTCAGCTTTCCCCCACAGGCGGCGCGAACTGAATGACTACCAATCTATCATAGCCGAACTCGCGCTGTCCTATGGGGGTGGGCATTTTTATACTTACCACCGACTTTTTTCAGCCAAAAGTGCCGTGCGAGTCGCACAGTGGAACCAGTGCACATACTGGGGCGCACTCGACCAGGATCTTCACAGCAGGGTGTTTCTGGGCTGTAAAAACATCACTTGCGCAGTCTGCAGGTCAGTAACACACACGACCACGTCGTGCCCGAAGGTTAATTCTTCCTCTCTTCCCTACCCAGAGAAAAGCAACGCTAGATCCACCAGCTATGTGCCGCGTGCTGCAACCACCAGCGCAAGGCAGGACTCTGCTTTTGACGAAAGCAGGCAGCCTTGTAATTTTTTCAATGCAGGCAAATGCCAAAGATCGCGCTGCAGGTTTATGCACATCTGCAGCTTCTGTGGCGGCGCTCATGCTCGCATTGTATGTCCAGTTTTCAAGTCTGTGAATAAAAAATCAAAAAATTATTGGGAGACTCCTGTAAATATTTTGCGCATGCACTTCGAACTAGCTCATCACCCGGATGCCGAATTTACTGATTATCTGCTGTCAGGTTTGAAAAATGGTTTTAAGCCCGGCTTAGAATGTCCGCTTTCCCAAAACATCATATGTAAAAATCTCCAATCCGCCCTTATAGAACCTGAAGTCGTAGACAAACTGATCAAAAAAGAAGTTGAGTCTGGCTTCATGATCGGTCCATTCGACAAACCGCCATTTAATCTGTTTCGTATCAGCCCCATCGGAGTGGCTACAAGGAAATTCTCGGGTAAAAAACGTCTTATAATCGACTTATCAGCCCCGCATAATTCCCCGTTCCCAAGCATAAACAGCTTGATCCCTCTCGACGAATTTTCGCTCAAATACCACGACATAGATCAAGCTATCGATATGATCAAAATCGCAGGTCAGGGTGCTTGGCTCGCAAAACTCGACGTCACATCTGCTTTCAAAGTAATGCCCATCCATCCAGGTTCATGGCATCTTTTTGGAGTGCGCTGGCTTGGGAAATATTATTTCGCAGTACGTTTAACATTCGGATGCAAAAGCAGCCCGAAAATATTTGATATGCTATCAGAAGCCGTTTGCTGGATCTTGTCGAACAACTACGCAATTCCTTACCTTATTCATCTGTTAGATGATTTTCTAATAATCTCGCCTCCCGATGCTATCCCAGCTGCGCACCTCCTCACGGTACAAAACGTTTTCTCAGAGCTAGGAATTCCTATCGCACAGGAAAAAACCATGGGCCCTGCAACATCTATCGAGTTCCTAGGAATTCATTTGGATTCAGACAAACTCCAAGCATCCCTCCCCAAAGAAAAAATCGATCGAATAATCCTCGTCTCTTCTACTTTCCTCGAAGAATCTAATTTTTCAAAACGCGAACTCCTGTCCCTGCTCGGACATCTAAACTTCGCAATGCGCATCATCCCGCAGGGCCGCCCCTTCATCGCGCATCTCCTCTCACTCGCGTCCTCCGTCCACTCACTAGAAGACCGCATTTCTATAACCCAAGCATGTCGCGACGAACTTGGGCTATGGATAACTTTTCTTAAACAGTGGAACGGCCTCTCTTTTTTCTACAACAACCTTGTTTCATCCCCCACCGACATCCAATTGTTTACAGACGCTGCCCCCTCTATAGGGTTCGGGGGTTTTTATCAAGGTCGTTGGTTCGCGGCTCCGTGGCCACCTCAGCTCCAGGACATATCTCAATCCTCAGCTCTATTCGAGCTTTACCCTCTCGTGGTAGCAGCTTTCCTGTGGGGAAAAGAATGGGCCGCAAGTAGCGTTTTAGTGCATTGCGACAACGACGCAACAGTGCATTGCATTAACAAAGGCCGTTCCCATTCACCCGCTCTGATGCCACTCTTAAGACGTCTCATCTGGATTTCGGCTTGCGACCAATTCATTATCATTGCTAAACACATCCCTGGGTCAAAAAACCAAATCGCTGACTCTCTGTCTCGTTTTCTGTTTCAGAAATTCAGGATGCTGGCTCCAGAGGCGGATCAATTCCCAACTCCAGTTCCTCGCTATTCAGAACTAATATTCCCGTAACCCATCCGTTAAAACCTCTGCTTGACGCATCACTCGACACTATCCTCCAAGCAGTATCTCCCAGGACCCTTCAATCCTATGTTACTGCTTGGAGATGTTTTAAAACGTTCCATGTCTCTTATAACTTGCCTTTCCCTGATTTTTCTCTTCTCTCAATCACCTCTTTTATCTCCTACCTTAATAGCTCTAAGGGCCTGCAAGTTGGGTCCATCAAAGGTTATTTAAGCGGCATCCAGTTTTTTCATAAATTGATGTACGGCGCTCCCTCCTCTGAGATAAACAATTCACAAACCTCACTCCTGATTAAAGGGATTCAAAGATCCCAGCCTACCCGTCCCGACGCCAGGCAACCTATAACGCTAGACATTCTCACCATTTGTATTCGCGCCCTTCGCACAGGCTACCAAACTCTTGATATCGCTCGCACACTCGACGCCATGTTTATCTTAGCCTTTTTCGGTTTTCCTAGATGCTCAGAACTCGCCATCACTTCCAAATTTGACCCAAAAATCCATCCCACCATCTCAGACTTATCAGTACTAGATGGCGAAACCATTTCATATTTGATCAAACAAAGTAAGACTGACCAAACCAAAAAAGGTCACTTCATCTACATTTTTAACCTCGCTTCGCAAATCCAACCATACCAGTCAATTCTGGCATATCTGCAATGGAGAAGTTCTCAGGCTAAATCTCCTCTGGAACCCCTGTTCTTAGATGAATCCAAAAAACCCGTGACACGTTTTTGGTTCCAGAAACACCTCAAATCCGTTCTCCAACAGTCAGGCGTTCCAGCAAAGAATTTTTCGAGTCACTCATTCCGCATCGGGGCAGCAACTTCAGCAGCCCAAAAAGGCCTCTCCCAACAGCAGATTCAACCCCTTGGGAAATGGTCCTCCGATGCTTTCCAAAGCTACATCAGGACCAACCGGTTCCATATTAAAAAAGCTCACCAAACCCTCATCGAGTAAAAAAAAAAAAAAAAAACTCTTTCTCTTCTTTACTGTCTCTTCTTTACTGTCTCCTCTTTCTGTCCAGCGAGCATTGGTCTCACAGCGGACGGAGTGAGAACTTCCCAGTGGAGCACTTACATTTTCTCTTTCATCCAGCGATGCAGTATGAGAAACTCCTGGGCAAGCACTCACCTTCCTGTTTCCTTTCCGTCCAGCGAGCATTGGTCTCACAGCGGACGGAGTAAGAACTTTCCCAATGGAGCACTTGCGTTTTCTCTTTCATCCAATGATGCTGCGTGAGAAAATCTCCTGGGCAAGCACTCACTTTCCTGTTTCCTTTCCGTCCAGCGAGCATTGGTCTCACAATGGACGGAGTGAGAACTTTCCCAGTGGAGCACTTACGTTTTCTCTTTCATCCAATGATGCAGTATGAGAATCTCCTGGGCAAGCACTCATTTTCCTGTTTCCTTTCCGTCCAGCGAGCATTGGTCTCACAGCGGACGGAGTGAGAACTTTCCCAGTGGAGCACTTACGTTTTCTCTTTTCATCCAATGATGCAGTGTGAGAAAATCTCCTGGGCAAGCACTCATTTTCCTGTTTCCTTTCCGTCCAGCGAGCACTGGTCTCACAGCGGACGGAGTGAGAACTTTCCCAGTGGAGCACTTACGTTTTCTCTTTCATCCAATGATGCAGTGTGAGAAAATCTCCTGGGCAAGCACTCACTTTCCTGTTTCCTTTCCGTCCAGCGAGCATTGGTCTCACAGTGGACGGAGTGAGAACTTTCCCAGCGGAGCACTTACGTTTTCTCTTTTCATCCAATGATGCAATGTGAGAATCTCCCGGGCAAGCACTCACTTTCCTGTTTCCTTTCCGTCCAGCGAGCATTGGTCTCACAGTGGACGGAGTGAGAACTTCCCCAGTAGAGTACTAATGTTTTCTCTTTTCTTCCAGCAACGCAGTGCGAGGAAATGTCAGAGGCAAGCACCCACCTTCCTGTTTCTGTAAACTACAACCGCTCCCGTTTACAGACCAACAGGGGACGTCAGCCGGGCAGGGAGCCGCCATTACGGGCCTTCCCGGTCAAGCATCCAGGCCTTCTTGAGATACCAGCCCGCCAACTCGGCACTCATTTGGGGGATCTTTAGTCCGGCGGCTGTCCTCTGCTTTAGCTTTGGGGGGAGTACTCTGGGTTCGGGCTGAACTCCGAGCTCGGAGCCCTCCCTCCGGACAGCACGCCATATACGCATTAAACTTACCCATTCATATTATATGTAAGTGTGAACTCGTGAAATGATGTTTTATTAACAAGGTTCGGGAGGAGCACGTTCAGATAATTAACACAAGCGGAAAGCACTCAGCAATCAATGGTGAGAGGTATAAATACTCAGCAGTCTCACCTCATTCCATTGACAGTTTTTGCAGCATCCCTCCACCACCCCTTCTCCACACTTCTAGTACTAAACACTTACATACGGGGGGAGTACTCTGGGTTCGGGCTGAACTCCGAGCTCGGAGCCCTCCCTCCGGACAGCACGCCATATACGCATTAAACTTACCCATTCAAATTATATGTAAGTGTGAACTCGTGAAAGGCTGAAATCTGCGAGGTTTATCTTTTTATAAAAACTTTGTCAAAACTTTATTTGAACTTGTACAGTACATGTTAGTAGATAACATGTTGCAAGACACTCCTAAAATCTGGCCATCATTTTTTATGTTATTATTTTAATATTTATGTAAACAAAAAGTGCATATTGATCAAATCAAAATCAAATCAAATCACTTTTATTGTCACACAATCATATACACAAGTGCAACAGTGGTGAAATTCTTAGGTGCAGTTCCAAGCAACATAGCAGTCATGACACAATGGATGAAACAATTTACACTTACAGATTACACCTCTAATGTAACTTCATGGTGGAGTTCTCAGAATTTGTAGGTGACTTGGTCACTAAATATGATCGCATCCTTATCTTAGGTGATCTAAATGTGCATATATGTTGCCCTTCTAAGCGATTAACCCCTGAGTTTTTAAATATCATAGACTCTTTTAACCTTCAGCAGTGGGTTAGTTATCCCCCACATATTCATGGACACATGTTGGATCTAATTCTATCATATGGGTTATCTGTAACTGAAGTTGAAGTTGTTGATTCTGCTATCTCTGATCATTTTCCTATTCTATTTAAAATGTCTCTTCCTCTGCTTTCTATTGCACCTGTCTCAAATACCACACAAGCGCGTGCATATTTACCCAATTTTGAAGTAGACTTTATTAAATTTTATAATGAGGTCAATCCGCTACTCTTTTTAGAATCATTTTTCCCTCCTAAATACGGTCTGGGAAGATACTTTAGGTCTCACTGCTCCCTTCAAGTCTTTTAAGCCAAAAGTTAAGTCCAATTCTGAGCCATGGGTCGATTATAGCATACGCTCGTTGAGACAGTCATGCAGGAAAGCAGAAAGGAAGTGGAAAAAAGACAAATTGCAGATCTTGTACGAGATCTTAAGAGACTGTCTATTGGTGTATCAGAATGCGGTTAAGAAAGCTAAGGCTTCATATTTTACTGAATTGATTGAGAAACATCACCGCACTCCAAAAATACTTTTCTCTGTCATTAATTCTGTTTTAAATCCCCCAATAAACTCTCTTCGCTGCCCGTCTTTGGCACTATGTGAGGATTTTGCTAGCTACTTTGGCTATAACGTTTCTAACCTGAGAGACGAATTTCAAGTCTCCGATCAGGAAATACCGACTGAGATGAGTTCACCTACTATTTGGACCTCTTTCAATCTTGTCTCTCTACATTCCTTAAAGGAAATAATGTTTAAACTTAAACCTTCCTTCTGTACGTATGACACCTTACCTCCTCGATATCTGAGACAATTATTTGATACTGTCGGCCCTGGGTTGGTGTCGTTATTTAATAAATCCTTGCTTGAAGGGGCTATACCTTCAAGTCTGAAAATTGCCTCAATTACACCTGTACTAAAGAAACCCTCACTCGATGCCTTCATGTTATCAAATTTTCGTCCTATATCCATTGTGCCGTTTATTTCCAAGGTTTTAGAACGAATTGTATTCTTACAGCTTCAGACTTTCTTAAATGACAACCATATCTTTGAAAAGTTTCAATCAGGGTTTAAAACTCTGCATAGCACAGAAACCGCCCTTACAAAGGTTCTTAATGATATTTATATGGGTACAGATTCGGGAGATTCCGTCATTTTAGTAATGTTAGATTTGTCTTCTGCTTTTGATACTGTAGATCACACGATTCTCATTTCTCGGCTGGAGTCTTACGTTGGCCTAGGGGGCGAAGTTTTAAGCTGGTTCAAATCTTTTTTAACTAATAGACGGTTTTCTTTAAAAATGGGATGTTTCTCCTCTTCATTCCGAAATTTATCTTGCGGTGTGCCTCAGGGTTCTGTCTTAGCTCCTGTTCTATTTTCTCTATATCTTCTTCCTCTGGGTTTCATTTTTAGGAAACACAATGTCTCATTTCACTGTTATGCTGATGACATGCAGATTTATATGCCTCTGTCTAAGAAAAATAAGAGTGCTCTTGACAGTTTGACAGCATGTCTTGATGAGGTTAAAGCTTGGCTTACCAACAATTTCCTATTCTTGAACTCAGACAAAACAGAAGTTATTATTTTTAACCCCTCTGAATCCAGGCAAATACATGATTTTGACCTTGGATCTTTAGATCTATCTCTCGCTCCACAGGTACGGAATTTAGGTGTGATTTTAGATAGTTCCCTCAAATTTGATAGGCAAATTAGTGCTGTTTTCGGATCTAGCTTTTTCTATCTTCGCTCTATAGCGAAAATCAAATCCTATCTCCCGAAACGCTCGTTGGAGACTTCGATCCATGCTCTTATTACCTCGCGCCTGGACTATTGCAACCCGCTTTATTTTGGTATATCAAAGTCCCAAACGGCCCGTTTACAGTTTGTTCAAAATGCTGCGGCGAGATTCCTGAAGGGAAAGAGGAAATTCGACCATGCGACCCCCCCTTCTGAGTTTTAGAATTGAATAAAAAAATTTAATACTGGTGTATAAATCTTTAAATGATTTAGCACCTTCTTATCTATCTGACCTACTCCATTTTTACTCTCCAACTAGAAGTCTTAGATCCGAAGCGAAACTTCTTCTTCAGATACCTAAAACCCGGCTAAAATCAAGGGGAGACCGAGCTTTCGAAGTGGCTGGCCCCACAATGTGGAACAAGCTCCCACTCTATATTAGATCGACTTCCTCTCTGTCTGAGTTCAAGTCATGCCTCAAAACGTATTTATTTACTGCTGCTTTTAGCTTACAATGATTGCTCCATTCTAAACTGTGTAGTATTATTTGTTACCAATTTTTATTAATGCTATTTACTATATGTACAGCACTTTGGTCGGCCAGTGGCCGTGTGTAAATGTGCTTTATAAATAAACAAACTGAAACTGAAACTGAACTAATGTGCGCACGATAACTCACAGCACCATATACACTATACAATATACAATAAATAATGTACAATACACAATATAGACATCTATACATACAATAAATACACATGCGAAATAAAATAAATGTAATATACAGTAGGTTAAGTTGAGGTGTTTTGAGATGCAGTATGTTTATGGGTTATTGATCACTTGGGATCAAGAGTTTAGAAATCGAATTGCTTGCGGGAAGAAGCTGTCATGGAGTCGGCTGGTGCGTGTCCTGATGCTGCGGTACCGCCTGCCTGATGGTAGCTGTGAGAACAGCCCATGGCTCGGGTGGCTGGAGTCTCTGATGATCCTCCGAGCTTTCTTCACACACCGCCTGGCATATATTTCCTGGTGGGAGGGAAGCTCACCTCCGATGATACGACTGGCAGTGTGCACCATCCTTTGCAGGGCTTTGCGGTCGCGGGCGATGGTATTGCCGTACCAGGCAGTGATGCAGCCAGTCACGATGCTCTCTACAGTACTGGTGTAGAACCGTGTGAGGATATGGCGGTTCATTCCAAACTTCCTCAGCCGTCTCAGGAAGAAGAGTCAAGTCAAGTTTAAGTCAAGTCAAGTTTATTTGTATAGCGCTTTTCACAATACAGATTGTATCAAAGCAGCTTCACAGTATTAAATTAAAATAATACAACAAAGTTTGTTTCAAGAGGAATTTATTGATTGATAAAATTAAATTAAATATCCCCAAAATATCCCCAACTGAGCAAGCCAAAGGCAACAGTGGCAAGGAACCGAAAAACTCCATCAAGTGACCTAATGGTGTCCTAAAACTCCATCAGGTGACCTAATGGAGAAAAAAAAAAACTTGGGAGAACCCAGGCTCAGTCGGGGGCCAATTCTCCTCTGGCATTTATGAGCTAGAGGCCGGATTGTAGTTTGAACTGTAGGATTATATGAATGCCTGGCTGAAGAGATGCGACTTTAATCTAGTTTTAAACTGGGAGAGCGAGTCTGAGCAACGAACAGTATCAGGAAGACTATTCCAGACTTTTGGAGCCAAATGTGAAAATGCTCTCCCTCCTTTGGTGGTTCTGGATATCCTAGGTATGACCAAAAGCCTTGAATTTAGTGATCTTAAAGAGCGCGATGGATTATAGGCCGATAGAAGATCCGTTAAATAGACTGGAGCTAAGCCGTTTAGGGCTTTATAAGTCAGTAGCAATACCTTGTAATTAATACGGAACTTTATAGGTAACCAATGCAGTGATGATAAAATTGGTGTTATATGATCATATTTTCTTGATCTCGTAAGAACTCTAGCGGCGGCATTTTGGACTAACTGTAGCTTGTTTATTGAGGATGCAGGACAACCAGCTAATAAAGCATTACAGTAATCCAGTCTCGAGGTCATGAATGCATGAACTAACTTTTCTGCATCAGAAACTGATAGCATATTACCTAGCTTAGCAATGTTTCTAAGGTGGAAAAAGGCTGTTTTTGTAACATATGAAATATGATTTTCAAAAGACAGGTTGCAATCGAGTATAACACCCAGGTCTTTTACTGTAGAGGATAAAGTAACAGGACATCCTATGATGTTAAAGTTGTATTGTGCGAGGTTTTGTGGGCGGTTTTTTGAACCGATAAGTATTACCTCTGTCTTGTCTGGATTTAATAAAAGAAAATTACGGATCATCCAATATTTTATATCTTTAACACACTCTGTCAATTTGGAAAATTTAGCGTTTTCATCCGGCCGTGATGAAATATATATTTGAGTGTCATCAGCATAACAATGGAAACTAATTCCATGTTTCCTTATAATATTTCCAAGTGGCATCATATATATTGAGAATAACAGAGGGCCTAACACAGATCCCTGCGGCACTCCATAGTTTACTGGAGTTAGGATCGATTTTTCTCCATTTAAATAGACAAAATGGTAGCGGTCAGATAGGTATGATTTGAACCAGCTTAATGCTTGTCCTTGAACACCAGTATAATTTTGTAGTCGATCTAAGAGTAAAGTGTGATCTATAGTATCGAACGCAGCACTAAGATAAAGTAAAACTAGTATTGAGATACAGCCTTGGTCAGAAGCTAAAAGTAAATCATTTGTGATTTTAACGAGCGCAGTTTCAGTGCTATGATGCGGTCTGAATCCAGACTGAAACTTTTCATAGATATCATTTTGTTGCAAGAAAGAGCCCAGTTGAGCGGACATCACTTTTTCTAATATTTTAGACATAAATGGAAGATTTGAAATTGTCTATAATTTGCTAGATTATTATGATCTAATTGTGGTTTCTTAATGAGAGGGTTTATAACTGCCAGTTTAAATGTTCTAAAGATAAAGATAAAGATGAGTTAATACTATTGAGGAGAGGCTCTTCCACTACAGGTAACACTTCTTTCAGTAGTTTAGTTGGTATAGGATCTAATAAACATGTTGTTGTTTTAGATGAAGTGATAAGTTTATTTAACTCTTTTTGTTCTATAGTTGTAAAGCACTGTAATTGTTCTTGCGGGGTGATAATTGAAGCTAAATTATAAGGCGCTGATGAGCCTTCTTTACAACGGCCTTGGTGTGGACGGACCATGTGAGTTCCTCTGTGATGTGGACACCGAGGAACTTGAAGCTGCTGACTCTCTCCACCGGTGCTCCATTGATGGTGATGGGGCTGTGTTCTCTGCTACTCCTCCTGAAGTCGACCACTAGCTCCTTGGTCTTGCTGACGTTGAGGAAGAGGTTATGCTCCTGACACCAGCGTGACAGAGTGTGCATCTCATCTCTGTAGGCCGTTTCGTTGTTGTCGTTGATCAAACCTACCACCGTCGTATCATCAGCAAACTTAATGATGGTATTGGAGCTGTGAGTTGCCATACAGTCATGTGTGTACAAGGAGTACAAGAGTGGGCTGAGAACACAGCCCTGAGGGGCTCCAGTGTTGAGGGTCAGTGATGAGGAGATGTTACTGCCCATTCTAACCACTTGGCGTCTGTTTGAGTGTACTAACCTCTGTAGCTTCAGCCGCGAGAGCTCTCTCCGCGAGGAGGGTGTAAGTTCCCTCGAAACGAGCATAAAAAGTGTTTAGCTCATCCGGGAGAGAGGCAGCGGTGTTCACTGTGGAGTTTGTGTTCCCTTTGTAGTCCGTGATGATATTAATTCCCTGCCACATGCTTCTAGAGTCGGTGGTGTTGAACTGTCTTTCAATCTTGTCCCTGAAATGGCGTTTTGCTACTCTGATGGCATAACTAGCTTGTTTATGCTCCTCCACAGTCCCGGAATTAAAAGCGAAGGTCCGCGCATTGAGTGCCGCACAAACTTCACTATTTATCCATGGTTTCTGGTTAGGGTAAATACGTTGTGACTAGCGTCCGCGGAGGAATCAGTGTCGCCCTGGCAACCAACACAAAACACCTGCACGTCTTCACTGCCGGCTGATCGGTCACAGCTGCTATCAATCAGCCCACAGCCACATAAGCAGCACATGCTGAGCAAACAGACAGACGCTTGTCTCGAGCCGAATGAAACGCTGGTCTAACCTTTCTCTCGGTTCTCCCCAGAAAGCAGCGAGTGACCGACAGCCCACCACTTTGGAGCACGTTTTGGACACCCACTTTCGATTGGACTGAGCACTGCAGAGCACTGAGAGCACCAGCCACCACGCACCGGCTTACCTACTTTCACCAGTCTTATTTTTTTTATTGTAAATAAATCCACCCTCCGGGGCCTTTTCACGCAGCCTGCCTTGTCGAGTGATTCTTCACCCCGTGACAACATATTATTTTGGTCGGAACAACGTCCTCTACGCACTTCCTGATGAAACACGTTACGCTATCAGCGTAGACCTCGATGTTGTTATTAGAGGCCGACCGGAACATCTCCCAGTCCGCGTGATTAAAACAATCCTGTAGCATAGAGTCTGATTGGTCCGACCAGCACTGGATCGTTCTGAGGGTAGGTGTTTCCTGTTTTAGTTTCTGCCTGTAAACGGGCAGAAGGAGAACGGAAGAATGGTCTGATTTGCCAAGTGGTGGGCGGGGGAGGGATTTGTAGCCATCCTGGAAAGGAGAGTAGCAATGATCCAAAATCCGGTCCCCTCGTGTGTTGAATTTTACGTGTTGGTGCTATTTTGGTGCTATTTTTTTTAAGTTGACTTTGTTAAAGTCCCCAGACACAATGAACGCGGCCTCAGGGTGCGAGATTTCCTGCTCACTTATTCTCCCATACAGTTCCTTTAGTGCCCGGTCTGTGTCGGCTTGTGGGGGAATGTACACAGCTGTGATAATGACCGCTGTGAATTCCCTCGGTAGCCAGAATGGTCGACACAGAAGCATGAGAAATTCTAGGTCAGGAGAGCAGAAAGACTTGATAGAATGTACGTTCCTCTGATCACACCAAGATTTGTTGATCATAAAACATACACCACCACCTCTACTTTTACCTGAGAGGTCTTTTGCTCTGTCCGCTCTGTCAGCCGAATCTGGAATCTCAGCAGACATCCAAGTTTCTGTAAGACAGATAATGCAGCAGTCCCTCGTCTCATGTTGGAAAGAGATCCGCGCTCTCAGCTCGCAGAGCTTGTTGTCCAAAGACTGAACATTTGCCAGTAGAATACTGGGAAGCGGGGGTCGATTTGCGCGCCGTCTTACTCTGATGAGAACGCCGGCTCTTCTTCCCCTTCTCCGGCTGCGTTTCCGCGGCCGAGCTGCCCAGACAAAGGGCTCCGCTGCCGTGTTTGTAAACAGCGGGTCGTCTTTGAAGAATATAAAGTCCGGTTTTCGGTGTGCGATTGCCGAACCAATGTCCAAAAGTGTTTGTCTGTCGTACACAATAAGGCAGACAAAATCCAAAACGAAAAACATAAGAACTGTAAACAAAACAACCAAAAGACTACTATGTTGTGGCGGAGCTCGCAACGCAGCAGCCATGCTCGGCACCATCTTGAACCATAATATTGAGTCATATATTGATGCTAAGTTTATTTATTATTTGCTGGTTTTCGACATACGACTTGGTGAATTGATTTTATTGTGTAGTATTAGTACTTTTAAAACAGGATGAGATAACCGTGATCATTTTGGTCACTATAATCATGAAATGAAATTTTCATGCCATTTCATCTCTAGTTATGATGCACAATAAAATCAACAATAGTTAGGTGTTTTTATAATATAATATGCAAAGTACAATTTTCTATATATATTTTTTTTATCTCTGACATTTAAGGGTGACATATAGGCATACAAAAACTCTTTTAGGTCTAAAACAGTTTGGATAGTTGCTAAGAGACATTATTTAAGAGATTTAAGTATTGCATTACATGAGTAGCTCTCGGCCACTTTCATTTTTAAAAAGTAGCTCTCAAATGAAAAAAGGTTGGAGACCCCTGGTCTAGATGAATTAAAGGAAAGGTAGCAAATTAACAATAAAAATGTCAATAACTAGTATATTTTCCAGCAGTATGCATAATTAAAATATAAAACATAATTAAACATAGAAATAAACAATTTCATAATTACAATTATAAAATTGTCTATATTAGTTGTTTTAATTGCAAATCATTAATGCAAACCTAAAGTTTCAATCAGGTCAATAAGAGAATAAGATTTACAGAAAAAGAGATTTAAAATCCCTAGTTTAGCTTTTGCAATCATCCTCTGTGCATTTGATGTACAGGCTATGTCCCACTCGATAATGCAGGTCTGACTGAGAATTGTGGTGTTGATTGATAGAAATGCCTGCATTCCAGATCCAACTCTAAATTTGTATTGTCATTAGTCATATTTTGTGGGTCCTACTAGTTTACAACAATGCGAATGACTGGACATAATAAACATTTTATAAAAAGAGACCAGTTGCTTTGCATTTGAATGTGGAATTTTAATGATTAGAAATTAAATCAACTGATGTGTGACTATAGCCATGCACACGTCCAATGCACATTACAGTGTTTACATACAGGAAGTTGACAAGACCGTAACGCTGTAAAATTGTTTGACACAATTGAAAAGAAATGATGAATGCTTTTGGCCTGGATAGTCCTATGATCTATGCCAGGTAGAGATGTTGTGAGTTTGTATTAGTGAGGGTGTGTTCTGTATCTTTGTGTATAGGAGATGGGTGGTGTCTATCCTACCATAATCTGTGGTGTATAATTTAGTTCCGAGGCTACACTGGGAGGCCATGGAGCTGCAGTATGAGTGCTATGAGATGTGAATTGCCCCTTGAATTATCTCCACACCCATCTCCTACATTTCAAGATGTGTGTGTCCTGGCTGATGCAGACAGGCCCAGACCCTTGTGGACCCTGATTCTGAAAAATGGCAGCCATCAGCCTGAAAGGGAAATGGACAGGGAGAAAAACTGTTTAATCTTAAACCTTTACACAAATTGCAAGAAAAGTTATCTTTAAGATGTGTGTGACCATCATGTGACAGTAAAAGAGCATACACAAACCTTATTCTAATATGGAATTGTATTGGAATGGTAAAGAGTGTTGGTATGTGACAGGAGGGCCTTCACTAAAGGATAAGATTTGATGAACAAGTCTAAGAATGTTCCACATATGGTTGAAATACCATAATTGGCCAAGAAAAATAACATTCTGGGAGTCAAGACTATAAAGGAGAAAGGATGCCCTCCCCTCACGGTCACACTCTGCAGCCACTCTGTGTGACTGTATGACTGCTGGCCTTTCCTTGCAAGAAAATAAACCTCATCAAAGACAATTGGAAATGTTTGTCTTTTATTCAGTGATATACTTTTGTTTGCCACCACACCAGATAGTTGTTGCAGATGGCTTTCACCTGCGGTTTTGTGCCATCACGGAAAAATAGTTTTAGTTTACAAAGACATGGACCTTTATCATGATCATGTTTCTGCAAAGAAAAAGGCCAGATAAACTGAGTGATAATGGTCAGATCTGACTGCTGGTAATAAATAAAGTTCTTCTGAAGTGAAGCGATGCGTTCGTGTAAGAAAAATATTCATATTTAAAACTTTATCGACTAAGATAACTAGCTACCGGCAGACGGCCATTCACAAGTCATCTTATGCCAAGTCTTATGCTAATTCAGACAACTCACGTTCAATTACTATCACCAGTCCTATTAAAATCCATTTTTTGTTGTTTATCATCCCCCAGGTCAGCTTGGCAGTTTCTTGGAGGAGTTTGATGTGCTACTTTCCAAGAACAAATTATGTGCCCTATGCACATAAACTGTACAGCTCTATTCTCTTATTGTGTGTCAAAAACAGAGTAACATTAACCTTATTTCTGCATAACTTCATTCTTAATATAGGCTTAAACTCTGAATTTATGGATTGTTTTTTACTTTAGTGCCTTTCAAGTACTTGACTTGGTGCACAATATGTAAAGTTGTTGATGTCACTTCTAAACTTTTAAAAAGACAAATGTATCTAAGGAGAAAATCTGAGCCTAGTGTGTGATCTTGTCTGAAACTTTGGAGGAGACGAATATAAGACCACCGGGGTCTTTAGTTTAGGAGGAAAATATGAGCACATTGTGTTTTTTAGATGTATAGTAGCACAGTGCTCATTCAGCAAATGCACAGCTAAACAGATGTGTTTTGAGTCTGGATCTGAATGTGACTTCTGTTGGAGCCCATATATCTCGTCTGTCTCTGCCTATCTCGCCTATTTTAACGATCTAAGCGCATGGTCTAAAGCAGAGGGCGCAAGTGCACTTAGAGTGTGTCCGAATCCACTTTTGCTATTTTAACAACGGGAAAAATGGTCGGTGCGTGCAGCGCATGGTCTATAAGGGTTGAATAATGGGTGTGTTTTAGGCGTAACGTGAAGTCTCATCTCCCATTCCCTTTAAAAGCAAGTAAGCGCTTGCGCCATGGCGGATTAGTTATTTACATGATGGAATTTGCAAACGGAAAGACTGAATGCGTCTCCAGAGCGCAAATGGATCTGCTCGTGCATGAGGTTAAAGCCTGCGAACAGACCATCTCGTTTATAAACGCCATCTAGTATACCAGCTAGTTAAATCCGACCTCTAGTTTATAAACGCCAGAGGAGAACTGGCCCCCGACTGAGCCTGGGTTCTCCCAAGGTTTTTTTTTTTTTCTCCATTAGGTCACCTGATGGAGTTTTTCGGTTCCTTGCCACTGTTGCCTTTGGCTTGCTCAGTTGGGGATATTTGGGGTTATTTGGGGATATTTAATTTATTGAATCAATCAACAATACTATTGATCAGCATTACCAAACGTGGACGTTTTCCACTAGAAACAAACATTGATGTATTATTTTAATTTAATACTGTGAAGCTGCTTTGATACAATCTGTATTGTGAAAAGCGCTATATAAATAAACTTGACTTGACTTGACTTGACCATATACTGGACAAGCCGAATACCACCATATCTTTATGTACAAAATATAAATCTTTTACATTGTAATCCTTTTATTTTTAATATTTGGTTAGTTTGTGTGCTGCTGCGCGTCCCTGTGTGTGTAATAAACTCAAAAGTTAAAAGTGTAGTTGATAATATTGCTCCTGTGAAAGTCAGGAAGAAGAGTGGCAGACAAAAAGCACCTTGGAGAAACTCAACAGCAGTGCAAAATATGAGAAGACAATGCAGAAAAGCATGTGGCGGAAGACAAAACTTGTAGTCCATTATAACATCTACAAAGACAGCATCCATGCTTTCAATATGATACTAGGCAAAGCTAGACAGACTTTCTTCTCAAATATTATAAACAGCAATTTAAACAACACACGCACTCTTTTTGCTGCTGTAGAGAGACTGACAACCCCCCCAAGCCAGATTCCCAGTGAAATGCTCTCAGACAGCAAGTGCAGTGAGTTTGCTTCTTTCTTCTCTGAGAAAATCAGTAATATCAGAAAGGTGATCAGCACATCCTGGAGTTGCGCTGGGGTCAGACAGATCAGACCACATCCGCAGAAAGTTACTATGTCTGATTTCAAAGAAATTGATGGTAACATTTTGGAAGAAACCGCACAGCACCTTAAAACATCAACCTGTGCTCTTGACACACTTCCCACATCTTTTTTTTCAAAAGTGTGTTAAACAGTTTAGAAGAAGATCTTCTAGAAGTGGTAAATTCCTCACTTCTCTCTGGGAGTTTTCCAAACTCCCTTAAAACTGCAGTTGTCAAGCCCCTCCTGAAAAAGAGCAATCTGGATAAGACCATATTAAGCAACTATAGACCGATCTCAAATCTTCCTTTCATAGGCAAGATCATTGAAAAAGTTGTCTTCAATCAGCTGAACAAATTCTTAAGCTCGAATGGATACTTTGACAATTTTCAATCTGGTTTCCGACCACACCACAGCACAGAGACAGCACTCATAAAGATAATAAACGATATTTGCTTAAATACTGATACAGGCAAATTATCAGTGCTGGTCCTACTCGACCTCAGTGCTGCATTTGACACTGTCGATCACAACATACTTCTTGACAAGCTGGAAAACTTGGTGGGGCTTTCAGGGATAGTCCTAAAATGGTTCAGGTCATACTTAGGAGGGAGAGGTTATTATGTGAGTATAGGAGACCATAAGTCTGAGTGGACATCCATGACATGCGGAGTCCCTCAAGGCTAAATTCTTGCGCCACTCCTGTTCAACCTGTATATGCTCCCAATGAGCCAAATAATGAAAAAGAACCAAATTGCTTACCACAGCTATGCAGACGACACACAGATCTACTTAGCCCTATCGCCTAATGATTACAGCCCCATTGACTCCCTGTGCCAATGCATTGATGAAGTCAACAGTTGGATGTGCCAAAACTTTCTTCAGTTAAACAAAGACAAAACTGAAGTCATTGCGTTTGGAAACAAAGATGAAGTTCTCAAAGTGAACGCATACCTTCACTCTATGGGTCAAACAACTAAAACTCAAGTCAGGAATCTTGGTGTTTCTCTAGAGTCAGACCTTAGTTTCAGTAGTCATGTCAAAGCAATAACTAAATCAGCATACTATCATCTGAAAAATATTGCAAGAATTAGATGCTTTGTTTCCAGACAAGACTTAGAGAAACTTGTGCATGCTTTCATCACCAGTAGGGTGGATTATTGTAATGGACTCCTCACTGGCCTTCCCAAAAAGACCATAAGACAGTTGCAGCTCATACCGAACGCTGCTGCCAGGATTCTGTGCAGAACCAGAAAATATGAACATATCACACCAGTCCTCAGGTCTTTACACTGGCTCCCAGTTACATTTAGGATTGATTTTAAAGTATTATTACTGGTATATAAATCACTCAATGGCCTAGGACCTCAATACATTGCAGATATGCTCACTGAATATAAACCCAACAGATCACTCAGATCATTAGGATCACATCAGCTAGAAATATCAAGGGTTCACTCTAAGCATGGTAAGTCCGCTTTTAGCTATTATGCCAGCTGCAGCTGGAACCAGCTTCCAGAAGAGATCAGATGTGCTCCTACAGTAGTTACATTTAAATCCAGACTCAAAACACATCTGTTTAGCTGTGCATTTAATGAATGAGCACTGTGGAACTGTTCGTCCGACTGTTTGTACTGTACTGTACTGTATTTTATTTTATTTTTATAAACTGTATTCTTATTTCTTTTTATTATTTTAATTTCTTCTATGTAAAGCACTTTGAATTGCCATTGTGTATAAAATGTGCTATATAAATAAACTTGCCTTGCCTTGCCTTGCCTAATAAGCTGAGTGTACATGCGCTGTGGACCCGCCTATAGGCACACATTACTAACACACTCTTTAAATAACAAAATAAATACTGCGCCATTGACTTTAGACCAGGTTTCAGTTGGTCAATGGTGTAGTCTATTTCTGTTGCCTCAAAATAGCAATGCGCCAAAAATGCACCTGAACATACCTCGTTTTCCGACCAGCACGCCCATGGGCGCACAGATGGGGCGCAAATGCATTTGCTATTTAAACAACGTGGCACACAACGTGGAAATGATAACTGCGTCGGACTGAAACTAGTAAAACACACTTGCGTCGCATTGCGCCGGGTGTGTGATAGGGCCCTTAGTTGTTTGACCTATAGAGTGAAGGTATCTGTTAACTTTGACAACTTCATCTTTTAATTCCAAACACAATGACTTCAGTTTTGTCTTTGTTTAACTGAAGAAAGTTTTGGCACATCCAACTGTTAATTTCATCAATGCATTTGCACAGGGAGTCAATGGGGCTGCAGTCTTTAGGCGATAGGGCTAAGTAAATCTCGATGTCGTCTGCATAGCTGTGGTAAGCAATTTGGTTCTTTCTCATTATTTGGCTCATGCAACAGGAGCGGTACAAGAATTGAGCCTTGAGGGACTCCACATGTCATGGTTGTCCACTCAGACTTATAGTCACCTATATTCACATAATAACCTCTCCCTTCTAAGTATGACCTGAACCATTTTAGGACTATCCCAGAAAGTCTGACACAGTTTTCCAGCCTGCCAAGAAGTACGTTGTAATCGACAGTATCAAATGCTGCACTGAGGTCGAGTAGTACCAGCACTGATATTTTGCTTGTATTTGTACTGAAGGCAAATATAATTTATTATCTTTATGAGCGCTGTCTCTGTGCTGTTATGTGGTCGGAACCAAATTGAAAATTGTCAAAGTATCCATTCGAGCTTAAGAATTTGTTCAGCTGATTGAAAACAACTTTTTCAATGATCTTGCCTAAAGGAAGAGTTGTGATTGGTCTGTAGTTGCTCAATATGGTGTAACAATAACGACTCGGGGTAAATGTGAATTAGCTCAAGAATATAGGGAATTTTGGAAATATTAATAAATATGACTCATGGTCATAATTCATAAGTCGCATGTACATTTATTTTATCAATTATCGAGATTACCCTGTTCTGTACTGTCTGATCATTACAGTTAAGAAGGGGGTATCCCTTTTCAAACTCAAAGAAAGTTTTATCTTCTGGCCACGAATATCAAACTTACTGAGTTTCTGAATTAAGACCTACTAAATGTAGTTTATATCGAGCTTGTAGCTTAGATCTTTAAAATTTCATTGACTTTATAAGGTGGGTTTTCAAACACAGAGACAATTAAAAGTATAAATGGATTTATTAATAAAATGGCACACACTAGAGATTATATAAACTACAAACATAAACGTACGTAAAAATGCAAACAAACAAGCAAACATTTAACCAAACAAAACATAAAACATAGCGTGATCAGAATGAAATGAAATGAAAGGAAGAAAGATATAGAGGGAAGATAGAGGGTAACTTGGTTCACAGACCTAAGACCTAGACACCTGGAACAGCTTTTATAGGAATCAATATACTTGCGAGTGCTCTTTCTGGTCAGGCTGAAGCTGATGCAAGAAGCGAGGATGGTGTCCTGTTTCTGCTGCGTCTTCCGGTGTCGCGGGAAGCTTGAAAGGCTCACTGAATGTAATGTTACCGAGAAAGTTCAGATTCGTCTCCCGGGATGGGAGAGGCTGGAAATCTTAGTTGCAAAGACCGGCAGCTACGACTCGAACATGGGTTCGTTCGATGGAGAAGGCCAGGGCCTCCTTCAGATGTTCCTTGGAGAAGCGCTGCGCCGGGGAGAAGAAGGTCCGAAGAGAGGATGAGTTGGAAGAGAGAGAAGAGAAGGTTTTGGACTTTTATCAGTGTCCCATGTGCCGTCCCCTCCTTCGTGTAGGACGAATCAGCTGTCGAGATTTTTCGAGCGGGAAGATTCCTTTGTCCGGTTAGACACGCCCACTCGAATGAGTCATGATTGACTTTAACTGGAGAGGATTTTCTCCAGACATATGAACTTATAAAACAATGCGCATCACTGAATTCTGCTATCGGAATTCAACTCCGTTAGCTGGAGAGGATTACAGAGATATCAAACGCGTCACATGAAGGTTGTAGCAATGCGAAGTTACAGGAGATATGCAGAATTACACACATTTAAAGTCTTGATTACCACATGACAAAATCGTAGACACCCCAATATGATATGGTCATAACAAAAGGCACCTCAGAAATATATCAACATTTTGGTAATGTCCTATGGTAAGTCAAGAGAAAATCTGTGTGGTGTGTTTGGGACGTGACTGCTGGGAATGTCTGCTTTCCTGGGTCGTAAAGTTTTATGGTCTGAGGTAGGGTTACAAAACCACTATTGAGGAACCTTCTTTAAAAATACCTTTCAGAGCCAAACACTCGAAGATCATAACTATATGATCAAAACAACATTAATCACACATACATACAGGAAGTTCAGATACACGTCTGAGTTACACACATTAAAAGAATGTTGTGTTAAACACAACGGATGTTTGTGTGTGTGTGTGTGTGTGTGTGTGTGTGTGTGTGTGTGTGTGTGTATGTGTGTGTGGAATGTCACGAGTCTATAAAAGTCACAGGGAGTCCGCGCTGAACTGGGGGGGCGACAGACACCCCGGCGCTGGTAAATTGCCCCGTGGGGAATTATTAACCAGTGCTGTTTGGACAAAGACGATGTGTTCGACATCACATGATTCACTTAATGTGAAAAGCAGATGTCATTGTTGCTACATGGTGTTACCCAGATTGTTCTTTTTCAGGAGGGGCTTAACAACTGCAGTTTTCAGGGAGTTTGGAAAAGTCCAAGAAAGAATTGAGTTCTCTTACGAGAGTACTCTCGTGTTGCGTAAGTTTAGCTTACGCTACGGGAAAACTCATTTTCTCGAGAATACTGAAGCCAGAAAATTATCCTTAATTTTCCAAAATGTAAAACGCATTTGCTGCAGCAAGCAGACATAGGCGAGACAGCTCGCGCGCCTATTGGCTGCTCTGCAGCAACTGCTGCAACCTATCAGTGCATCTTGGCATGACTCCAGCGCCAATGGGAAGCCTTCCCGTGGTACATCATGAACCGCCAAAATGGGTGTGGCCTCAAGCCTATATACCCATCGCCCAGGTTGTAATATGATTTCGTCTCCTTCAGCGAGTGACTTCACTTCGCTGGATCTCCGAGAGGAAGCCGCGCCGTCGAACAGCACTTCAGCGGGACGAGCTTGAGTTCGAGGACGCCGGCCGGATTCGCTGCCTTCGCTCGCCGTACCTGCTGCGCTATCCAGCGCCCATATCCTTTTCTCTGCTCCGTGTGTGTTTGCCGCCGCGACACACACGTTTCCTCTAAAAGAGCAAAGGCATTTTTAAATGCCAACCATGTCCTGCGGCTTGGCAGAGCCGTTCTCAGCGACGGGGACCACCACGTGCTGTGCGCTTCCTGCCTGGGAAAGGACCACGCGGACCACGCGCTCGCTGATGGCGGCTGCCAGGAATGCGAGTCATTGCCTCTTTCGACTCTGCGGGCTCGACAGGCTTTGTTCATCGTCAAGTCCACTTCTCCCATGCCTTCTGTTGGGCCGCGCTGTAAGAAGCGCTGCTCTCAAAGGCCACCAGAACCTTCGGTGAAGGAGAACTCGCTGGCGGTGTCCCCATGAGCCTCCTTCTTGGAGTCCCCCATCTCTTTCCTCGACGGCCAGCCCCCCGCGACGGTCGAGACGATGGAGCGGGATGTCATGGAGGATGACAGCTGCTCTCTCCTGGCGTCCGGGAGTGAGGAATGGTCGGGCTCTATCCCTGACCCCGCCCCGTCGACACAGGAGTCCAGCGTGAGGGCCTCGGTCGACGCTGAGCTTCTCCGCCTTCTCACGAAGGCCGTCGAGGACCTCGGCCTTGAGTGGACCACGCCCCAGGAGCCTGCGCCCAACCGGTTGGACGGCTGCTTCCTGACAGGACGCCGCTCTGCACCTGTTTCTAGGCCCGCTCCCTTCCTCCCCGAGTTGCACGATGAGCTCTCCAGGTCATGGGGAGCCCCGTACTCGGCCAGGTTGAGTCTCAGGTCTGTCTCTTCGCCGCTCTCTATGGTCGACGGCGCGAAAGACAGAGGATAACTCTCTGTTCCTCCGGTAGAGGAAGCAGTAGCTACGCACTTGTGTCCGCCCTCTGCTGGATGGCGGGCCAAGTCAACTCTACACATAAAGCCTGCCGGACCACTTCAGCCCTGATCGGCTGCGCCTACGCTGCCGCCGGTCAGGCCGCATCTGCATTGCATTCCATGGCTGTTCTGCAGATTCACCAGGCCAACCTCCTCCGTTCTCTGGACGAGGCTGGACCAACGAAGGAGTGTGTGACGGACTTGAGGAGTGTGACGGACTTGGTGCTCAGAGCTACTAAAGCCGCCGCCCAGGCCATCGGCCGCAACATGGCTTCCCTCACCGTCACAGAGCGTCACTTGTGGCTGACGCTGTCCGACATGTCAGAGTCTGACCGTGCCACCTTTCTGGACGCTCCTGTTTCTCCGGCTGATCTCTTCGGACCCTCGGTTAAAGGCTTCGCGGAGCGATTCTTGGAGGTGCAGAAAACGTCTCAGGCTATCAGACACTTTTTGCCGCGGCCATCCAGTTCTGCAGCAGGCCGTGCTAAGAAGCAGCTGCCCGCTCGAAGAACAGCGCCCCCACCGCCACCCGCCCCGCAACAGCGCCAAGCCTGAGATACACGCCAGCGCTCGCGCTCTTCTAGCCGTCGCAGACCGCCGCCTGCCCAAGGACCCAGACCCAGGCTCGCGCCCAGTTTCGAGCCTCCTAAATCTTCCTAGCCCTCCTAGGAAAGCGCCGATGGTCAAGTCCCGCTGCAACCGGAACACCATCAAAATCAGCGCGAACCGCTCTCTTAGTTCCCTCAACAGAGGCGATTCAAAGAGTGTACTTAGCAGCCAACGAGCCACTTCTTCAACTCGCTCGCCTGCAGACAAACGCCGTTTTTACGGCGACCCACATAAATCTCAAAAAGAGCATTATGTCTGGCCATATACCGGCTCAGGCCGAAGGTGTTTTGAATGTAGGAAAGGTGCCCACTGCCTAGTGCCAACCCCCGTACATAAACACTACCCTCTCTGTGTGTCACACTCATCCAGGGTCGAATACAATAAAGCCGGCTAAGGCCGCTCGACCAGGGTCGAATGCAATAAAGCTGGCTCAGGCTGCTCGACCACTAAGTGTAGGGAAAGTGCCCACTGCCCAGTGTTCGCCCCTACACACAAGCACTACCCCTGCAGTGTCTCACACCACCACAGGGCCATTTCAGTCAAATCAAATTGGGTGTCAAAGACAGTGAAACAGGGCTACTCACTACAGTTCGCTCGCAGACCGCCGCGCTTCACAGCCCGGGTCGAAACTTCTGTGAATCAGGAAGTAGCACACCTACTTCGTACCAAGATAGCGAATTTGCTAAGAAAAGGGGCGGTGGAACACGTTCCCTTGGCCGAGAGCGAGTCGGGGTTTTACAGCCGTTACTTCTTAGTTCAAAAGAAGAACGGCGGGCTCCGCCCTATATTAGATCTCAGACATTTGAACAAAGCGCTGATGATACGCTCGTTCAAAATGATCACAACCAGACAAATCCTCGCTCGAATTCGACCGGGGGACTGGTTTATATCAGTGGATTTGAAAGACGCCTATTTTCAGATCCAAATAGCAGCCCGTCACAGGCCATTCTTGATATTCGCCTTCGAGGGCCGGTCTTATCAGTACACCGTCCTTCCCTTCGGCCTGTCTTTAGCACCTCATACATTTACGAAGTGTATGGACGCGGCGCTCGCGCCTCTCAGACGACTGGGCTTGAGAGTCCTGAACTATCTGGACGACTGGCTAATTTTAGCCCAGTCAAAGGAAGAACTTGTGTCACACAAGGCATTACTGCTGGCCCATCTGGAATAGATGGGTCTCAGAGTCAACTGGGCAAAGAGCATTCTATCCCCCAGCCAGTATCCTTTCTGGGGATAGAGTTGGACTCCAGGTCTATGGTGGCGCGCCTGAAGCGAGAACGCGCGGCGGCAATCCAGCGCTTTGCAGCAAAATTCACTGTAGGGAAGAATCTTCCCCTCAGAATGTTTCAGAGGAGGATGGGTCTCATGGCCTCAGCCTCGACGGTGCTGCAACTGGATATGCTACGCATGTGCCCCTTTCAGCTGTGGCTGAAACGGCGCGTACCAGCGAGGGCGTGGAAGACAGATTTGCTTCGTCTCACGGCGAATCAGACATGCGTTACAGCTCTGAAACCGTGGATAGTACCAGACCTGTGTGAACTTGGGCGCTGCCTCACAAATCAAAGTAGTCTCGACAGACGCTTCCAACATGGGTTGGGGTGCCCTTTACGAAGGGACACCTTCCATGGGCCTGTGGTCAGATGCAGAAAAGCGTCTACACATAAACTGTCTAGAGATGAAAGCGGTCGAAAACGCCCTTCAGTTCTTTCTCCCCGTGTTAAAGAACCACCACGTTCTGGTCAGAACAGACAACACGTCAGTGGTGTCCTATATAAATCGCCTGGGCGGCCTCAAATCCCGGAACCTTCTTGCAATAGCAAGACGCCTCCTCATATGGGGCCAGAACAACTTGCACTCGCTGAGAGCGGCTCATGTGCCGGGTGTCCTGAACGTGGGCCCAGATATGCTATCCAGGGCCAAGCTCTCCCCAGGAGAGTGGTCTCTGCATCCCATGATATCTGGGACATTTTCGGCAGAGCAGAGGTAGACCTGTCCAGGTGGATAGTGGACGCTATCGCGTCAGCTTTTGCTTCCAAGGGCCTGGATTGCTCCTTGGGGGTTAGGGCCCACTCGACTAGAGGCATGGCCTCGTCGTGGGCATGGACAAGTGGGGTTTCACTTTATGATATTTGTATGGCAGTAGGCTGGGCCTCGCTGTCTACATTTATAAGGTTTTATAACCTAGAAGTGCCCGCCTTACAGGCCAGGCTGTTCTCAGTCTGATTATACCATATTAACATCATCTACCCAACTCAGTTTGAGTAGACTGTTGATGTGATGCAACGTCCTCTGGGCTTATGCAGTTTCAAGGTTGACGTACTGCCTTAACTGTATATATGTGCGCGCACCTATCTCATATTACCGAGTCGTTCCTCCCTGTTCTACCACTCCGTGTTTATTCCACTTACATGAGCCCCAGGCATACTGCCCTTGGGACATTAGTGTGTTGGAATTCCGCACGCACTGCGTTTTACATGGGGTTCCCGTAGCGTAAGCTAAACTTACGCAACACAAGAGTACTCTCGTAAGAGAACGACACTCGGTTACTAACGTAACCTCGGTTCTCTCTAGAGAGGGAACGAGTGTTGCGTACGCTGCCGTGCTTGTGCTGCATTATGGTTTCGCTTCTAGTCGACTGAAATCATATTGCAACCTGGGTGATGTGTATATATAGGCTTGAGGCCACACCCATTTTGCCGGTTCATGACGTAGTGCGGGAAGGCTTCCCATTGGCGCTGGAGTCATGCCAAGACGCACTGATATAGAGCAGCCAATAGGCGCGCGAGCTGTCTCGCCTATGTCTGCCTGCTGCAGCAAATGCGTTTTACATTTTGGAAAATTAAGGATAATTTTATGGCTTCAGTATTCTCGAGAAAAGGAGTTTTCCCGTAGCGTAAGCTAAACTTACGCAACACTCGTTCCCTCTCTAGAGAGAACCGAGGTTACATTAGTAACCAAGTGTCGGCATCCCTTACGGAACAAAAATATATTTCCATATATTTATGATCAATATATTATATGGTGTAAATATACTGAAATATTTTGCTTTATTTCCAGAATCAATCATAGGCTTATTCTTACTAGAGCACATACCTGTACGCACATGCGCACCCTTCAAAACCGGCAATTTAAATCTCTTGACAAACTAAAAGACATGATTGAAATTTGTCTATATTCAAAATGAAAGTATAGATTGTATTGAGTGTCAGCCTGCTTATTTTGCTCAAGATAAGGATTTATTAAGTCAACATGTCATACAAAAAGAAACTATGCTTCTAACCACAGGAGGAGAGATGTAATTCCAACCACGCAACTTTGCGATGCTGTTGCGAATGTTCGTTTGAGCTATGGTCTGGCAAACACAGACTTGTTGAAAGATGCTGATAACGAGAACTTGTGACCATAGTTGGCCAACAATGCTTTTGGAAGACGCATTGAAGGATTTGTGCAATCTGAATGCTGCACCCAAACTGACAATTCTAGTTTCAAAATGATAAACCTGCCAGACAACTTGTTCAGAAGTCCTTGGGTCCATTCCAGTGAGTGAAATTCAAGAGCCAGATCCAGTGAAAGAAATTTCAGAGCCTGCTCTTCCTGTCTGTTCTTCCCGAATTAGCTGACTAAGGACACCCGTATGTTCCAAACACCCGATTTCCGTCTGAATTGAGGTATCAACATACTTGTTCTTCACCATGTAAGTAGCCATCCGTCTGGCCAAGACAGAGAAAAAAAATCTTCCCTTCAACGCCCAAGAGAGAAATAGATCGAAACCCTCCATTATTGTCCAGGACAACAGGATGATGCCTTTTGCCCATATCCTATGCAATAGTTTCCATAACCTATGGAGCAACATCTGACATTTCTCGTATACTTTATAAGGTTTATAAGGTCCTGGAGCAGATGCTAATCGTGCTTTCTGTACAATTTCCAAGAGTTCTCTCCATTTTGGTTCACAGGTGTCAAACTCAGGTATTTCAGTTCGACTTTTGGGTGTGCACATAACGCTTGGCCCCTGAGAGCGTCACTGTGAGTCTCTTTAAGTAACCCTTCCACAATTTACTTAGGTCTGGTCAGTCTCCCAGATCTTCCTTCTACCAACAAAGTTCTGGTGAACTTATATGGGTCCTTCAAATAGTGAGCTCGCTCAATCTCCGAGACCTTTCGACCCATCTCAGGTTCCACAGTCACCTCCGCAGACTGCTTCTTGCAGAGCTTGCATCTGCTTCTTTCCACCTTCACATTTGGTCCTGTATCTTAAGGCCCTTTGTGTTCTTGCAAACCTTCCCGCAGTGGCACATAACTTCTCCTCAACTGTAAGTGTAGTTTGGGTAAACTTTTCTCATTATCTAGGTACATTCTGTGGCTGCTACCAGGGACATTGTTTTAAAAACATCAGGGGGTGAGCCCGAAACATAAGGGGCTGGGGGTGGTTGATAAGATAACATAATTTGATACAGAGTATAATGTATTTTTAGGCCTATATGCAGGGGCGGACTGGGCCAAAAATTCAGCCCTGGCACTGTAGCCACACCAGCCCACATTACCTCACAGACACGCACATTCAAATGTGAGGTAGTTAGTGGGGTTCGGGGGCATGCTCCCCCGAGAAAATGTGGATTTCTCGGACCTACACATGTGCATTTTAAGGTGTTTGAAGGCCAAAAAAAGGGGATAACAATAGCTTTAAAAGCATGTCAGTGGGCAGTAGCATAAATTATTTGTCAAGCAGATAACAGATTCTTAAATATGAGAATGAGGATAAATGCAATGGTCCACACTACAAAATGGAAATGCAGAATGTTTCTGCTCATTGTTGACAATACACAATCACATATTCCAAACAGAAATGGCCTTAAATGAGAAATATTTCAAGGATTATTTTGCATATATGTTACATTTCAATCAAACGCCAGTGGGCCAACCCACACACTGTCATAAAAGACTGTCTGGTGGGATTGTATTGGATATAATCTAAATCAAACTATTGTGTATAGGAAAAGGCCATTGAAAACTAGTTTGTGTATTCTGGAAGAAAAAAAAAACCTGTTTGGCATCATATTCATATAGCCTAGAGCTCTCCCGTTTGGCATCATAGCCTGGAGCTTGTCTTGCATCAGAACTCTCTGACCTCATTGGAACTTTTTAAAACATGCGGACGTGTTCTATTGTTCTCCAAAACAGATCATCCCGCCCCTAACTCACGCCATTGGTTGAGCGCTAGCTTAAATACTCTCTCGTCCTGAGACAAGTATGATTTTCCAGCAGTTCATTGTATGATCGTAAGTGGAGAGGATGACAGCTCGAGTGTACTGCGCTGTGTTATTGTGTCTGTCTGGATGCTTGAGCACAACAGAAGCTGCTCCAGGAACCACAGGTGAGATCCATGTTCTTTAACTCCATTACGCAGCCTGAAGAAATGCATAAACAATAGTTCAGGTGACCAGTGAAAAATGAACTTTGTAAATATATAAATTGTAATATTATCTGAGTCAGTCAATAGAGAAGACTTTTATATTGAAAGGGTTGACGCCTGTTTCACACTGTGCGGTGCCTATTTTTCCCGTACCCATGTTAACAGCTTTCACACTGCATGCGGATGTGGTCCGGTGTTGTGCCCAATTTCAACTCCCTGAAAATTATTACCGGGGGTCAGAATTCGGCACAACACCTGTTGCGTTTACAGCAGTGCAGCGATCGTTTCTGCACCGAGTCTATTTTTGCTGTGCTGCACGCGCTGAATTAAAGTAAGCTAATGCTCGTGGTCAAAATGAACTCGAATTGACATGAAAATGTAGTATCTCACCAACTGTACTATACTCACCAATTAATACTGCTATTTTCACAGTCATCTTTTTACTTTAAGCCTGGGGTAAAGCAAATAAAAGCAAAATTCTTACCATGAGTAGCACCGTCGGTTGAAGCGGTCAGCCGTAGAATCAAGGACTCGAACTAACCGTTTCATAAAATTGGTTACAACTCGTTACGCACTTTTTTTTTTTTTATGACACTTTTATTATAACCTTTATTTTACCAGGAAAGAAACACATTGAGATTAAGAATCTCTTTTACAAGAGCGTCCTGGCCAAGACTGACAGACACAGCACGTTTGAGTTTAACAAATAACATCCAACAATACATACACATATACACACACAAGTAAATCCAATTAAATTTCAATATCAATACATAACTAGCTAAAACATTTACAGCCCGATGTTTCATTCTCCAAATCATTTAAAACTACTTTAAAATTGTCCAACGGAACCAGTTTCCTCAGTTTCAATGTACTTTGCAAACAATTCCAGGCAGAGGGAGCAGCAAATTTAAATGCCTTTTTCCCAAATTCAGTATGTACCACTGGAACAGACAGTAAAAATAATTCCTGTGACCGGAGGCTATAGCTACAAGCATACTTTTTACAGATGTATGTACAAAGATATGAAGGAAGTAAGCCCAGGATAGATTTATAAATAAAAACATGCCAGTGTTTTTGTCTTCGGATGGACAACGCAGACCAGCCAACCCGAGCATACAACACACAATGATGAGTGAGGGTTTTAAGATTAGTTTTAAGATTAGTTTTAACACTAAGATCAGTTTAGGGATAAAGTAGATTTCTAAACTACTTTGATGTGAAGCAGATACATATGTGAAAAAACTTTACACATATTGCAAAACCACTGACTTACAAATGCTGAAACAATATTAAAGGTGCTCTAAGCCAGTGGTTCTCAACTCCAGTCCTCGGGACCCACTGCTCTGCATATTGTGTATGTCTCCCTTATTTAACACACCTGATTCAGATCATCAGCTCGTTAGGATAGACTCCATGAACTGAACTGAGTGTGTCAGATAAGAGAGACATCCAAAATGTGCAGAGCAGTGGGTCCCGAGGACTGGAGTTGAGAACCACTGCTCTAAGCGATGTCACACGTTTTTTAGGCCGACATTTTTTTTTCACATCCAGCAAACATCTCCTCACTATCCACTAGCTGCCTGTCCCCTGAACACACTGTAAAAAACGCGGTCTCTGTAGACAGGCCAGGCTCCACAAATGGCAATAAAAACAAACTGGCCCAGCCTTGGCCAGGAAACATAACAAACAGTGTTCCAGCCAATCACAGACAAGAAGGCGTGCACATTAAGGGGGGTGTGGGGAGTGGAGGAGAGAGAAGCATGAAGAGGGAAGTTAGCTAGAGGAGAGATGTCCTAACAACGACTAACGTTAAAATTGTATATTCTTGAGAATTTTGATATGGCCGACACACGATCAAAGAGACGACGTTCCGATGAACAGATAACAAAGAATAGGGAAAAGGAGAAGGACCTTACATCGTCCCGAATTTACATCGGAAAAAGCGTTCAAAAGGTGGCGAGAACTCCGCCAGCAGAAGAGCTTCCAATCCGACATTCAGGTGGCTCTGTTTTTGCTGGACAGGTGGGTAAATCCAGTTAGTTTTTTCTAAATGGTTCATGACTGTTTTAGGAAGCATGGAAGGGAGGGGACGGGATGTGGAGGAGGGAGGGTCGAGCTAGCCTCCGTTTTGTTTGACAATACTTCGAACGTCAACAAGAAGTGACGTCACCCAACATCGCTTAGAGCACCTTTAACCATGGCCAGACTTCAGTTAGGCCTATATGCCAGTCAGCAATTATTAGCCACATTTCCACTCTCTGCGAGCGAGTGCTATTTTTTTTAAACAGGCCAGCCTTGGCTAATAGCCTCTGACTGCGAGCTTCGATGCCATAATCAAATGGCGTAAACTTATATTTATCATTATTTTACATAGAAATACACACAGTTGAATCGCATCTGCACCATTGTAATCACAAGGCTATGGCTACATGTTTTTGTTTTTACCGATAAAAGATTTACATTTAGAAAGATCTTGATAAATTCTCACATGTTCATGTGTAATTTCTTTACAGAGAATGATGATTTCTGTTAATTTTCAACTAAATATGCAATCTGAAGAGTTTTAAGCGCTCTGTTCCGTCTCACTGCCATCACACTATAGTGGGGCAGAAATGTCATCAAGATGATAAAAATACCCATTTAGTCCCTGTTTTTATATTCACAACATAAGCAAATGAGTTATCATCACACAAGCAAGAGTGACAGATATGACAATAAAGTAAAAAAAAATACTGTTCATCTCTGCCTTAATTGCTCAGTGTTATTTCATGGTTTTGATCTTCTCTCAACTCAGAGCACATCCAGTACTTTATTGTATTAATTATATATCACTGATAACCTTGCACTAGGCTAGGCATGGCATGTTAATGCATTAATTGTTCTAGGAAATTCAAAGCATATTTACATTTTTGTGTATTTTGTGATCCATAATGTTGAGATCATTTGTAGCGTAGCTAGGGTCCAAACATATACTCAAGCTCTTGAGCTCTTCTGTAGTGGCCGATCATTCTCCGGGAAGCTGGCGGTCGTACCGTTCAGTCGTTCGAGACTTCTCTGGAAGATACAGATGCTGTGTGTGTGTGTGTGCGCGCCGCCTTCTCTCAGTGAGTTTCAATTAGTAATGGACAATAATACTAGAGGTCTTTCAAAAGAAACACACACACACACACAAAAAAATTGGTGCAGAAACCGTTTTAGATCAGAAATTGCCGCATTAACCAGGCCAGAACTCTTGTATAACCAGGCCAGAAACAGACTGACAAAGGAGATCAGAGTTGCTAAAAGAAGCTACTCTGAAAAGCTGAAAAACCAGTTTTCAGCCAACGACCCGGCATCAGTCTGGAGAGGCCTGAGGAACATCACCAACTACAAATCACCATCCCCCCGATCTGTGGAGAATCAACAACTGGCTGACACTCTCAATGCATTCTATTGCAGGTTTGAGAAGCCCAGACTCACACCTCACACCCGCTCTGATGTGCACTTCACACATCCACCATCACCTCCTGCAACCCCTCTCCTCCCCCCTTCTGCCATCCAACCTGAGCTTAAGGTCTGTGTGGAGGACGTGAGCCGAGTCTTCAAAAAACAGAAGACTAGGAAAGCTTCAGGCCCAGACGGCATCTCATCTGCTTGTCTAAAAGCCTGCGCTGACCAACTGGCCCCAGTCTTCACGCAGATCTTCAACAGATCATTGGAGCAGTGTGAAGTTCCCTGCTGCTTCAAACGCTCCACTATCATTCCGGTTCCCAAAAAACCTAAAATCACTGGACTTAATGACTACAGACCTGTCGCTCTCACGTCTGTGGTCATGAAGTCGTTTGAAAGACTGGTGTTGGCCTATCTGAAGGACATCACTGGACCCCTTCTGGATCCCTCAGTTTGCTTACAGAGCAAACAGGTCTGTGGATGATGCAGTCAACATGGGACTGCACTATATCCTGCAACATCTTGACAGACCTGGGACTTATGCACGGATCTTATTTGTGGACTTCAGTTCGGCCTTCAATACCATCATCCCTGATCTTCTCACAGCCAAACTGACTCAGCTCTCCATGCCATCCTCAATCTGTCAGTGGATCTCCAGCTTCCTGACAGACCGGCAGCAGCGAGTGAGACTGGGGAAGCTCACATCCAGGACCCTCACCATCAGCACTGGCGCCCCCCAAGGGTGCGTTCTCTCCCCACTGCTCTTCTCCCTGTACACTAATGACTGCACTTCTAAAGACCCCTCTGTCAAGCTCCTGAAATTTGCAGACGACACCACCGTCATCGGTCTCATCCAAAATGGTGACGAGTCTGCTTACAGACTGGGGGTTGAACAGCTGGCTGTCTGGTGCAGCTATAACAACCTTGAGCTGAACACGCTCAAAACAGTGGAGATGATTGTGGATTTCAGGAGAAAATCCCCAGCACTCCCCCTCTCACCATCATGAACAGCACTGTGGAAGCAGTGGAGTCATTCAGGTTCCTGGGCTCTACCATCTCTCAGGACCTGAAGTGGGCAAATCACATTGACTCCATTGTGAAAAAGGCCCAGCAGAGACTGTACTTCCTTCGCCAGCTGAAGAAGTTCAATCTGCCACAGGAGCTGCTGATCCAGTTCTACTCAGCCGTCATTGAGTCTGTTTTAAGCACTTCCATCACTGTCTGGTTTGGTTCAGCTACCAAATCGGACATCAGGAGACTACAACGGACAGTCCGGACAGCAGAGAGGATTATTGGTGCCCCCCTGCCAACCCTCCAGGACCTGTACTCTTCCAGAGTGAGGAAGAGAGCAGGTAAAATCATCACAGACTCCACTCACCCTGGACACCCCCTGTTTGAACTGTTACCGTCAGGACGGCGACACAGATCACTGGCCACAAGAACATCCAGGCACAGGAACAGTTTCTTTCCACAGGCCATTTCCCTTCTGAACACTTAACATGCCCCCCAAGGCATATGCCTGCAAGTGCAATACTCCCACTGTCTAGTGCAATATTCTCTAACTCAGGTGATATTTATATTTATATTATTCATACTACTCAAAATACTGTAAATATGTTCATAATCTGTAACATGCACTAGACTCCCACTGTCTAGTGTAATATTCTCTAACTCAGGTGATATTTATATTTATATTATTCATACTTCTCAAAATACTGTAAATATGTTCATAATCTGTAAATGTTTATTCAGACTAAACCCAACTGTGACCCCTTTTTTTAACTTTTTATACTATTTTATTTTATTTTATTTTTTTATATATTTTATTCTTAGAATTTGTATTACTATGTTTCTTGTTGTATTTGTATTTGTATATGTGCACTGGAAGCTTCAGTACCAAGAAAAATTCCTTGTGGGTGCAAGCACACTTGGCAATAAAGCTCTTTCTGATTCTGATTCTGATTCTGATTCTGATTACATGTCCATATCACTTTGCCAAATGATTTCAGTTATTTCAAAGGTCCTTACAGCCTAGAACAGCAAAATAACCAAAAACCCCAGTGAAAAAGACATTCAGCATTCAGTGATTTGGCTTCTCTGTCATGTGTCTGTATAACAGTAAAGCCAGGAGTGTGTCCAAGCACAAAATATGAAGCAGCTATGTGTGCCCTGATAAGTTTCGTGTCGTGTGCCGATGACAGTGACTGTGCCAAGAATGAGAAATGCTGCAGCAATGGATGTGGACTTCAGTGTACGGCTCCAGTTACAGGTATTACATTACATTGTTACATTATATTACATCATATTATGTGCGGTCAATTGATACAATTTAACTAATTAATCGCATATTTTCTGTAATAAAGCGCAATTGAACCCCCTTCTTCCAGTTGAATGCATTTCCCTGAAAACGCATTCAACTGGAAGAAGGGGGTTCAATTGCGCTATATATTATATAACATAACTACTTTAGCTATTATATTTATAATTGCTCTACTTTATTATATATAATATAATATAATATAATATAATATAATATAATATAATATAATATAATATAATATAACTACTATAATGGCATCTTTTTATGAAAGAAGGCATCACTGATACCAATACTGCTCCTGATGTCTGTAAAATTGATTTTTCTTCTTCTTAATTTTAGTCAAGCATTACAGTGTAATTGAAAGCTATCAATTTTAACATTTATTGGGCTTTAAAAAATATAACAACTAAAATAATTTAAGTTAACTTAAAACAATCTTCACAAAAACTCATATTAACATCATTTACCTGTGCTCTTCAATAAATCAGGGCTATTTTTTTCACTGTCTTGTGTCTGTATAACAGCAAAGCCAGGAGTGTGTCCAATCACAAACGATGGAACAATAATGTGTAAGAGGAAGGGTGAAGAGTTGTGTGCCAGTGACAGTGAGTGTCCCGACAATCAGAAATGCTGCAGCACTATGTGTAATGGACTTGACTGTATGGCTCCAGTTACAGGTATGATATTTAATTTAATTATAGGCTTTCAGCATTACAGTAATTGAAAGCTATCAATTTTAAAATTGTATTAGGCTTTAAAAAAATATATAACTTATAATTTAAGTGAACTTAAAACAATCTTCATAAAAACTCGCAATAAATGTCACTTCACCTGTGCTCTTCAATATATCAGGGCTATTTTTTATTTTTTTATTTTTTCCTCTGTCATGTGTCTGTATAACAGTAAAGCCAGGAGTGTGTCCAAGAACAAACAATGAAGTAGTAAGCTGTAAGTGGAAGGGTGAAGAGTTGTGTGCCGATGACAGTGAGTGTCCCAACAAGGAGAAATGCTGCAGCACTGCATGCGGTGGACGTCAGTGTACGGCTCCAGTTACAGGTATTATATTACATTACATTACATTATATTATGTGCGGTCAATCGATACAATTTAACGAATTAATCGCATATTTTCTATAATTAAGCACAATTGAACCCCCTTCTTCCGGTTGAATGCGTTTTCAGGGAAACGCACGGCTAAAGTAGTTCAAGGCAGGTCTTGACCGTATTACATGTCTATAACACTTTGCCAAATGATTTCAGTTATTTCAAAGGTCCTTACAACCTACAACAGCAAAAGAACCAAAAACCCCTGTAAAAAAGACAGTGACAGTGGATTTTTTTACCGTGAAAAATTAATTCAGCATTCAGTGATATGGCTTCTCTGTCATGTGTCTGTATAACAGTAAAGCCAGGAGTGTGTCCAAGCACAAAATATGAAGCAGAAGTGTGTGCCTGGATACGTTTCATGTCGTGTGCCGATGACAGTGACTGTGCCAAGAATGAGAAATGCTGCAACAATGGATGTGGACTTCAGTGTATGGCTCCAGATACAGGTATTATATTATATTATATTATATTATATTATATTATATTATATTATATTATATTATATTATATTATATTATATTATATTATATTATATTATGTGCGGTCAATCAGTATTTCAAATATTTGTATAATGGCATCTTTTTATGAAAGAAGGCATCACTGATACCAATACTGCTCCTGATGTCTCTATGAAATTGATTTTTTTTCTTAATTTTAGTCATTAATTATAGGCTTTCAGCATTAGTGTAATTGCAAGCTATCAATTTTAACACTTATTAGGCTTTAAAAAATATAACAACTAATATAATTTAAGTGAACTTAAACAATCTTCACAAAAACTCATATTAACATCACATTTACCTGTGCTCTTCAATAAATCAGGGCTATTTTTTTTCACTGTCTTGTGTCTGTATAACAGCAAAGCCAGGAGTGTGTCCAATCACAAACGATGGAACAATAATGTGTTTCGTGAAGGGTGAAGAGTTGTGTGCCAGTGACAGTGAGTGTCCCGACAATCTGAAATGCTGCAGCACTATGTGTAATGGACTTGACTGTATGGCTCCAGTTACAGGTATGATATTTTATTTAATTATAGGCATTCAGCATTACAGTATAATTGAAAGCTATCAATTTTAAAATTGTATTAGGCTTCAAAAAAATATAACAACTTATAATTTAAGTTAACTTAAAACAATCTTCATAAAAACTCATAATAAATGTCACTTCACCTGTGCTCTTCAATATATCAGGGCTATTTTTTATTTATTTTTCTCTGTCATGTGTCTGTATAACAGTAAAGCCAGGAGTGTGTCCAAGAACAAACTATGAAGTAGTAAGGTGTAAGAGGAAGGGTGAAGAGTTGTGTGCCGATGACAGTGAGTGTCCCAAAAAGGAGAAATGCTGCAGCACTGCATGCGGTGGACGTCAGTGTACGGCTCCAGTTACAGGTATTATATTATATTATATTATATTATATTATATTATATTATATTATAAAACGGTTAGCTGTGTTTTATTCACGATAAAACACGGCTATGACCGCTTCATCCAACGGTTCTATGTATTACTACACAACACCCCTAGCAACCACTCTTAGCAACTTAAACACAGAGCTGCCAACTCTCACGCATTCAGCGTGAGACTCACGCAATTGACACCTTTCACACGCTCTCACGCCACACATCCATTTTCTCACACAGAGACAAATCACCAAGCAAAGAGGACACTGACACCGACAGACAAGACAGAGCAGGTTACTTATGATAGGAAACTAATTCTCAGCTCTCAGATTCTGTCAATTTTATTATGAAATTCAGACAATAAATACCATTTTGGCGCTTTTAAATGTGACATCGCTGTAGCACCTCAGTTCAAGCGGCACGTGAACCGATCATCTCTCTTTACTACTAGTTAATAGTAAATAAACTATAATAGGTAGGTTGAAAGATACAGTACAACTTATCAATGTAAATGCGTCATACATACTTTTTGATCAATCAGTGTTTTTCAACCGCGGAAAGAGGTCAATAAAACAGCTGGAGAACAATGTCACACATTTACCTCAGGAAAGCCATTAAATGACCATAGCATGTTAGTTGGCTAGAAAAATTTGTATTTTATAATATATTCAGGGCCGGCGCTAGCCATTTGGGTGCCCTAAGCACAAATGCTTGGTGGTGCCCCCCCCACCCCCCCCCACCAAGGGAATAACAACCATTCAGAATTTCTTAGTTAGGTTCTCTTTACTTCCAAAATAACTGCTGCAAATAAATAATTTTACATTAACAATGGCACCAAACATGAAAAGAAATAAATAATATAAAGGTTAAAATTATAAATACCAAATACCACCACAATTACTAAAAACACAGATTTGGAACTGAACAATGTAAACACAGAAAGTTAAAAGTGCAAAGGTCAGGCACAATATAATAATTCTGTACATAATTTGACAACTCTGTGAATATGAAAATATACAAACACTGAGATTGTGGGGGTTTTTTTTCTTCTAATTGCAGTTTCAAAGTAAAAAAAAAAAAAAAAAAAGATTTTAGCCATGCAGGGCTAAAGCCCCGGATCTTTTGCACTACTATAGCGACGCCCCTGGACATGCATACGCATAGGCGTAATTTGCGGGTAGGACATGTCCCCACCACTTTTGAAACATCTCGCGGCACGAATGTACCAATACAAACAAACAAAACATCTCCAGTTAACCAGCAGAGCATTCATTTCATTCGTTTTTTAAATAAGAGTCGATCTAGCGCTGAAATGTGTTTTTTTTTTAAATCAACTGATCAAAGTGCTCGTTGCCGAGCGATCAGTGGCGCGGATACTATGTTTGTTTCTGGCTCGCGCACAGCCTTCACTCAGACGCGCGTTTCAATCCGTTGTGGAGAGACTCTCTATTCGCTCCGGTACAATTAGAAAACAAAAAGCACAAAAAGTGTCCCTGCCTGATATACAACCACTAAAAAACATAATCGGTTTTGATAAAAAAAAAAAAAAAAAAAAACGATATGAGTGCGGATTAGAACTCAGAACCTCTGACACGCTTGGCAAAAATTCTACCACTGGATCACTTAAATACACACATAATTTTCGTCGGATCAACATATAATAGGCCTCATTGAACGACCACTTAAACCCAATATTAACATGCTTTAGACATATTTTATTTGTTATTTATACTAGTACCCTATTGTGATGATTTTTCACGACCCAGATTTTTTGGTGCCCCCCCAAGCACTTGGTGCCCTACGCGCAGTGCGTGATGTGCGTGTGCGGAGCGCCGGCCCTGAATATATTTAGTATTAGTAGCCTATAAATGAGTATTTTGCTAAATATGTGCACTATATTACATATTTATTATTTTTACTTGTATCATTAAAATATTATAAAGTTATTATAATAAAAACCGCAGTATATTTAATTTGAGTTGTTATTTTTAGCCTTTAATAAAACCAGCTGACAGAGCTCTCTGTAGCCTGTTTACAGCATTTCACGAGTTCACATCTACATATAATTAGTACAATAAGTTTATGCGTATTTGGAGTGCTGTCCGGGGGGAGGGCTCCGAGCTCGGAGTTAGGCCCGAACCCAGAGTACTCCCCCCAGTTGGTAAGTGTAGATGGAACTGGAAGTGAGGAGATGGGGTGGAGGAGGGATGCTGACAAACTTTCAATGAACAGAGATAGGTCTGCTGTGAATTTATACTCTGTCATTGAGTTGATTACTGATTAATCTCCAGCTGTGCATAATTTGGTTAATTATCTGAACCTGCTCCTCCCGAACTTTGTTAATAAAACATCATTATGTGAGAATTTCTTTCTTGAGAAAAATGAACATGTATCTACTGTACTATTTATCCAAATGAATCGATATTGAATCAAGATCGGAATCAAACCACAATAATTGAATTGAATTGAAATTGTAAAAATTGTATCAAGCAATAATAAAAGCAATAGCCAGTCATTGCACCAAGCACATCATAACATGTTGTCACTAAACTTAAAGGGATACTCCACCGTTTTTTCATATTAAACTATGTTATTCCCTTAACTAAGACGAGTTGATACATACCTCTCTCATCTCAGTGCGTGCACTCAATCGCTCTGGCGCGCGGTGACACTCTGATAGTACTTAGCTTAGCCCAGTATCTGTATCAATGGTATCTGACAGCAATAAATTTAGAAGTGACCAAACACATCAACGTTTTCCCTATTTAAAAACAGTTACACGAGTAGTTATACGATCAAGTATGGTGACACAAAATAAAACGTGGCGCTTTTCTAAGCGGGTTAAAAAGGATAACTATAATGTATGGTGGAATAGCACTTTTTGGGAGTAATTCGACTCAGAAAATCACGCCTGATCCTCTTCCTCTCACTTCTGTCAATAGTGAGAAGAGGATCAGGCGTGACTTTTTACTGCTTTTTACTATTGAGTGCACGCACTGAGATGAGAGAGGTATGTATCAACTCGTCTTAGTTAAAGTCCGCGTGAACCGGAAGTTGCAAACGACTTTTCTCCAGTGCTGTGACGTATTTCCCAGTGAAAAGGAATATTGAACAGAGGGCAGGGTTTTACTCTAGCGCTCCTCCTCTCCATCTCTCGCTCATTACAGACTAACGATTTGAGGGGAGTGGTTAAGCGTTTCCCAACCCAAGTCCTCAAACCTACGTCATCAGGGAAGGTCCTCCAATGCAGAGGGGAGGGGCATTTTCAGATTTTGATTAAAGATTACGAAGCCAAACATTTTTTTTGTGTGTTTTAACTTGCACGGATTAATTGTTCACCACAAGACTAGTAATATGCGCTAACAAAGTAAATACGGTCCATTTTGATTTCAGTTGGACTTTAAGGGAATAACATAGTTTAATATGAAAAAACGGTGGAGTATCCCTTTAATCCCTTTAAAAAAATTATGTTTAGTTAGGCTACAAAATGTTTTGACATCACAATATCCTACACTTATTGCGACGATCGTTTTTTTAATTATAATAATAATATTATTATATAAAAAAAACTTGATATTATTATTATTATTTCATTCATATATAGTATTTCAAGTTTACCACGGGGCTGTTGAATGCTTGAATCTGATTTAACATGTTTGTGTATACAGAAAACAAAATCACAAAAAAAGTAATGAACCAAAGTCGTGATTTGGGCCCCCCTAGCGTCCTGGGCCCATATGCCTGACATAGCCTACTCTGCACCCCATAGACCAGCCCAACCCCCCCACTATAACGGCACCCCTGACTACGGGGCTGTTGAATGCTTGAATCTGATTGGTTGCCGAAAATTCGAAGGAGTACAATTATTTTCAGGGAAACACACGGCTAAAGTAGTTCCAGGCAGGTCTTGACCGCATTATGTAGCCTACATGTCCATATTACTTGGCCAAATGATTTCAGTTATTTCAAAGGTCCTTATAGCCTTCAACTGCAAAAGAACCAAAAACCCCAGTGAAAAATGTATTCCGCATTTAATGATATGGCTTCTCTGTCATGTGTCTGTATAACAGTAAAGCCAGGAGTGTGTCCAAGGAGAAAATATAAACCAGAAATATGTGCCCGGATACGTTTCGCGTTGTGTGCCGATGACCGTGAGTGTCCCAAGAATGAGAAATGCTGCAACAATGGATGTGGACTTCAGTGTATGGCTCCAGTTACAGGTATTATTATATTATATTATATTATATTATATTATATTATATTATATTATATTATATTATATTATATTATATTAATTATATTATATTATATTAATTATATTAATTATATTATATTATATTAATTATATTAATTATATTAATTATATTATATTATATTATATTCAACATCAGGTGTTGGGTCTCGTACAATTAGGCATCGGGCGAAATGGCCTCAGATGGAAGCATAAAAGTTTCAAATTAACGAAAGTATTATTAACATAGTTATTATCGTTAACAACTAACGAATGGCTCGACACAACCCGTACTGGGGAAGAGCCTAGACAGGGATTTCTTCTTTAATTTCACCTACGCTTTGCATCAGCTGCATGGCAGGGTAAATGACGGCTGTCATAGCCTACCATGGTCGCCCTCGCCCAGTAAGTAGCCTATACAATTTTTATTTAATAAATTAAGATTTAAATCAATACAATTAGTTGTAAATTAAATATTTTAAACACTAATACAAAAAGAAAAGAATAATGCATTGACTTGGGTATGTAATAGGCCTATTAACCTTCACGCAAGAAGCTGTCATGACAACCGGAGAACCGGATCTCCGATTTTGGTTTTCTAATATCAAAAGGAAAATCAGTTGGCCGCCAAGTACACGGACCCTGTAGGCTACCTGTACCTGAAATTATTTTATTCTTACCATTTTATTGTTGCTAATGTTACACTCGTTAGGTTGTATAAAACGTCCCACTGAGATAATTTTTTTAATTTGTATTATTCGCTAGTTTTAGTTACATGTTTAAAAATTTGCAAAATAACACATTGCAGCTAACTTGAATGTTGGCAAAATATAACGATGTTAAAGAAGTCTTTCGAGTGCAAATTGGCCTGTATAGTACATCAAGTTTTGATGGTGATTGTGTCTGTGACAGATCAATTCTTGCAAATTGAAAGATGTCATTATTTATTTATTTTTTTGCTAAAGCAAAGATAAATGATCCGTAGTTTAGTTCACACAGAATGATGTTGTGTTTGAAAAAGTGACCAAAGTAGGGTAGACTGGGTACAGTTGAGACATAGGTACAGTTGAGACACCTTTAATAACTTGCGTTCGCAGCAAGCACAAGTTGTGATTTTTGCTGTGCACATGCGTATTAGTGTCCTCTTTGTTTGTGGGAAATTTGAACAGTGGACGCATCTCCGATCCGAAAATATCGGGTAAAGTTTTTTTTCTAAAGTAGGACGTTCACTTCACCATGCACTCTCCACAATGAATAGCTTATTATCCCTATATGACTGTTAAACATAACTGGTATCACCACAAACTTTATTCTGTGCCCTAAAAACTGGCATATTTCATGGTATTGTGTCATGCAAGGTAATTGCAAAATCTAGAGAAATGTGCGAGGTGGCCAGCGGGGGATAGTTGAGACACACGTGTACCAACTGTACCCCCGATAGAGCTCTATTAGGAAACACACTGTTTAATTGTTCAGTGTTATGATAACAGGTTAAAGGTCGTAATTAGCCAGCATAGGACGCAAATGAAAATAAAAATTGATATTTGTGATATTTAAACTGTGTATTATTAATAAATATTGTTTAATATCTTGTTCCTGCTTTATAAATTTTAACCAGTGCTAATTTAAATAAAATGAATGAATATAAATGGTTGAATAAACAAAAATGTTGCCCAATTGTTATTTTCTTTATTTGTCTTTATTTTTTATATTTACAATGAATGGTAAGTTATCTTTACATCATTAAAAATGGGTGTCTCAACTGTACCATGCACTGTCTCAACTGTACCACATATGGGTACAGTTGAGACAAGGTTGAGACAAAAAGCACCTTATTTTTATTAGGTAATTGTGGAAAATATAAACTACTTGTGGGTATTATTGATTGATAATATCTTTGTCTACAAGCTAATGAAATGTCATGTGGCATGCCATGTGGAAATTCACTTCTTTTCAGTATCTATTTTTTGTGTGAAAAATCAAAACGCAAAAAGTGTCTCAACTGTACCCAGTCTACCCTACCGGTAGCCTATTTAAATGTGTTCTAGCGTAAAAACAAACTGTTATTTGTAAAATAAACAAATAGGATTGTGTATTATTTAATAATAATAATAATAGATTATTTTGTGTTATATTCTATCAAAAGTACCTGAATTCGGACTATAGCACTGTTTCATGCATAGTGATGGGAATAACGGCGTTATAAATAAACGGCGTTACTAACGGCGTTATTTTTCTCAGTAACAAGTAATCAAACTAATTACTGTTTCCTCCGTTACAACACCGTTACCGTTACTGTCAATAAAATGCGGCGTTACTATAATTGAGCTCATTGAAGCGGTTTTCATCCGAGTAGGCTCTCTCTCAGCCATAGGAGCCGCAAAGTTTTTTCTCTGGTGTGTGTGTGTGTGTGTGTGTGTGTGTTTGAGGCGCCGGACTGGACAAAACAGTTCGACAGTGCGCGAAAGACCGAGTATGTCCGAGAACGCGCTCGACAGTGCGCGAGAGAGACCTAATGTGTCCGAGCATAAATACTTTATTTATAAATAAATTACACATTTCAGCATTAGAATAATCTCTGTAGCATTTTGGTATCATATATGCAATGTTTGAATTAGTTTATATAACATAAACTCCTAAATAACCTGCAGGGAACGTTCAAAGAAAACATTTTTGACCGGTTGTGAACACGTGCGGCAAACACTTTGGCTAAAATAACCTCTGATGATGACGTTCTCTGTAGGTTATAAAAATAAACCCCCAAAAGATTCTATTTTATGATTATTTATGTTGGTACATTGTTCAGTATTATATTGAGAGCACTTTTTGTTAAACTTACTATTGTGAGGAAGAAAATACTTCAAGTAGGCTATACAGTATGTCTACCAGTTGTAAAGGTGTGTGAGTTTTATCATTTTAATTATATGCCCTAGTGTATGTGTATGTATATATTTTTTTTATTACTATTTATTTATTTTTGGTACATTTCTTGAGAAGCATGATTTATTTTTAGACTTATTTGTTGGCAAGTTGTGGTCTGTGCAATAAATATTAAAAGTTCTAAACCATCTATTGTGTTTTGTTGTTCCACTATAGTAATGATAATATTTTAAAATTTAAGTTAATAGGTGTCTCTCACATTGTCCCAGAGCAACATTAAAATAGTGTAGATTAGTGTACAATGTTTTATAATAATAAGATGTTCTATTTAGTTTCCATTTCATTCATTTAACATTTCATATTGGGGTATCCAAGAAATTTCTTATGTTTAAATTTTTAAAAAAATTTTTTTTTTTTTTTATGTAATGCAATAGTTACTTTCCCTGGTAATTAGTTACTTTTGTAATGATGTAATTCAGTTACTAACGCAGTTACTTTTTGTGAGAAGTAACTATAACTAATTACTTTTTTAAAGTAACTTACCCAACGCTGTGCATAGTGTGGCTTTACAAAATTAATAAAGATGATAAATAATACTCAATGCAATTCACTCTGTAAGTAAAACCAGCTATTCATGTCCTGAGTGTTTTTTGCTGTACATCTGATGCTTAATCCCACTAAATGGCCAGACTAAATCTGAATCTCTATCCGTATACAGTCTAGGTGCCTAATTGAAGGGAATCCAGTGTGTGCCGAATACTGTTCCCATGATGGTCAGTGCCCTGCCGGACAGAAATGCTGCTAAACACCTCTGATCGTACATGCAGTGTTAATCATATTAGAGAAAAATTATGTAATGAGTCATGTTACCTTTGTCATGTACCTGTCCTATATTAATTGTTGTATTCTTTTTGCCGGTGGGATTCTCTGTCATTGATATGAGGTCCTCCCGGCTGTGATTAAAGCATATTCAAAGGCATCATTTGGAGTCTGTCTGTCAGTCAGGTTAGACACTAGAGATCTTACTTCTATTCTCAAGTGATAGTGCTGAAGTGGAGCACTAGAGATCTTATTTATTCCTAAGTGATGGTGCTGAAGTGGAACTCCAGAGACCTGTGGAGAGACGTCTAGTAGAGTACAAAATTGTAGGTGTCTAGGAGACACCAGGTTAACTTAAAGGGCATCTATTATGCAAAATCCACATTTATATTGTGTTTTGGACATAAATGCGTGTCCACCCACTCCTTTTTGACATAATACTGCTCAGGCCCCGCCCACTGCTGCTGATTGACAGTCCTGTTTTACCATAGTTTCCGTCCTCAGCGAGTTGTACACTATCTGCCATTTTCTCAGCGCTCGAGCAGCTGTTGTGACAATTTCTCGTAAGTGTAAGAAATATAAGCTGACTACACCACCTCTTAAGGCAGTCGGAGCCCTCCACAGATCACAATACTTGATTCTAGACAACAAATATAGTTCATAAAAAAATGTTTAAAACAAATTTGTTCCAACACAGACCATCAAATGTTAAAACATGTCAACAATAGAATCCACAGAAGTAGGAAATAGCTCTCCTCAAGACTGCAAGAGGGTCGGGCCTGCTCTTATGGACCTCCTACCACCTATAACCCCGCCCACCGATTCACACATTACATGAAACTCATATGCAAAACTGTTATCCAATCATAGCAGTGGGCGTTTACTTCCAAGTCTTCAATGCGGCACATCATACAACAATATAAAAAAAATTAAAAATACAATTTTAAAAAAATTAAAAAAGTTTAAAAAGCCAGTTCATGACCTCTTTAAATTCACAATTATGTGGTGGGTATCACAACACTCTACAAAATGATTCATTTCAGAGTGGCAAGACGAGACATCTTGATCTTTATACAAGCTAAAAATAGCAGTATCAGCACTAAAATTCACATTGCAATTGTTCATATTTTTGCTCACACAACCATTGTGTACACACACACTTGAGGGAATCCTGTACTGATATAATGAGAATCAGATATCATCTTTTTAACCTTTTACCACCTACTGGGTTCTGTCTGTTAAAAAGAAAGTACGTACCATTTTATAATAAAAGGATTTACATCCACCCGTTTCTATTTGTCCAGTAATAAATATAGCTGGAAAGTGATAAAAGCTTGATGAACACAGTGCACGATACACTCTGCTGCTCTCGCTGCACTTCCACTAGGTGGGACATAGGCCGCACAAACAACAACGCTACCAAACTCCATTGGAGTCGGTAGATTCCAATAGACGTTTTAATTAGACATTAGTATCATTAAAATGAATAATGGTAGCTAATAGTCTCTTATTGGCCTGTTTAGCTGAGCCATTAATAGAAAAAACAAAACAAACCCTGACCCTGAATTGTTAAAAGAACATATGGACACTTGATAACCTTATTAGATGTTTAGATAATTGCATTTGAAAGATTTTACTTTCAATAAAAAATAAATATAATGCAATAGATTTTTAAGAGGTGTTTTTATGCATGTTTGGCCCGGGTTTTTGTTGCATTTACACTGTTCTGACCACTAGGGGTCCCCCGTGGAGACGGGTGTCGGATTGTTTCGAAGTCTCGACACAATACAGCACATTTGAGTTTACCGTTTCAGTGTTCCACGAAGCCTCGATCTGCCCACCATTAAATACAATGGTCTCAATTTCAAACAAAACTTAAACATCGGAGCAGCAGATTGTGTCTGTGTAGCGGTTTACACCAGTCATTACTCACATATAGTGGTGCACGATATATCGGCCGATATGGTCATTTTTTTACACATCGGTATCGTTCCGATGTCAAAATAGGGCCGATGTGAACAGGCCGATAATCATTCATGTGTATTTGATGTGTGAAGTTGAAGATGAAGTTGACGTTGCTGACTCGCGATCTTCGCAGTAGTGAGAGAAATGCCTGAGAGAAATACACATTTCATACGGATGACATAAGCAGAGAACAGTCTGTTTTTATGATAATCAAATAACGAGCTATTTTCCAAAACACTTTTTTTTTTTTTTTTTTTTTGTAATTTATTTTCAGAAATGACTGATATTGGGCACCTTTACCTGTGGTCAAAATATGTCATCAGATTTAAAAAAAAAAAAAAAAAAAATGTATATAAAAATAATTTTTTTATAAAGGAAACAAGTGTGTCCTAAATTCACACTATTGAATAAGGATGAAAAGGCAATGAATAGGCAATGTCAATGTCTGAGAGTTTTGTATAACATGCTCATTGGGTTAAATGGTGAGATTGACAAGTGCTGAAAAACTGTGCTGTTGAATTTACGCCTCCAGCCTAGTTCAACGATTGAGTAGGCTGCTCTGTACTTAACCTCTGTCATTAAGAAACATCCAGAAATTTCCCAGATATTTATAAACACCCCTCAGCAATCTCTGATATATTAAGTGAATCCCAACAAAATCCCAGTGCATAAACTTTCAATTATGTCCATGGTTCACGTCAACACACGCTGAACACTTGCTACATGTAGGCTAGAATAAAGTTGGGCTGCAGCTACAGTGGATATTTTAATTGTTAGAGTGCTTTTCATCCATTCAATGGTGAAACAAAACTCTTCTTATCACTCAAGGTCCAGGAAGATATTTTTCCACCTCCACATAAGCTGTTTTTTTTACTAGGGTGATAATACATCAAGACTTTAGAGTAAAAGCAAGCTGTAGCCGATCGATACTGTATAGGCTACTGACCTGGCCTGGAAGTGTACGTGCATAGCCCGAAGGACGTTAGCTTAATTTCTACTATGTCGCCAAATATATGGACTGAGCCAAACTGGACTGTTTGGCAAGACGACTGCTGTTCTTTGCAATTCCTATTACGGCCATATAACTACATTCTGCCTGATACTAGCTGTCACTTTTGAGAAAAATCTAATTCGAACGGGTATCAAATATCAAGCAATGTATTCGAATATATTTGAATATCTACGAGTCAAAAAACGATCAGTTAAAAAATGCATCATGAAGAGGAAAAAAACATATATAAGTCGCACTGGACTATAAGTCGCATTTATTTAGAAATCTATTTCACACACACACAAAACAAACAAAAAATGTTACGGACGGGACAGTTCTCCGTTACGGACGTGAGCGCTCTGAAAGCGGCACTAAAAGACTGCTTTAAAACTTTCACAGAGACCTCAAACAGAAAGTACAAAGCCTGTCTTTAAATTGAATTTCGTTTTGTATTGATTGTATCTTAATTTTAATCAATGTTTCATCAACCAATTGCCTGGATTTTATAAATAAGAAGTAAATATAGTAGAAAATATTTAATCACGAGGCCACAGCGAGTGAACCTGGAGCTTGTCTCATAAATGAACCATAAATGAAATAGCCTACTTGCCTCACAGACCTGAGACATATATAGAAAGCTTGAAATATGTACTTTTAAACAGAACAATTCAAAACGAAAGAAAATGTGTTTTCTATACACTGTTAGACTTTTTACAGTAACTGTAATTGTGTAATACAGTGCATTACTGTACAAACAAAGCTAATCAGTACACTACTGTAATTTTTTTTATTTGTACTAAATATAAATTAGATTTCATAATTTTGATATATCACTGATTCTTGAGAGTCGGGACAAAACACGTTTTAAAAAACTTTTTTTTAAATACACACTATATCAATTAGAGTTATATGTTTCTGCAGAGAAAGGTCTTAGCTATTTAACCATGTAAAGTAACAGGTTCTAAATAAAAACACATTTTTAACAAATAAACATTTTTCCCTTCAGAACTGGATTTGTGTCAACTCCGTCAGACACACTAAAAAGTATACAATTTTAAGTCTTCAAATCCAACAAGAATCTAAAGTTCTGAAGTATATTGTAATAGTGTTTAGTTACTCTGATATGTAAAAAAATTACAATATATAAACTTAAGTTGTGATGTCACACTATTCTGAAAACTCAGGTTTCTAAATATTTGCATTTTTAAACTTTGATTTTAATTTCAATATTGTAAAAACAAATTCCTTAAATAAATAAAACATAACAGGATGTAGATCAGATGGTCCTTTATTACAAAAACAACATAAACTGAAGGAAGAAAATTTGTTTTTCCCAAAAAAATTACAAAAACATTCATACATCCAACGCTGTTGACGAAGATCTGACGGTGTTGACGAAAAACTGACGGTGTTGACAAAAAATGTTTGAATGTTTTACCTCCGATTTGTGAAATGTTCACCTGTTTGTCATGATATGTTCTGACAATAAAGAGTAGTTTAAAACCACAATTAACGCTCTGTTTTCTACAACTTTCACTTAGGAGCAAAAATCTGCCTTTAAACTTGAAAAAAATAAAGATTTGACATTTATCGTGATAATTATCGATATCGACTGATATAAAAAAAAATTACCGTGATAATTTTTTTTCCCCATACCGCCCAGCCCTACACTGGCTTCTCATTTCTCTATCTCTGTCTCTACATATATATATATATATATTAAGGTGCTGGCAAAGTTACACGTTACACAACAATAAGCAGACCACTGCCTGCCCATTCTCTACAAGTCAGATGTGTATGGTTAAATAATGTAATGCATGCTATGTACTGTATGTGCATTTATGTGTAAATAAAACCCTGAAATAACAGTTTAACCCTTCACTATATTCACAAATAATATTCGCACATTAAGAGGTTATTGGTGGATTTGTCAACTCCGTCAGCTTACAGGTCAACTCCGTCAGACATAGAACCTGATGGAGTTGACGGCTGACGGAGTTGGCGTATTTTCCCGCCAAAACATGTATTGTACACTGCAGCTAGGTAGTTTTTCCTCAGTTGCTAGCTGTCCCAATAACCTCACTAAAATGCTTAAATTCAATCCACTATGGTTTAAAAAAAGTATCTTAACAGAAAGATGGTATTGGCATGGTGCAGCTGTGACCATAGGAATATTGACATTGTTTGTCTAAAATATAAAAAAATGTAAAACGCACCAGAGCATGTGTGGTAGTGCTGCATTCACCACAGGCAGGGAGATGAAAAGGGGTCCTCAGGGATATAGCTGACCATGCTATTTCCTGATTTAAAGAGCTTTATGAAAAAATCTGACGGAGTTGACAGAAACTGAGGACACAACTTTAATAGGCAGATTTTTATGGAAAATATTGTTTGATGTTCACTTCATGCATTGTTTTTTATATACCCCTTATTTTTTATTTGATATGTATGTTTTCACAATTGTAGAGCTTTTTTAAAGTTTTTTGGGATGGTTAATATTGTGACCTCTTGCTGAGGACAAGTGCAATAACATGGACCTTCTAACCACAGACCATACATTTAAACAAATTTTCCCCAAAAAGATAAAAAGGGTTACTCTAAAAATCAGATAGGTATATACAATTCCTTTAGATTTAACTTTGTAAGTATGTCAATCATGATGAATTTCTTAATTTTTGCTATAAATTAGACTTTTCTATGTGGGACATGTTTTGTCCCGACTCTCAAGAATCATTGATATAATTAATTTTATTTTTATCCTACATAAATACTACTGACATACAAACCAATTAGACAAAGTTATTACAAAATACCATTTTTTTATTTAAAACATTTCATATATATCACAAAATAAACAGTCTACCAATGCTGGAAATGATGTGTGAAATATTTACACATTAATGGGTGAGTTTAGGGACAACGTTTTTTCTGTTAATTTTGACTCATTCATTGTGTTAATGATTTTAACAAAGTAAATATGTCAGAAAGGTTAGCACAAAGATGTGTAAACGTGTTAAATTAACACATTATGTGCTGTCCTTCCATTGTTAAAAACACATAAAATCATAAACAAAACGTTAGCATTTGACAAAATGAATGTAGAGTTATTGGTTGTTTAGCTTATTCAAGTATTATAATGAAATATCAACCATTACATTCATAAAACTGCAGAATAAAAATACATTTTTAAGCAGTCAAAAAGGAAATGTGCAAAACACAGTTCTTTTCACAATACATGACACATAACCCCACCTTCAAATTAATTTCACTTATTTACAAAAAAATTTTGGATTCATGTGCACTGGTGGCCAAAAGAAGTATTTAAGTGACTTAATGTTTTTGAAAGAAGTCTCTTTGATGCTCAAGAAACATTTATTATTATTATCAATGTCTGACTGTCTACTCCTCCATCTTTTTCTATAGGAGTAAAAATCATCATTAAAATAATCTTTAAAAAGCCAACACAATGTTTTTGTCCACCTTTGCAAATAAATTAACTTCTCCAAAGATTGGTTCCTGTTCAGAACTTGACTGACAACATCAGAACATCAGTTCCCTGGTCTGTGTGCGTGTGAGTACAACACAAATGTACTCAGTCCTTCGGAGGAGATCCCGGTTCCAACACTATATGAGAGAGAGAGAGAGGGAGAGAGAGAGAGAGAGAGAGAGAGAGAGAGAGAGAGAGAGAGAGATAGAGATAGAGATACAGAGAGAGATACAGAGATACAGAGAGAGAGAGAGAGAGAGAGAGAGAGAGAGAGAATATTAGTGTCAAAATATTTTTAACCTCCTTTTTTACATTTTTATTATTATTTTTACAATAACTTAAGAATATATATTTGTAAACAGCTTTTGTCAATAGCATTCAAATATTTCAACTGAACTAAATTAAATTATGCCAGAATACATTTTAATACTAAGTATAATATAAAAACATGTATGTAACTACAGCTGTACTTAATTTATGTAATTAGATCTAATTAACTGTTGAATCTTCCCTTACACCTCAACGCACCCTTAAACCCATACCACAAAACCTGTCCTTAACCTTTCATCCCACCGCAATAGGAGCAAAATTGTTTTGCAATACAACATGAACACAGTAAGTACATTGTAACTAACAATTTTTTTTATTTTTTTTTATTTTTTTTTATGAAAGTACATAGTACAGTAGTTAAAGATGCCTAATATATAGTGCTGAATCATATTTTAATTGTTGTTTTAGGAAGATACATGGTTGCCATTAACCATGTAAAAGCATACAACTTGGATGCTATATGGTTCCGTGGTGTTATTTTTGTTGTAACAGCCTACACAGTTTGCAAGTTTGATTTTCTGGTATAACCCACTGTATGTAACAGTAATGAATCAAGTAATGATCAGAGGTGGAAAGAGTACTGAAAATTTGTACTCAAGTACAAGTACCGTTACATTGCTGAAATAATACTCAATTACAAGTAAAAGTACTGGTGTCAAAAAAGTAATTAAGTAAAAGTACAAATTACTCTTCTCAAAACCTACTCGGAGTACTAGTTACTAATTACTTTTTAGCTGGCGATAGTTAATGCATTACCAATAAAAATATACAACCAAATCATAAATTTATGTAGAAAATAGCTACTTTTAACACATTTTTACCTTATTGTCGAAGGACATTAATTAGTGGATACTGGAATTTCTAACTTCAATATGACACCTTGAAATATGTCAATATTCAGTAGGCCTAGCCTATAATTTTTAATACCATCGGGAAAACTACTACATACTAAATATTTTAATATCTACATTTTTGTCCATCCATTTTGTCAAGGCAATCATTATTTTCAAGCATTGAAAAGCACAACACTCATTGTAACAGTAATCTATTTGAATGGAAAAGTTTAATTCAAGTCTTCTGAAGAGACACGTCCACTTTATAAGGAGAGATTTTAATTCAGGCTTTTGTTTACATATTTAAACATTGATCAATAACCATTACAATAATCTAATATTTACTCACTCAGTGTATTTGTCTTTACAATAGGGTAACGTGAACTGTTGCAATAGCTCACACACAGCACGAGGAAGCTTGATTTCAATTCAAACTGAATTTAATTTGCAAAAAGACTAGATTTTTCATAACTTTTGACAGCGTTTAATTCAAGAGCATGGAGAGATTGGAGCTGGACGTCATTTGAGTCTGCAGTGAGAACCACTTGGAGAGATTCGCGATTACACATGATATGACACACAGTCCGAGAGCGCACACTCAATATCCGAGTCCAGTTCATTCGTAGCCTACATTTGAGAGCTCGCGTCCAGTTTTCTGCGATTACATGAATGTGCCCTCGCGTTATAATATTGTTCGTGACATTTGCCATTAAAATATGCCATAGAAACTTGCAGGTATTAATAAAATTATGCGTAATAGGCCTACCTGCAATCCCGCGCTGAGGGGAGGCGGGTGTGTCAAACTCGCTGTCGTTGAGATGAGAGAATGAGAACACGCAGCTGGTATCGTATTGGTGTATAGGCCAAAATGAGTATTGACAGATATTTCAGTATTGATATGTATCAAAATATAGATATTTTGACAGTACTACTATGTAGTTTGTTGTTCCAAACTTTCAGTCCAGCCATTAATCACTCTGAGCTCCTCGCCTCCTTCATGATCAGCTCTTCAAAACCTGCTGCGACTGCGGCGGCTTTCATTCAATCCAAATATCAGGGGTTTTATTGGTCCGTTTACGATCGAATATTTTTATTGGCTACCGAAATGCCATTCAAAGATTTGAATATCAATTCAAATTGTACTCAGTAACGAAATGTGATTTTACAAGTAGCGAAGTAGATAGCTTAATATGTACTTGAGTACAAGTAAAATTACAGATTTAAAAATATACTCAAAAAAGTACAAGTACCCAAAAAAACGACTTAATTACAGTAACGTGAGTAGTTGTAATTCGTTACTTCCACCTCTGGTAATGATGCAGGCTTTTTTAAGAATCCTTCCTCACCCTCTCTTAGCATGAGACACATTTTACATTTACATTTACATTTTACATTTATTCATTTAGCTGACGCTTTTATACAAAGCGACTTACAATTGCTATATATGTCAGAGGTCGCACGCCTCTGGAGCAACTAGGGGTTAAGTGTCTTGCTCAGGGACACATTGGTGTCTCACAGTGGATTCGAACCCGGGTCTCTCACACCAAAGGCATGTGTCTTATCCATTGCGCTACCACCACCCCTATCTACACCCCTATCTACAAAGGTGGCAGCAGCACATTTTACTGCTGCTGCCACCTTTCTTGTCAATAGTGTTGTATTATAAACGAGCACACAGGCAGTGTAGATATGGCATTATAGACAGTTTCTTTGATTCTAATCATGAACAAAAGATTTGTTTTATCGCTTCCTTTACACACAGCTCACTACGCATGTCCAAGAGAAATAAAAGAGAGAAAGATTCAACAGCACTGATTTGCTCATGATGTTAGTTTATTTCTTTTCACAAACAGCTTGTGAAACAGCTTTGTTTTCACAAACAGATTATATAATATTTGTATCATAAGTTTGGAGTTTATGGTAATATTATGCACAACACTTGCAATAATGAGCATGAATTCAGGCCCTAAAAAGTGTGGTGCCCGATACGATGTCCCTATGCAAAATATTGCAATACTCTTTGTATCAAATTCCCTCTCCCAGCTGCCTAAGCTTTTAGACGAGGCCTAAGTTTCTATTTTTATCAAGTGTTTGTTGTTTCATATTCAAAACCCTTGACTAAATGGATTTTTATTTTATTTATTTTTTATGGGCATGCATTTTGGGATCTTGCTTACACTGTAGATTTTTAACGTGTGTCCTTAGCTCTTCTCCATCCACAGAAGGGGCCTTGATTTGTGATAAGAGTAAAAGGGCAAAACCAAGTGCACAGCCAATCTAGAACACTAGGACTGTGGTTCATAACCAATTCCTGATTCTTCCTACCCCATGTTTTCAAGCATGCTCATTTGCAATGTGTACTTTCATTGGGTGTTTAAGAGAAGAATCTTCAAGATTCTTATAATTCTAATGCGTCACAAAGTTAGCTAAATGTAATGTAAATGAACAAATTGGCGACGCAGATTGGAGTTTATAGAGATGTTACGGAATTATGTAATTTCGTATAATGTTTTGAGTTTGTATATTGTTTGTATTTGTATTTATTTTGTTATTGTTATTTTTTGTGTGTGTGCTTATTTTGCTGCTTTGTTTTAGGATTACGATGATTAGCTGTGAGCTGGCTCCACCCCTTTACGTGGGTTTAAGACCGTGCTTCCGTTTCCAGAGGACGAGTTGTTGCGATTCCGGGCCGGTCGCACTTCTCCTGGCTCCTCTCCAGCCGTCAGACCATTGTTGTAGCAGCTTATATGTTAATTACTTTTTTTTGTTTTTGTTTTTAGTGGTGTTCTTTGTAGGGTTGACCTGCCCTTTTCTTTTGAAATCCTGTTCGTTCTGTTTTGTTAGAGTATGGAGGGTAATTTGTTGTAATTTTGATTTTGGATACTTTGAGGGAAGTTATATAATAAAATACTTATTTTATTTATTATCTGTTTTGTTTGTTATTTTGGGCCTTGGGTCTTCCTGAAGACTATAACACCTATTATTTTTTTGTTACTTTATTTGAATACATCCAACTTTCAAATTGTTCCAATTTTTTTTTGTCTTAATAAAACGTTTATCGTTTTTCTTGATTTTTGAAGTCACTTGAGTTCTTTGGGTCTGACGACTGGGCGTGGGAGACATGTTTATTTATTTTATTCTTTTGTTACGATTAACCCTAGACGAATCGTAATACGAGACCAAATATGCCACACATCTGATTTTAGTAAACCATAGTATGCAACAAAGTCTGAAAATCATGAGGTGGGAAGATTAGATACATGTCTACACATTTCTCAAGGGGTTATACATAGAATACATAGGTTAATAGGGTTTATCTCTCCTTCTCAGCGAGAATTAAGTGAGAGTCCCGTTTTGGTTGTATAATCACAATATATATCAAAGTATATACATAATGGTACACAAGCCAGTACATCATTCACACAGTTTCTGGGATGCATGTTCATTTATAGATCCGTTTGTCTACGATTAAATGAACGCAGGAGAGTTTGTTCTGATATCTGTGGCAGAGTTAGTTACTTGTTAGCATTCCTAAGAGTCATAAAAACCATCCTATCTGATCGCAGCCATGGCAACCAGCGTAACTGAGATCTTCTTGCCCTGTTTTGGGGGCTGGGACACAGATTCCCCGAGTGAGTTCTAAATATCAGTTGTTAAACTATAACAAATATTCGTGTCTGACTTGTCTCAGTTGTTACAGTTTGAAAGGGCCCTGCTCAAATGGACTGAGTACACCCCTGATCCCAACCACGGCTTCTACGTTGGGTAAGACTCTTGCTTATCAAGTGTTTTGACAGATACATTTATTTTTGTAATTCAAATATATGCTAAAATGTCATTATTGTTGTTCGAGTTTGTTACTCATCTTGTCTGCCACTCCCTATATCTGACTGATGTGCCATAAATGTTATAGCAGGTCCTCTGTGGTCAGCGCCCTTGTGCCAAGTATGGTTGCAATGAACACCAACTTCACACAAGACCAACCGTTGTTTAGCAGTTTGTAAGTATAAACTGGCCTTGGTGTTAATAGTAAATAAGTGTGCCTTATTCAGACCTGCAAACTCCTCAGACTAAAAAAGGTGACGGGGGGGGTGCAGACTAACTTTTTTTTTTATACATGCCATTAATCAATGCATGCTGATGAATGATGTATAATAATAATAATTAATCTGCATACCCTAGTTTTGCACTGATGTAACAAGACTGACAGTGACACAATAAGACCTCATGTTAGCATCTTTTTACTCTTAAAAAAAATATATAAAAAAACATGTATGTTCTTTAATGTTTGATTATAATTTTACTGTCTTCACATAGGGATGGGATTTGATAAGATTTTATCAATAATAATGCCACTGACGATTCTGATTATCGATCCAATTCTTTAACGATTCTCTTATCGATTCTTGATAGCACTGTGTGGAAAAATGTTTAAAATGCTTTTTAAAAAAGGTGGTTTTATTTATTTTAAAGTTTAAGCTTGAGTTAGCAAACTGTACTTTTTATATAATGTATGTAATAAATAGAACCTTATTGTAAAGTGTTACTGATTAGTTATACACCGATTCAGACGTCTCCTGAGTTCACTGTTGGAAAGATCAGTTGTTTTAACGATTCATTAAAATGAATCGGTTCAAATGAGTCATTATTAGTTCGCGAATTGGACGTGTCGTGCGCGTTGTGATTATCCCAGCAGTTAGGACATGGACATCCAAGATTTGTGTCAAGTTGTCAACATAGAAAACATTTCATCACTGTATAGTTTTATATCGTTTAATTAAAGTGTTGTTTTATGTCAGCTGAATGTCCGGAACGCTTTTCAGAGAAGATAAGGAAACTTATTTAGCACAATTCACACCCAGCAGTATAATTCAGGGAAAAAAATCTCCGAATGCTCCACATGAAACTTTGGTCTTCCGACCTTTTACCACCGTGTCGATTTATTTTGATTAATATGTGCGAGGGAGAGAGAGCAACACAGCGCCTAGTTTGGAGACGGTGAAGTCGTTTACACAGAGAGTGCGCGCGCGCGCGACCGGCTCTCTCTCTCTCTGGTCGTTCTTTTAGTTAAAACATGCGCCCTGTCACAAACGCAGCCGTTCATCTACATTACTCACCGATCAAATAAGACTTTGGCGGGACAAAAATTCACTTTGGCGGGCGCTAAAACAAGTTCAATGCAGGAAAATCCATGCGTGAGTTTCCATTAGACTCGCACGGTAGCCAGGCAAATGGCGAGCTCAGCTGTTGTTGACGCTGTGCTGTGTGTGTCTTTTTATTTTATTTTTATTTTTTTTATTAATGCTGAGAACGGAAACATACAAAAGAGAAAATATACATCACATAATATCAACCAAAACAATAATAAAGTAGACAACAGCAAATAGAAAAAAATAAAACATAAATAAAAAAAAAGAGGTAGGGCCAGATTACATCACATAGAGATGTTCACATGAAGAGATCAAAGGCAGTGCAAATTCTAACAGTCCTTATAGCTTTCTTATTAGTAGATACTGAAATCATATTTAGATAATTTTCTACTTCTTTTAAAAAGACAGAGAAGACAGGTTTACAGTTTGAAAATTTGCATTTGTGAATGTAGAATTTGCTAAGGAAAATAATTAAATTAATAACAAAACAGATATTTTCATTTGTGGGGTCTGAGTCAAAATACCCAAATATAATGTTTCTCATATGTATTGAGAAGCCTGGCCAAATCTTACACTTGACAAATACATCAATATCATTCCAAAGCTTCTGAGTGTAGTGACACGACCAAAATAAATGAAACACGGTTTCATCAGAATTCAAACAAAAAGAGCATGTTAGATCAATGTCAGACTTAAATCTTTGTATAAATTTCTTAACAGGATAGAACCTGTGTATAAGCTTAAATGAGATTTCTTTCACTTTATTTGTGAGAAAGAATTTCTGCTGTAAAGACCAGATTCTTTTCCAATTAAGGTTAACAAACAGATTATTCCAAAAGGAAATAACAGGTGGAACAGAAATCAAATTCTTAAGAAATAAAGATTTTAGTTTTTAGCTTTCGACTGAGAAAAACAAATTTGACCAACAGGAGTATCACAAGGTTTAGGAAAGGATGTAGTAGATACTGGGGTGGAGTAATTACAGTTTTTAAAAAGCATACATAAGCCAGAGGGAATAGCACCCATTACTGTAGCAAATTCTTTTGGGGTTATTGGTATTTGGTGTTCGGAAAGAAATTCTGAATATCTGAACAAAAGACCTTGCTTATTAAACAACTGCTCCACCAAAAATAAACCATTACTGAACCAATTATTATAAAATAGAGACTTATTCTTGAATAAAATGTTCTTATTGTTCCAAATAAAACATCTCTGTGGTGAAAAGTTATGTTTATAAATTAGTGCCCATGCTAAGAGAACCTGACGATGAAAGTTGGAGAGTTTGATAGGGAGTTTGGATATATCATAATTACACATTAAGAGAAAATGAATGCCACCAAGTTGTGAAAAAACAAGTTGAGGAAAAACATTCCAGATAGAAGATGGTTTGGCTAGGTACTGATTCAGCCAATTAATTTTAAATGTATTGTTGAGGGAATCAAAATCAATAAAATTCAAACCACCACTATTATAAGAGTTTAATATGACTGATTTTCTCATATAATGAGATTTATTTTTCCATAAGAATTTTATTAAAACCTCATTAATTAATTTAGAAGTGGTCTTGTCCACAAAAAGAGACTGAGCTGCATATAGTCGAGACAGACCCTCTGCCTTAGTGAGCAGTGTTCTACCTTTTAAGGAGAGATCCCTTTGTAACCAGCAATTGCATTTTTTTTTTAGTTTTGGTAATAATGGGATTGAAGTTTGCTGAACACCTACAATCATCTTTAGTAATTTGTATACCTAAATATGTTACCCTATTTTTAACAGTAATACCCTCAATTGAGGTAAGAGAGCAATTTTTAATAGGTAGCAATTCACATTTATTAAAATTTAGATTTAATCCAGAGGCTTTAGAAAAGGACTGAAGAATACCCAAAGCCACTGGAATTTGTGAAGAATCATTCAAGAATAAAGCTGTATCGTCCGCTAATTGACTCATTTTTATTTTAGTGTTGCCAATTGTGATACCCTTTAAAGAACTGTCATTAATATGTACGCTAAGGAATTGTGTTGCAATTAGGAATAGGTAAGGGGAAACTGGACATCCTTGCCTAACTCCTCGTTTTAAAAAGAATCTAGGTGAAGTACCATTACTTAGCTTAACTGAGCTGTTTCCGTTTATGTATAGCATTTGGACCATTCTGCAAAAAAAGTCACCAAAGCCGATTTTTCGAAGAGCCTGAAATAAAAATTTGTGTTCCAATGTGTCGAAGGCTTTGTAATAGTCTAAAAAGAAAATGAAGCCATCATTGTCAATTAATTCTGAATAGTCTAACATATCTAACACTAGCCGTATATTATTAGAAATGTGTCTTTTCTGCATAAATCCTGACTGTGTTTCGTCAATTATAGAGTTCAAAACATATTTTAATCTTTTTGCTAGGACTGCAGCTATTATTTTATAATCATTATTTAATAGTGTAATTGGACGCCAATTGTCAATTAAGAGGGGATCTTTATTTCATTTTGGTATAAGAGTTATTAATCCTTGACTTAATGTGGCTGGAAGTAATACTTTTTCTATACTTTCCTCATATACCTTTAACAAGAATGGTGCTATACTGTGATTAAATAGCTTGTAAAACTCTGAGCTGAGTCCGTCTGTTCCGGGAGATTTGTTGGTTTTTAAACAGTTAATTGCTTCCTCTATCTCCTTCAGTGTAATAGAGGCGTCACAAAAGTGTTTATCTAAATCACTCAACTGGTTTATATTAGGTAAAGAATTAAAGAAATCATTCATATGTTGTTGGGAAAATTTAGAAGTATACAAATCACTATAAAATTCGGCACAGAACTGTCACAGTGTCTGGTGGTTCCCTGGGTTAAACACTAGAGGTCCTCAGTTTTCACGGTGTCTATGCATTCTCACTACAATTCCCATGATCCTGTCTGTCACTGATTGTTCATTGCCTTACAGCTGTTTCTCGTCACCTTGTTAGCACTTGTGTATATATATACCCTGTCTGTTTCAGTGTTTGTCACGGAGTCCTTATATATTGTCCCCACACTTCCGTTGTTAGTTCAAGCCTGTTTCTTGTGTTTATCTTTTATGTTTTTGGATTGCCTTTTGGATTATTGACCTCTGCCTGGACTGGTTGTGAGTACGGATTACCCTTTAATAAAACACTGCTTTTGGATCTTACCTTTCCGTGTGTGTGATCGTGACAGAAGGACTCCGTCACACACAAAGATCCAGCGGTATGTTCGCCAACTTCTCTGCCCCAGCCACCAAGCGGGAGAGGAGAGAGCGTTTTGAGGGAACCCGTCTGGTCATTTTTCGTGGGACCCGGGGAGGTCGCAGAGGAGTGGTTGGTCGAGAGGGAATCCAACACCACTCTCCACCATGGCCCCCCTTCGACTCTGGGCTGGTGTGGGACGGGTCGGTGCCACCGTCTCGCCGTCGTAGACGGAGAGGGGGTAGGAGACACAAGTCTGCCAGTCCGGAGACTGATCTCACCCCAGAGGTCGTGCCTGTGCAGCCCGCTATCATCCCAGAGGCCGTCCCCGTGCAGCACGCTGTCATCCCAGAGGTCGTGCCCGTGCAGCACGCTGTCATCCCAGAGGTCGTGCCCGTGCAGCACGCTGTTGTCCCGGAGGCAGTGACCGAGCAGCCCGCTGTCGTCCCGGAGGCAGTGCCCGAGCAGCCCGCTGTCGTCCCGGAGGTCGTCCTGGAGCAGCCCACCATCAGTCCTGCCACGACCAAGAGAGCTGTCTTCCTGTTCCACGCATTGGCAGTTCTGCATGCATGGAGGAAGCATGTCATCCCGGAGGCCGTGCCAGAGCAGTCCGCTGTCATCCCGGAGGCAGTGCCCGAGCAGCCCACTGTCGTCCCGGAGGTCGTCCTGGAGCAGCCCACCATCAGTCCTGCCACGGCCAGGAGAGCTGTCTTTGGGTTTTACGCATTGGCGGTCCTGCACGCTTGGAGGAAGCACTTGAGTTCCGCCCAGCCAGAGCCTGTTCACGTCACGTCTGCCGAGCCTGTGTCTTCAGACAAGATGGCTGCCACAGAGATCGTTCACGTCACGTCTGCCGAGCCTGGGTCTTCGGACAAGATGGCCGCCGCCGAGCCTGTTCACGTCAAGCCTGCCGAGCCTGTGTCTTCGGGCAAGATGGCCGCCGCCGAGCCTGTTCACGTCACGCCTGCCGAGCCTGTGTCTTCGGACAAGATGGCCGCCGCCGAGCCTGTTCACGTCATGCCTGCCGAGCCTGTTTCCCCTGACAAGATGGCCGCCGTCGAGCCTGTGTCTGAGCCTGAGCCGGTGGTGTCTGTTCCTGAGCCTGAGCCGGTGGTGTCTGTTCCTGAGCCTGAGCCGGTGGTGTCTGTTCCTGAGCCTAAACCGGTGGTGTCTGTTCCTGAACCTGATCCAGTGGTGTCTGTTCCTGAGCCTGAGGTGTCTGTTCCTGAGCCTGAGCCGGTGGTGTCTGTTCCTGAGCCTGAGCCGGTGGTGTCTGTTCCTGAGCCTGAGCCGGTGGTGTCTGTTCCTGAGCCTGAGCCGGTGGTGTCTGTTCCTGAACCTGAGCCGGTGGTTCCTGTCCCTGAACCGGTGTCTGTTCCTGTTCCTGAGCCGGTGTCTGTTCCTGAGCCGGTGGTGTCTGTTCCTGTCCCTGAGCCGGTGTCTGTTCCTGTCCCTGAGCCGGTGTCTGTTCCTGTCCCTGAGCCGGTGTCTGTTCCTGTGCCCTGGCCGCCCGAGGGGTCGTCTCCGCCGTGGCCGCCCGAGGGGTCGTCTCCGCCGTGGCCGCCCGAGGGGTCGTCTCCGCCGTGGCCGCCCGAGGGGTCGTCTCCGCCGTGGCCGCCCGAGGGGTCGTCTCCGCCGTGGCCGCCCGAGGGGTCGTCTCCGCCGTGGCCGCCCGAGGGGTCGTCTCCGCCCTGGCCGCCCGAGGGAGAGTCTTCGCCGTGGCCGCCTGATGGGTTGTCTTCGTCGTGGTCGCTCGAGTGGAAGTCTCCGCCCTGGCCGCCCGATGGACTACCTGCTCCACCCTGGCCACCTGAAGGGTCGTCTCCACCCAGGCCGCCCAATGGACTATCTGTTCCGCCCTGGTCGCCTGAAGGGTCGTCTCCGCCCAGGCCGCCCGATGAACTGTCATCCCCTGTGTCCATTCCCTCCCATGGTCCTGGCCCTCCGTCCCTCCCCCTAATCCCCCACAGTTCCACCTCCCTCCTGGACTTTTGTCGAGTTTTGTTTTTTGTCGTGGAGCGTCTGGTAGCCGCTCCGTAGAGGGGGGGTTATGTCACAGTGTCTGGTGGTTCCCTGGGTTAAACACTAGAGGTCCTCAGTTTTCACGGTGTCTATGCATTCTCACTACAATTCCCATGATCCTGTCTGTCACTGATTGTTCATTGCCTTACAGCTGTTTCTCGTCACCTTGTTAGCACTTGTGTATATATATACCCTGTCTGTTTCAGTGTTTGTCACGGAGTCCTTATATATTGTCCCCACACTTCCGTTGTTAGTTCAAGCCTGTTTCTTGTGTTTATCTTTTATGTTTTTGGATTGCCTTTTGGATTATTGACCTCTGCCTGGACTGGTTGTGAGTACGGATTACCCTTTAATAAAACACTGCTTTTGGATCTTACCTTTCCGTGTGTGTGATCGTGACAAGAACTTTGCTATACTTTTAGGGTCATCACTTATATTACCATTACTCATTAGTTTTTGAATTTGGTTGTTTTTAGCTTGCTGTCTTTCCAATCTGAAAAAATACGCTGAGTTTTGTCCACCCTCTTCAATCCATTTTCTGCGCGATCTAATAAATGCCCCTTCAGCTTTGTTTATATATGTTGTCCAATTTGCACTGTAAATCAACCAATTCTGCTTTTTCACAATCAAGTAAATCATCCACATTTTTAGATAAAAGATTTGTGATTTTGCATACAACAGAATTTTCATCAGTTTTTTTCTTTTTTGCCAAATCAGTACTAAATTTCCGAAGATATTTGCCAATTTCATATTTAGTAAATTCCCAGTTGCTGCTGTAACTATTCTCCTCTCTTGCTTTATTCCAATTTTTGTGAATTATCTTGTTAATTTCATCTTCTACTTCCCTGTAAGAGAGAATGGAATTGTTAAGTTTCCAGTAAGAAGAGAATCCGTGCACATTGTCAGAGGCAGAAAAATGGATACGAATAAAGATACTCTTGTGGTCAGAAAATGGTGATGGCAAAATGTCAGTAGAGGCATTGCATAATTCTTTAGAGATAAGCCACATGTCAATTCGGGATTGTGAGGAGAGAGAGTTATTACTCCATGTGAACATCTTTTGAGAGGGATGTGACACTCTCCAACTATCGATCAATGAGAATCTTTGCATAAACATTTTCAAGTATAAACTGGTATTGTCAGGGAGTTTTGGAGGCCATCTGTCTATGCTGCCATCTAAAGCCACATTAAAATCTCCACCAAAAATAAGGATGGAATTTGGGAATTTAGTTAATAATTAACAAATGTTTCTCTAAACGACTAATAAAGGCTTCATTTTCTTTCTGCTGGTTACAGCCATAAACACAAACAAGAATACACGTCAAATTTGAGATTTCAGTAACGAGACAGATATAACGACCATCTGAATCACTTACATTATGTAACACCTTCCCTTTAAACTGATTTTTTAAGATGCATAGACCAGCTGAATGTGTCGTACCATGAGACATCCATATGTCCAGTCCCCATTGTGACCTCCAGAAATTAAGATCCTCTACAGTTGAGTGGCATTCTTGGAGGAAACAAAAATCTGATTTGAATTGTTTGAGATATAAGAAAACAGCCTTTTCTTAGCCCTCTAGCATTTAAAGAAACAACAGATAAAGACATGAAGTAAAAGAAAGGAAATTGAAAAGAAAGAAAAAACAAACAAAATTGAATAGACCTAGATAAGCAAAACAAGTAACTTCTTGTAAAGAACTTTAACCGGTCAAGAAATGAGCATGACGAGAACCGCAACTCAAAAAATATGAATAAGATATTGAAATACAGTATGAAATTCCAATTAAGCAATACTTTCAATGAAATTTGAGAACATAAGTATACCAGATCGATTAGGTCATTATGAGACTGTATTGTATTATTCAAGCCAGACAACACAATGTCTGAAACATAGGCTACTAAAACGTCTCAATATAAAAAATTAAATAAAAACTGTAACACTTTCAAAAATAGAACTATTTAAACCACGTGAAAAGGCAGCATTTTAAATGTCTTACATAACCGAGAGTGTAGTACCGCCAGATGAGTGTCTTCAGTGTCCTGGGAAGAACTGTAGACTGTGATGATAGGCCAGAACCAGCCAAGAGGATGGAAGCAATATTAACGTCAAAAGACGATCAGAATAAACGAGAAACCCATTAGTCAGGAGGGAATACTTCAGATCCCTCTACAAAAGCTCTTCCACCCACAAAGTGGGCTCGCTTGTTCTCTTTTATCGCCTTTTCCACGACGGGCCATAGCTTGTTTCTTCGTTCTCTATCCGCAGGAGACAGATCCTCGGAAATTTTCAGGTTATTGTTTTTAAGAAAATTTGAATCTTTAGCAGCGCGCCAGACCGCGTCGCATTGAAAACGGGAGGTAAACTGGACGATAATTCCTCTGGGCTTGCTGTCGTTCAGTCGTTTGCGACCCAGGCGATGAACGGTGTCCACAGCATCCGGGAGTTTGTCTTTCGCGTCTGGCAGAAGGTGCTGGCAAACGTCGATGATCTTATTTCGGACATCTTCTCGTTCACTTTCCGGTACCCCGTGAACTCTAAGACTCCACCGACGTGAGTAAGCCTCAAGGTGCAGAAGCCGTTTCTCCTGTTCATGCGAATTAAACTCGACTCTTTTGGCTAGTGACTCAGTCGCGCCGATTTTGACTTTCAAATCTTTTACTTCGGCACTCATAAAGTCAATGACATCTTTCACTTCAGAAATCTGCCTGGTATTTTCATTAATCGCTTCTTTCATACTAGCGATCACACGTGAGTTTTCCCCTACCATCTTTTCCAAAGCATCCGAGCGATTATTAATCAGCCTCGAAAGCTCTCCGATTTGTGAGAGAATGGCAGTTGTAGAGATGGGGAGTCGACTCCAAAAGAGTCGATTCCTCGACTCTCACTAGCCCTAGTGTCGGAATCGACTCCAGGTCAGGAATCGACTCCCAGTGTCGAGTGTTTTTTTCAAGTTCAACACAGCAACAGTTCATTATAACGAAAAGATTATAATGAATGTAAAGATACGGAAATTAAAACAAAAAGATAAAGAAATGAGAGGAAAAAATAAGAGGTGATTTTTGTTTCTTGTCTGTGTTGATAAATTTTTCAATATTAAACATTTTAATAATGACCTTTACTTATTTGTATACAAAATTAGACGTTTTCTACAGAAGAGCTTTGATATCTAATTTCCAGGTAATGTATGTAATCATGTAGGTTATCCCTAAATAAGACATTAAAAGACAAGTGCTGTGTAAATAAGAGTATAGTGTTTAGTGTTGTACTTCTGAAAACTGAAGGGAGTAAATTAAGTGTATAACAAAAACTATGTAATGCTTTGTGTGCTTGTCAATTCTTATATATGCATCCTTGTTTCCTTTCCTCTTACCTCCATCCCCTTAGGATGCGAGGATGGAACATTAACATTAGTGAAATGGCATGTACTCACTCTATATGAAGTTCATTTTCTATTATTAAATGTCAAGTGCATTAAAAACTATTATTAAACAACAGTTATTATTGGTAATAATATAACTAATATTTTTCAATGTTAAACAAAAAAAGTTAAAAAATAAAGTTAAACATGCTTAAGTTAAAGTTCATAGCTTCACTACATTAAAATTATATAAAATAATATACAAAATAAATAGATAAATACACTGTGTAAAACAAGTCTGCTTTTACAAGTTTAATGATTAATACTAACATATTGCACACTTAAATATGATTTGAAGAAGCTGCGATGTGAAAAGGAGGGGGATTTATAAGGTTTAGTTGGTTAAACATTTTAGTATAGGAAACATTTGTATCCTCGCTCTTGACTCCTCAGGAAGCCTCCTCGTTCCTCGCCCTCCTCCCGGTGGAATTAAAGAATTTAGATGTCCTACATGAGAGCGGAGCTCGATCGGTTTCAGGGTCGTAGGACATACGAGCGAGAAACGAGGAAGCATATTGAGACGCACCTTCTGAATCCTGACCCTATTTTAATTCAAAGTAAATGGAGTCGAGGAGTCGATTCCACCGACTCCAAAATTAGGAGTCGGGAGTCGGAGTCGACTCCAAAAAAACCGGAACCGAACACCCCTAGGCAGTTGTGTCAGCACTCTCGGTCTTGCGTTGTTTGATGGCAGGGGGCTTACTTGGGGTTTCTGGAAGACAGGGGAATTCTTCCTCACACAGCATGAATTCTGCGGAGTCAATGTCGTGGATCAAGTAGTCATGCATGTTGTCCATCTGAAGTTGTTGGCGGACTTGAAATGCCTCATTAACAGTTTTGCTAGCATTAGCAGCCGCTTGAGGTCCATTCTTACTTTTTCTTTTCTCAGATTTTCCCATTTTGACAGCCAACGCAACAACCTGTTAGATGTGATCTGGTACAAATTATGAGTCCAAAAACTTTTCCCACTGCATTACAAGCCAAAATAAACAATTGAGTTTGCGGAGCTCCTCAAAATGTGACTAATCAGAGCGCCATCTTGGACCGCCCCCCCAACGCTGTGTGTGTCATGGTGTGTGTGCTTCAAGATTATGACACAAGTGCTAAGATTCCGATTGGCCAAGAGAAAAAGTGCTAAGATTCCGATTGGCCCAGAGAAATGTAAATTATAAGAATTCTCCAATAATGTTTCGCAATTCTAGCCTGCATGGCAGTTTACTGTGAGAAACAATACCCCCCACCCCCCCACAAAAAACTCTCCGGTTCTACGCGATTCACGTAAATGACCCTATTGACCAAGAAAACGGCGATTGTCGCCGAAAAGCGACAAGTTTGCAGGTATGCTTATTTGTTTTGGTTCTTCGTAACATTTTCACCTCTGACTTCCAGTGTCCCAGTCAAAGAAGAATCAAGCTACTTTGTTCGAGTGTACACCGAACCCCTGCTGGCAAATCTACCCACGCCTGACTTCAGCATGCCCTACAACGTCATCTGCCTCACCTGCACGGTGGTCGCGGTGGGGTACGGCTCCTTTTACAACTTGCTGACCCGCACATTCCAGGTGGATGAACCGAGTCCACCGCTGGCCAAACGATTGGCCAACCTCGTTCGTCGCATAAGGGGAGTGCCACTGCTGACCTAACTGCCGAGAGCAGGTTTGATGCCGGAAATGTCCATATTAGGCAGCTGAGAGAATCATGACTCTAAAACGGCATCTGATGGAGTTTAAAGATGCTTTTCAGCCCTGGAAGGACTTGATGCCAAGTGACTGTTCTGAACTTTTGTTGAACAAATGAGCTTCCAAGACAGATGGATTAGCCACATTTTTATGGTTTATTTTGTGAGTCACAAACAAAGATTAGCCACTTTTTTTTTCTTTTTTTTTTTCTCACATAAGCAAAGACTTTTTTTCTGCAGTGTTTTTAGAAAACCATAGTTTGAACGTGAACGTTTCTCACAGGAACTGCATGGTTCGAGCTTCTGGGATAAATGTACATGGAAGAGCGTGATGTTAAGTTGTCTCAGTTTACGCCACCTCTTTGAGAGCGTAACCAAGTGTCACAGAAACAGACACTACAATCCAACTACTGAAAATTGATGTCTAAGAATGTGTCAAGTATTTTCCACTTTCTGTAATGCACTGATATTCAAATATGTGTTGTTTTGCCTTTATTTTTGTGCATTTGCCTGTGGGCTGACCACATAATGAGTTCCAGACTGTGTGTTATTGAATTCAAATTATGAAACAGCTCTTTAACACTGGTTAACTTTCCCATAATAAATTAACTGGAAACCCATAACGTGTTGAGAACGTTTTTTGTTCATGCCATAAGGGATTTTGAGGAAGAATGCCTGTGTATGTATATGGCATGGTAATTTGTTATACACATATATGCAGGTAATGTAGTTAAACACATTTGTAGTAACTCACTGGTTCTACTGATCAAATCAAACTATCCAAGTAGTACCATCATCCGCTTACCTATTTTTGCCTGGACCTACAGACACAAGTATGTCAGTGTACACAGTGTCCTAACTAGGCACAATATAAAACATATTGTTTGGCTATACAAAATCAATAATATATAGGCCTATACGTATAGTGGTAGAAATTCCCCTACGCACCTGACTTAAGTTAACCTGGCGTCTACTTCTAGACACCTACAAATTTGTACTCTACTAGACGTCTCTCCACTTGTTCCACTTCAGCACTATCACTTGGGTATGAAAATAAGATCTCTAGTGTCTAGCCTGTGTCGGCAGTGATCAGACTCCAAACAATGCCTTTGAATATGCTTTATTCACGGCCGGGAGGACCTCATATCAATCACAGAGAATCCCACCGGCAAAAAGAATACAACAATTAATATAGGATAGGTACATGACAAAGGTAACATGACTCATTACACCATCTTTCTCTAATATGATTAGTTCTACATATGTGCAATTCAGAAACACACCCGGCAAAGCAAATTTTTTTTTTTTTTATTACTTCAGCTTGTTACTTAGGTCATGGGGTTATTATATTTAGTTAGCCGTCTAGCCATGTCCATATGCTTCCGTTATTTCAACACACTAATGTGTTGGTACATTTTGTTCTCAAAAGCATACAAATGATACGCTTGCAAGAAAAAAAATGAAGCACTGAATTGATTTAAGTAAAAGAATTCAAAAAGTAGTATGTATTATGCAAAATCACTCATTCAAAAATCACACACCCGGCAGGGCACTGACCATCATGGGAACAGTATTCGGCACACACTGGATTCCCTTCAGTTAGGCACCTAGACTGTATGGATAGAGATTCAGATTTAGTCTGGCCATTTAGTGGGATTAAGCATCAGATGTACAGCACAAAACACTCAGGACATGAATAGCTAGTTTTACTTACAGAGTGAATTATGTCCTATGTATTATTCATCATCTTTATTAATTTTGTAAAGCCACCCTGTGCCTGAAACAGTGCTATAGGCTGAATTCAGGTACATTTGACAGACAATATAACATAAATAAACTAATAATTTAATATACCTTTAACTGGAGCCAAACAATGAAGTCCACATCCACTGTTGCAGCATTTCAGATTGGTGGCACAGTCACTGTCATTGGCACACGACACGAAACGTATCAGGGCACACTGTCCTGGTTTATATCTTTTGATTGGACACACTCCTGGCTTTACTGTTATACAGACACATGACAAGCCATATCACTGAATGCTGGATGATTTTTTTCACTGTAAAAAAAAGTTGTGCCTATATGTTGTTGGAATAAGTTTTACAAGAAATAACTATTTCAGTCTTTCTACTTTAAAATGTCATGTTTTATTCGTTGTGGGTTTTAGTTATTTTGCTGTTGTTGCTGTAAGGACCTTTGAAATAACTGAAATTATTTGGCAAAGTGATATAGACATGTACGTAATGCGGTCAAGACCTGCCTGGAACTACTTTAGCCCTGAAAATAATTATACACCTTTGAATCTTCGTCAACCAATCAGATTCAATAATTCAACAGCCCCGTAATAATATAATATAATATAATATAATATAATATAATATAATATAATATAATATAATATAATTAGTGTTGTCAAAGTTAACGCGTTAATGGCGCAGTAATGGCACTGGCGCATGGCATCTCCTGTCTGTGTGACACACAAACACACACAATCGTCTGCACAGAAAGCTGCTTCAAACAGCGCTTGAATGACAAAAAAACATACAAAATTATGTCAAAATGGCCGTAAAGTACCCTCGCAAACACAGTCTTAAATGAGTTCAGTGAAGTCTTAAATGAATGTAAAGAGTTGTGATGCATCATGTGCGTCAGGTCTTAAAGTGACAGCAGCCTAACAAACCTGCTGCTGTGATGTCTGTCATTAATGTTAATTAAAGAACAAAAGAGAGAAAATCTTTCACCGTTCTTGACTGAATAACTTTGTAACTTTATTAAGGATTGATCGGTTTACTATATAATTTATGTTACAATAACCTTTTGTGCAGTCTACCAGGACAAGTAAAAATTTAAACTGGTCTGACTGGGCCAATATAAAAAAATTGAGCTATGATATATTGAAGAGCTGGTAAATGTGAGATTCAAAAGTTTAAAATATGGCTACTGTCTTTATGTTGTTTCTACATTAATTTGGAGATTCAATGTGAAATTATTACAATATAAAAATATATAAATATAATATAATATAATATATATATATATATGTATCGATTGACAGCGCTATATAATGTAATGTAATGTAATGTAATGTAATGTAATGTAATGTAATGCAATGTAATGTAATGCAATGTAATGTAATGCAATGTAATGTAATATAATATAATATAATACCTGTAACTGGAGCCGTACACTTATGTCCACCACATGCAGTGCTGCAGCATTTCTCCTTTTTGGGACACTCACTGTCATCGGCACACAAATCGTCATCCTTCCTGATACACCTTATTTCTTCATTTGTTATTGGACACACTCCTGGCTTTACTGTTATACAGACAAATGACAGAGAAGCCATATCACTGAATGCTGAATGAATTTTTCACTGTAGAAAAAAATAGGTAACACTTTATAATAACGTTCAGTTGTAAGTCATTTATAAGTGGTTAGTTAATGATGAACTAATCATTTACAAAACATTCATAAATGATTAGCAAGTGATATACTAACATTTTATGTATGTTTTGTAAATTCTGTTACAAGTTATCTACAAGTGATTAGTAAATGATTAACTAATTATTTACAAAACATGACTATGCGTTCATAAATGATTAATAATTGATGTTCATTATTTTATGCATGTTTTGTAGATTCAGTTATAAGTTATTTACAAAACATGACTATGCGTTCATAAATGATTAATAATTGATATGTTCATTATTTTATGCATGTTTTGTAGATTCAGTTATAAGTCATTTACAATTGATTAGTTAATGATTAACTAATCATTAACAAAACATGCCCATGCGTTTCACGAATGACAGCACTATAAAATAATATAATATAATATAATATAATATAATATAATATAATATAATATAATATAATATAATATAATATAATATAATATAATATAATACCTGTAACTGGAGCCGTACACTGACGTCCACCACATGCAGTGCTGCAGCATTTCTCCTTTTTGGGACACTCACTGTCATCGGCACACAACTCGTCATCCTTCCTGATACACCTTATTTCTTTATTTCTTATTGGACACACTCCTGGCTTTACTGCTATACAGACAAATGACAGAGAAGCCATATCACTGAATGCTGAATGAATTTTTCACTGTAGAAAAAAAAAAAAAAAAAAAAAAAAAAAAAAAAAAAAAAATCGGTAACACTTTATAATAACGTTCAGTTGTAAGTCATTTATAAGTGGTTAGTTAATGATGAACTAATCATTTACAAAACATTCATAAATTATTAGCAAGTGATATACTAACATTTTATGTATGTTTTGTAAATTCTGTTACAAGTCATTTACAAGTGATTAGTAAATGATTAACTAAGCATTTACAAAACATGACTATGCATTCATAAATGATTAATAAGTGATATGTTCATTATTGTATGCATGTTTTGTAGATTCAGTTATAAGTCATTTACATTTGATTAGTTAATGATTAACTAATCATTTACAAAACATGACCATGCGTTTCATAAATGTTTAATAAATTGTTACATTTTTTGGTATGTTTTGCTCACATCAGGTGCACAGTGGTTAAAGACTCCATGTGTTTCAGAGAAGACAGCTGTCTATACCCTCACCAGTCAGCACTTACACTACAGTGTTCAACACCTGTTATAATGCATGAATAAATAATTTACAACACTTTCTGCATGCCCTAATCTAAGGTGTAAACTATTAATCACTTGTAAATGTGTTACACATCATTCGTAGATACGATTCGTTGATCTTATGCCTTATTGATTCTTGAAGTGGTAATCTACGAATGATGTGTAACACATTTACAAGTGATGAATAGTTTACACTTTAGATTAGGGGATGCAGAAAGTGTTGTAAATGATTTATTCATGCATTTACACATCATTGTGTTGAACACTGTTACTTACCTGTTACAAATGATCTGTACGTGTATACAAGGCATTTACAACACTTTCTGCACCCTCTAATTGCTACATACATACAAAAAAATTACATAATTTATTAAACATTTATGAAACGCATATTCATGTTTTGTAAATGATTAGTTAATCATTAACTAATCAAATGTAAATTACTTATAACTGAATCTACAAAACACACATACAATAATTAACATATCACTTATAAATCATTTACGAAAGTTCTGTAAATGATTAGTTCATCATTAACTAACCAGACTTACAACTGAATGTTATTATAAAGTGTTACCCTTTAAAATTTCATGTTTTATTCGTCGTGGGTTTTGGTACTTTTGCTGTTGTTGCTGTAAGGACCTTTAAAATAACTGAAATTATTTGGTGAAATGATATGGACATGTACATAATGTGGTCAAGACCTGCCTGGAACTACATTAAACTTGATCGATTCCAATTATACTGTAATGCTGAATGCCTATAATTAATGGCTAAAATTAATGGCTTTTTTTAATAAAAAGATGCCATTAAACAAATGTTTAAAATATTGGCTACTGTCTTTATGTTGTTTCTACATTATTTGGAGATTAAATGTGAAATTACAATATATAAAAGTACTTGAATGTCAGGTGCAATTAATTAGTTAATATTTTTTATCGATTGACCGCACATAATATAATATAAAAATACCTGTAACTGGAGCCATACACATGTTAATTCCACATCCATTGCTGCAGCATTTCAGATCGTTGGAACAGTCACTGTATTTAATAATACTTAATAATGTATTTAAATAGGGAAAACGTGGAGGTGTTTGGTCGCTTCTAACTTCATCTCTGTTTGGATCCTAATGAATGAACTAGGCTAAGCTAAGTGCTATCAAAGTGTCGCCGCGCGCCAGAGCGATTGAGTGCACGCACTGAGACGAGAGAGGTATGTATCAACGGTGGAGTATCCCTTTAATAAGGATTAATCTATATTTAATTTATAATTAATGCATTTAAGACAGTGAAGTGTTTGATAACTTTATTCAATTTCTGTATATTCTACCTGTTAGACCTACCTGAAAATCTTAAAGCACTGTTTAAAAGTTTACATGGGTCAAAAACAATGAAAACAATAACTTTTTGTGCAGTTTAGCAGGGCAAGTACAAATTTAAACTGGTCTGACTGGGCCAATAAAAAACAAGGGCTGGTAAATGTGACATTCATTATAATGGGTTTATGTGAAGATTGTTTTAAGTTCACTTAAATTAAAAGTTGTTATATTTTTAAAGCCTAATAAATGTTAAAATTGATAGATTTCAATTATACTGTAATGCTGAATGCCTATAATTAATGGCTAAAATTTATATTTTTTTTTATAAAAAGATGCCATTAAACAAAAGTTTAAATACTGTCTTTATGTTGTTTCTACATTAATTTGGAGATTGTAATAATGTGAAATTATTACAATATAAAAATATATAAAGATATATATAAATATATATTTATCGATTGACAGCACTATATAATATAATATAATATAATATAATATAATATAATATAATATAATATAATATAATATAATATAATATAATATAATATAATACCTGTAACTGGAGCCGTACACTGACGTCCACCACATGCAGTGCTGCAGCATTTCTCCTTTTTGGGACACTCACTGTCATCGGCACACAACTCTTCACCCTTCTTGATACACCTTACTACTTCAAAGTTTGTTCTTGGACACACTCCTGGCTTTACTGTTATACAGACACATGACAGAGAAGCCATATCACTGAATGCTGAATGTTTTTTTTACTATTTCAGTCTTTCTACTTTAAAATTTCATGTTTTATTTGTCGTGGGTTTTGGTGCTTTTGCTGTTGTTGCTGTAAGGACCTTTAAAATAACTGAAATTATTTGGCGAAGTGATATGTACATGTACATAATGTGGTCAAGACCTGCCTGCCTAACTGTCGGATTCAAGCATTCAACAGCCACGTAGTATAATATAATATAATATAATATAATATAATATATTTTTTAACCTTAGTTCATAAGTTTTCCATTTTGATGGTTCTTTACTTTGCTTTACTGTTTTATGTGTTTTCTATTTTATTGTTTTTTTTCCTTGGCTTTTGTAAAGCACTTTGGTCAACAACAGTTGTTTTTAAACGTACTATACAAATAAAATTGTATTGTATTGTATAATATAATTAGGGCTGTCAAAATTAACACGTTAAAGTATGCAATTAATATTTTCAGTTTAATCGTTAAAAATATTTAACGCAGCATCCATTTTTCCCCTCATCCTTTGGCTTACGTTATAATACATGATCACGCTCTCATTCAAGCAAATGCTTTTAAAACATTTCAGCACGATAAGACACAAAAGTGAACGCAGTGCGGTACTGGCAGTACTTAAAGTGACAGCAGCCTAACAAACCTGCTGCTTTCATTCATTCATTAATTATAATGGGTTTATGTGAAGATTGTTTTAAGTTCACTTAAATTAAAAGTTGTTATATTTTTAAAGCCTAATACCTGTTAAATTTGATAGATTTCAATTATACTGTAATGCTGAATGCCTATAATTAATGGCTAAAATTTATATTTTTTTATAAAAAGATGCCATTAAACAAAAGTTTAAATACTGTCTTTATGTTGTTTCTACATTAATTTGGAGATTACATGTGAAATTATTACAATATAAAAATATATAAAGATATATAAATATATATTTATTGATTGACAGCACTATATATTATATTATAATGTAATATAATACCTGTAACTGGAGCCGTACACTGACGTCCACCACATGCAGTGCTGCAGCATTTCTCCTTTTTGGGACACTCACTGTCATCGGCACACAACTCTTCACCCTTCTTGATACACATTATTTCTTCAAAGTTTGTGCTTGGACACACTCCTGGCTTTACTGTTATACAGACACATGACAGAGAAGCCAAATCACTGAATGCTGAATGTCTTTTTCACTGTAGAAAAAAAGATTTTTGGAAGTTGTAGATCTGCCTGGAACTACTTTAGCCGTGCGTTTCTCTGAAAATGACTGCACACGTTAGAATCTTTGTCAACCAATCAGATTCAAGTATTCAACTGCCCACTAATATAATATAATATAATATAATATAATATAATATAATATAATATAATATAATATAATATAATATAATATAATATAATATAATATAATATAATATAAGATAAGATGTGTTGTCAAAATTAACTATTTCAGAACTATTTCAGTCTTTCTACTTTAAAATGTCATGTTTTATTCGTCGTGGGTTTTGGTGCTTTTGCTGTTGTTGCTGTAAGGACCTTTAAAATAACTGAAATTATTTGGTGAAATGATATGGACATGTATATAATGTGGTCAAGACCTGCCTGAAACTACTTTAAATTTGATCGATTTCAATTATACTGTAATGCTGAATGCCTATAATTAATGGCTAAAATGAATGGCTTTTTTTTTTTTATAAATGTGAAATTATTACAATATAAAAATATATAAAGTACTTGAATGTTAGGTGCGATTAATCGAGATTAATTACAGAAAAAATTTGTATTAATTAGTTTTTTTTTATTAATCGATTGACAGCACTATATATTATAATACAATACAATATCACTGAATGTTGAATAAATTTTTCACTGTAGAAAAATATTTTGGAAGTTGTATCTATATGTTATTGGAATACGTTTTACTAGAAAGAACTGTTTCAGTCTTTCTACTTTAAAATGTCATGTTTTATTCGTCGTGGGTTTTAGTGCTTTTGCTGTTGTTGCTGTAAGGACCTTTAAAATAACTGAAATTATTTGGTGAAATGATATGGACATGTCTATAATGTGGTCAAGACCTGCCTGGAACTACTTTAAATTTAATAGATTTCAATTAAACTGTAATGCTGAATGCCTATAATTAATGGCTAAAATGAATGGCTTTAAAAAAAAAAAAAGATGCCATTAAACAAATGTTTCAAATATTGGCTACTGTCTTTATGTTGTTTCTACATTAATTTGGAGATTAAGTGTGAAATTATTGCAATATAAAAATATATAAAGTACTTGAATGTTAGGTGCGATTAATTGCGATTAATTACAGAAAAATGTGTGATTATTTAGTTGTTTTTTTTTAATCGATTGACAGCACTATATATTATAATACAATATAATACAATATAATATAATAATGATATTATATTATATTAAAAATATACAAAAAAAAATGTATATAAAAAAACGTGCTATACAAATAAAATGGTATTGTATTGTATAATATAATTAGGGCTGTCAAAATTAACACGTTAAAGTATGCAATTAATATTTTCAATGTAATCGTTAAAAATATTTAACCCAATTAACGCAGCATCCATTTTTTCCCCTCATCCTTTGGTAAGCTTTACAATATATGATCATTCTCTCATTCATGCAAATGCTTTTAAAACATTTCAGCACGATAAGACACAAAAGAGAACGGAGTGCGGTACTGGCAGTACTTAAAGTGACAACAGCCATAACAAACCTGCTGCTTAATGTCTGTCATTAATGTTAGTTAAAGAACAAAAGAGAGAAAATCTTTCACTGTTCTTGACTGAATAACTTGTGTAGCTTTAATAAGGATTAATCTATATTTAATTTATAATTTATGCAGTTAAGACAGTGAAGTGTTTGATAACTTTATTCAATTTCTGTAGGCCTATATTCTACCTATTAGATCTAAATATTGATGGTTTAATGTTTAATGGTTTACATGGGTCAAAAACAATGAAAACAATAACTTTTTGTGCAGTTTAGCAGGGCAAGTAAAAATTTTGACTGGCCAATATAAAAAATTGAGCTCTGCTATATTGAAGGGCTGGTAAATGTGACATTCATTATAATGGGTTTATGTGAAGACTGTTTTAAGTTCACATAAAGTTTAAAGCCTAATAAAGGTTAAAATTGAAAGATTTCAATTATACTGTAATGCTGAATCCTATAATTAATAGCTATAAATAATGGCTTTCATAAAAAGTATGTTATAATATGTATATAATAAAATATAATATAATATAAAAATACCTGTAACTGGAGGCATACACGCAAGTCCACATCCATTGCTGCAGCATTTCTCCTTCTTGGCACAGTCACTGTCATCGGCACACGACACGAAACGTATCCGGGCACACATTTCTGCTTCATATTTTGTGTTTGGACACACTCCTGGGTTTGCCGTTATACAGACACATGACAGAGAAGCAATATCACTGAATGTCTTTTTCACAGGGGTTTTTGGTTCTTTTGCTGTTGTAAAATCATTTGGTCAAGACCTGTCTGGGACTACTTTAGCTGTGCAATTCCCTACAAATAATTGTACACCTTAGAATCTTCGTCAACCAGTCAGATTCAAGCATTCAACAGCCCAGTAGTATAGTATAATATAATATAATATAATTCCACTACAGAAGAGCATCATTAGGGGAGACCAGTTCATAATAGTTTGTTTCAGCATCTGTAATTCAGTGGTTTTGCAATAGTGTCTCAAGCTTATTCACATATTTAGCCTATCTGCTTCAAATCCAATACTGTATCCCTAAACGGTGTCAGTTAGTGTCAGATAAAAAAAAGTGTGAAACAAGGGTTGTAACCAATTGTATCAGTCAAAATTCATTTTAAGCATTTTAATCCACACAAAAATAAAATAAAAAATAATAATAATTAAATGCAAAACTAAACTTTTTTATTTTATTTTTTGTAGGAGGATTGATCAAAATCTGATTAATGGCAAACAAATCTGGTAACGTTTTTTTAACCATATAAATATTAATATTCTTGTTTTACTGTAAAAAAGAATATCTAGCCTGTGTGTTTTCCTGGTACTGTGGAAAATGTATATAAAGAGTAATTAAAACACAACTTACGTATAAAAATATAGGCTATATATTTACATACCTGTTACATGGATCTTCTCACCTCCTGTGATGTTTAGTCCTGGAGCAGCTTCTGTTGAGCTCCAGCATCCAGACAGACACAGTAGCACGGCGCAGTACACTCGAGCTGTCATCCTTTCGACCTGCGATCACACAATGAATGAACTCTGCTGGAAAATCATTCTTATATCTGGACGAAAAAGTATTTGAGTTAGCGTTCAACCAATGGCGTGAGTTTGAGGTGTTGTCTATTTCGTCTCCCTGCCAGAATCTGACTCCCCTTCGCGTGCACGCGCATGACGTTCATCGACTGTGGTTTTCCACACCTGTAATTCCTGTCTGGATTAAGTGTTTGCAGAGAATGTCTAATAGGAAGAGAATTGGCACTCTCTGCTTACTTCCGGTTTCTGGACTGGCTGCAGTAACACGTCTCTGTCCATGCGGGGGCGCTCGCAGGCGAGTGCAGAATGAATGGAGGTCTATGGCGAAAAACCCTCAAAATCCACTTTTCTCAGGATATCATTTTTTTGTCTAGTAATTTGAATGTTGTATTCGAAAGGAGATGCAAAGAAATTACACATTGCTGGGTGTTAGATTTTTTAGAGTCACTTATTTGTTTTTTTGTTTTTTTTGTTTTTTTGAGGAGACCCGTCTTTTTATTTTTTTATTTTTTATTTAAAGTTATAACAACAACATTTCAGTCTTTCCAGTTCACATTCGTTATAATAGTAACAATACAATAAATTAAAGGTAAAAAAAAAAAAAAAAAAAAATCAAATTACCAATAAAGAAAAACTAATTTTGTGACAGATTTGTATCTCATGACAAAAATAGTTCTAGTGACATATTATCCATTAAACATTTCTGAATGAATGTTCATTACTGATATGCATTTCTTGTTTGTAATTAATTTAAGAGACTTAAAATAAAAATCCACCTCTATCAAAAACAACTTAAACGATGGTGAAGAATTCTGGAATTTACATTTATGGATATGAAACTTGCCTAACAAAATATAAAGGTTTACTATAGTACATAGTTTCTTTTCTTTGAAATCAAAATATGTAATAATGTTCTTCCCCTCAATGTTGATTTTGTGTTTTGTTTTACATAATATATAATTCTCAAGTTCTTTCCAAAATGCATTACTGTATGAACAACCATAAAACAAATGGGTTACATTTTCAAGTTCATTTTTACAAAAAGTACATTTGTTATCAATATCAAGAAATCTTGAAATGTACATCTTAGATGGGTATATGTTATGTAGTATTTTTAGATGTAATTCTCTAATTTTATTTGTGACACAAAATTTAAAAGGAACAAGCCATGCTTTCTGCCAATTAATATCCATAAAAATAGCATTCCAGAAAAATTTCCCCCTAGGTATTATTTTTTTGGCATTGTAGAAACATTCTCTGATATGTTTATTAGTACATTTTTTGCTTAGAATGTCAATACCGTTTATGTAAAGAATGTTAGGAGTAGTGCGTTGTACATTTTGCTCTACATAGCTTTTCATTAATTCTAATATTCCACTGGGAATAGAGTTAATTACTGAGCTAAATTCTTTAAATTTTACCGGGAAAGTTTTCTGTGTAAGAAAGTCTTCATAGCTAAGAAGTTGACCATTAGGGCTAAATAAGTCTTTTAAATAAATGATATTTTTATCTATCCAGTTTTGTAAATACAATGATTTGTTCCTTTTAGTAATACACTCATTGTTCCAAATGATGGATTTATGTGGTGAAAAGTTATGTGAATAACACAGCTTCCAGGCTAACAGAGCTTGGTGATGAAATTCCGACATCTTAACTGGTAATTTAGAAATACTGTAATTACAAGACAGTAAGAACTTGAGACCTCCAACCTTCTTGAATATATTATGAGGAATAAAATTCCATAATGAATCTGGAGCTTTTAAGCATTCCTTTAACCATTTAACTTTAAATGTATAATTTAAATCCACAAAATCTAATAGATCAAAACCACCTTTAGCTTTAGGACCAGAAAGCAAAGCTTTTTTCAAATGATGGTGCTTGTTCTTCCATACAAATTTGACAAACATATCATTGATTTCTTTACATGTAGAATCACAAACATTAAGAGAGAGTGCTGGATACACAAATCTAGAAACTCCTTCAGCTTTAGTCAAAAGGACCCTACCTAAGATTGATAAGTCTCTTTGAAGCCATAGGTTCAATATAGTTTTAGATTTTTTCATTTTGGGGGTGAAGTTAAGTCGTTGGCGCTCTATAACATTCTTACAAACAAAAACACCAAGATATCTAATAAAATTTTTAACAGGCATATTATATATGGTTTTAACATTTGTTTCAAACAGACATAAAATTTCGCATTTAGATTTATTCAATTTTAGTCCAGAAGCAGCTGAGAATTCGTCTATTAATGCTACAGCATTTTCAATCTGATGTTTGTCCTTTAAGAATAATGCTGTATCATCAGCTAGTTGGGTCAATTTAATTTCCTTACCAAAAATAGACAAACCTTCAATTATTGTGTTATTTAAAATATGTAATGAAAGCAATTCGACAACAATCAAAAATAAAAAGGGAGAAATCGGACAGCCTTGACGGACGGATCTCAGCACTGGAAATCTTTTGGTAGTGTTTGGATATAGTATGACACAACTGTCAATATTTTTATAAAACATTTCTATTGTTGAAATAAAATTTTGACCAAAACCAAAGGTTTGAAGTGTTTTAAATAAAAAATGATGTTCCACCGTATCAAAAGCCTTGTAAAAATCAAGAAAAACTATAAGGGAGTCATTATCAATGTTTTCAGAGTAGTCTAATAAGTCAAGAACAAGCCTTATGTTGGAACTAATATGACGGTTGGCCATAAATCCAGTTTGAGTTTCGGCGATAATTTCTCCAAGATCTTTTTTTAACCTTTTAGCATATACCAATGAAATAATTTTGTAATCTATATTTAAAAGCGTAATAGGTCTCCAATTTTCTATCATAAGGTGATCTTTTTCCGGTTTAGGAATTAGTGTTATAATACCCTGTTTCATGCTTGTTGACATTTCTTTCCTATCTTGACATTCCTTAAATAATTCCAATAAAGGATCCACAATAATATTCCAAAAATGTAAATAGAATTCAACCGAGAGGCCGTCGTTGCCTGGAGATTTTCCTTTTTTCATTGATTGGATTGCTTCTGATATTTCTGATTTTGTGATGGGTCGTTCACAGTTAGTTTTGAAGGACTCTGAAATGGTTGGTGTATATTTTTTAATTGATTCAATAAACGTATCACAATCATTGATTTGGGAATTTGATTTGTATATGTTACTGTAGAATGAATAAACAAATTTTGAAATGTCCAAATGATTAGTGGTTATGACATCATCAATCTTGAGTGCAGAGATATTGTTTCTTTTTTGATTTCGTTTCTCTAGGGCAAAAAAGTAGCTAGAGTTCTTTTCGCCTAATTCCAACCATTTTGCTCTTGACCTTATGAAGGCTCCTTTAGCCATATTAATATATGTATGATCTATTTCTTCTTTTAGTCTCTTCAATTTAATTTCTTCTTCCTCTAATAGATTATCTTTCTTCAATAATGTATTTAGTTCATTCATGATACTAATTTCTTTTGAGGCGTTATTATTTTTTATTTCTTTACTCCGTCTCATTGCTGCTTCTCTTATCTTAAATTTAAAGTATTCCCATTTTTGAGTATGATTCATTTTAGGATCCCTAAATATCTGTTTCGCTATTCTTTTAACATCACTACAAAATATTTCATCATTTAATAAATCATTATTTAGCTTCCAGAAACCACGAAGATTGTTTTGATTTTGTTTAGTGCCTATTAAATGAATTTTAATCAATTTATGATCAGATAAGGGAGCAAAATCGTGCGATGCTTCTGAAACAAATTGTGTGCAAGAGGGTGATAGAAGCCACAAGTCAATTCTGGATTGTAGAGATCTATTCGCATTACTCCAAGTAAATTCTTTTGTATCAGAATTTAAGTATCGCCATACATCGATAACCGAAAGTTGTTCACAAATATATGCAATACTTTTAAATCCTGAATGTTGAACTGTTCTCATCGGTAATCGATCTAAGAGATCATCTGGAGCATCATTATAATCTCCCCCAAGAATCAATTGTGCTTCTTTGTACTTCAGTTTAAGAGCTTCAAGTTTCTTACACAATTGCATACACATTGTTTTGGCTAGAGCTGTGTTGTTATAATTATACAAGTTACAAATTATAAAAATGGTGTTATCCAGTTTGAAAACTAAAATAATCCATCTACCCTCATCTGAAAATAATGATTCAATAATAATACCTTTAAATTTGTTGAGGAGAATTGCTACACCAGCAGATTGTTGAGAGGCATGACAAAAATAACACTGATCACCCCATTGTGCTTTCCAAAATTTCACGTCATTTTCACTTGAATGAGTCTCTTGTAAAAAGATTAAATCTGCATTTTTTCGTCTGCAGAAAATAAAAATAGATTTTCTTTTGGTGCTGTCACGGATACCTCTAACATTAAGGGATATTATTTGTAAGGAACTGAAATGGAAATCTGTCATAGAAAAATAAAGTAAAGTGAACTAGAAGTCTGTAAAATAAACAGGAACTTGTAAAGTGTTGAGATATAAACACACAAGTAGGTACTCTCAAACGAGAACTCTAAATATTGAGTACCTTATGAAATTGAAGACTCATTTCTTTCTCTTTTTTAATATAAAGAAGTGAACAAATTGCTTAATTAAGCAAGTAACTGTGCCACTGTAGAAATAGGTTATTTAACTAGCCTACTAGTACTCATAGTGCAGTATGCTAATTTCGAACATAGATAACCATCACTTCAATGTGATTATGCTATACAGTGGACTATAAGTGCCTTAGTAGGAGAATTTAACTTAAGGTATGAACATTTTTCCGGTAAGTCAATACATCTAATCAAACATGTAAACTTAAATTAACCATTGTTCCTTGTGAACAATAACCTGAGTTAGCTTGAGGTAGTTAAGGGATCTTATTAATATTACTTAGCATTCAACTTAACTTAAGATCACCTTATTATTCATCTAATTGACTCTTAAACTGTATGTCTTACACCATCAATGATGGCCACCGGGCCGATCCATTTGGTCTTCTTCCCTTCGTCTCGGGCTTGTTTAACCATTGGCCAACTTATTTGGTTTAAAAAGTCTTTTAAAATGTCAATGACGTCAGAATGCTGACGTCATTAGCAGAATGCTAGCGTGTTATGGGCAACAACAACTCAACCTGTAAGAAATCGAAAAGAAATAAGTACTCGTTCATTCAACTTTCGACCTATAACCCATGTTGAACTTGCAAAACCTACAATAAAATCTGAGATTTCTCAACGGCAATCGGGTGAAAGAGACACATTTAGCCGTCTAGCCCCATTGACTCCCATTCAGTCTGCACTCGCCCGCGATCACCTCCAGTGGAATTCTAATGGAACTGCAACCAAGATCGATACAATGGGGCTAATAGGAAGTGCCAAGGCTCTCCGTAGACGGGCTCTGGTGTTTGTTAGTAGGCTACTCTTTATTACGGTGGCCGAGAGAGCTCAACGCGCTGCAACTGAAGAAAACACATGCAAATAGAAAAACACCTGCAAATTAAGAAAACATCTTCATCAGTTTCACAACACATGTGTGCTCCAAATACTCACAACACAACCAAATACAGAAACGCGCTGCAAAAGTTCACAACACAAACAAATACAGAAACGCGCTGCAAATAGAACAGAACACAACGGAAATGTTTCCGGGGAACCCAATAAGTGACGGACCCGGCTAGGACGCGCTTACAGCTGTCTACTTTTATTTTTTTTATTTTTTTTTGCAAAACATACAGAGATGACACGTTTATGGCATACAACTTTGTATACAATATACAAAATGTATTTACAATATGTTCAATGTCATAAGAATACTAAAAAGAACAATGAGCTGAAGACTAAAATAAATAAAGATAGAGAAAAAGAACATGAGGGAAAGACATTAATCTATACATCAGTTACATTGTACACATTTTGTCATGTTATGTTCAAATAAGTTTCATAAGAAATGTTAGAATGCAGCTAGGGTCCAAATATGAGACGGCAAGTTTTAAAGTTGAGACACTCACACACAGATATAACGCATATTTTAAAAACTTTGTTGTATAAAATGTATATTTATTTGCAACAGTTATGTTAACAGCAATAATATTATATTTCTGGTAAGAACGGCTATTCAGCTGATGGACACGCGCTGCGTTGTCATGGGAACATCCCAGGTGAAAATAATGAGGAAATTACGTTGTCTTTCGTTGCTCCCTTCATCAACATAATGGCACACAAGTGCCCCCCTCCAAAGTGCCCAATTCAAGGGCTCTGCCGTCTGCCCTTTTAAGAGAGTAGGGCATAGGTAAAGCTCACGAGCAATAAGCAAGCACGTCCCAGTCGTCCGTCCGTCCGTCACTTATTGGGTTCCCCGGAAACATTTCCGTTGTGTTCTGTCCTATTTGCAGCGCGTTTCTGTATTTGTTTGTGTTGTGAACTTTTGCAGCGCGTTTCTGTATTTGGTTGTGTTGTGAGTATTTGGAGCACACATGTGTTGTGAAACTGATGAAGATGTTTTCTTAATTTGCGGGTGTTTTTTCTATTTGCATGTGTTTTCTTCAGTTGCAGCGCGTTGAGCTCTCTCGGCCACCGTACCTTTATTAATATATGACTGTTTTTCCCTGCTTTGTTTACCTGCCAAAAAAACAAAAACATAACCTGTTTATTACATATGGCTGGGAAAGAAAATAAAGAAAAAAAAAAAAAAAAAACTCCCAACACCTGTATACTTTTATGGAGATAACTAGGTGCATCAGGTCTCTTCTCTCAACTGCATATCTTTCTCTTAAGGACAACTGTAAATGGTAGCCTAGTGAGTGTTCAAAAAGAAAGAAAAAACGAAGCAAAGTATGAAAACCTTTGTTTCTTTTACAAATGAACAACATAAATAATAACCATATACTGTATTGAGTGACACATAAAATCACTATCATTTTTAACCCCAGCACCTGCCAAAATCATACTCCCACTCCCAATGCCAGCTTTGCAAGGTCAAACACATAAAACTAATTCTGATGGCACCTTTCTCCATGGAGGATCACTGCAGATAAGCACTCTAGCTTCAGTAGTCACATTCAAATCCAGAATCAAAACACATCGGTTTAGCTGTGCATTTACTGAATGAGCACTGTGCACGTCCGACTGATTGCACTTTATCTGCTATATGTATCCTCTTTTTTATTCTTTTAATTATTTTTATAACTGTTTTATTTAAACATTTTTATTCTCTGCTTTTATTGTGCTTACGCATCTGTTAACAAATATTCCGTTTCTATGTAAAGCATTTTTAATTGTGTATAAAATGTGTTATATAAATAAATTGCCTTGCCTTGCCTTGCCTTGCCTTGCCCTGTCCTGTCCTGTCCTGCCATTGCCTACCTGTTCATGCAGAACTTTAGCTAAATTGTTCACTGCTCTCCCAGTGTTTTCTGGGATATGTGAACAACACTCAGTTGCAATCACTTTGCTAGTTCCTTCCGGGGAGGCTAGTATCTCAAGAGCCATTCAATTTTGTAAAACAACCTTCTCATTACATGCACTTCCTCTGAAATGTTAGCGATAGAACTAAGTGTATTTGTTATGGCCTCAAACGCCTCATGAAGTGCCTGTACTTCATTCTGTAAGTTGATCACTCATAAAAAAACTTGTTTTGTTACCACAAACAAAGTGTGTGCCATTAAAACAACAAGTGTTTCAATTTCTCATTGTTAGAACAGCTTTGTCACATCTGGAAAATTCACACATCTGGCTTAGAATTGCTTACTACATTCTTCCCTTCAATGCACTAGGAAAAATTCCCTGCAGATTTCATATTAAGGTCAAATTAGTGCATTTGGCACCAGTTTCACACTGTAATTGAGTACAACTGGAATTTCCAAAAGTCATTGTGAAAATCAATTCTTTACCACCTCATATTGCCTGTTTTTTTTACCCTTTCCCTTTAACAATTTTGTCATTTGTCATCTCAACATTAAATCACAGAACACCCTAAACAAGTTGTCTGGCAGGTTTGTCATTTTGATACTAGAATTGTCAGTTTGGGTGCACCATTCAGATTGCATAAATCATTCAATGCGTTTCCGAAAAGCATTGTTAGCCAACTATGGTCACACGTTCCTTCATTTTCATCAAAGTTTAACGAGTCTGTGTTTGCCAAACAATAGCTTTAACTTAGCTCTAACCATAGCTCTAACTAATAGACTTCACACTGAATATACTGAGCCGGTTGGTGCCAAAAGGGCATAACTGCACTTACACCTTTTTGGCATTGAGAAATGTATTGTGGGTAAAGCCTGTGGATAGCACATGAGTCAAAATGGCTTACAGCACATATAAGCCAGGTAGGTCAAACATCAGAAGAAAACCGTTTTTAACTGCTGAAGATGTACTATTAAAGGATTAGTTCACTCAAAAATGAATGTTTTGTCATTAATTACTCACCCTCATGTCAACCCGTAAGACCTTTCAAGGCCCAGAAAGGTAGTAAAGACATTGTTAAAATATTATATGTGACTACAGTGGTTCAACCAAAAAACCTGGCTTTATTCAACAGTTTTGAACATGTCACACATGGTCTAAAACAAACCCAAAGATGCAGAGGGAGAAACAGTTTGTTCGCAGAAAATCAAGTGGCTGCCCTACACAAAAGAGGATCCAAAAGATGGAAAACAGGAGTACAGAGATTATCATGGAATGGAACCTAAAAAGTTATACAGATGTCCACCTGGGAACATTGCTGTGAAAAAGAAAGACTTACTTATACTGTGCACAAATGGCAGTATCCCGCAGTCTTATGTGGACTTCTGCCGGCCTTTACAATTCAGAGTAGGCTGCTATCTCATTTACAAATCCATCTGAAACATTCTTTATGACACAGATTGTCTTTGTTATGTTGTCATGTCCTCAATATTCAGTAACCTATTTCATATGCTCTGAGCCTATGTACTTTCAGTTGGTAATATGGCATTCAATTAACTAATTTGATGTAAGGACTTTTTATGTGATATTTATTTTTATGACAACAGATTGTCATTTCTTTTAAACTAATTCATTTAATGCTTTGTTCATATTGTCATCAGATGTTTTTATATACGAAATAGAATGAAACTGGTGCCAAAAAGGCGCATGTAACTTAAAAAAATTGTTTTTTCTTAATAAAGGTTAGAATAGTGTTCAATAAGTATACAGTCATCCATGTGTGTACATATTTTTATTATTTACATTTACATTTACATTTAGTCATTTAGCAGACGCCTTTGTCCAAAGCGACTTACAAATTAGGACAAAATTCAGCGAGTCATCATAAAGAGGCAAAAGCAACAACAACGCAAGAAGTGCTCAAAATACGAAGTTCAGGTATTATTCAGAGTAGCATAAGCCTGATAAGTGATGTTTCAAAGGGAAAGGAATTTTTTTTTAATTTTTTTAAATTTTTTTTATAAGGTTAAGTGCTCACGGAAGAGATTGGTTTTCAGCTGTCTTTTGAATGTTGTCAGGAATTCTGCATTCCGGATGAGGGTGGGGAGAGCGTTCCACCAGCATGGAACTGTGAATGAGAATGTTCTGGAAAGTGATTTTGTGGCTTTCTGCGATGGAACCACGAGACGTCGCTCGTTGACCGATCGTAGGTGTCTGGTAGGGATGTAGACTCGTAGGAGTGAGTGAAAGTAGGAGGGAGCTGAGCCTGTGATAGTTCTGTAAGCAAGCGTCAGTGCCTTGAACTTGATGCGAGCAGCGAGAGGTAGCCAGTGCAGAGAGATGAACAGAGGAGTGACGTGGGCCCTCTTGGGCTTGTTGAAGACAAGACGAGCTGCAGCATTCTGGATCATCTGTAGGGGTTTGGTTGCACATGCTGGAAGTCCAGCCAGAAGAGCATTGCAGTAGTCAAGCCTAGAGATGACCAGGGCCTGGACGATAAGTTGTGTTGCATGCTCAGTTAGGAAAGGCCTGATTTTCCTGATGTTGTGCAGTGCAAACCTGCATGATCGAGCTGTCTTTGAAATGTGATCTGTGAAGGTCAGCTGGTCATCAAACGTTACTCCAAGATTTCTGACCGATCTTGATGGGGTGATTAATGATGACTCTAGCTGGATGGTGAAGTCGTGCTGTAGAGACGGATTGGCAGGGAGGACGAGAAGCTCAGTCTTTGCCAGGTTGAGCTGCAGGTGATGTTCCTTCATCCATGTGGAGATGTCCGCCAGACAGCTTGAGACCCGTGCAGCTACTGTGGGATCATCTGGTTGAAAGGAGAGGAAGAGCTGCGTGTCATCAGCATAGCAGTGGTAGGAAAAACGTGTGCCTGTATGATGTGTCCCAGTGATGTGGTGTAGATGGAGAAGAGGAGGGGACCAAGAACTGAACCCTGGGGAACACCTGTGGTCAGCTGATGTGCTCTGGATACCTCACCTCTCCATGCGACCTTGAAGGACCTACCTGTGAGATAGGACTCAAACCAGTGGAGTGAAGTTCCTGTGATGCCCAGTGATGAGAGGGTGGACATAAGGATCTGATGATTCACCGTGTCGAAGGCAGCAGACAGATCCAGGAGAATGAGGACTGAAGATTTAGAAGCAGCTTTTGCGATCCGTAGGGCTTCTGTGACTGACAGTAATGCAGTCTCAGTTGAATGTCCTTTCTTGAAGCCAGATTGGTTGACATCCAGCTGGTTGTTTAGAGACAAGAAGGATGTTAGTTGGTTGAAGACAGCTCTTTCAAGTGTCTTCGCAATGAATGGTAGGAGAGAGATAGGTCTGTAATTCTCTACAAATGATGTGTTTAGCGTGGGTTTTTTGAGCAGTGGAGTAACCCGAGCTTTATTATAAAAGATTGAAATCAGTACATGAAATCAGATCAAACTATGGTAATTTTTTTTTGGGCTCTCCAAGTTGGTGAAACGCCCTTCTGGTTCTCACCCCTCGACATGTTAGTCCTGTTGTTCCATATTTTTGTTTTTATAATCTTGTTTTCAGAGTGCGATTAACTCTTTCAACCATGCCTGATGATTGTAGTTGTCTTGCGCAATGAAAATGCCATTGAATCTCTAAAAGTCTGAAGACTTCCTGACATGCCTGAATATTAAAGTGTGTTCCCTGATCAGAAACAATCAGGGGCATTGAATTTATTAGGGGCGCTAGGGACGTGTCCCTACCAATATCCAGCGACCACTTATTTTTCCCTAGCAATAATTTCGATAAAACATTTATATTTATATATAACCCATTTTTTCCGATTGTGTCTAATGGTTTTTATGTATCACTCATGTTCTCCGAAGCTCTTGGAGTTGGAAAGCGCGCAGCAGGCTAGTTGTCATGGCAACCTAAAAAAACAAAAATCTCGCCTGGTCAAAATGTATTCGTCAAGTGCAAGTCAGACAGAAACTAAAAAGAGGAAGGAAGGACATTGTCATATTTATTTTTATTAAAATTTAACAAAACCATTTATTCAAATTATGTGTGATCTACCAGCATTGTCTTTGCAATCGACTGGTAGATTGCGATCGACCTATTGGGCACCCCTGATCTATAGCAATGTCTGGCAGCGTCATATGCAGCACTTGCGGGCTGTCCTGAGTTCACTGAGAGGGGCCGGACTAACGGCCAACCCGAAAAAGTGTGCGGTTGGGCGTGTGGAAGTCAGGTATCTGGGCTTCCACTTGGGTCACGGACAGGTGCGTCCCCAAATTGATAAGGCGGCAGCAGTTGCAACCTGTCTGAGACCCAAGACCAAAAAGGAAGTGAGGTAGTTCCTGGGGCTGGCAGGATATTATAGAAGGTTTGTACCTAAATACCAGCCCGCTGACTAACCTCACTAAAAAGGAAGCACCAGATCCGGTCCAGTGGATGAAGCAGTGCCAGCAGGCTTTCATCCAGATAAAGGCTGCTCTGTGCGGCGGACCGCTCTTACATTCTCCTGACTTTTCTCTCCCCTTTTTGTTGCAGACCGACGCGTCTGGAGATAGAGGGCGAGGAGTGGCCGGTGCTGTACATCACTCTCCGCTATTATCTCCTGGGACGGGAATTCAGTCTCTGTTCGGACCATGCACCCCTGCAATGGCTCCACCACATGAAGGATACCAACCCGATATCACCCGTTGGTATCTGGCACAGACAAACACCTGATTCTTTTTGCAGTAATTGCCGTGGAGAGACTGGATATAAGCCGCTGTGGAGAGAGAGAGAGAGAGAGAGAGAGAGAGAGAGAGAAGGACTGAGGACTCCTGCGATGAAAGAGTGTCTGTGAAACCTGGTGGAAAGAGTGGCAGAGCCCGTCTGTGAACTACTATCTGTGCTGCAGCGTGTCTACGATGGATGCATTGTTTGTGCGACTTTTGTTTGTTGTTATTGTAAGGGTGGATTCCTGCAAGGTTCCTGGTTTAAGCTGCATTATTGACATTGACATTCACATTATTAAACGACAGTTTTATGTTAATCATCAATAAGCACCCACCCGTTAACTCTAAAAAATAGAGTTAATCCGTAAATATTAATGCCGAGAAAATCTGTGGTTTTCAACTGCCTTATGTGATCTCATTCAAGAGCGGGATGCCGCATGGGCTAAGGCTGGACAAACAAATCTAAATTCTGACAGGCTGCACTTTAGGCAGCTTCGAAATAAATGCAATCATATAGGCTGTGGCGATCATATAGGCTAAATCAGATTATTTTCTTGATAAAACTTGATAAAAAAAAATTCAAATTCAAATTTTGGAGGAATAACAAGTTCTTAACTGGTTATAAAACTACTACAGACCTTCCTTCCTGCATAATGAAAGATTCTATTAAAATTGTAGATAAAAAGCAAATGCTAAATCATTTTAATAGTAATTTTTTCGCATCGGGGTCTTCATTTCAAACAAATAATTCTATAAATTCAAACTTAAAATTTCTCGAAGCAGAACGTAATCTATGGCCGAGTGTGCTTTTGAACAAATGATTTGCTCTGACGTCTGTTCTGCTTTAAAAGGTGAATAAATCACCAGGTTTGGACTATATTGCTCCATTGTTTTTAAAATTAGCAGCTGATCTTATTTCTCCCTCTCTGACATATTTGTTAAACCTTTCTTTATTAACTAACAAAATTCCATGGATCTAGAAGTCAGCATTTGTAGTTCCTCTGTCAAAAGGGGGTGATCCTTCTTTAATGGACAATTACAGACCCATATCTAAACTTTGTATTCTCTCGAAACTTTTGGAAAAATTAGTTAGTGAGCAATTGACACAGTATTTAAATAGTCATAATATTTTGTCTATTAACCAATCCGGATTCCGTAAAGGGTGCAGTATGTCTACAGCCATTTATGTCTTGAACGACATAGTGGGGTCCTAAATAAATAAAGGTTGTTTTATAGTCTTTTATAGTCTACAGAACCCAGAGTGACACGCCCGGGATGGCTTCCCGTGCCTGAAGTCTTTCGGACGGTAGTTCGGTAGGCAAAGTACTGACGACCGAGTTGTTGCGAAGAGGAAAAATGCTCTTTATAGACAGTGGGTACACTATCACAATGGTAGTTTGCTTGGATGCGTACAATTTGTGTGGGACGGGTCCAGCGTTTACAGTTTGAACAGGGGGTTGGAAGGTAAACGCAAGACATCTTCAAGGTGGTCTGGCCTCGGCGGGACTTAGCCCTCTCCCCTTCTCTCCATACGGATCAGGATGGCTTCTGCGGCTCAAGGTCCAACGTTATCTTGGGACGGGGGCCCTGGTCTTTGGGAAAAGGGTAGCGCTTTCGGAGCTCAGGCTCTGGCTTGGACTGAGGCTGAACGGGTGACAGGGCAAGCCTAAACACGTGTGTGTGTGTGTGTGTGTGTGTGTGTGTGTGTGTGTGTGTGTGTGTGTGTGTGTGTGTGTGTGTGTGTGTGTGTGTGTGTGTGTGTTGTACACTTCTTTGTGAGGGGCACTTATAGTGAAAGATTGTGACAACCAGCTATTTAATGTGTGCTCACTAGTTAAAAGGGCTTATAAATATGTTTCTATTTAACTTTAGTGTTTTGCACAGGTTTCTGTAAAGGTTATATTTAGGGGTGGGGCTTGGTCTGTTGAAGTGAGAGGTCTGTTTGATCAAGTTTTAATCTGCTTTTAGTCATCCCATTCTCAGCTGAGGCTGAAAGGAGTTTCAGTGCTCTTAGGAGACTGAAAAAATGGCTCAGAACAACAATAGCACAAGTGAAACTTAACAACATTGCTGTATGGCATGTCCACCAGGACAAACTAGACAATATTTATGTGAAAAAAACTTGACTATGTTATCAAACAGCTAATAATGTGTTGCTAATGTTACACAAACCATGTTCCCATTCGCCATCTCAGTCAGGCAGCTGTCTTCTAACAATCATCAGAAACGTTTTGTACTGTACAACGTCAGTGGAGAAAGGCATATAGTTCATCATAACATCGTTACAACCTAAATCTACCAGATTTTTAATATCAACAAAAAAATGTACCTAGATAACCTGGAATCTCTCGAGACTCCCCTGCTAGTTCGCTGTTAATGATATGCTAAAGAGATTTTTTTTCACTTCAGTTTTAAGGAGAAAATACTCTGCAATGGTGTTAACTTATGAATCTGCACATGGTTTGTCTTAAAGCATATTAAAAACACCACATAGACATTTAAACAACATTAAAAACTTGATTTTCACCACAGGGGGACTTAAATTCATTATTCTATTAATTTCCAGAATCCTCAGCTTCCGGGGATCTCCCCACTAATTTCGAAATCAAACCTACACCCTTGGAAACAATAGTGTGTGACATTTCCTTCTGGGAATGATGTCTCAATCCAGTATTTTTGCCGTAAGGACAGCACTGCCTTTCTTGGTGGTAAAAACTTCGACCCACATTAAGGAGCTTATCAACTATGAGTAAAACATGCTGATAACCCTTGCATTTTAGAAAGAGTCCATTTTCCATTGCAATTCACAAAGCCGTCCTGAGGGTGCATGGTTTTCCCAAATGAACGGAATCGGTTGGCATATTAAGTTTTGACATCACGCATGTGTTAACTTCTGCATTTCTCTTATAATCCTTCACCCATATTATTTAAACATGAACACATTTAGAAAACGCCTCAGTGTCCGACACGCACTGTATATCTATGTGACTAGATAAGGAAGTAAGGTTTGGAGTGTATTATCCTTTGATCATTTAGATCAAATCCAAATCCACAGATTTTGCACTTTGGCTTTATCTGAGAGCTGTGAGTGAGGTGATTCAACGTGCAAATGACATGCCTGAGCAGTAAAGATAGTTAGTAATGGACTAAAATACAGTTTAGGTGGAACATTGGGGCACGCCAACTGAAATTTTAGAGATCCGCCTGAAGAATTGGCATTAGTCATATGTACTTAGACTGGCTAATAGTGGAATTTCCGTGTGTTAGAGTGTTGTTAGAATAATCTAAATAGGGTGAGCCTCAACCTCTGATAATTGCAATATTATTCTAACTAAGTGTACATGAGAAACCATGGCATGATTATATAAGCTACCACTGAGGGAAGTTAAGTTGGTCAGCTTATTGGTAAGGGTCATGACTTCTGGATAGATATAGTCTTACCTTAAGTGTGTACAGATCTATGGGGACTAAATAGCATACTTTTAGAAATAAGCAAGCATGGAGCGGCACCTAAAGGTATAAGTCAATTGCCTCTGTCTAATTGACCAAGACTGATGAGTTTGTGGTTGTGAGATCTTATACAAAAGATAAACAGTGTAGAAAATCAAATTAGAATTTAGAACGTCAAATTGTTCTTTTAGCCTTAAAAATCTTCACTGTATCGTTTTGACCATCTTAGTTCACATATATACAAGATTGAATAATTTTTCCCAATAAATATTTATATATATATCACAATAAATACCAAATGTTTTTCCAATTGTAGTATCGTGGACCAATCGAAAGTGTCACATGTCCTGCTGCTCCAGACAATAATGCAACACAATGCATTAACAAAGTGTATATAGAAAATGGTTAATTTCAAGCATTACAAAGACACACTTTGCAAAGCCAAATAGACTCAGACTGTCTATTATAATTGTTCATAAAAAGGCAAGGGCTTTGAGTCACAGTGGGTTGCTGTGAATAAAACCCCATAGTTATAGTTTATTCTGATCTCCCTGTTCTTAAGTTAACACAGATGTCACAAAACCAATACAAAAGATTTGGTTGATATACCTATAGCAATTGGTAACTTTTTCAATTCCTCAATAACTATTCCAGCCCCAGGCCAATTATCAAGCCAACGGCTATTACTAAAAACATTTGTTTTGAGATTACTGACAAGAATTTCTCTTAAAAGACTAGGGGCCTGTTTCAGAAAGGAGGTTAAGTGAAAACTCTGAGTATGTTAACCCTGAAATGAGGGAAACTCTGAGTTTTCTGTTTCAGAATGGGAGGTATGTCAAACCTGAGAAAGCAGAGTAAGTCAAGCCCATTTCTGAAAGAGAGGTAACTTATACTCAGAGTCAGTTACCATGGTAACTTTGTGAACCTAACCTGGTCGGGAGCAGGTTTTCTTCGGTAAACCCAGAGTTTATTTCGGTCTCCTCCCCTTTTTTAAAGAGGAAGTGGTGTTTAAACACCTCATTCATTCTTTTAGTACATTTTTATTAATAAAAATAATAAATAAAATATTGCTATTTTTACTGCTGTTTTTAATTTTTTTTAAATAAGATGAAGTCTATATAACTCCTTAACTGGCAAATGAAAATACAGTAGTAGATTAGAGTTGGTTGAACCTCCTTTCTGAAACAGGCCCCAGTTTCTCATATCATTGAGACTTCTATAAAATAACCAGACTGAATCAATCTCTCAGAGCCTGAGACAAGATGATTATTTCCCTGTTTAGGTTTCCTTCTGTCTCTATGCCCACACTCACACACACCACTGTGTTTTTGTCACTGAAGGAAGATGATGAGGATCAAACTTGTTCAATTAACACAATGCGATTACATAGATGAAGGCATATAGCCCGTAACATAAACTACTCACACATAGACGAGAACCGACAATGAACTGAATGAGACGGGTAGTATAAATAAACAGGGAACTTAAAGACAGACAGCTGAAAGCAATCAGTAACCAATGAGACTAACTAGGCAGATCAGTAGGTGGCGGGAATGCACCATTTATGTTGGTCTGCCAATCCGCCATTAAACACCAGAAGAAGAAGAAGAAGAGATTAACTAGGAGGTAATTAAGACTAAACTGAAGCATATGAAACAAACACACAGGAAAGTTGGATGCCGATCACCATTAAAAAAAAAAAATTAACAAAAGAGAAGAAAGAAACACACAGGAATGAAATTAACACAAATCCGATTATTAGTACTGCATACAGTACAACATGTACCAAGAGGCGAAACTCAATAGAACGCTCCATAGCAACAGTTGTCCCCCATGACGTGACGGCGCGGCCGCCATTATGGACTGAAAACTGAAGGAAAACGCTGAACAATAATGGGAGTCAATGGCACTGAACCAACTTAACATAACAAAAACTTAACATAACTTAATTTTTTCTGGCCGTCATATTATGAAAACAATTTAAAATACATTAATGAGGATGACCGATGTTAAATGACAGAAAATGTTACGTCTATGTGTTGGTTATGCATGGCCTAATTACCCTTAGGAAAATAGTATTTTGGGACAAAATATTACTATAAAAGTACTATAAGACTACTATAGAAATACTATAGCGGCTCTAGGATATTATAGAGGTATTACAGAATATAACATACTTCTGTGATGTTCTGTAATACCTCTATAATATTTTAAAGCTGCTATAGTATTTTTATAGTAGTCTTATTGTACTTCTATAGTATGTCCCAAATTACTATAGTATTCCAATAAGATTACTATAATATTTTGTCCCAAAATACTATAAGATTCCTATAGTACTTTTTCGTAAGGGTATGTCCCCCACCGAATCGGCTTCATTAGCCTACCACTTAGCCTACGGTTTGCAAAGATACAATTATAAAATTACTGCAAACCTTTAATCTATCAATATGTATGTTCTATTATGCATTTTCCTTGTTATATGAATAACAGAAATTCATGAAATAATATATAGGCAGACACACAGTAATAAGATATTTATTCAAATGTTGATTTTGAAATTAGTGAACATCACCATATATATGATTTGGATAAATAAATAAATAAATAAATGAATGAATGAATGAATGAATGAATGAATGAATGAATGAATGAACATTTCTAAAGACAGTTAATCTTTTACAGTACATAGAATATCACAAAAATATTAACAACTTGTTTTTTCAACATCTTCAGTGAAAGTGCACACAGTGGACGTTTCAATGGCAAGAACAAAAACAATCTGTGAATGTCCTATTACAGGCGGAAAGGTACAAAAAAGATGTGCAATCTAGCAAGTGTACTCATGAATTTCAGCAGCTTTCAGTCCATAATGGCGGACGCTCCTCCGCAGCGCCATCTACAGACTGTTGCCCATAACACAACAGAGTTTCGCCTCTTGGGCTTCTATACTCTTTGATCTCATACACAGACACTATTTAAACTCTGTCTGGGTGTCTTATATGCTGTCTTATAAAATACGCTGTCAACTTGCAATTTCATATTCCACAAGTGCTAAGTGTCGTGTTTTTCTTACAGCAAAATCTTTGATCAGATCTTTGAAATCAAGCTGTCTATTGTTGAATATACATCACTGGGCTAGTTTTATTGTTGCTTGGTGATTTTCAGACTTTTTTGAAGCTCTGTGGCACGTGCACACCCCTATGTAAAATGATACCAAACATGAAAGGGAAAAAACAATAGATTCACAAGATACATCATAGGTGGTATATAGGCATTCTTAGTGAACTTTCAGTGACTCGAATAAGGGGGAAAGGAGAGAGAGTCGTTAGAGAAGGGGATGCATAGATAAGCAAGGAGAGAAGTTTAGGCAAGGCGGTGTGTCCTATGCTCTTTCTGTCAAATCTTCTCTCCAGATCACATAGTAAGTTTTATTGTTTTGTTGCAGGGGGTTTGACCTCAACTTTTGCCTTAGCAGGAAAACCAAGTTTTACAGGCCTCCCCTGGCCCTTTGGGGCAAATTCTGACGGGCCATTTTTGGACATTTCATGTTTTGTTTTGGACATTTTTGACATTTCATGAGTCGATGTTTGACCAGGAGTCAAGTAGTCACCTGAAACAACAGCATTTAGACAGGTTGAGCCTTAAGATGAAAGCACTGCAAAATGCACCTCTGTGACACCTTTAGGTGTGGTGTACTGCACTGAGTGGATGCGGTAGCATCTGGACAGGATGTCTGTGATCCTGTTGATCGGGTTTGCTTCTACCTGCACTTGGTTGTGGTGGCATTCAGTCTGTAGAATGACTTGTTGCACCAAGTCTGTTGTGTTGGTCTGTGTCCTCCTCAGTAGGCTTAACTGACCCTCTGAGAAGTCCTCGGTCACCTCTAAGCAGAAGGTTTGGTTTGCCGGGCAGGTCAGATCTCCACAGGTTAAGGAATCATTTCACTGACGACGCTCCATTGCGTACGAAACACCTGGGCAACTTCTGAATGATGATGCAATAAGTGCACTGATGAATTTGATGTTATTGTAAGATGAGAAGGGAGTTGTTAGAACATAAAATAACACATGGTGAACTCATGTCAAAAGTGCGAGCGGTAAATAAGGTCTCCTTTTCTGAGTCATATATTTAGTAAGCTCATTTGATCACCATAGTCTTCACTTCCACTGTTATATGGTAGTGGAATTTAGACTTTGTCTGGATGAATTGAAAGGTAGCAAAACAGCAATAACATTTTCAATAACTAGTATATTTACCAGCGGTATGCATAATTCAAATATAAAACATAATTAAATATAGAAATACACAATTTCATAATTACAATTATAAAATTGTCTATATTAGTTGTTTTAATTGCAAATCATTAATGCAAACCTAAAGTTTCAATCAGGTCAATTAGAGAATGAGATTTACAGAAACAGAGATTTAAAATCCCTTGTTTAATTCAACACAAGACAGATTTTCTTCACACACAATATGAGTTGCAGTCTGACACGTTTTTCCGCACCCTTTTGATTGACAGGATATAATCGGCACTGATCATCGGCTGTTTTTAAACAATCGGCTGTTGGCCGATAGCAAAATAATAGATTTAATCATCCAATACCGATTATTGGTACTGCATACAATACAACACCATTGTACCATCTCATACACAGACACTATTTAAAGGCCACCTATTATGCAAAATTCAATTTTACATGGTGTTTGAACATAATTGTGTGTTGGCAGTGTATGAGCAAAACCACCCTAGAATGATAAAAATCCACCCAGTGTTTTTTTTACAATCTCAATAAATCATAAGCACTGTCTCAGAATGAGCTGTTCTAAGATTCTATGCAATGTGACGTAGAATTGCACAGACCCCTCCCACGACTGTTGATTGACACTGCAGTTTGAGCATAGACCCGCCCTGAGTGAGCTGGACACAGAGTCCGCCATTGTTTCGACGCTTGAGCTATTTTTTTTACAGTCTATGCGCTTGAGCAGCTGTAGACAAGAATGTCTCCTAAGCGATTGAGGTGTGTTGTTTTTGGATGTAAGAATGAACATAGCAGTCTTCATTTACTCTCGTTGTTACTCGAGGATGGATCTGTACTGTTTGTGATCCAGCTTACGGTCTTCAGAGCGACAGTCCTAACGTTACTGATCACAGCAGAAATGAAAGTGAGAGCGCGCTCTTTATGACAGCTCATCCAGTCATTTTACGGATATAAGGTTTACCAGTTTATTTAGCACCCACTGGAAAGGTGTGTTTATATTTGTTTACTGTTAGTTGTAACTAGTGTTTTGTGTACTTCGCTGTGTTGTTGATAATGAAAGGGAGAGAGAGAGAGTTTATGGATAAGACTTTAATGCTCACTTCTTATACTGTTTATTCAGCTCTTACTGTGATTCTCTGGAGTAAAACTAACGCTTCATCTTTTGTGTGATGTACAATAAACTTCACTGAACTCATCAGTATATTTTGGTCATCATTCGGACAGGGTCTGCTACAGCAGGCTTGTATTAATAGTGGATAAAAGCAGATGACAAGTAAATTATAACCATAATTAAACTAAACTATACCTGTTCTATCTCCATACAGTATATATTCTCTGGCTCTGTGGGCATTATTGTCAGACTCCGAGTCGAAATGAACACCGCAACTGAGAGTTTCTGTTCTGATATCATCAGATGAGATTGTCCTGGCTCGTAGTGCCAGCTAGTGAGGCTCCGCCCCCTGGGCCGGCAGCAGCAGTTAATTTGCCTTTAAAGGGATACACACTAAAACAGCGCATTTTTCTGAGCCCCCAAAAATGACAATTTAAACATGCTGTAAAAAATTATCTGTTGGGTATTTTGAGCTAAAACTTCACATACACACTCTGGGGACATCAGAGACTTATTTAACATCTTGTGAAAAGAGTCATAATAGGTGCCCTTTAAACTCTGTCTGGATGTCTTATAAGCTGTCTTATAAAATACGCTGTCACGGATTGCTCTGAGACTTAAGTAAGATCCAAGCGCAGCTTTATTGGAAAATCCAGAATCGTAGTCATGCCAGGCAAATGGGTCAAAACACTTGCAAACAATTCACAAAAAATACAAAAGACAAGGGAGAATGTTCAAAAATGCAGTGTGACAATTACAAAACCTCAATGAGAAATGATAGAGAGAACATGGTATAAGTAGGGTGAGACAAACACCAAACAGGTGAATGCAATAAGTCATGATGAGTCCAGGCAAAGGATTATGGGGTCCAACTAATAGTTCATGGCTGAGTGGTAAAGGTCAGAGGAGTGCCCTCTAGAGGTCAACCTGGGCACACCAGCTGGTGACTGTGACATATGCTGTCAACTTGCAATTTCTTATTCCACCAGGAAAAACAAGTGTCATGTTTTTCTCACAGCAAAATCTTTGATCAGATCTTTGAAATCAAGCCGTCTCGTGTTGATCTGAGGTATAGTTCTTTACTTGGTTAAGCTTACTGAAGGCTCTCTCTCCACTTGCAACGCTCACAAGCAAGTGCAAAATATGCGCAAGGCAATGCACACTCCACTGAAAATCTAGAGCTGCATCTTGTAGATTTCATTCAAAAGCTCAAAATTATTATTATTATTATTAATTATACACTTAGTGAATAATAAGTTTAACACACCAGCAGCTCCAGAAAGAAATTTGGAAATGATCTAAAACAGCGGCAGGATCATTGAATCGGTAATTTGAACTCGAGAACCAAATAAGTTCTATTCATGAATGAATCATTCAGACTGGTTTTATCAACGGATTTCTCCTAATCATTTAAATGGACCGACTCAAATGATTCATTCACGAACTGGACATCATTACAACTTATTTCATAAACTCTACCGGGACAATTAAACCAGATGTATATGACTAGTAGTAGTACATCGTAATTTTTTATCGATTCCTCACAGAAAGTTGTACCAAGGCTTCGGAAAGCCTGAATATACATCACTGGGCTAGTTTTATTTTTGCTTGGTGATTTTACATCTTTTTTGAAGCTCAGTGGCACAGGCACACTCCTATGTAAAATGATACCAAACATGAAAGGGAAAAAACAATAGATTCACAAGATACAATATATGTGGTATATAGGCATTTTTAGTGAACTTTCAGTGACTTGAATAAGGGGAAAGGAGAGAGAGTTGGTAGAGAAGGGGATGGATAGATAAGCAAGGAGATAAGTTTTTATCTCAACTTTTGCCTTAGCAGGAAAACCAAGTTTTACAGGTCTCCCCTGGCCCTTTGGGGCAAATTCTGACTGGCCACTTTTGGACATTTCATGTTTTGTTTTGGACATGTCATGTTTTGGACATTTCATTTTTGACATTTCATGAGTCGATGACTTCAGGAGTCAAGTAGTCACCTGAAACAACAGCATTTAGACAGGTTGAGCCTTAAGATGAAAGCACTGCAAAATGCACCTCTGTGACACCTTTAGGTGTGGTGTACTGCGCTGAGTGGATGCGGTAGCATCTGGACAGGATGTCTGCGATCCTGTTGATCGGGTTTGCTTCTACCTGCACTTGGTTGTGGTGGCATTCAGTCTGTGAATGACTTGTTGCACCAAGTCTGTTGTGTTGGTCTGTGTCCTCCTCAGTAGGCTTAACTGACCCTCTGAGAAGTCCTCGGTCACCTCTAAGCAGAAGGTTTGGTTTGCCGGGCAGGTCAGATCTCCACAGGTTAAGGAATCATTTCACTGATGACGCTCCATTGCGTACGAAACACCTGGGCAACTTCTGAATGATGATGCAATAAGTGCACTGATGAATTTGGTGTTATTGTAAGATGAGAAGGGAGTTGTTAGATAAACACAAGAACATAAAATAACATGATGAACTCATGTCAAAAGTGCAAGCGGCTCCTTTTCAGAGTCATATATTAAGTGAGCTCATTTGATCACCATAGTCTTCACTTCCATTGCGATATCGTAGTGGAATTTAGACTTTGTCTAGATCAGGGGTCTCCAACACGTCGCTACTGGTAGCTCGCAGCCTGATTGGAGGTAGCTCGCCAATAATAAAAGATAAGCTAATGTGCATTGTAAATGTCAGGAATTTATCTTTTTTGACTCATTATTTTTATAAAAATGATTTAAAGGCTGAAATCTGTGAGGTTTATCTTTTTATAAAAACTTTGTCAAAACTTTATTTGAACTTGTACAGAACATGTTAGTAGATAACATGTTGCAAGACACTCCTAAAATCTGGCCATCATTTTTTATGTTATTATTTTAATATTTATGTAAACAAAAAGTGCATATTGATCAAATCAAAATCAAATCAAATCACTTTTATTGTCACACAATCATATACACAAGTGCAACAGTGGTGAAATTCTTAGGTGCAGTTCCAAGCAACATAGCAGTCATGACACAATGGATGAAACAATTTACACTTACAGATTACACCTCTAATGTAACTTCATGGTGGAGTTCTCAGAATTTGTAGGTGACTTGGTCACTAAATATGATCGCATCCTTATCTTAGGTGATCTAAATGTGCATATATGTTGCCCTTCTAAGCGATTAACCCCTGAGTTTTTAAATATCATAGACTCTTTTAACCTTCAGCAGTGGGTTAGTTATCCCCCACATATTCATGGACACATGTTGGATCTAATTCTATCATATGGGTTATCTGTAACTGAAGTTGAAGTTGTTGATTCTGCTATCTCTGATCATTTTCCTATTCTATTTAAAATGTCTCTTCCTCTGCTTTCTATTGCACCTGTCTCAAATACCACACAAGCGCGTGCATATTTACCCAATTTTGAAGTAGACTTTATTAAATTTTATAATGAGGTCAATCCGCTACTCTTTTTAGAATCCCCACTACCTGACCTTGATGTGGAGCATCATTTTTCCCTCCTAAATACGGTCTGGGAAGATACTTTAGGTCTCACTGCTCCCTTCAAGTCTTTTAAGCCAAAAGTTAAGTCCAATTCTGAGCCATGGGTCGATTATAGCATACGCTCGTTGAGACAGTCATGCAGGAAAGCAGAAAGGAAGTGGAAAAAAGACAAATTGCAGATCTCGTACGAGATCTTAAGAGACTGTCTATTGGTGTATCAGAATGCGGTTAAGAAAGCTAAGGCTTCATATTTTACTGAATTGATTGAGAAACATCACCGCACTCCAAAAATACTTTTCTCTGTCATTAATTCTGTTTTAAATCCCCCAATAAACTCTCTTCGCTGCCCGTCTTTGGCACTATGTGAGGATTTTGCTAGCTACTTTGGCTATAACGTTTCTAACCTGAGAGACGAATTTCAAGTCTCCGATCAGGAAATACCGACTGAGATGAGTTCACCTACTATTTGGACCTCTTTCAATCTTGTCTCTCTACATTCCTTAAAGGAAATAATGTTTAAACTTAAACCTTCCTTCTGTACGTATGACACCTTACCTCCTCGATATCTGAGACAATTATTTGATACTGTCGGCCCTGGGTTGGTGTCGTTATTTAATAAATCCTTGCTTGAAGGGGCTATACCTTCAAGTCTGAAAATTGCCTCAATTACACCTGTACTAAAGAAACCCTCACTCGATGCCTTCATGTTATCAAATTTTCGTCCTATATCCATTGTGCCGTTTATTTCCAAGGTTTTAGAACGAATTGTATTCTTACAGCTTTCTTACAGCTTAACTTTCTTAAATGACAACCATATCTTTGAAAAGTTTCAATCAGGGTTTAAAACTCTGCATAGCACAGAAACCGCCCTCACAAAGGTTCTTAATGATATTTATATGGGTACAGATTCGGGAGATTCCGTCATTTTAGTAATGTTAGATTTGTCTTCTGCTTTTGATACTGTAGATCACACGATTCTCATTTCTAGGCTGTAGTCTTACGTTGGCCTAGGGGGCGAAGTTTTAAGCTGGTTCAAATCTTTTTTAACTAATAGACGGTTTTCTTTAAAAATGGGATGTTTCTCCTCTTCATTCCGAAATTTATCTTGCGGTGTGCCTCAGGGTTCTGTCTTAGCTCCTGTTCTATTTTCTCTATATCTTCTTCCTCTGGGTTTCATTTTTAGGAAACACAATGTCTCATTTCACTGTTATGCTGATGACATGCAGATTTATATGCCTCTGTCTAAGAAAAATAAGAGTGCTCTTGACAGTTTGACAGCATGTCTTGATGAGGTTAAAGCTTGGCTTACCAACAATTTCCTATTCTTGAACTCAGACAAAACAGAAGTTATTATTTTTAACCCCTCTGAATCCAGGCAAATACATGATTTTGACCTTGGATCTTTAGATCTATCTCTCGCTCCACAGGTACGGAATTTAGGTGTGATTTTAGATAGTTCCCTCAAATTTGATAGGCAAATTAGTGCTGTTTTCGGATCTAGCTTTTTCTATCTTCGCTCTATAGCGAAAATCAAATCCTATCTCCCGAAACGCTCGTTGGAGACTGCGATCCATGCTCTTATTACCTCGCGCCTGGACTATTGCAACCCGCTTTATTTTGGTATATCAAAGTCCCAAACGGCCCGTTTACAGTTTGTTCAAAATGCTGCGGCGAGATTCCTGAAGGGAAAGAGGAAATTCGACCATGCGACCCCCCCTTCTGAGTTTTAGAATTGAATAAAAAAATGTAATACTGGTGTATAAATCTTTAAATGATTTAGCACCTTCTTATCTATCTGACCTACTCCATTTTTACTCTCCAACTAGAAGTCTTAGATCCAAAGCGAAACTTCTTCTTCAGATACCTAAAACCCGGCTAAAATCAAGGGGAGACCGAGCTTTCGAAGTGGCTGGCCCCACAATGTGGAACAAGCTCCCACTCTATATTAGATCGACTTCCTCTCTGTCTGAGTTCAAGTCATGCCTCAAAACGTATTTATTTACTGCTGCTTTTAGCTTACAATGATTGCTCCATTCTAAACTGTGTAGTATTATTTGTTACCAATTTTTATTAATGCTATTTACTATATGTACAGCACTTTGGTCGGCCAGTGGCCGTGTGTAAATGTGCTTTATAAATAAACAAACTGAAACTGAAACTGAACTAATGTGCGCACGATAACTCACAGCACCATATACACTATACAATATACAATAAATAATGTACAATACACAATATAGACATCTATACATACAATAAATACACATGCGAAATAAAATAAATGTAATATACAGTAGGTTAAGTTGAGGTGTTTTGAGATGCAGTATGTTTATGGGTTATTGATCACTTGGGATCAAGAGTTTAGAAATCGAATTGCTTGCGGGAAGAAGCTGTCATGGAGTCGGCTGGTGCGTGTCCTGATGCTGCGGTACCGCCTGCCTGATGGTAGCTGTGAGAACAGCCCATGGCTCGGGTGGCTGGAGTCTCTGATGATCCTCCGAGCTTTCTTCACACACCGCCTGGCATATATTTCCTGGTGGGAGGGAAGCTCACCTCCGATGATACGACTGGCAGTGTGCACCATCCTTTGCAGGGCTTTGCGGTCGCGGGCGATGGTATTGCCGTACCAGGCAGTGATGCAGCCAGTCACGATGCTCTCTACAGTACTGGTGTAGAACCGTGTGAGGATATGGCGGTTCATTCCAAACTTCCTCAGCCGTCTCAGGAAGAAGAGTCAAGTCAAGTTTAAGTCAAGTCAAGTTTATTTGTATAGCGCTTTTCACAATACAGATTGTATCAAAGCAGCTTCACAGTATTAAATTAAAATAATACAACAAAGTTTGTTTCAAGAGGAATTTATTGATTGATAAAATTAAATTAAATATCCCCAAAATATCCCCAACTGAGCAAGCCAAAGGCAACAGTGGCAAGGAACCGAAAAACTCCATCAAGTGACCTAATGGTGTCCTAAAACTCCATCAGGTGACCTAATGGAGAAAAAAAAAAACTTGGGAGAACCCAGGCTCAGTCGGGGGCCAGTTCTCCTCTGGCATTTATGAGCTAGAGGCCGGATTGTAGTTTGAACTGTAGGATTATATGAATGCCTGGCTGAAGAGATGCGACTTTAATCTAGTTTTAAACTGGGAGAGCGAGTCTGAGCAACGAACAGTATCAGGAAGACTATTCCAGACTTTTGGAGCCAAATGTGAAAATGCTATCCCTCCTTTGGTGGTTCTGGATATCCTAGGTATGACCAAAAGCCTTGAATTTAGTGATCTTAAAGAGCGCGATGGATTATAGGCCGATAGAAGATCCGTTAAATAGACTGGAGCTAAGCCGTTTAGGGCTTTATAAGTCAGTAGCAATACCTTGTAATTAATACGGAACTTTATAGGTAACCAATGCAGTGATGATAAAATTGGTGTTATATGATCATATTTTCTTGATCTCGTAAGAACTCTAGCGGCGGCATTTTGGACTAACTGTAGCTTGTTTATTGAGGATGCAGGACAACCAGCTAATAAAGCATTACAGTAATCCAGTCTCGAGGTCATGAATGCATGAACTAACTTTTCTGCATCAGAAACTGATAGCATATTACGTAGCTTAGCAATGTTTCTAAGGTGGAAAAAGGCTGTTTTTGTAACATATGAAATATGATTTTCAAAAGACAGGTTGCAATCGAGTATAACACCCAGGTCTTTTACTGTAGAGGATAAAGTAACAGGACATCCTATGATGTTAAAGTTGTATTGTGCGAGGTTTTGTGGGCGGTTTTTTGAACCGATAAGTACTACCTCTGTCTTGTCTGGATTTAATAAAAGAAAATTACGGATCATCCAATATTTTATATCTTTAACACACTCTGTCAATTTGGAAAATTTAGCGTTTTCATCCGGCCGTGATGAAATATATATTTGAGTGTCATCAGCATAACAATGGAAACTAATTCCATGTTTCCTTATAATATTTCCAAGTGGCATCATATATATTGAAAATAACAGAGGGCCTAATACAGATCCCTGCGGCACTCCATAGTTTACTGGAGTTATGATCGATTTTTCTCCATTTAAATAGACAAAATGGTAGCGGTCAGATAGGTATGATTTGAACCAGCTTAATGCTTGTCCTTGAACACCAGTATAATTTTGTAGTCGATCTAAGAGTAAAGTGTGATCTATAGTATCGAACGCAGCACTAAGATCAAGTAAAACTAGTATTGAGATACAGCCTTGGTCAGAAGCTAAAAGTAAATCATTTGTGATTTTAACGAGCGCAGTTTCAGTGCTATGATGCGGTCTGAATCCAGACTGAAACTTTTCATAGATATCATTTTGTTGCAAGAAAGAGCCCAGTTGAGCGGACATCACTTTTTCTAATATTTTAGACATAAATGGAAGATTTGAAATTGTCTATAATTTGCTAGATTATTATGATCTAATTGTGGTTTCTTAATGAGAGGGTTTATAACTGCCAGTTTAAATGTTCTAAAGATAAAGATAAAGATGAGTTAATACTATTGAGGAGAGGCTCTTCCACTACAGGTAACACTTCTTTCAGTAGTTTAGTTGGTATAGGATCTAATAAACATGTTGTTGTTTTAGATGAAGTGATAAGTTTATTTAACTCTTTTTGTTCTATAGTTGTAAAGCACTGTAATTGTTCTTGCGGGGTGATAATTGAAGCTAAATTATAAGGCGCTGATGAGCCTTCTTTACAACGGCCTTGGTGTGGACGGACCATGTGAGTTCCTCTGTGATGTGGACACCGAGGAACTTGAAGCTGCTGACTCTCTCCACCGGTGCTCCATTGATGGTGATGGGGCTGTGTTCTCTGCTACTCCTCCTGAAGTCGACCACTAGCTCCTTGGTCTTGCTGACGTTGAGGAAGAGGTTATGCTTCTGACACCAGCGTGACAGAGTGTGCATCTCATCTCTGTAGGCCGTTTCGTTGTTGTCGTTGATCAAACCTACCACCGTCGTATCATCAGCAAACTTAATGATGGTATTGGAGCTGTGAGTTGCCATACAGTCATGTGTGTACAAGGAGTACAAGAGTGGGCTGAGAACACAGCCCTGAGGGGCTCCAGTGTTGAGGGTCAGTGATGAGGAGATGTTACTGCCCATTCTAACCACTTGGCGTCTGTTTGACAAGAAGTCCAGGATCCAGCTGCACAGCAAGCTGTTTAAGCCCAGAGCCCGGAGTTTCACATCAAGCATAGAGGGCACTATGGTGTTGAATGCTGAGCTGTAGTCTACAAACAGCATTCTCACATATGTGTTCCTTTTTTCCAGGTGGGAGAGAGCAGTGTATATTGTAGATGCAATAGCATCATCAGTGGAACGGTTGTTGCGGTATGCAAACTGCAATGGGTCCAGTGAGGGAGGTAAAACAGAGCAGATGTAATCTCTGACTAGTCTCTCAAAGCATTTGCTAATGATGGGGGTCAGAGCAACAGGACGCCAGTCATTTAAGCAGGTGATGTTGGATTGCTTCGTTACAGGTACAGTGGTGGACGTTTTGAAGCATGTGGGGACTACAGACAGGGAGAGGGACAAGTTGAAAATGTCCGTAAAAACACTAGCCAGTTGGTTCGCGCATTCTCTGATGACACGGCCCGGAATGCCGTCTGGACCCGCGGCTTTACGGATGTTCACCCGTCGGAAGGATCGGGTTACATCCGCTACAGAGACGGAGAGTGTACTAACCTCTGTAGCTTCAGCCGCGAGAGCTCTCTCCGCGAGGAGGGTGTAAGTTCCCTCGAAACGAGCATAAAAAGTGTTTAGCTCATCCGGGAGAGAGGCAGCGGTGTTCACTGTGGAGTTTGTGTTCCCTTTGTAGTCCGTGATGATATTAATTCCCTGCCACATGCTTCTAGAGTCGGTGGTGTTGAACTGTCTTTCAATCTTGTCCCTGAAATGGCGTTTTGCTACTCTGATAGTTTTTCGGAGGGCATAACTAGCTTGTTTATGCTCCTCCACAGTCCCGGAATTAAAAGCGAAGGTCCGCGCATTGAGTGCCGCACAAACTTCACTATTTATCCATGGTTTCTAGTTAGGGTAAATACGTTGTGACGAGCGTCCGCGGAGGAATCAGTGTCGCCCTGGCAACCAACACAAAACACCTGCACGTCTTCACTGCCGGCTGATCGGTCACAGTTGCTATCAATCAGCCCACAGCCACATAAGCAGCACATGCTGAGCAAACAGACAGACGCTTGTCTCGAGCCGAATGAAACGCTGGTCTAACCTTTCTCTCGGTTCTCCCCAGAAAGCAGCGAGTGACCGACAGCCCACCACTTTGGAGCACGTTTTGGACACCCACTTTCGATTGGACTGAGCACTGCAGAGCACTGAGAGCACCAGCCACCACGCACCGGCTTACCTACTTTCACCAGTCTTATTTTTTTTATTGTAAATAAATCCACCCTCCGGGGCCTTTTCACGCAGCCTGCCTTGTCGAGTGATTCTTCACCCCGTGACAACATATTATTTTGGTCGGAACAACGTCCTCTACGCACTTCCTGATGAAACACGTTACGCTATCAGCGTAGACCTCGATGTTGTTATTAGAGGCCGACCGGAACATCTCCCAGTCCGCGTGATTAAAACAATCCTGTAGCATAGAGTCTGATTGGTCCGACCAGCACTGGATCGTTCTGAGGGTAGGTGTTTCCTGTTTTAGTTTCTGCCTGTAAACGGGCAGAAGGAGAACGGAAGAATGGTCTGATTTGCCAAGTGGTGGGCGGGGGAGGGATTTGTAGCCATCCTGGAAAGGAGAGTAGCAATGATCCAAAATCCGGTCCCCTCGTGTGTTGAATTTTACGTGTTGGTGCTATTTTGGTGCTATTTTTTTTAAGTTGGCTTTGTTAAAGTCCCCAGACACAATGAACGCGGCCTCAGGGTGCGAGATTTCCTGCTCACTTATTCTCCCATACAGTTCCTTTAGTGCCCGGTCTGTGTCGGCTTGTGGGGGAATGTACACAGCTGTGATAATGACCGCTGTGAATTCCCTCGGTAGCCAGAATGGTCGACACAGAAGCATGAGAAATTCTAGGTCAGGAGAGCAGAAAGACTTGATAGAATGTACGTTCCTCTGATCACACCAAGATTTGTTGATCATAAAACATACACCACCACCTCTACTTTTACCTGAGAGGTCTTTTGCTCTGTCCGCTCGATGCACGGAGAACCCCGCAGTTTCAATAGCCGAATCTGGAATCTCAGCAGACATCCAAGTTTCTGTAAGACAGATAATGCAGCAGTCCCTCGTCTCATGTTGGAAAGAGATCCGCGCTCTCAGCTCGCAGAGCTTGTTGTCCAAAGACTGAACATTTGCCAGTAGAATACTGGGAAGCGGGGGTCGATTTGCGCGCCGTCTTACTCTGATGAGAACGCCGGCTCTTCTTCCCCTTCTCCGGCTGCGTTTCCGCGGCCGAGCTGCCCAGACAAAGGGCTCCGCTGCCGTGTTTGTAAACAGCGGGTCGTCTTTGAAGAATATAAAGTCCGGTTTTCGGTGTGCGATTGCCGAACCAATGTCCAAAAGTGTTTGTCTGTCGTACACAATAAGGCAGACAAAATCCAAAACGAAAAACATAAGAACTGTAAACAAAACAACCAAAAGACTACTATGTTGTGGCGGAGCTCGCAACGCAGCAGCCATGCTCGGCACCATCTTGAACCATAATATTGAGTCATATATTGATGCTAAGTTTATTTGTTATTTGCTGGTTTTCGACATACGACTTGGTGAATTGATTTTATTGTGTAGTATTAGTACTTTTAAAACAGGATGAGATAACCGTGATCATTTTGGTCACTATAATCATGAAATGAAATTTTCATGCCATTTCATCTCTAGTTATGATGCACAATAAAATCAAAAATAGTTAGGTGTTTTTATAATATAATATGCAAAGTACAATTTTCTATATATATTTTTTTTTATCTCTGACATTTAAGGGTGACATATATAGGCATACAAAAACTCTTTTAGGTCTAAAACAGTTTGGATAGTTGCTAAGAGACATTATTTAAGAGATTTAAGTATTGCATTACATGAGTAGCTCTCGGCCACTTTCATTTTTAAAAAGTAGCTCTCAAATGAAAAAAGGTTGGAGACCCCTGGTCTAGATGAATTAAAGGAAAGGTAGCAAATTAACAATAAAAATGTCAATAACTAGTATATTTTCCAGCAGTATGCATAATTAAAATATAAAACATAATTAAACATAGAAATAAACAATTTCATAATTACAATTATAAAATTGTCTATATTAGTTGTTTTAATTGCAAATCATTAATGCAAACCTAAAGTTTCAATCAGGTCAATAAGAGAATAAGATTTACAGAAAAGGAGATTTAAAATCCCTAGTTTAGCTTTTGCAATCATCCTCTGTGCATTTGATGTACAGGCTATGTCCCACTCGATAATGCAGGTCTGACTGAGAATTGTGGTGTTGATTGATAGAAATGCCTGCATTCCAGATCCAACTCTAAATTTGTATTGTCATTAGTCATATTTTGTGGGTCCTACTAGTTTACAACAATGCGAATGACTGGACATAATAAACATTTTATAAAAAGAGACCAGTTGCTTTGCATTTGAATGTGGAATTTTAATGATTAGAAATTAAATCAACTGATGTGTGACTATAGCCATGCACACGTCCAATGCACATTACAGTGTTTACATACAGGAAGTTGACAAGACCGTAACGCTGTAAAATTGTTTGACACAATTGAAAAGAAATGATGAATGCTTTTGGCCTGGATAGTCCTATGATCTATGCCAGGTAGAGATGTTGTGAGTTTGTATTAGTGAGGGTGTGTTCTGTATCTTTGTGTATAGGAGATGGGTGGTGTCTATCCTACCATAATCTGTGGTGTATAATTTAGTTCCGAGGCTACACTGGGAGGCCATGGAGCTGCAGTATGAGTGCTATGAGATGTGAATTGCCCCTTGAATTATCTCCACACCCATCTCCTACATTTCAAGATGTGTGTGTCCTGGCTGATGCAGGCAGGCCCAGACCCTTGTGGACCCTGATTCTGAAAAATGGCAGCCATCAGCCTGAAAGGGAAATGGACAGGGAGAAAAACTGTTTAATCTTAAACCTTTACACAAATTGCAAGAAAAGTTATCTTTAAAGGGATACTTCACCGTTTTTTCATATTAAACTATGTTATTCCCTTAACTAAGATGAGTTGATACATACCTCTCTCGTCTCAGTGCGTGCACTCAATCGCTCTGTCTTGCAGCGAAACTTTGTTAGCACTTAGCTTAGCCCAGTTCATTCAATAGGGGCCAAGCAGAGAAGCTACCAAACACCTCCACGTTTTCCCTATTTAAATACAGTTACTCGAGTAGTGTAACTCGACCGAGGACGGTGACACAAAACAAAACGTTGCGCTTTTATAAGCGTGTAAAATGGATAACTATATTGTATGGCGGAATACCATAGCAAGTGCTTGGGAGCACTTTGACTTGGCGCAGTAATATCTTCACTCGTGAAAAATCCTCTCACCGGCCCCCGCTCCCTCACCTCCTCCCTCTCATTTCCGTCAATAGAACCAACGTGACTTTTACCACCTGTGCTATTAGCAAACTGCAAGAGATCATTTGCAATGGCGGACTTTGTAGATGATTATGACTTGTTTGTAGCAGACCCAGAGCCATATCTGTTTGAACCCGAGTACACGGAGGAGGAATTAGCTTTTATGGACCGTGAGAGGGAAGAAAGATATGAACCAGAACAGACCGGAGCCGGCGAAAGAACACGGGCAAACAGCAATTGGTGGTGCAAGTGTGACTGTTGCGAACAGATGCCGACCGAAATTGAGAGCCTGTGCTGTTCAGAATGGGACCAGGTGTTGCCATCGAAGGTGGGGGTCAATATAGATCCAGAAGACCCTGGACAAATCGCATGTGTCGCGGCAAGCGACGCGTTTGCAGCGATGATTCACCCGGCAGTTGTCAACTTTTTCTTTCATCGTGACAAAGTCAATTGGAGGAAACGACCCACCCCGAGTGGACCAGATGGCCAGCTATCCTCAGAGTAAGTGCTATCTGAAACTATTGAAATATGCCTATGTATCATGTTTTCATTTATAAATGTATATACTTAGACTATCTCTATCTTCTCAGTCAAAATAGGTTGGTTTCCTACCGGATAGTGCTGGAATGGGCCCTACAGGGCGAAACTTTGGGCAGAGGCAATCGGAAACCACTGCCATCATGTGTGGTCGGGACTATACGACAAAGATATCCTTCTGAGTCCGGTGTCTATGTTGGATTTCAAGAACTACATGAGGCAATGGATATGTAGGCATATGACTGTTACTGGACAATATGTGCTGGGCCCTGAGTTCAGACCTAAATTATGTTTACATGTTTCACAGACATCTGTGGGACAATTGCACTGCAGCTTGCGTCAGAATAGTAGACAACCTGTTTTTATATTTTACTATATTACAACCATTATGTAGATGTATTTCTATCACTTATTTATTTTCAATTTACTCATTTGTATTCAATTCAGTTTCCTATTTTTGATGTGTATAAATAAAGCTTTGAACCTACAACATCTAGAGTGATACTTTTATCTCTTTTGCTAAATCAAATGACTTCTGATATAATCACTCATGCAATATCAAGGATCTTTATTTCAATTCAATCCCATAGTAAATAGGATAGGCCATGTGTTCTCTAGGCAAAAGGTGTTTTGTCAGATTTGTTCAAACATAAGTGAAGTCACAAATTTGGAAAATACGTAATTTATTTAACAAAATAACAACAAAAATATTAACTATAATAAATGACATTTGCCTTCTACACTTGCTATGCAAGTATAAGTCCCCTCCTGTGGTTTTTCAATGGCACAGGTTCTTTTTCATGTCAGCTGTAAACAAGAGTTACAATGGCTCCGATGGACCTTTGAATCTTGAGGTGTGTGACTGTATGACCTCCTCTTTGCTGGGCTTTGTTTGCAATGCAATGTTGGCAGCTAGGCGAGGTATTTGGATACGGGATGATGCGTCTTTGAATCTGATTGTGGGGTCAAGTCTTCTTTGGATCACTCTGTCCATGAGGTCATCTCTGAATTTTTGAGTCGTCTTCATATAGATTGGTCTAGCAATCCACTGCTTTGATTGCTTTTGAAAGACAACATTGTGTCTTGTGAGGCCTGAAATAAAAAGTATGAACGAACGTGCTAGAAGTATGGTAAATGTATAATTTTGATATTTATAATATTATTACAAAAGTTACGACTGTGGCTATTTTTGTTTTTTATGCAAAAAAACAATTCATTAGTCAGTCATATCTGTGCCAGCATTTATTTGAAGATCATGTTCATGTATGGATGACACATAGAGAAGTGCAGGGAAAATACACAGTGACATTACAGTAATTTGCATTCATTTAGTACCCACCAGCTGCTGTTGTTGCCTGTTCCCGCTTTGTGGAGTGATTCTCATTGTGATCCATAATGGCTAGCATAGTGCGTGCCTTCATTGAAGGGTATTGAAAATGAAGTCGCTTTGGACAGTACTTCAAAAGGGCATTGTGAAACACCTCAAGTTGTCCTGAAAAATAAAACAAAAGAAAATGCTTTACAATGTAAAAACAAGAGCATGAAAAGTTGTGTATTCTTTCGAAGCACTGTATCATAAATGGGATGCATAGTATTATTGATCAAGTCTGGTGTAACATTCCCCCCCCCCTCATACAGACTTATTGCAAAATAGTTTCTCAGAACCTATTCTCACTGAGACAGACTTGACTTGAACCATATTACTATTCTGCATGTCAAACTCTTTGATACACATACCTGTGTGTTTGAACAGTGTCATCTGTTGTAGGTCTTTTATGAGACGTGTGTCCATAATCATTGCTTGAAGGGCTTTGAAGGCAGGGGAATTCCCTTTTAGCCACCTCTTTGTTCTTTGTTCCTCTGCTGACAAGTCCTGATGGAAACATCTGTATTCCGTTCCGTTTTCTTCCCAGCGATGGACCCCAGTGATGTGGTGTTGGAGAGACATCCATCGTCGGAGCAGCTCCTGAAAACACAAAAGCAGAGGCACACTTTTAACCGTCTGTAATACAATACAGTTGGCTTCCATGTTGAAGACCAAAAATTTGATGTACATTTGAGCTGCATATAGCATTTGATATATATAAAAACATAGAATATCGCTTTGTGATGATCTGTTTATGTATGCTTTGGTACCTTTGCATCTCCTTTGGAGGTGCAACAGCTCCACCACATGTGGTTGCTGACACTCTTGACCCAAGGAGCAAGATCCTTGTATTCTTTTCTGTTGGATGCTGCAACCAATTTTTTTTTAAATCCTGAAAAATTATAGAAAATAATTACTATGGGTAATTTCATGCATTGCATAGACTATGGTGGCACACCATTTCAGCCATATCTGTTACATACATACTTGTGTTTCAGTCTCTTTTGAATGTTTTTGGCTTTTGCATTAATTTTAATTTTTTTATCACTACCAAATTAGGTACAATTAGCTATAGAAACATGGAAATGAGTGCGCCGCACACATTATACAGAGCCATAAAAAAAAACTTTTGTGCAACACTGGTAACAGACAGTAATGGAGATAAAATATTTGGGGTTGTTTTCTAGCTATACAGCTTAGACTAACAGTAAACTAACCTTTGGCGACATGCCACGGATCAAACTGATGAATGATATGAGGATATTCTTCTCTCATAATTTTTCTTATGGACGGATGCCGGTCTGTGGTGACCACTTTTACATCAATGCCCTCATCCAGGATCTTCTCCAGGTCTTTCTTGAAGGCCAGTGGTTCCATTGCGACCGAACTGGAGGCCTGGGAAACCTATAGAGCACAAAAGAATGCATAATGACATTTAAAAACATGTTATAGAATTTACCATAGATTTTTGGAAATAATTGACAATTTACCTGCATCATCTCAAACCCCACGATCTGGTTAGTGGAGTCATCCATAAAAGAATACGTGTTGTATTTGCTGGAGTGTCCGGGGCTGTCACTTCTGCCGTCTCCACTTAGCTGCACTCCTTCACCGTCTTCGCTTTGGCAAATTAATCTTGCTTTGATTATGTTCTCCTGTTGTGTGTATGATTTCTCAATCACTGGGAGCAGGTAGCTTGCCTGTATGTTGTAAAAAGTTACCTCCAGGGGCAACTGCAGGTTTAAAAGTCCAGCCCAGTCAGCTATGTCAGTGTATGTTGAGCCGGTAAAGAGAGTGGCAGCTGCTGCGAAAAGGTTATTTTCCGCCATTCCACGTATATTGGGACATGACTCCCATTGTCCCATATGGCCATTGCTGCATTGCCAATTTATATTGATTCTACTGCCGAACTGTGTTACTGTCTGGTTTAGGTCACACATCTCAGCACCACAGGTTGTACAATTCTGAAAGAGTTCCATGAGTTTGGACTCATTTACAATCCACTTCCTCTCCTTCCAACCTCTGGCTTGTCCAGAGATGCTTGAAGAGCTTCCTGTGGTGGTGGTGGAGGGGCTTGAATTTGGCACAAAGCTGGTGTCTGCGGTATCAACAGCAGGCTCTGAGGTCATGCTGACATCAAACACTGATGTTGCACTCATATCCATCACAGTAGCTTCAATGTGGTGTGTTTCCTGTTGTAGACAAATAAAAATAAAAATATGCATTGGTTTTGCATACCAGTGCCACATCCAGTACATCTTGAGTAAACAATTACATGACTTGATAGGAAATAAAGTGTAATGGTTTCCATAAATTGTATTATGGATTATTGATAGCAAACATAGAAGCGGGTCACTCAAATACAAGACTTTTTCATGGTCTACACATGACCATCATTGTGGATGTCGATGCAGTGTCCTAGACACGAATCAGATGTCAAATAAATGTATGTCATATTGCAATCATACAGTAAGTCTGTATAAAACATGAAGATTCATTAGCTTACCGATTGCATTGTCCATGTGGGAGCCAGGGCAACAGCTGGTTTGCTTGAACGTAAAGGACTGGTTAGCTGTGCAGACAAGGGCACTTTGAATGTAGCAGTAGACTCTTCAGCTCTGTGCTTCTGGGGGGTTGAATGAGGTACACCAACAAAAAAGTTTTCCTCTTGTTCTGGCAGATCTTGCTGTACGTCTTTCAACTCTGCCTGTATAATCATTGACAAAATTATGACAGGAATAACAATGACAATAATTATTATTTTGGAAAGCAAATAAAAACACTACCATAATTTATATTTATATATTTTTTACATTCTTCCGAGTAAGTATTGTATTGTATAAAGTATTGTCACAGGGTATTACATAAGTAGACAGTAGCCTACTCTTTCAGTGCTTCACCTGAGACAAAAATACCCCCCCCCCCCCCCCCATTTTTATTTCTGCGCTCAGTCCTTATGTAAATCAAACAGTCATTTCTTATTGCCTGTCTCAGAAGTGCACTGATTTCACAGCTAACTTATGTTACTCAGATAAGGTTACTGACACTTCCAGGACAACCAAATACCATGCAAAAGTACACTTACAGCGTTGGGTGATGATCCACTTTGTTGTGTTAGTGATTTGAATATTGTCGGTGTAGCCTCATCCTTTAGGCGCGTTCCTGTGCAGGTATAGTCCTCCGCTGTGAAATGGTCGGAGCAAACACGCCACTTCTTCAGAGTCGTCAACGGTGTTTTTGGATTCTTGTTCAAAGCAGCTAACCAAGCTCTCCGCTGTATGTGGTGAGTTGGAATTCTGTGAAACATGACGGCACTATATACCTTCTCCTTGTTATCACAACCCTTTACGATGCACGTTATAACCATGATTGTCCAAAAACTATCTTCCTACAACCTGATACTTCGTCAACTCTGCTCAAACTACTACTGCTACTAACGTTACTGGTGCAGGTCACGTTGGTTCTATTGACGGAAATGAGAGGGAGGAGGAGAGGGAGCGGGGGCCGGTGAGAGGATTTTTCACGAGTGAAGATATTACTGCGCCAAGTCAAAGTGCTCCCAAGCACTTGCTATGGTATTCCGCCATACAATATAGTTATCCATTTTACACGCTTATAAAAGCGCAACGTTTTGTTTTGTGTCACCGTCCTCGGTCGAGTTACACTACTCGAGTAACTCTATTTAAATAGGGAAAACGTGGAGGTGTTTGGTAGCTTCTCTGCTTGGCCCCTATTGAATGAACTGGGCTAAGCTAAGTGCTAACAAAGTTTCACGGCAAGACAGAGCGATTGAGTGCACGCACTGAGACGAGAGAGGTATGTATCAACTCATCTTAGTTAAGGGAATAACATAGTTTAATATGAAAAAACGGTGAAGTATCCCTTTAAGATGTGTGTGACCATCATGTGACAGTAAAAGAGCACACACAAACCTTATTCTAATATGGAATTGTATTGGAATGGTAAAGAGTGTTGGTATGTGACAGGAGGGCCTTCACTAAAGGATAAGATTTGATGAACAAGTCTAAGAATGTTCCACATATGGTTGAAATACCATAATTGGCCAAGAAAAATAACATCGTGGGAGTCAAGACTATAAAGGAGAAAGGATGCCCTCCCCTCACGGTCACACTCTGCAGCCACTCTGTGTGACTGTATGACTGCTGGCCTTTCCTTGCAAGAAAATAAACCTCATCAAAGACAATTGGAAATGTTTGTCTTTTATTCAGTGATATACTTTTGTTTGCCACCACACCAGATAGTTGTTGCAGATGGCTTTCACCTGCGGTTTTGTGCCATCACGGAAAAATTGTTTTAGTTTACAAAGACATGGACCATTATCATGATCATGTTTCTGCAAAGAAAAAGGCCAGATAAACTGAGTGATAATGGTCAGATCTGACTGCTGGTAATAAATAAAGTTCTTCTGAAGTGAAGCGATGCGTTCGTGTAAGAAAAATATTCATATTTAAAACTTTATCGACTAAGATAACTAGCTACCGGCAGACGGCCATACACAAGTCATCTTATGCCAAGTCTTATGCTAATTCAGACAACTCACATTCAATTACTATCACCAGTCCTATTAAAATCCATTTTTAGTTGTTTATCATCCCCCAGGTCAGCTTGGCAGTTTCTTGGAGGAGTTTGATGTGCTACTTTCCAAGAACAAATTATGTGCCCTATGCACATAAACTGTACAGCTCTATTCTCTTATTGTGTGTCAAAAACAGAGTAACATTAACCTTATTTCTGCATAACTTCATTCTTAATATAGGCTTAAACTCTGAATTTATGGATTGTTTTTTACTTTAGTGCCTTTCAAGTACTTGACTTGGTGCACAATATGTAAAGTTGTTGATGTCACTTCTAAACTTTTAAAAAGACAAATGTAGCTAAGGAGAAAATCTGAGCCTAGTGTGTGATCTTGTCTGAAACTTTGGAGGAGACGAATATAAGACCACCGGGGTCTTTAGTTTAGGAGGAAAATATGAGCACATTGTGTTTTTTAGATGTATAGTAGCACAGTGCTCATTCAGCAAATGCACAGCTAAACAGATGTGTTTTGAGTCTGGATCTGAATGTGACTTCTGTTGGAGCCCATATATCTCGTCTGTCTCTGCCTATCTCGCCTATTTTAACGATCTAAGCGCATGGTCTAAAGCAGAGGGCGCAAGTGCACTTAGAGTGTGTCCGAATCCACTTTTGCTATTTTAACAACAGGAAAAATGGTCGGTGCGTGCAGCGCATGGTCTATAAGGGTTGAATAATGGGTGTGTTTTAGGCGTAACGTGAAGTCTCATCTCCCATTCCCTTTAAAAGCCAGTAGCGCTTGCGCCATGGCGGATTAGTTATTTACATGATGGAATTTGCAAACGGAAAGACTGAATGCGTCTCCAGAGCGCAAATGGATCTGCTCGTGCGTGAGGTTAAAGCCTGCGAACAGACCATCTAGTTTATAAACGCCATCTAGTATACCAGCTAGTTAAATCCGACCTCTAGTTTATAAACGCCAGAGGAGAACTGGCCCCCGACTGAGCCTGGGTTCTCCCAAGGTTTTTTTTTTTTTCTCCATTAGGTCACCTGATGGAGTTTTTCGGTTCCTTGCCACTGTTGCCTTTGGCTTGCTCAGTTGGGGATATTTGGGGTTATTTGGGGATATTTAATTTAATTAATCAATCAACAATACTATTGATCAGCATTACCAAACGTGGACGTTTTCCACTAGAAACAAACATTGATGTATTATTTTAATTTAATACTGTGAAGCTGCTTTGATACAATCTGTATTGTGAAAAGCGCTATATAAATAAACTTGACTTGACTTGACTTGACCATATACTGGACAAGCCGAATACCACCATATCTTTATGTACAAAATATAAGTCTTTTACATTGTAATCCTTTTATTTTTAATATTTGGTTAGTTTGTGTGCTGCTGCGCGTCCCTGTGTGTGTAATAAACTCAAAAGTTAAAAGTGTAGTTGATAATATTGCTCCTGTGAAAGTCAGGAAGAAGAGTGGCAGACAAAAAGCACCTTGGAGAAACTCAACAGCAGTGCAAAATATGAGAAGACAATGCAGAAAATCATGTGGCGGAAGACAAAACTTGTAGTCCATTATAACATCTACAAAGACAGCATCCATGCTTTCAATATGATACTAGGCAAAGCTAGACAGACTTTCTTCTCAAATATTATAAACAGCAATTTAAACAACACACGCACTCTTTTTGCTGCTGTGGAGAGACTGACAACCCCCCCAAGCCAGATTCCCAGTGAAATGCTCTCAGACAGCAAGTGCAGTGAGTTTGCTTCTTTCTTCTCTGAGAAAATCAGTAATATCAGAAAGGTGATCAGCACATCCTTGAGTTGCGCTGGGGTCAGACAGATCAGACCACATCCGCAGAAAGTTACTATGTCTGATTTCAAAGAAATTGATGGTAACATTTTGGAAGAAACCGCACAGCACCTTAAAACATCAACCTGTGCTCTTGACACACTTCCCACATCTTTTTTTTTTCAAAAGTGTGTTAAACAGTTTAGAAGAAGATCTTCTAGAAGTGGTAAATTCCTCACTTCTCTCTGGGAGTTTTCCAAACTCCCTTAAAACTGCAGTTGTCAAGCCCTTCCTGAAAAAGAGCAATCTGGATAAGACCATATTAAGCAACTATAGACCGATCTCAAATCTTCCTTTCATAGGCAAGATCATTGAAAAAGTTGTCTTCAATCAGCTGAACAAATTCTTAAGCTCGAATGGATACTTTGACAATTTTCAATCTGGTTTCCGACCACACCACAGCACAGAGACAGCACTCATAAAGATAATAAACGATATTCGCTTAAATACTGATACAGGCAAATTATCAGTGCTGGTCCTGCTCGACCTCAGTGCTGCATTTGACACTGTCGATCACAACATACTTCTTGACAAGCTGGAAAACTTGGTGGGGCTTTCAGGGATAGTCCTAAAATGGTTCAGGTCATACTTAGGAGGGAGAGGTTATTATGTGAGTATAGGAGACCATAAGTCTGAGTGGACATCCATTACATGCGGAGTCCCTCAAGGCTAAATTCTTGCGCCACTCCTGTTCAACCTGTATATGCTCCCAATGAGCCAAATAATGAAAAAGAACCAAATTGCTTACCACAGCTATGCAGACGACACACAGATCTACTTAGCCCTATCGCCTAATGATTACAGCCCCATTGACTCCCTGTGCCAATGCATTGATGAAGTCAACAGTTGGATGTGCCAAAACTTTCTTCAGTTAAACAAAGACAAAACTGAAGTCATTGCGTTTGGAAACAAAGATGAAGTTCTCAAGGTGAACGCATACCTTCACTCTATGGGTCAAACAACTAAAACTCAAGTCAGGAATCTTGGTGTTTCTCTAGAGTCAGACCTTAGTTTCAGTAGTCATGTCAAAGCAATAACTAAATCAGCATACTATCATCTGAAAAATATTGCAAGAATTAGATGCTTTGTTTCCAGACAAGACTTAGAGAAACTTGTGCATGCTTTCATCACCAGTAGGGTGGGTTATTGTAATGGACTCCTCACTGGCCTTCCCAAAAAGACCATAAGACAGTTGCAGCTCATACCGAACGCTGCTGCCAGGATTCTGTGCAGAACCAGAAAATATGAACATATCACACCAGTCCTCAGGTCTTTACACTGGCTCCCAGTTACATTTAGGATTGATTTTAAAGTATTATTACTGGTATATAAATCACTCAATGGCCTAGGACCTCAATACATTGCAGATATGCTCACTGAATATAAACCCAACAGATCACTCAGATCATTAGGATCACATCAGCTAGAAATATCAAGGGTTCACTCTAAGCATGGTAAGTCCGCTTTTAGCTATTATGCCAGCTGCAGCTGGAACCAGCTTCCAGAAGAGATCAGATGTGCTCCTACAGTAGTTACATTTAAATCCTGTCACGGTTCATAAATTCATTGTTTCCTTCGTGTCTCGTGTAACTGTTGTTCTGTGTGTGTGTGTGTGTGTGTGAGTGGGCGTGGCACTCATTCCGGAGGATCAGCGATCCAGCTGATCTCATTCATCACCCCAGCTGCAGCTCATTCAGTCTCCTATAAAACCTCACCGCATTATTCTCTCATTGTCAGATCGTTGGTTGATGTCTCCCGTTTGTGATCCCAGTATTGTCGACGTTCCCGTTTCCTGTTCCAGTTCCTGTTCTCTGTTCTTCGGATATCGTCTTCACTTGGGTTTCACGGTTACGGCACTTCACCACGGACCTCGCTGACCATCCAGTCCCTGTGTCACCAGCGTCTCTCCCATCATCGGACTTTCACCTGTTACATCATCGGACTAGCACCTGTTACATCATCGGACTTTCACTTGTTATTTCTTCAATAAACCTGAGTTACTTGCATTCTGCTTCCGTCGTCTTGATTCAACATGACAGAACGATCTGACCACGTTATGGAAGCAGCAAGTGATCCTTCATCTCTGGAAACCTTTGTCAGCACCAGTATACAACGCATGGATCACCAAGAGAAGAACCTCAACGACACAGCTCGGGCAGTTCAAGCGCTGGTGACACAGGTGTCCGAGCCCCGTCTACGATCACGAGCCCATGCAGGTTGGGCGGGCTCGGCTTACTCGGGAGGAGAAGGAAAGGCGGAGGTCCCAAGGACTTTGTCTTTACTGTGGAGCAGCTGGTCACTTTGCGTTCGGTTGTCCGGTAAAAGGGCAAGCCCGACAGTAATTCTGAGGCTACTGTCGGGTGGGATCTCCGCCGAGAAGACCTCACCAACATCTACGCTCCTCCCAGTAAGACTGAGGTGGTCAGCTCACGAGCACGACGGACAAGCACTGGTGGATTCAGGGGCAGAAGGTAATTTTATGGACTGCACGTTTGCTCACAAGTTTCAAGTCCCCTTATTACCACTCACCCGCAAGATAGAAGTCCGCGCACTCAATGGTCAAGATCTACCCAACATTTCACACACCACCGGACCCGTCACGCTCATCACATCTGGCAACCACATTGAGACCCTATCATTTTACATTCTGGACTCCCCTCTTGCACCCATAGTTTTAGGACATCCCTGGCTCATCAAACATAATCCCAAGATAGACTGGCAGCAGCGCACGGTGTTGGAATGGAGTACTAAGTGTCATGAGTCTTGTCTTGTCTCTGCTTGTCCGTCTGTTTCTGTCTCTGTGTTTCAGGAGGAGACAGGGGATTTATCTAACGTGCCCACGGAGTACCTGGACCTGAAGGAAGTGTTCAGTAAGTCTCGGGCTGCTTCTCTTCCTCCGCATCGTCCCTATGACTGTGCAATAGACTTACTGCCAGGTAAAGCTCCGCCTAAGGGCAAGTTATATTCGCTTTCTGTTCCAGAGAGGGGGGCCATGGAGAAATATATTTCTGATTCTCTGGCATCCGGGTTCATCCAGCCTTCCTCATCTCCTGCGGGGGCGGGGTTCTTTTTTGTGGGGAAGAAGGACGGTTCTCTGCGACCTTGTATTGATTACCGAGGGCTGAACAACATCACGGTAAAGAATACTTATCCTTTGCCGTTGATGTCTTCAGCCTTCGAGAGGTTGCAGGGAGCGTCCGTCTTCACTAAATTGGACTTACGTAATGCTTATCATTTGGTCCGCATCAGGAAGGGGGATGAGTGGAAGACTGCTTTTAACACCCCCAGGGGGCACTTTGAATACTTGGTCATGCCCTTCGGGCCCTTCAGTATTTCTCGAGAATACTGAAGCCAGAAAATTATCCTTAATTTTCCAAAATGTAAAACGCATTTGCTGCAGCAAGCAGACATAGGCGAGACAGCTCGCGCGCCTATTGGCTGCTCTGCAGCAACTGCTGCAACCTATCAGTGCGTCTTGGCATGACTCCAGCGCCAATGGGAAGCCTTCCCGTGCTACATCATGAACCGCCAAAATGGGTGTGGCCTCAAGCCTATATATACCCATCGCCCAGGTTGTAATATGATTTCGTCTCCTTCGGCGAGTGACTTCACTTCGCTGGATCTCCAAGAGGAAGCCGCGCCGTCGAACAGCACTTCAGCGGGACGAGCTTGAGTTCGAGGACGCCGGCCGGATTCGCTGCCTTCGCTCGCCGTACCTGCTGCGCTATCCAGCGCCCATATCCTTTTCTCTGCTCCGTGTGTGTTTGCCGGCGCGACACACACGTTTCCTCTAAAAGAGCAAAGGCATTTTTAAATGCCAACCATGTCCTGCGGCTTGGCAGAGCCGTTCTCAGCGACAGGGACCACCACGTGCTGTGCGCTTCCTGCCTGGGAAAGGACCACGCGGACCACGCGCTCGCTGATGGCGGCTGCCAGGAATGCGAGTCATTGCCTCTTTCGACTCTGCGGGCTCGACAGGCTTTGTTCATCGTCAAGTCCACTTCTCCCATGCCTTCTGTTGGGCCGCGCTGTAAGAAGCGCTGCTCTCAAAGGCCACCAGAACCTTCGGTGAAGGAGAACTCGCTGGCGGTGTCCCCATGAGCCTCCTTCTTGGAGTCCCCCATCTCTTTCCTCGACGGCCAGCCCCCCGCGACGGTCGAGACGATGGAGCGGGATGTCATGGAGGATGACAGCTGCTCTCTCCTGGCGTCCGGGAGTGAGGAATGGTCGGGCTCTATCCCTGACCCCGCCCCGTCGACACAGGAGTCTGACGCTGTCCGACATGTCAGAGTCTGACCGTGCCACCTTTCTGGACGCTCCTGTTTCTCCGGCTGATCTCTTCGGACCCTCGGTTAAAGGTGCAGAAAACGTCTCAGGCTATCAGACACTTTTTGCCGCGGCCATCCAGTTCTGCAGCAGGCCGTGCTAAGAAGCAGCTGCCCGCTCGAAGAACAGCGCCCCCACCGCCACCCGCCCCGCAACAGCGCCAAGCCTGAGATACACGCCAGCGCTCGCGCTCTTCTAGCCGTCGCAGACCGCCGCCTGCCCAAGGACCCAGACCCAGGCTCGCGCCCAGTTTCAAGCCTCCCAAATCTTCCTGGCCCTCCTAGGAAAGCGCCGATGGTCAAGTCCCGCTGCGACCGGAAAACACCATCAAAATCAGCGCGAACCGCTCTCTTAGTTCCCTCAACAGAGGCGACTCAAAGAGTGTACTTAGCAGCCAACGAGCCACTTCTTCAACTCGCTCGCCTGCACACAAACGCCGTTTTTACGGTGACCCACATAAATCTCAAAAAGAGCATTATGTCTGGCCATATACCGGCTCAGGCCGAAGGTGTTTTGAATGTAGGAAAGGTGCCCACTGCCTAGTGCCAACCCCCGTACATAAACACTACCCTCTCTGTGTGTCACACTCATCCAGGGTCGAATACAATAAAGCCGGCTAAGGCCGCTCGACCAGGGTCGAATGCAATAAAGCTGGCTCAGGCTGCTCGACCACTAAGTGTAGGGAAAGTGCCCACTGCCCAGTGTTCGCCCCTACACACAAGCACTACCCCTGCAGTGTCTCACACCACCACAGGGCCATATCAGTCAAATCAAATTGGGTGTCAAAGACAGTGAAACAGGGCTACTCACTACAGTTCGCTCGCAGACCGCCGCGCTTCACAGCCCGGGTCGAAACTTCTGTGAATCAGGAAGTAGCACACCTACTTCGTACCAAGATAGCGAATTTGCTAAGAAAAGGGGCGGTGGAACACGTTCCCTTGGCCGAGAGCGAGTCGGGGTTTTACAGCCGTTACTTCTTAGTTCAAAAGAAGAACGGCGGGCTCCGCCCTATATTAGATCTCAGACATTTGAACAAAGCGCTGATGATACGCTCGTTCAAAATGATCACAACCAGACAAATCCTCGCTCGAATTCGACTGGGGGACTGGTTTATATCAGTGGATTTGAAAGACGCCTATTTTCAGATCCAAATAGCAGCCCGTCACAGGCCATTCTTGATATTCGCCTTCGAGGGCCGGTCTTATCAGTACACCGTCCTTCCCTTCGGCCTGTCTTTAGCACCTCATACATTTACGAAGTGTATGGACGCGGCGCTCGCGCCTCTCAGACGACGGGGCGTGAGAGTCCTGAACTATCTGGACGACTGGCTAATTTTAGCCCAGTCAAAGGAAGAACTTGTGTCACACAAGGCATTACTGCTGGCCCATCTGGAATAGATGGGTCTCAGAGTCAACTGGGCAAAGAGCATTCTATCCCCCAGCCAGTATCCTTTCTGGGGATAGAGTTGGACTCCAGGTCTATGGTGGCGCGCCTGAAGCGAGAACGCGCGGCGGCAATCCAGCGCTTTGCAGCAAAATTCACTGTAGGGAAGAATCTTCCCCTCAGAATGTTTCAGAGGATGATGGGTCTCATGGCCTCAGCCTCGACGGTGCTGCAACTGCACAACTTCAGCTGTGGCTGAAACGGCGCGTACCAGCGAGGGCGTGGAAGACAGATTTGCTTCGTCTCACGGCGAATCAGACATGCGTTACAGCTCTGAAACCGTGGATAGTACCAGACCTGTGTGAACTTGGGCGCTGCCTCACAAATCAAAGTAGTCTCGACAGACGCTTCCAACATGGGTTGGGGTGCCCTTTACGAAGGGACACCTTCCATGGGCCTGTGGTCAGATGCAGAAAAGCGTCTACACATAAACTGTCTAGAGATGAAAGCGGTCGAAAACGCCCTTCAGTTCTTTCTCCCCGTGTTAAAGAACCACCACGTTCTGGTCAGAACAGACAACACGTCAGTGGTGTCCTATATAAATCGCCAGGGCGGCCTCAAATCCCGGAACCTTCTTGCAATAGCAAGACGCCTCCTCATATGGGGCCAGCACAACTTGCGCTCGCTGAGAGCGGCTCATGTGCCGGGTGTCCTGAACGTGGGCCCAGATATGCTATCCAGGGCCAAGCTCTCCCCAGGAGAGTGGTCTCTGCATCCCATGATATCTGGGACATTTTCGGCAGAGCAGAGGTAGACCTGTCCAGGTGGATAGTGGACGCTATCGCGTCAGCTTTTGCTTCCAAGGGCCTGGATTGCTCCTTGGGGGTTAGGGCCCACTCGACTAGAGGCATGGCCTCGTCGTGGGCATGGACAAGTGGGGTTTCACTTTATGATATTTGTATGGCAGCAGGCTGGGCCTCGCTGTCTACATTTATAAGGTTTTATAACCTAGAAGTGCCCGCCTTACAGGCCAGGCTGTTCTCAGTCTGATTATACCATATTAACATCATCTACCCAACTCAGTTTGAGTAGACTGTTGATGTGATGCAACGTCCTCTGGGCTTATGCAGTTTCAAGGTTGACGTACTGCCTTAACTGTATATATGTGCGCGCACCTATCTCATATTACCGAGTCGTTCCTCCCTGTTCTACCACTCCGTGTTTATTCCACTTACATGAGCCCCAGGCATACTGCCCTTGGGACATTAGTGTGTTGGAATTCCGCACGCACTGCGTTTTACATGGGGTTCCCGTAGCGTAAGCTAAACTTACGCAACACAAGAGTACTCTCGTAAGAGAACGACACTCGGTTACTAACGTAACCTCGGTTCTCTCTAGAGAGGGAACGAGTGTTGCGTACGCTGCCGTGCTTGTGCTGCATTATGGTTTCGCTTCTAGTCGACTGAAATCATATTGCAACCTGGGTGATGGGTATATATAGGCTTGAGGCCACACCCATTTTGCCGGTTCATGACGTAGCGCGGGAAGGCTTCCCATTGGCGCTGGAATCATGCCAAGACGCACTGATATAGAGCAGCCAATAGGCGCGCGAGCTGTCTCGCCTATGTCTGCCTGCTGCAGCAAATGCGTTTTACATTTTGGAAAATTAAGGATAATTTTCTGGCTTCAGTATTCTCGAGAAAAGGAGTTTTCCCGTAGCGTAAGCTAAACTTACGCAACACTCGTTCCCTCTCTAGAGAGAACCGAGGTTACATTAGTAACCAAGTGTCGGCATCCCTTACGGAACACAAATATATTTCCATATATTTATGATCAATATATTATATGGTGTAAATATACTGAAATATTTTGCTTTATTTCCAGAATCAATCATAGGCTTATTCTTACTAGAGCACATACGCACATGCGCACCCTTCAAAACCGGCAATTTAAATCTCTTGACAAACTAAAAGACATGATTGAAATTTGTCTATATTCAAAATGAAAGTATAGATTGTATTGAGTGTCAGCCTGCTTATTTTGCTCAAGATAAGGATTTATTAAGTCAACATGTCATACAAAAAGAAACAATGCTTCTAACCACAGGAGGAGAGATCTAATTCCAACCACGCAACTTTGCGATGCTGTTGCGAATGTTCGTTTGAGCTATGGTCTGGCAAACACAGACTTGTTGAAAGATGCTGATAACGAGAACTTGTGACCATAGTTGGCTAACAATGCTTTTGGAAGACACATTGAAGGATTTGTGCAATCTGAATGCTGCACCCAAACTGACAATTCTAGTTTCAAAATGATAAACCTGCCAGACAACTTGTCAGAAGTCCCTGGGTCCATTCCAGTGAGTGAAATTCAAGAGCCAGATCCAGTGAAAGAAATTTCAGAGCCTGCTCTTCCTGTCTGTTCTTCCCGAATTAGCTGACTAAGGACACCCGTATGTTCCAAACACCCGATTTCCGTCTGAATTGAGGTATCAACATACTTGTTCTTCACCATGTAAGTAGCCATCCGTCTGGCCAAGACAGAGAAAAAAAATCTTCCCTTCAACGCCCAAGAGAGAAATAGATCGAAACCCTCCATTATTGTCCAGGACAACAGGATGATGCCTTTTGCCCATATCCTATGCAATAGTTTACATAACCTATGGAGCAACATCTGACATTTCTCGTATACTTTATAAGGTTTATAAGGTCCTGGAGCAGATGCTAATCGTGCTTTCTGTACAATTTCCAAGAGTTCTCTCCATTTTGGTTCACAGGTGTCAAACTCAGGTATTTCAGTTCGACTTTTGGGTGTGCACATAACGCTTGGCCCCTGAGAGCGTCACTGTGAGTCTCTTTAAGTAACCCTTCCACAAATTACTTAGGTCTGGTCAGTCTCCCAGATCTTCCTTCTACCAACAAAGTTCTGGTGAACTTATATGGGTCCTTCAAATAGTGAGCTCGCTCAATCTCCGAGACCTTTCGACCCATCTCAGGTTCCACAATCACCTCCGCAGACTGCTTCTTGCAGAGCTTGCATCTGCTTCTTTCCACCTTCACATTTGGTCCTGTATCTTAAGGCCCTTTGTGTTCTTGCAAACCTTCCCGCAGTGGCACATAACTTCTCCTAAACTGTAAGTGTAGTTTGGGTAAACTTTTCTCATTATCTAGGTACATTCTGTGGCTGCTACCAGGGACATTGTTTTAAAAACATCAGGGGGTGAGCCCGAAACATAAGGGGCTGGGGGTGGTTGATAAGATAACATAATTTGATACAGAGTATAATGTATTTGTAGGCCTATATGCAGGGGCGGACTGGGCCAAAAATTCAGCCCTGGCACTGTAGCCACACCAGCCCACATTACCTCACAGACACGCACATTCAAATGTGAGGTAGTTAGTGGGGTTCGGGGGCATGCTCCCCCGAGAAAATGTGGATTTCTCGGACCTACACATGTGCATTTTAAGGTGTTTGAAGGCCAAAAAAATGGGATAACAATAGCTTTAAAAGCATGTCAGTGGGCAGTTGCATAAATTATTTGTCAAGCAGATAACAGATTCTTAAATATGAGAATGAGGATAAATGCAATGGTCCACACTACAAAATGGAAATGCAGAATGTTTCTGCTCATTGTTGACAATACACAATCACATATTCCAAACAGAAATGGCCTTAAATGAGAAATATTTCAAGGATTATTTTGCATATATGTTACATTTCAATCAAACGCCAGTGGGCCAACCCACACACTGTCATAAAAGACTGTCTGGTGGGATTGTATTGGATATAATCTAAATCAAACTATTGTGTATAGGAAAAGGCCATTGAAAACTAGTTTGTGTATTCTGGAAGAAAAAAAAAACCTGTTTGGCATCATATTCATATAGCCTACAGCTCCCCCGTTTGGCATCATAGCCTGGAGCTTGTCTTGCATCAGAACTCTCTGACCTCATTGGAACTTTTTAAAACATGCGGACGTGTTCTATTGTTCTCCAAAACAGATCATCCCGCCCCTAACTCACGCCATTGGTTGAGCGCTAGCTTAAATACTCTCTCGTCCTGAGACAAGTATGATTTTCCAGCAGTTCATTGTATGATCGTAAGTGGAGAGGATGACAGCTCGAGTGTACTGCGCTGTGTTATTGTGTCTGTCTGGATGCTTGAGCACAACAGAAGCTGCTCCAGGAACCACAGGTGAGATCCATGTTCTTTAACTCCATTACACTGCCTGAAGAAATGCATAAACAGGTGACCAGTGAAAAATGAACTTTGTAAATATATAAATTGTAATATTATCTGAGTCAGTCAATAGAGAAGACTTTTATATTGAAAGGGTTGACGCCTGTTTCACACTGTGCGGTGCCTATTTTTCCCGTACCCATGTTAACAGCTTTCACACTGCATGCGGATGTGGTCCGGTGTTGTGCCCAATTTCAACTCCCTGAAAATTATTACCGGGGGTCAGAATTCGGCACAACACCTGTTGCGTTTACAGCAGTGCAGCGATCGTTTCTGCACGAGTCTATTTTTGCTGTGCTGCACGCGCTGAATTAAAGTAAGCTAATGCTCGTGGTCAAAATGAACTCGAATTGACATGAAAATGTAGTATCTCACCAACTGTACTATACTCACCAATTAATACTGCTATTTTCACAGTCATCTTTTTACTTTAAGCCTGGGGTAAAGCAAATAAAAGCAAAATTCTTACCATGAGTAGCACCGTCGGTTGAAGCGGTCAGCCGTAGAATCAAGGACTCGAACTAACCGTTTCATAAAATTGGTTACAACTCGTTACGCACTTTTTTTTTTTTATGACACTTTTATTATAACCTTTATTTTACCAGGAAAGAAGCACATTGAGATTAAGAATCTCTTTTACAAGAGCGTCCTGGCCAAGACTGACAGACACAGCACGTTTGAGTTTAACAAATAACATCCAACAATACATACACATATACACACACAAGTAAATCCAATTAAATTTCAATATCAATACATAACTAGCTAAAACATTTACAGCCCGATGTTTCATTCTCCAAATCATTTAAAACTACTTTAAAATTGTCCAACGGAACCAGTTTCCTCAGTTTCAATGTACTTTGCAAACAATTCCAGGCAGAGGGAGCAGCAAATTTAAATGCCTTTTTCCCAAATTCAGTATGTACCACTGGAACAGACAGTAAAAATAATTCCTGTGACCGGAGGCTATAGCTACAAGCATACTTTTTACAGATGTATGAACAAAGATATGAAGGAAGTAAGCCCAGGATAGATTTATAAATAAAAACATGCCAGTGTTTTTGTCTTCGGATGGACAACGCAGACCAGCCAACCCGAGCATACAACACACAATGATGAGTGAGGGTTTTAAGATTAGTTTTAAGATTAGTTTTAACACTAAGATCAGTTTAGGGATAAAGTAGATTTCTAAACTACTTTGATGTGAAGCAGATAAATATGTGAAAAAACTTGACACATATTGCAAAACCACTGACTTACAAATGCTGAAACAATATTAAAGGTGCTCTAAGCCAGTGGTTCTCAACTCCAGTCCTCGGGACCCACTGCTCTGCATATTGTGTATGTCTCCCTTATTTAACACACCTGATTCAGATCATCAGCTCGTTAGGATAGACTCCATGAACTGAACTGAGTGTGTCAGATAAGAGACATCCAAAATGTGCAGAGCAGTGGGTCCCGAGGACTGGAGTTGAGAACCACTGCTCTAAGCGATGTCACACGTTTTTTAGGCCGACATTTTTTTTTCACATCCAGCAAACATCTCCTCACTATCCACTAGCTGCCTGTCCCCTGAACACACTGTAAAAAACGCGGTCTCTGTAGACAGGCCAGGCTCCACAAATGGCAATAAAAACAAACTGGCCCAGCCTTGGCCAGGAAACATAACAAACAGTGTTCCAGCCAATCACAGACAAGAAGGCGTGCACATTAAGGGGGGTGTGGGGAGTGGAGGAGAGAGAAGCATGAAGAGGGAAGTTAGCTAGAGGAGAGATGTCCTAACAACGACTAACGTTAAAATTGTATATTCTTGAGAATTTTGATATGGCCAACACACGATCAAAGAGACGACGTTCCGATGAACAAATAACAAAGAATAGGGAAAAGGAGAAGGACCTTACATCGTCCCGAATTTACATCGGAAAAAGTGTTCAAAAGGTGGCGAGAACTCCGCCAGCAGAAGGGCTTCCAATCCGACATTCAGGTGGCTCTGTTTTTGCTGGACAGGTGGGTAAATCCAGTTTGTTTTTTCTAAATGGTTCATGACTGTTTTAGGAAGCATGGAAGGGAGGGGACGGGATGTGGAGGAGGGAGGGTCGAGCTAGCCTCCGTTTTGTTTGACAATACTTCGAACGTCAACAAGAAGTGACATCACCCAGCATCGCTTAGAGCACCTTTAACCATGGCCAGACTTCAGTTAGGCCTATATGCCAGTCAGCAATTATTAGCCACATTTCCACTCTCTGCGAGCGAGTGCTATTTTTTTTAAACAGGCCAGCCTTGGCTAATAGCCTCTGACTGCGAGCTTCGATGCCATAATCAAATGGCGTAAACTGATATTTATCATTATTTTACATAGAAATACACACAGTTGAATCGCATCTGCACCATTGTAATCACAAGGCTATGGCTACATGTTTTTGTTTTTACCGATAAAAGATTTACATTTAGAAAGATCTTGATAAATTCTCACATGTTCATGTGTAATTTCTTTACAGAGAATGATGATTTCTGTTAATTTTCAACTAAATATGCAATCTGAAGAGTTTTAAGCGCTCTGTTCCATCTCACTGCCATCACACTATAGTGGGGCAGAAATGTCATCAAGATGATAAAAAATACCCATTTAGTCCCTGTTTTTATATTCACAACATGAGCAAATGAGTTATCATCACACAAGCAAGAGTGCCGGTAATTGCCACACACATTGTCTTTGTATTCTGATTGAATTTGATTAAAATTAAGAAATGAGAAATAAGACTAAGAGAACACAGATATGACAATAAAGTAAAAAAAATACTGTTCATCTCTGCCTTAATTGCTCAGTGTTATTTCATGGTTTTGATCTTCTCTCAACTCAGAGCACATCCAGTACTTTATTGTATTAATTATATATCACTGATAACCTTGCACTAGGCTAGGCATGGCATGTTAATGCATTAATTGTTCTAGGAAATTCAAAGCATATTTACATTTTTGTGTATTTTGTGATCCATAATGTTGAGATCATTTGTAGCGTAGCTAGGGTCCAAACATATACTCAAGCTCTTGAGCTCTTCTGTAGTGGCCGATCATTCTCCGGGAAGCTGGCGGTCGTACCGTTCAGTCGTTCGAGACTTCTCTGGAAGATACAGATGCTGTGTGTGTGTGTGCGCGCCGCCTTCTCTCAGTGAGTTTCAATTAGTAATGGACAATAATACTAGAGGTCTTTCAAAAGAAACACACACACACAAAAAAAAATTGGTGCAGAAACCGTTTTAGATCAGAAATTGCCGCATTACATGTCCATATCACTTTGCCAAATGATTTCAGTTATTTCAAAGGTCCTTACAGCCTAGAACAGCAAAATAACCAAAAACCCCAGTGAAAAAGACATTCAGCATTCAGCATTCAGCATTCATACAATAATGCTGGCTTCTCTGTCATGTGTCTGTATAACAGTAAAGCCGGGAGTGTGTCCAAGCACAAAATATGAAGCAGCTATGTGTGCCCTGATAAGTTTCGTGTCGTGTGCCGATGACAGTGACTGTGCCAAGAATGAGAAATGCTGCAGCAATGGATGTGGACTTCAGTGTACGGCTCCAGTTACAGGTATTACATTACATTGTTACATTATATTACATCATATTATGTGCGGTCAATTGATACAATTTAACTAATTAATCGCATATTTTCTGTAATAAAGCGCAATTGAACCCCCTTCTTCCAGTTGAATGCATTTCCCTGAAAACGCATTCAACTGGAAGAAGGGGGTTCAATTGCGCTATATATTATATAACATAATTACTTTAGCTATTATATTTATAATTGCTCTACTTTATTATATAATATAATATAATATAATATAATATAATATAATATAATATAATATAACTACTATAATGGCATCTTTTTATGAAAGAAGGCATCACTGATACCAATACTGCTCCTGATGTCTGTAAAATTGATTTTTTTTTTTGTCTTAATTTTAGTCAAGCATTACAGTGTAATTGAAAGCTATCAATTTTAACATTTATTAGGCTTTAAAAAATATAACAACTAAAATAATTTAAGTTAAGTTAACTTAAAACAATCTTCACAAAAACTCATATTAACATCACATTTACCTGTGCTCTTCAATAAATCAGGGCTATTTTTTTCACTGTCTTGTGTCTGTATAACAGCAAAGCCAGGAGTGTGTCCAATCACAAACGATGGAACAATAATGTGTTTCGTGAAGGGTGAAGAGTTGTGTGCCAGTGACAGTGAGTGTCCCAACAATCAGAAATGCTGCAGCACTATGTGTAATGGACTTGACTGTATGGCTCCAGTTACAGGTATGATATTTAATTTAATTATAGGCATTCAGCATTACAGTATAATTGAAAGCTATCAATTTTAAAATTGTATTAGGCTTTAAAAAAATATATAACTTATAATTTAAGTGAACTTAAAACAATCTTCATAAAAACTCGCAATAAATGTCACTTCACCTGTGCTCTTCAATATATCAGGGCTATTTTTTCATTTTTTTTTATTTTTTCCTCTGTCATGTGTCTGTATAACAGTAAAGCCAGGAGTGTGTCCAAGAACAAACAATGAAGTAGTAAGCTGTAAGTGGAAGGGTGAAGAGTTGTGTGCCGATGACAGTGAGTGTCCCAACAAGGAGAAATGCTGCAGCACTGCATGCGGTGGACGTCAGTGTACGGCTCCAGTTACAGGTATTATATTACATTACATTACATTATATTATGTGCGGTCAATCGATACAATTTAATGAATTAATCGCATATTTTCTATAATTAAGCACAATTGAACCCCCTTCTTCCGGTTGAATGCGTTTTCAGGGAAACGCACGGCTAAAGTAGTTCAAGGCAGGTCTTGACCGTATTACATGTCTATAACACTTTGCCAAATGATTTCAGTTATTTCAAAGGTCCTTACAACCTACAACAGCAAAATAACCAAAAACCCCTGTAAAAAAGACAGTGACAGTGGATTTTTTTTACCTTGAAAAATTAATTCAGCATTCAGTGATATAGCTTCTCTGTCATGTGTCTGTATAACAGTAAAGCCAGGAGTGTGTCCAAGCACAAAATATGAAGCAGAAGTGTGTGCCTGGATACGTTTCGTGTCGTGTGCCGATGACACTGACTGTGCCAAGAATGAGAAATGCTGCAGCAATGGATGTGGACTTCAGTGTATGGCTCCAGTTACAGGTATTATATTGTATTATATTGTATTATATTGTATTATATTGTATTATATTGTATTATATTATATTATGTGCGGTCAATCAGTATTTCAAATATTTGTATAATGGCATCTTTTTATGAAAGAAGGCATCACTGATACCAATACTGCTCCTGATGTCTCTATGAAATTGATTTTTATTCTTAATTTTAGTCATTAATTATAGGCTTTCAGCATTACTGTAATTGCAAGCTATCAATTTTAACACTTATTAGGCTTTAAAAAAATATAACAACTAATATAATTTAAGTGAACTTAAACAATCTTCACAAAAACTCATATTAACATCACATTTACCTGTGCTCTTCAATAAATCAGGGCTATTTTTTTTTCACTGTCTTGTGTCTGTATAACAGCAAAGCCAGGAGTGTGTCCAATCACAAACGATGGAACAATAATGTGTTTCGTGAAGGGTGAAGAGTTGTGTGCCAGTGACAGTGAGTGTCCCGACAATCAGAAATGCTGCAGCACTATGTGTAATGGACTTGACTGTATGGCTCCAGTTACAGGTATGATATTTAATTTAATTATAGGCATTCAGCATTACAGTATAATTGAAAGCTATCAATTTTAAAATTGTATTAGGCTTCAAAAAAATATAACAAATTATAATTTAAGTGAACTTAAAACAATCTTCATAAAAACTCATAATAAATGTCACTTCACCTGTGCTCTTCAATATATCAGGGCTATTTATTTATTTATTTTCTCTGTCATGTGTCTGTATAACAGTAAAGCCAGGAGTGTGTCCAAGAACAAAGTATGAAGTAGTAAGGTGTAAGAGGAAGGGTGAAGAGTTGTGTGCCGATGACAGTGAGTGTCCCAAAAAGGAGAAATGCTGCAGCACTGCATGCGGTGGACGTCAGTGTACGGCTCCAGTTACAGGTATTATATTATATTATATTATATTATATTATTATATTATATTATATTATTATATTATATTATATTATATTATATTATATTATATTATATTATATTATATTATAAAACGGTTAGCTGTGTTTTATTCACGATAAAACACGGCTATGACCGCTTAATCCAACGGTTCTATGTATTACTACACAACACCCCTAGCAACCACTCTTAGCAACTTAAACACAGAGCTGCCAACTCTCACGCATTCAGCGTGAGACTCACGCAATTGACACCTTTCACACGCTCTCACGCCACACATCCATTTTCTCACACAGAGACAAATCACCAAGCAAAGAGGACACTGACACCGACAGACAAGACAGAGCAGGTTACTTATGATAGGAAACTAATTCTCAGCTCTCAGATTCTGTCAATTTTATTATGAAATTCAGACAATAAATACCGTTTTGGCGCTTTTAAATGTGACATCGCTGTAGCACCTCAGTTCAAGCGGCACGTGAACCGATCATCTCTCTTTACTACTAGTTAATAGTAAATAAACTATAATAGGTAGGTTGAAAGATACAGTACAACTTATCAATGTAAATGCGTCATACATACTTTTTGATCAATCAGTGTTTTTCAACCGCGGAAAGAGGTCAATAAAACAGCTGGAGAACAATGTCACACATTTACCTCAGGAAAGCCATTAAATGACCATAGCATGTTAGTTGGCTAGAAAAATTTGTATTTTATAATATATTTAGTATTAGTAGCCTATAAATGAGTATTTTGCTAAATATGTGCACTATATTACATATTTATTATTTTTACTTGTATCATTAAAATATTATAAAGTTATTATAATAAAAACCGCAGTATATTTAATTTGAGTTGTTATTTTTAGCCTTTAATAAAACCAGCTGACAGAGCTCTCTGTAGCCTGTTTACAGCATTTCACGAGTTCACATCTACATATAATTAGTACAATAAGTTTATGCGTATTTGGCGTGCTGTCCGGGGGGAGGGCTCCGAGCTCGGAGTTAGGCCCGAACCCAGAGTACTCCCCCCAGTTGGTAAGTGTAGATGGAACTGGAAGTGAGGAGATGGGGTGGAGGAGGGATGCTGACAAACTTTCAATGAACAGAGATAGGTCTGCTGTGAATTTATACTCTGTCATTGAGTTGATTACTGATTAATCTCCAGCTGTGCATAATTTGGTTAATTATCTGAACCTGCTCCTCCCGAACTTTGTTAATAAAACATCATTATGTGAGAATTTCTTTCTTGAGAAAAATGAACATGTATCTACTGTACTATTTATCCAAATGAATCGATATTGAATCAAGATCGGAATCAAACCACAATAATTGAATTGAATTGAAATTGTAAAAATTGTATCAAGCAATAATAAAAGCAATAGCCAGTCATTGCACCATGCACATCATAACATGTTGTCACTAAACTTAAAGGGATACTCCACCGTTTTTTCATATTAAACTATGTTATTCCCTTAACTAAGACGAGTTGATACATACCTCTCTCATCTCAGTGCGTGCACTCAATCGCTCTGGCGCGCGGTGACACTCTGATAGTACTTAGCTTAGCCCAGTATATTCAATGGTATCTGACAGCAATAAATTTAGAAGTGACCAAACACATCAACGTTTTCCCTATTTAAAAACAGTTACACGAGTAGTTATACGATCAAGTATGGTGACACAAAATAAAACGTGGCGCTTTTCTAAGCGGGTTAAAAAGGATAACTATAATGTATGGTGGAATAGCACTTTTTGGGAGTAATTCGACTCAGAAAATCACGCCTGATCCTCTTCCTCTCACTTCTGTCAATAGTGAGAAGAGGATCAGGCGTGACTTTTTACTGCTTTTTACTATTGAGTGCACGCACTGAGATGAGAGAGGTATGTATCAACTCGTCTTAGTTAAAGTCCGCGTGAACCGGAAGTTGCAAACGACTTTTCTCCAGTGCTGTGACGTATTTCCCAGTGAAAAGGAATATTGAACAGAGGGCAGGGTTTTACTCTAGCGCTCCTCCTCTCCATCTCTCGCTCATTACAGACTAACGATTTGAGGGGAGTGGTTAAGCGTTTCCCAACCCAAGTCCTCAAACCTACGTCATCAGGGAAGGTCCTCCAATGCAGAGGGGAGGGGCATTTTCAGATTTTGATTAAAGATTACGAAGCCAAAAATTTTTTTTGTGTGTTTTAACTTGCACGGATTAATTGTTCACCACAAGACTAGTAATATGCGCTAACAAAGTAAATACGGTCCATTTTGATTTCAGTTGGACTTTAAGGGAATAACATAGTTTAATATGAAAAAACGGTGGAGTATCCCTTTAATCCCTTTAAAAAAATTATGTTTAGTTAGGCTACAAAATGTTTTGACATCACAATATCCTACACTTATTGCGACGATCGTTTTTTTAATTATAATAATAATATTATTATATAAAAAAACTTGATATTATTATTATTATTTCATTCATATATAGTATTTCAAGTTTACCACGGGGCTGTTGAATGCTTGAATCTGATTTAACATGTTTGTGTATGTAAGAAAACAAAATCACAAAAAAAGTAATGAACCAAAGTCGTGATTTGGGCCCCCCTAGCGTCCTGGGCCCATATGCCTGACATAGCCTACTCTGCACCCCATAGACCAGCCCAACCCCCCCACTATAACGGCACCCCTGACTACGGGGCTGTTGAATGCTTGAATCTGATTGGTTGCCGAAAATTCGAAGGAGTACAATTATTTTCAGGGAAACACACGGCTAAAGTAGTTCCAGGCAGGTCTTGACCGCATTATGTAGCCTACATGTCCATATTACTTGGCCAAATGATTTCAGTTATTTCAAAGGTCCTTATAGCCTTCAACTGCAAAAGAACCAAAAACCCCAGTGAAAAATGTATTCCGCATTTAATGATATGGCTTCTCTGTCATGTGTCTGTATAACAGTAAAGCCAGGAGTGTGTCCAAGGAGAAAATATAAACCAGAAATATGTGCCCGGATACGTTTCGCGTTGTGTGCCGATGACCGTGAGTGTCCCAAGAATGAGAAATGCTGCAACAATGGATGTGGACTTCAGTGTATGGCTCCAGTTACAGGTATTATTATATTATATTATATTATATTATATTATATTATATTATATTATATTATATTATATTAATTATATTATATTATATTATATTATATTATATTATATTATATTATATTAATTATATTATATTATATTATATTATATTATATTATATTATATTAATTATATTATATTATATTATATTCAACATCAGGTGTTGGGTCTCGTACAATTAGGCATCGGGCGAAATGGCCTCAGATGGAAGCATAAAAGTTTCAAATTAACGAAAGTATTATTAACATAGTTATTATCGTTAACAACTAACGAATGGCTCGACACAACCCGTACTGGGGAAGAGCCTAGACAGGGATTTCTTCTTTAATTTCACCTACGCTTTGCATCAGCTGCATGGCAGGGTAAATGACGGCTGTCATAGCCTACCATGGTCGCCCTCGCCCAGTAAGTAGCCTATACAATTTTTATTTAATAAATTAAGATTTAAATCAATACAATTAGTTGTAAATTAAATATTTTAAACACTAATACAAAAAGAAAAGAATAATGCATTGACTTGGGTATGTAATAGGCCTATTAACCTTCACGCAAGAAGCTGTCATGACAACCGGAGAACCGGATCTCCGATTTTGGTTTTCTAATATCAAAAGGAAAATCAGTTGGCCGCCAAGTACACGGACCCTGTAGGCTACCTGTACCTGAAATTATTTTATTCTTACCATTTTATTGTTGCTAATGTTACACTCGTTAGGTTGTATAAAACGTCCCACTGAGATAATTTTTTTAATTTGTATTATTCGCTAGTTTTAGTTACATGTTTAAAAATTTGCAAAATAACACATTGCAGCTAACTTGAATGTTGGCAAAATATAACGATGTTAAAGAAGTCTTTCGAGTGCAAATTGGCCTGTATAGTACATCAAGTTTTGATGGTGATTGTGTCTGTGACAGATCAATTCTTGCAAATTGAAAGATGTCATTATTTAAATTTTTTTTTGCTAAAGCAAAGATAAATGATCCGTAGTTTAGTTCACACAGAATGATGTTGTGTTTGAAAAAGTGACCAAAGTACCGGTAGCCTATTTAAATGTGTTCTAGCGATTGTAAAAACAAACTGTTATTTGTAAAATAAACAAATAGGATTGTGTATTATTTAATAATAATAATAATAGATTATTTTGTGTTATATTCTATCAAAAGTACCTGAATTCGGACTATAGCACTGTTTCATGCATAGTGATGGGAATAACGGCGTTATAAATAAACGGCGTTATTTTTCTCAGTAACAAGTAATCAAACTAATTACTGTTTCCTCCGTTACAACACCGTTACCGTTACTGTCAATAAAATGCGGCGTTACTATAATTGAGCTCATTGAAGCGGTTTTCATCCGAGTAGGCTCTCTCTCAGCCATAGGAGCCGCAAAGTTTTTTCTCTGGTGTGTGTGTGTGTGTGTGTGTTTGAGGCGCCGGACTGGACAAAACAGTTCGACAGTGCGCGAAAGACCGAGTATGTCCGAGAACGCGCTCGACAGTGCGCGAGAGAGACCGAATGTGTCCGAGCATAAATACTTTATTTATAAATAAATTACACATTTCAGCATTAGAATAATCTCTGTAGCATTTTGGTATCATATATGCAATGTTTGAATTAGTTTATATAACATAAACTCCTAAATAACCTGCAGGGAACGTTCAAAGAAAACATTTTTGACCGGTTGTGAACACGTGCGGCAAACACTTTGGCTAAAATAACCTCTGATGATGACGTTCTCTGTAGGTTATAAAAATAAACCCCCAAAAGATTCTATTTTATGATTATTTATGTTGGTACATTGTTCAGTATTATATTGAGAGCACTTTTTGTTAAACTTACTATTGTGAGGAAGAAAATACTTCAAGTAGGCTATACAGTATGTCTACCAGTTGTAAAGGTGTGTGAGTTTTATCATTTTAATTATATGCCCTAGTGTATGTGTATGTATATATTTTTTTTATTACTATTTATTTATTTTTGGTACATTTCTTGAGAAGCATGATTTATTTTTAGACTTATTTGTTGGCAAGTTGTGGTCTGTGCAATAAATATTAAAAGTTCTAAACCATCTATTGTGTTTTGTTGTTCCACTATAGTAATGATAATATTTTAAAATTTAAGTTAATAGGTGTCTCTCACATTGTCCCAGAGCAACATTAAAATAGTGTAGATTAGTGTACAATGTTTTATAATAATAAGATGTTCTATTTAGTTTCCATTTCATTCATTTAACATTTCATATTGGGGTATCCAAGAAATTTCTTATGTTTAAATTTAAAAAAAAATTTTTTTTTTTTTAATGTAATGCAATAGTTACTTTCCCTGGTAATTAGTTACTTTTGTAATGATGTAATTCAGTTACTAACGCAGTTACTTTTTGTGAGAAGTAACTATAACTAATTACTTTTTTAAAGTAACTTACCCAACGCTGTGCATAGTGTGGCTTTACAAAATTAATAAAGATGATAAATAATACTCAATGCAATTCACTCTGTAAGTAAAACCAGCTATTCATGTCCTGAGTGTTTTGTGCTGTACATCTGATGCTTAATCCCACTAAATGGCCAGACTAAATCTGAATCTCTATCCGTATACAGTCTAGGTGCCTAATTGAAGGGAATCCAGTGTGTGCCGAATACTGTTCCCATGATGGTCAGTGCCCTGCCGGACAGAAATGCTGCTAAACACCTCTGATCGTACATGCAGTGTTAATCATATTAGAGAAAAATTATGTAATGAGTCATGTTACCTTTGTCATGTACCTGTCCTATATTAATTGTTGTATTCTTTTTGCCGGTGGGATTCTCTGTCATTGATATGAGGTCCTCCCGGCTGTGATTAAAGCATATTCAAAGGCATCATTTGGAGTCTGTCTGTCAGTCAGGTTAGACACTAGAGATCTTACTTCTATTCTCAAGTGATAGTGCTGAAGTGGAGCACTAGAGATCTTATTTATTCCTAAGTGATGGTGCTGAAGTGGAACTCCAGAGACCTGTGGAGAGACGTCTAGTAGAGTACAAAATTGTAGGTGTCTAGGAGACACCAGGTTAACTTAAAGGGCATCTATTATGCAAAATCCACATTTATATTGTGTTTTGGACATAAATGCGTGTCCACCCACTCCTTTTTGACATAATACTGCTCAGGCCCCGCCCACTGCTGCTGATTGACAGTCCTGTTTTACCATAGTTTCCGTCCTCAGCGAGTTGTACACTATCTGCCATTTTCTCAGCGCTCGAGCAGCTGTTGTGACAATTTCTCGTAAGTGTAAGAAATATAAGCTGACTACACCACCTCTTAAGGCAGTCGGAGCCCTCCACAGATCACAATACTTGATTCTAGACAACAAATATAGTTCATAAAAAAATGTTTAAAACAAATTTGTTCCAACACAGACCATCAAATGTTAAAACATGTCAACAATAGAATCCACAGAAGTAGGAAATAGCTCTCCTCAAGACTGCAAGAGGGTCGGGCCTGCTCTTATGGACCTCCTACCACCTATAACCCCGCCCACCGATTCACACATTACATGAAACTCATATGCAAAACTGTTATCCAATCATAGCAGTGGGCGTTTACTTCCAAGTCTTCAATGCGGCACATCATACAACAATATAAAAAAAATTAAAAATACAATTTTAAAAAAATTAAAAAAGTTTAAAAAGCCAGTTCATGACCTCTTTAAATTCACAATTATGTGGTGGGTATCACAACACTCTACAAAATGATTCATTTCAGAGTGGCAAGACGAGACATCTTGATCTTTATACAAGCTAAAAATAGCAGTATCAGCACTAAAATTCACATTGCAATTGTTCATATTTTTGCTCACACAACCATTGTGTACACACACACTTGAGGGAATCCTGTACTGATATAATGAGAATCAGATATCATCTTTTTAACCTTTTACCACCTACTGGGTTCTGTCTGTTAAAAAGAAAGTACGTACCATTTTATAATAAAAGGATTTACATCCACCCGTTTCTATTTGTCCAGTAATAAATATAGCTGGAAAGTGATAAAAGCTTGATGAACACAGTGCACGATACACTCTGCTGCTCTCGCTGCACTTCCACTAGGTGGGACATAGGCCGCACAAACAACAACGCTACCAAACTCCATTGGAGTCGGTAGATTCCAATAGACGTTTTAATTAGACATTAGTATCATTAAAATGAATAATGGTAGCTAATAGTCTCTTATTGGCCTGTTTAGCTGAGCCATTAATAGAAAAAACAAAACAAACCCTGACCCTGAATTGTTAAAAGAACATATGGACACTTGATAACCTTATTAGATGTTTAGATAATTGCATTTGAAAGATTTTACTTTCAATAAAAAATAAATATAATGCAATAGATTTTTAAGAGGTGTTTTTATGCATGTTTGGCCCGGGTTTTTGTTGCATTTACACTGTTCTGACCACTAGGGGTCCCCCGTGGAGACGGGTGTCGGATTGTTTCGAAGTCTCGACACAATACAGCACATTTGAGTTTACCGTTTCAGTGTTCCACGAAGCCTCTATCTAACCACCATTAAATACAATGGTCTCAATTTCAAACAAAACTTAAACATCGGAGCAGCAGATTGTGTCTGTGTAGCGGTTTACACCAGTCATTACTCACATATAGTGGTGCACGATATATCGGCCGATATGGTCATTTTTTTACACATCGGTATCGTTCCGATGTCAAAATAGGGCCGGTGTGAACAGGCCGATAATCATTCATGTGTATTTGATGTGTGAAGTTGAAGATGAAGTTGACGTTGCTGACTCGCGATCTTCGCAGTAGTGAGAGAAATGCCTGAGAGAAATACACATTTCATACGGATGACATAAGCAGAGAACAGTCTGTTTTTATGATAATCAAATAACAAGCTATTTTCCAAAACACTTTTTTTTTTCTTTTTTTTTTTGTAATTTATTTTCAGAAATGACTGATATTGGGCACCTTTACCTGTGTGCAAAATATGTCATCAGATTTTCAAAAAAAAAAAAAAATATGTATATAAAAATAATTTTTTTATAAAGGAAACAAGTGTGTCCTAAATTCACACTATGAATAAGGATGAAAAGGCAATGAATAGGCAATGTCAATGTCTGAGAGTTTTGTATAACATGCTCATTGGGTTAAATGGTGAGATTGACAAGTGCTGAAAAACTGTGCTGTTGAATTTACGCCTCCAGCCTAGTTCAACGATTGAGTAGGCTGCTCTGTACTTAACCTCTGTCATTAAGAAACATCCAGAAATTTCCCAGATATTTATAAACACCCCTCAGCAATCTCTGATATATTAAGTGAATCCCAACAAAATCCCAGTGCATAAACTTTCAATTATGTCCATGGTTCACGTCAACACACGCTGGACACTTGCTACATGTAGGCTAGAATAAAGTTGGGCTGCAGCTACAGTGGATATTTTAATTGTTAGAGTGCTTTTCATCCATTCAATGGTGAAACAAAACTCTTCTTATCACTCAAGGTCCAGGAAGATATTTTTCCACCTCCACATAAGCTGTTTTTTTTACTAGGGTGATAATACATCAAGACTTTAGAGTAAAAGCAAGCTGTAGCCGATCGATACTGTATAGGCTACTGACCTGGCCTGGAAGTGTACGTGCATAGCCCGAAGGACGTTAGCTTAATTTCTACTATGTCGCCAAATATATGGACTGAGCCAAACTGGACTGTTTGGCAAGACGACTGCTGTTCTTTGCAATTCCTATTACGGCCATATAACTACATTCTGCCTGATACTAGCTGTCACTTTTGAGAAAAATCTAATTCGAACGGGTATCAAATATCAAGCAATGTATTCGAATATATTTGAATATCTACGAGTCAAAAAACGATCAGTTAAAAAATGCATCATGAAGAGGAAAAAAACATATATAAGTCGCACTGGACTATAAGTCGCATTTATTTAGAAATCTATTTCACACACACACAAAACAAACAAAAAATGTTACGGACGGGACAGTTCTCCGTTACGGACGTGAGCGCTCTGAAAGCGGCACTAAAAGACTGCTTTAAAACTTTCACAGAGACCTCAAACAGAAAGTACAAAGCCTGTCTTTAAATTGAATTTCGTTTTGTATTGATTGTATCTTAATTTTAATCAATGTTTCATCAACCAATTGCCTGGATTTTATAAATAAGAAGTAAATATAGTAGAAAATATTTAATCACGAGGCCACAGCGAGTGAACCTGGAGCTTGTCTCATAAATGAACCATAAATGAAATAGCCTACTTGCCTCACAGACCTGAGACATATATAGAAAGCTTGAAATATGTACTTTTAAACAGAACAATTCAAAACGAAAGAAAATGTGTTTTCTATACACTGTTAGACTTTTTACAGTAACTGTAATTGTGTAATACAGTGCATTACTGTACAAACAAAGCTAATCAGTACACTACTGTAATTTTTTTTATTTGTACTAAATATAAATTAGATTTCATAATTTTGATATATCACTGATTCTTGAGAGTCGGGACAAAACACGTTTTAAAAAACTTTTTTTTAAATACACACTATATCAATTAGAGTTATATGTTTCTGCAGAGAAAGGTCTTAGCTATTTAACCATGTAAAGTAACAGGTTCTAAATAAAAACACATTTTTAACAAATAAACATTTTTCCCTTCAGAACTGGATTTGTGTCAACTCTGTCAGACACACTAAAAAGTATACAATTTTAAGTCTTCAAATCCAACAAGAATCTAAAGTTCTGAAGTATATTGTAATAGTGTTTAGTTACTCTGATATGTAAAAAAATTACAATATATAAACTTAAGTTGTGATGTCACACTATTCTGAAAACTCAGATTTCTAAATATTTGCATTTTTAAACTTTGATTTTAATTTCAATATTGTAAAAACAAATTCCTTAAATAAATAAAACATAACAGGATGTAGATCAGATGGTCCTTTATTACAAAAACAACATAAACTGAAGGAAGAAAATTTGTTTTTCCCAAAAAAATTACAAAAACATTCATACATCCAACGCTGTTGACGAAGATCTGACGGTGTTGACGAAAAACTGACGGTGTTGACAAAAAATGTTTGAATGTTTTACCTCCGATTTGTGAAATGTTCACCTGTTTGTCATGATATGTTCTGACAATAAAGAGTAGTTTAAAACCACAATTAACGCTCTGTTTTCTACAACTTTCACTTAGGAGCAAAAATCTGCCTTTAAACTTGAAAAAAATAAAGATTTGACATTTATCGTGATAATTATCGATATCGACTGATATAAAAAAAAATTACCGTGATAATTTTTTTTCCCCATACCGCCCAGCCCTACACTGGCTTCTCATTTCTCTATCTCTGTCTCTACATATATATATATATATATATTAAGGTGCTGGCAAAGTTACACGTTACACAACAATAAGCAGACCACTGCCTGCCCATTCTCTACAAGTCAGATGTGTATGGTTAAATAATGTAATGCATGCTATGTACTGTATGTGCATTTATGTGTAAATAAAACCCTGAAATAACAGTTTAACCCTTCACTATATTCACAAATAATATTCGCACATTAAGAGGTTATTGGTGGATTTGTCAACTCCGTCAGCTTACAGGTCAACTCCGTCAGACATAGAACCTGATGGAGTTGACGGCTGACGGAGTTGGCGTATTTTCCCGCCAAAACATGTATTGTACACTGCAGCTAGGTAGTTTTTCCTCAGTTGCTAGCTGTCCCAATAACCTCACTAAAATGCTTAAATTCAATCCACTATGGTTTAAAAAAAGTATCTTAACAGAAAGATGGTATTGGCATGGTGCAGCTGTGACCATAGGAATATTGACATTGTTTGTCTAAAATATAAAAAAATGTAAAACGCACCAGAGCATGTGTGGTAGTGCTGCATTCACCACAGGCAGGGAGATGAAAAGGGGTCCTCAGGGATATAGCTGACCATGCTATTTCCTGATTTAAAGAGCTTTATGAAAAAATCTGACGGAGTTGACAGAAACTGAGGACACAACTTTAATAGGCAGATTTTTATGGAAAATATTGTTTGATGTTCACTTCATGCATTGTTTTTTATATTTATACCCCTTATTTTTTATTTGATATGTATGTTTTCACAATTGTAGAGCTTTTTTAAAGTTTTTTGGGATGGTTAATATTGTGACCTCTTGCTGAGGACAAGTGCAATAACATGGACCTTCTAACCACAGACCATACATTTAAACAAATTTTCCCCAAAAAGATAAAAAGGGTTATTCTAAAAATCAGATAGGTATATACAATTCCTTTAGATTTAACTTTGTAAGTATGTCAATCATGATGAATTTCTTAATTTTTGCTATAAATTAGACTTTTCTATGTGGGACATGTTTTGTCCCGACTCTCAAGAATCATTGATATAATTAATTTTATTTTTATCCTACATAAATACTACTGACATACAAACCAATTAGACAAAGTTATTACAAAATACCATTTTTTTATTTAAAACATTTCATATATATCACAAAATAAACAGTCTACCAATGCTGGAAATGATGTGTGAAATATTTACACATTAATGGGTGAGTTTAGGGACAACGTTTTTTCTGTTAATTTTAACTCATTCATTGTGTTAATGATTTTAACAAAGTAAATATGTCAGAAAGGTTAGCACAAAGATGTGTAAACGTGTTAAATTAACACATTATGTGCTGTCCTTGCATTGTTAAAAACACATAAAATCATAAACAAAACGTTAGCATTTGACAAAATGAAAGTAGAGTTATTGGTTGTTTAGCTTATTCAAGTATTATAATGAAATATCAACCATTACATTCATAAAACTGCAGAATAAAAATAAATTTTTAAGCAGTCAAAAAGGAAATGTGCAAAACACAGTTCTTTTCACAATACATGACACATAACCCCACCTTCAAAATAATTTCACTTATTTACAAAAAAAATTTGGATTCATGTGCACTGGTGGCCAAAAGAAGTATTTAAGTGACTTAATGTTTTTGAAAGAAGTCTCTTTGATGCTCAAGAAACATTTATTATTATTATCAATGTCTGACTGTCTACTCCTCCATCTTTTTCTACAGCATAGGAGTAAAAATCATCATTAAAATAATCTTTAAAAAGCCAACACAATGTTTTTGTCCACCTTTGCAAATAAATTAACTTCTCCAAAGATTGGTTCCTGTTCAGAACTTGACTGACAACATCAGAACATCAGTTCCCTGGTCTGTGTGCGTGTCCACAAACACAAATGTACTCAGTCCTTCGGAGGAGATCCCGGTTCCAACACTATATGAGAGAGAGAGAGAGAGAGAGAGAGAGAGAGAGAGAGAGAGAGAGAGAGAGAGAGAGAGAGAGAGAGAGAGAGATACAGAGAGAGATACAGAGAGAGATACAGAGATACAGAGAGAGATACAGAGATACAGAGATACAGAGAGAGAGAATATTAGTGTCAAAATATTTTTAACCTCCTTTTTTACATTTTTATTATTATTTTTACAATAACTTAAGAATATATATTTGTAAACAGCTTTTGTCAATAGCATTCAAATATTTCAACTGAACTAAATTAAATTATGCCAGAATACATTTTAATACTAAGTATAATATAAAAACATGTATGTAACTACAGCTGTACTTAATTTATGTAATTAGATCTAATTAACTGTTGAATCTTCCCTTACACCTCAACGCACCCTAAAACCCATACCACAAAACCTGTCCCTAACCTTTCATCCCACCGCAATAGGAGCAAAATTGTTTTGCAATACAACATGAACACAGTAAGTACATTGTAGCTAACATTTTTTTTAATTTTTTATTTTTTTTATGAAAGTACATAGTACAGTAGTTAAAGATGCCTAATATATAGTGCTGAATCATATTTTAATTGTTGTTTTAGGAAGATACATGGTTCCCATTAACCATGTAAAAGCATACAACTTGGATGCTATATGGTTCCGTGGTGTTATTTTTGTTGTAACAGCCTACACAGTAAAGCAAGACAGTTTGATTTTCTGGTATAACCCACTGTATGTAACAGTAATGAATCAAGTAATGATGATACAGGCTTTTTTAAGTATCCTTCCTCACCCTCTCTTAGCATGAGACACATTTCACTGCTGCTGCCACCTTTCTCGTCAATAGTGTTGTATTATAAACGAGCACACTGGCAGTGTAGATATGGCATTATAGACAGTTTCTTTGATTCTAATCATGATCAAAATATTTGTTTTATCGCTTCCTTTACACACAGCTCACTACGCATGTCCAAGAGAAATAAAAGAGAGAAAGATTCAACAGCACTGATTTGCTCATGATGTTAGTTTATTTCTTTTCACAAACAGCTTTGTGAAACAGCTTTGTTTTCACAAACAGATTATATAATATTTGTATCATAAGTTTGGAGTTTATGGTAATATTATGCACAACACTTGCAATAATGAGCATGAATTCAGGCCCTAAAAAGTGTGGTGCCCGATACGATGTCCCTATGCAAAATATTGCAATGCTCTTTGTATCAAATTCCCTCTCCCAGCTGCCTAAGCTTTTAGACGAGGCCTAAAAGTTTCTATTTTTATCAAGTGTTTGTTGTTTCATATTCAAAACTCTTGACTAAATGGATTTTTATTTTATTTATTTTTTATGGGCATGCATTTTGGGATCTTGCTTACACTGTAGATTTTTAACGTGTGTCCTTAGCTCTTCTCCATCCACAGAAGGGGCCTTGATTTGTGATAAGAGTAAAAGGGCAAAACCAAGTGCACAGCCAATCTAGAACACTAGGACTGTGGTTCATAACCAATTCCTGATTCTTCCTACCCTATGTTTTCCTCAACAAGCTTGTCCTGTACATCATAAATTTGAAAGACAGTTATTGATGATAAAGATAGTCTGTCAATATGTTCTAAAAAGTAAAAAGAATATAATGGCATTAATCCTATATTTTGATTTGTATTTGCTCAAGACATCTGTTGGACTATGTCCTGATGTGTTAATGTGAAAGCTTGGAAGTTTTAGATTCTAAATAACTTAAATATAGAAAATTGAATGTAGCACGTTCAAACACATATTTCATGAGTAACTGATGACTTTGTTCATTATAAAGAATTCACACAGCGTGAACAAGACAAGATATAAGATATTTTAGTCTGTCTGCAAAAATTAGAAGTTCAAAGGCATGTGTAGTCTTTAAACTGGTTGGACCTTACTGTATGCTTCAGCATGCAGAATGAACTTTCATTTAAAAGAGAGAAAGGGTTCACTTTTCTAGCCCCAGTATGTCTTTAGCAAGGGGATTTTTTTAAGGGGGCAAGTGTGGCAGACTTGACAAAATGAAAAATTATTCACTTTTCTCTTAAGTTTGTTTGCTTATACAATAGTGGCATTAATTATTTTCATAACACAATGTTTAGTGTTGTATATAAATTATTTTATTGAAACATTTGAACACTAGTACCAAGAGTCCATGATACGCCTCATGCTCATGAATCTCATGCCGCCCATATTGCTGAAGCTCCTGTACTCTCCTGGCCTGAAGTAGGACATCCTGCCTCTATAGTGGGGCTGCTCATACATGAGCCAGTGGCCGTCCATCACATGACAGGACTGGCAGTGAGACATGCGGTAACGGTCCATGATGTTGTCACAGTCATCCATCATCTCGTACATCTGACCCATGAAGTTATCCCTCTCGTAGATCCTCATTCTGTAGGAGCCCCTGTGCTGTTGTGGAAGATAAGTCAGTTTAATTTAATTTTATCAGCCAGAAAATTAATTTTCTCACAAGATTTTTTTAGTCACAGCCAAAAAAATTAAAACACACACATATATATGTATATATATATATACAGTATATATACAGTATATATATATATATATATATATATATATATATATACAGTATATATATATATATATATATATATATGAGCTTTAATTTTGAGCTCACCATGGGGATCATACGGCAGGATCTGATGCAGTTGCTCATTCCAAACATAGACATGTAATCAGCGTACTCGCCCCTTTTAAAGAAATATCCATTTCCCATTTAGTTGGGATGATCATACATCATCCAGCATCCGCTCTCCACTCTGCAAGAGTGACAGCGGTTCAGGTAGGAGGAGAAGTCACCACTGTCGCCCATACAGTCGTAAGAGCGACCCTGGAAGTTCCTGTCCTCAAAAAAGGTGACCTGAAAAATAAAAGTTTTAGTGATTTAAAGTGAAATATACTAAATAAAACGCATAAGAAGTTAAAATATGTGTAAATGGCAGCTGGAACAAGGTTTACCTTCATGGTTGCGCTGTCTGATCCTCAGTAGTTCCACAAAGGAGAAGCTGAAGCTGATTCTGGTTGTTGACTGACTACTGTCACCCGACCCGTACCTTTATACTAGACCAAGACTAAAGACTACACAGCACCTATTGTTAGTCAATTCCTGACTGTGCAAGTTGGAATAGAGGCCATTCTAGCTAAAGCTTGGTATTTAGATAGTACTTTTAAAGTTTGTTTAAACATTTTTAGTACTCTGTACTGGTAACATAATTACAGCCAAACACAACGTATAGCCAAATATAGTGACCTATGGTGTAGTTTTATAAAATACAATACTTGTAATCAATAAAATAAAAAAAAATAAAAAATAAAAAATCATTCTTACCTACTGCCATGGTGGGGGAACTTGCCTTTTTTAGTAAGATTTCCTTATAGTGTGTATTTATTGTCTTGTTGAATATTATAGACTTTAAACTTTAAATATTATGGCTATTCTTACTTTTTCACTTCCAAAAAGCATACCTTTTACAGTGTTTTACAGTAATAATAAGTTTCCTGGCAAATCCATTATTATTATTATTATTTGTACTGTATTTTGAAAAGTCATATTCAAAGAAAGAGTCTTTCCTAATTTCTGCCTTAAAGATGTTACTGAACAATCCTACCTTAACAACTTTGCCTGCCTATACCATTTCTTTGGCTTTTAGCATTTACTCACTTCTAACGTAAGTCTAAAGTGTGTGTTTGTATAATTTGCATGAAATTGTGTAAGAAATGCAAGAAATCTCTGTGTGATGATCGTTCTCCTTCCTACCCACCTGTGCGCTCATGTTAGGACCTTCCTGTTCAGGTGGGACTGCAAAGGTAGAGAGTCTTCTGCCTAATAAAATATCAAAATAATACAAAAATATAAACTTACGTTGTTTAGAATGCTAGATTTGGTATGAATGAATTAGTGAGGGTTTTACTGCAGTGCTTACCTGGATACATTTAATCTGGTGAGACTGAACATAGAAAATGGTCCATCTTCTGATTGGTTCATTTCCTGTGTAATAAATATAAAGTTAGACATGATGCAAAGGACACTTATTTGATATAAAGTTAGCCCATTTTATAGAGATTTTATAAGATATTGTATGCTACCTAGTCTGCACCAGTGGCTCCAAAGCACTTATCACATATTGCTAATCATTTCAGCAAACTTATCTTAAAATATATCACAAATAGCCTACCTCCGGAATCTTGCAAGAAGTCACTGGCGCGAATTGGCGCTTTGTTGCAGTTGCCTTTAAACACATACAAAAATGGAAGTAAATATTAAATTCCAAAAAAAAAAAAAAAAAACCCTATAATATGTTATAGTTTGCAAACTAATGCTAAAACTAGAAAGGTGGCCGCAAGCCAAGTAAAACTTAGCAAACATAAAATTTAATTTTCTCATCAGTAGGCCAACATCTACAACCAAAACAGAATTTCACATTAGTTAATTTATTGTTAATGTAAACTAAGCTCGTTGGCATATTTTAACTCGACAATTCAATAATCTAACAAAGTCTGTAAAGTTAAACGTTAGCGCAGTTTACCGTGGTGAAGTTCGTTACCGCCATGTTGACGAGTATAACATAGGTTAAACTGGGCACAATCCTGTCAACACACACAGAATGTTTTTTTTTACCTTGCTTGCTGGTCTCTCTCTCTCTCGGTGAAGTGAATTCCGTCTCTACCCCGGAGCAGACACGAATGGCGCGGTCCAACAAAAGACAGTCAGAACCCAGTGATATTACACTGGATGCTCTGGCGCGACACGACAAATCCCAGACCCAGACAGTGTACAGTGATATGCGCCGTTATATTTCTGACGCGGTACTCCGGGTCCAAGCGCTCGCGCTATTTCTGACAAGGGACAAACAGGTTTGCATTTTGCATTAATGGTCCGGTCGCTTCAATGTGTCCAATATAGACAGCCTCTGGCTATTATAGCGTTGTAGACGCGGTGTAAGGCAAAAATTAGGAAATAAAAAGAACGATGGAATGGTGCCAGCCAGAGAGACCGTTACGTCAAATACAGTAGTGTAGAGCAAATTAAAAAAATACAGTAAGTCTCTGTATGTGGTGTTAGAATGTCACAGAAAATTCCCATGATGCAATGGGAATCACAGTTATTTACTGTAAAGAGGAATAGCAGTATAATACTGGGGGATTTAAAGTAAATAACTAGAAATTACAGAAAAGTCTAACAGTGTACAGAGATATCGACATCGGTAAATATCGGTTACCGGTATCGGCCACAATTTTCACATCGGTGCATCATGTTTGACTAAGCTATGTTTGACTACCTCGGGGTGGCATTTCCATTCCCTGTGTGTCACAGCCTTACAGAAAGACTGCTCCCACATTCAAATGCCCAGGAATGTAAATCGCCATGAGGAACAGGAACTTGTCCTGAGTCCAAAGCAGAACCTGTTCAGACGGCGCGAATGCCTTGACGATTTATGTAGGTGACTACCGAAGTGTTGTCCACCCGCACTAGGACATGGTAGCCCTTTTAACTGTTGGAGGAAGTACTTCAGGGTCAGAAATACAGCAATCAATTCAAGGCAATTGATGTGACAATCGAGATGATGACCTTTCCAGATTCACAACAAAGAGGTTTTTCCAAAGCGCAACTCAGCAAATCGAGAGTAGCTTTTGATAGGGATCGTCTGAGTAGGGAAATGTAGTTTCAACATTCTTTAAAATGAGGAAGTAAAAAACATTTAAAGGCACAATAATAAAGTTTAAAGCTAGAAACTATCCTTTTTTTCTTTCTTTTTTTTCTTTTCTTTTTTTAAATCATCCTTAGTGGACAGAAAAGGTCTGTTCATGCTCAGGAGCATAAAGAGTTTATAGACCGTTGTTCCTTGTCCTGTAGGTTACATTCACTACCAGCCCGCTAAAGACCGCCATCGTCCTCATCTACTGGAGATGCTGATCCAGTTACCGCCTCACTCGATGACAGAGGTCACGGTACAGTTTGAAAGGGCCCTGCTCAAATGGACTGAGTACACCCCTGATCCCAACCACGGCTTCTATGTTGGTTAAGACTTTTGCTTATCAAGTATTTTGAAAGATACATTTATTGTTGTAATTCAAATATATATGCTAAAATGTCATTATTGTTGTAAGAGTTTGTTACTCATCTTGTCTGCCACTCCCTATATCTGACTGATGTGCCATAAATGTTATTGCAGGTCCTCTGTGGTCAGCGCCCTTGTGCCAAGTATGGTTGCAATGAACACCAACTTCACACAAGACCAACCGTTGTTTAGCAGTTTGTAAGTATAAACTGGCCTTGGTGTTAATAGTAAATAAGTGTGCCTTATTTGTTTTGGTTCTTCGTAACATTTTCACCTCTGACTTCCAGTGTCCCAGTCAAAGAAGAATCAAGCTACTTTGTTCGAGTGTACACCGAACCCCTGCTGGTAAATCTACCCACGCCTGACTTCAGCATGCCCTACAACGTCATCTGCCTCACCTGCACGGTGGTCGCGGTGGGGTACGGCTCCTTTTACAACTTGCTGACCCGCACATTCCAGGTGGATGAACCGAGTCCCCCGCTGCCCAAACGATTGGCCAACCTCGTTCGTCGCATAAGGGGAGTGCCACTGCTGACCTAACTGCCGAGAGCAGGTCTGATGCCTGAAATGATGAGGCGCATAATGACTTCCAGACTGTGTGTTATTGAATTCAAATTATGAAGCAGCTCTTTAACACTGGTTAACTTTCCCATAATAAATTAACTGGAAACCCATAACGTGTTGAGAACGTTTTTTTGTTCATGCCATAAGGGATTTTGAGGAAGAAGGCCTGTGTATGTATATGGCATGGTAGTTTGTTATACACATATGCAGGTAATGTAGTTAAACAGATTTGTAGTAACTCACTGGTTCCACTGATCAAATCAAACTATCCAAGTAGTACCATCATCCGCTTACCTATTTTTGCCTGGCCCTACAGACACAAGTATGTCAGTGTACAGTGTCCTAACTAGGCACAATATAAAACATTTCCAGCAGGAAGCAATTTGTCTCTCCAGAATGAATGTGAAACTACAAAATCAATAATATATAGAACTAGCGGCGCCAGGATTTTGATTGTAGGTGGGCCTCCAGAAAACTGGATGGGCCAGTTAAAATAAGCAACAAAAAACCCCCAAAAAACCCGGGTTCCCCTTCATCTCCGTTTCAGGGCTTTTCTGCTGCACTGAGGACAGTGACTCAGTAGCCTACCTGAATTTAATGCGTAATTAAGAAAAAAAAAAAAAAAAAAACGTGAACAGGAATATTTTGTTTTGTTGCTTCTTTTAATACAATTACAATTTCATTTAATTTATCGTTTAATAAAATTATAGGCCTATTATTTTTAGTTTATTAACAGCAACAACCACACACACACACACACTTCTCTGCATATTTTCGGACGAAATCAAGATATCTGACAAAACAATGAAGATATTTTACAAACCAACTGCCAGGGACGTGCAAATAGTTCATCAGAGGCATGCGCCAGGGCTCAAAAGTAAAAATCGATCACTATAATTAATATAGGCTATATAATTCAAATTCAAAATATAAATGCTCAATATAAGTTACTGAAAACAAGAGCTCTGGTGCAAGCATAGGTTAAATATTAATTCATAATGAATTATTATCTTAATGAATAATGTAACAAGGACGAAGCATGTAAACTGCGTTGTTTGTTTAGAATGGAATGGATCGCAAATGGATCCGAATGAAGACACGTACAAAACCATAGTAGAAAATGGGTGGGCCCGGACCTAAAATGGGTGGGCCCAGGCCCACCAGGGCCCAATGGTAGCGCCACGGCTGGTATATAGGCCTATACGTATAGTGGTAGAAATTCCCCTACGCATCTGACTTAAGTTAACCTGGCATCTACTTCTAGACACCTACAAATGTGTACTCTACTAGACGTCTCTCCACTTGTTCCACTTCAGCACTATCACTTGGGTATGAAAATATGTCGGCAGTGATCAGACTCCAAACAATGCCTTTGAATATGCTTTAATCATGGCCGGGAGGACCTCATATCAATCACAGAGAATCCCACTGGCAAAAACTATACAATTAATATAGGATAGGTACATGACAAGTGTATTATGACTCATTACACCATCTTTCTCTAATATGATTAGTTCTACATATGTGCAATTCAGAAACACACCCGGCAAAGCAAATTAGTTTTTTTATTACTTTAGCTTGTTACTTAGGTCATGGGGTTATTATATTTAGTTAGCCGTCTAGCCATGTCCATATGCTTCCGTTATTTCAACACACTAATGTGTTGGTACATTTTGTTCTCAAAAGCATACAAATGATACGCTTACAAGAAAAAAATAAGCACTGAATTGATTTAAGTAAAAGAATTCTAAAAGTAGTATGTATTATGCAAAATCATTCTCACAACTCTTTCCAGTGATTAAATAAGCATTTTCACTGCATGCATGATCACAGGTGTTGAGCAGCATTTCTGTCCGGCAGGGCACTGACCATCATGGGAACAGTATTCGGCACACACTGGATTCCCTTCAGTTAGGCACCTAGACTGTATGGATAGAGATTCAGATTTAGTCTGGCCATTTAGTGGGATTAAGCATCAGATGTACAGCACAAAACACTCAAGACATAAATAGCTAAAGTTTAACTTACAGAGTGAATTACGTTCTATGTATTATTCATCACCTTTATTAATTTTGTAAAACCACCCTGTGCCTGAAACAGTGCTATAGGCTGAATTCAGGTACATTTGATAGACAATATAACATAAACTAATAATATAATATACCTTTAACTGGAGCCAAACACTGACGTCCACATCCATTGCTGCAGCATTTCAGATTGGTGGAACAGTCACTGTCATTGGCACACGACACGAAACTTATCAGGGCACACTTTCCTGCTTCATATTTTGTGCTTGGACACACTCCTGGCTTTACTGTTATACAGACACATGACAGAGAAGCCATATCACTGAATGCTGGATGATTTTTTTCACTGTAAAAAAAAAGTTGTGCCTATATGTTGTTGGAATAAGTTTTACAAGAAATAACTATTTCAGTCTTTCTACTTTAAAATGTCATGTTTTATTCGTCGTGGGTTTTAGTTATTTTGCTGTTGTTGCTGTAAGGACCTTTGAAATAACTGAAATGATTTGGCAAAGTGATATAGACATGTACGTAATGCGGTCAAGACCTGCCTGGAACTACATTAGCCCTGAAAATAATTACACACCTTTGAATCTTCGTCAACCAATCAGATTCAATCATTCAACAGCCCCGTAATAATATAATATAATATAATATAATATAATATAATATAATATAATATAATATAATATAATATAATATAATAAGTGTTGTCAAAGTTAACGCGTTAACGCATGCACAGAAAGCTGCTTCAAACAGCGCTTGAACGACAAAAAACACACAAAATTTAGTCAAAATGGCCGTTTTGTAAAGTACCCTCGCAAACACAGTCTTAAATGAGTTCAGTGAAGTCTTAAATAAACGTAAAGAGTTGTGATGCATCATGTGCGTCAGGTCTTAAAAGTGACAGCAGCCTAACAAACCTGCTGCTGTGATGCATTAAAGTCCACGTGAACCGGAAGTTGCAAATGACTTTTCTCCAGTGTTGTGACGTATTTCCAAGTGAAACGGAATATTGAACAGAGGGCAGAGTTTTTCTTTAGCGCTCCTCCTCTCGATCTCTGCTCATAGCAGACTACGGTTTGAGGGGAGTGGTTAAGCGTTTTTCAACCCAAGCCGTCAAGCCTATGTCATCAGAAAGGGAACGCCATTTCAGACCGGAAGTAACTTTTCAGACTTTGATTAAAGATTACCACAGCAAACAATTTTCTGTGTATTAACTTGCACGGATTAATTGTTCACCACAAGACTGGTAATATGCGCTAACAAAGTAAATAGGGTCAATTTTGATTTCATGTCGACTTTAATGTAAAAGAACAAAAGAGAGAAAATCTTTCACTGTTCTTGACTGAATAACTTTTGTAACTTTAATAAGGATTGATCTATTTACTATATAATGTATGTTACAATAACCTTTTGTGCAGTCTACCAGGGCAAGTAAAAAATCTGAACTGGTCTGACTGGGCCAATATAAAACAATCGAGCTCTGATATATTGAAGGGCTGGTAAATGTGAGATTCATTATAATGGGTTTATGTGAAGATTGTTTTAAGTTCACTTAACTTAAAAGTTGTTATAATTTTTAAAGCCTAATAAATGTTAAATTTGATAGATTTCAATTATACTCTAATGCTGAATGCCTATAATTAATGGTTAAAATTAAACATTTTTTTAAATAAAAAGATGTCATTAAACAAAATAAAAAAAAATGGCTACTGTCTTTATGTTGTTTAATATAATATAATATAATATAATATAATATAATATAATATAATATAATATAATATAATATAATATAATATAATATAATATAATATAATATAATATAATATAATATAATATAATACCTGTAACTGGAGCCATACAGTCAAGTCCATTACACATAGTGCGGCAGCATTTCTCCTTGTTGGGACACTCACTGTCATCGGCACACAACTCTTCACCCTTCTTCTTACACTTTGCTACTTCATATTTTGTTATTGGACACACTCCTGGCTTTACTGCTATACAGACACATGACAGAGAAGCCTATTACTGAATGCTGAATTAATTTTTCAATGTAGAAAAAAAAAAAAAAAAGTGATATACTAACATTTTATGTATGTTTTGTAAATTCCGTTACAAGTCATTTACAAGTGATTAGTAAATGATTAACTAAGTATTTACAAAACATGACTATGCGTTCATAAATGATTAATAAGTGATATGTTCATTATTTTATGCATGTTTTGTAGATTCAGTTATAAGTAATTTACATTTGATTAGTTAATGATTGACTAATAATTTACAAAACATGACCATGCGTTTCATAAATGTTTAATACATTTTTACATTTTGTTTTGCTCACATCAGGTGCACAGTGGTTAAAGACTCCATGTGTTTCAGAGAAGACAGCTGTCTATACCCTCACCAGTCAGCACTTACACTGCAGTACACACTACAGTGTCCAACACCTGTTATAAATGATGTGTAAATGCATGAATAAATCATTTACAACACTTTCTGCATCCCCTAATCTAAAGTGTAAACTATTCATCACTTGTAAATGTGTTACACATCATTCGTAGATCCGATTCGTTGATCTTATGCCTTATTGATTCTTGAAGTGGTAATCTACAAATGATGTGTAACATTTACAATTGATGAATAGTTTACACCTTTAGATTAGGTGATGCAGAAAGTGTTGTAAATGATTTATTCATGCACTTACACATCATTGTGTTGAACACTGTTACTTACCTGTTACAAATTATCTGTACGTGTATACAAGGCACTTACAACACTTTCTGCACCCTCTAATTCAGTGGTTCTCAACTCCAGTCCTCGGGACCCGCTGCTCTGCACATTTTGTATGTCTCTCTTATCTGACACACTCAAATCAGTTCATGGAGTCTCTCCTGACAAGCTGATGATCTGGTTCAGGTGTGTTAAATAAGGGAGACATACAAAATGTGCAGAGCAGCGGGTCCCGAGGACTGGAGTTGAGAACCACTGCTCTAATTGATACATACATACAAAAAAATTACATAATTTATTAAACATTTATGAAACGCATATTCATGTTTTGTAAATGATTAGTTAATCATTAACTAATCAAATGTAAATGACTTATAATTGAATCTACAAAACATACATAAAATGTTAGTAAATCACTTGCTGATCATTTATGAAAGTTTTGTAAATGATTAGTTCATCATTAACTAACCACTTATAAATGACTTACAACTGAATGTTATTATAACGTGTTACCCTGCCTGGTACTACTTTAAATTTGATAGATTTCAATTATACTGTAATGCTGAATGCCTATAATTAATGGCTAAAATTAATGGCTTTTTTTTATAAAAAAAGATGCCATTAAACAAATGTTTAAAATATTGGCTACTGTCTTTATGTTGTTTCTACATTATTTGGAGATTAAATGTGAAATTACAATATATAAAAGTACTTGAATGTCAGGTGCAATTAATTAGTTCATATTTTTTATCGATTGACCGCACATAATATAATATAAAAATACCTGTAACTGGAGCCATACACATGTTAATTCCACATCCATTGCTGCAGCATTTCAGATCGTTGGAACAGTCACTGTCATCGGCACATGACCTGGGACGTATCTGGGCACACTTTACTGCTTCATATTTTGTGCTTGGACACACTCCTGGCTTTACTGTTATACAGACACATGACAGATAAGCCATATCACTGAATGCTGAATGTTTTTTTCACTGGAGTTTTTGGTTCTTTTGATGTTGTAGGTTGTAAGGACCTTTGAAATAACTGAAATCATTTGGCAAAGTGTTATGTACATAATGTGGTCAAGATCTGCCTGGAACTACTTTAGCCGTGCGTTTCCCTGAAAACGCATTCAACTGGAAGAAGGGGCCCAAAATTATTTATTGCATGCCCCCCTTAAAACTCTTAATGGCGCCCCTGCCCGTAGTAGGACACACTCCTGGCTTCACTTAATGCTGAATGAATTTTTCACTGTAGAAAAAAAGATTTTTGGAAGTTGTAGACCTGCCTGGAACTACTCTAGCCGTGCGAATCTAAACACACCTAGAATCTACACCTTATAATCTTTGTCAACCAATCAGATTCAAGCATTCAACTGCCCCATAGTATAATATAATATAATATAATATAATATAATATAATATAATATAATATAATATAATATAATATAATATAATATAATATAATATAATATAATTAGGGCTGTCAAAACTAACGCATGCGATTAATATTTTCAGTTTAATGCATATTTAACGCAATTAACGCAGTTAACGCAGCATTCATTTTTCCCCATCATTCTTTGGCTTACGTTACAATACATGATCACGCTCTCATTCAAGCAAATGCTTTTAAAACATTTCAGCACGATAAGACACAAAAGAGAACGCAGTGCGGTACTGGCAGTACTTAAAGTGACAGCAGCCTAACAAACCTGCTGCTTAATGTCTGTCATTAACGTTAGTTAAAGAACAAAAGAGAGAAAATCTTTCACTGTTCTTGACTGAATAACTTTTGTAGCTTTAATAAGGATTAATCTATATTTAATTTATAATTTATGCAGTTAAGACAGTGAAGTGTTTGATAACTGTATTCAATTTCTGTATATTCTACCTGTTAGACCTACCTGAAAATCTTAAAGCACTTTTTACATTTTTTTAAAAAGATGCCATTAAACAAAAGTTTAAATACTGTCTTTATGTTGTTTCTACATTAATTTGGAGATTAAATGTGAAATTATTACAATATAAAAATATATAAAGATATATAAATATATATTTATCGAATGACAGCACTATATAATATAATATAATATAATATAATATAATATAATATAATATAATATAATATAATATAATATAATATAATATAATATAATATAATATAATATAATATAATATAATATAATACCTGTAACTGGAGCCGTACACTGACGTCCACCGCATGCAGTGCTGCAGCATTTCTCCTTTTTGGGACACTCACTGTCATCGGCACACAACTCTTTACCCTTCATGATACACTTTATTTCTTCAAAGTTTGTTCTTGGACACACTCCTGGCTTAACTGTTATACAGACACATGACAGAGAAGCCAAATCACTGAATGTTTAATTAATTTTTCACTGTTTTCACATTATTTGGAGATTAAATGTGAAATTACAATAAATAAAAGTACTTGAATGTCAGGTGCAATTAATTAGTTTATATTTTTTATCGATTGACCGCACATAATATAAAATAAAAATACCTGTAACTGGAGCCATACACATGCGAAATCCACATCCATTGCTGCAGCATTTCAGATCGTTGGAACAGTCACTGTCATCGGCACATGACATGGGACGTATCCGGGGACACATTGCTGCTTCATATTTTGTGCTTGGACACACTCCTGGCTTTACTGCTATACAGACACATGACAAAGAAGCCATATCACTGAATGGTGAATGTCTTTTTTACTGTAGAAAAAAAGATTTTTGGAAGTTGTAGATCTGCCTGGAACTACTTTAGCCGTGCGTTTCTCTGAAAATAACTGCACACCTTAGAATCTTTGTCAACCAATCAGATTCAAGCATTCAACTGCCCCATAATATAATAATATAATAATATAATAATATAATATAATATAATATAATATAATATAATATAATATAATATAATATAATATAATATAATATAATATAATATAATATAATATAATATAATATAATTAGTGTTGTCAAAGTTAACTATTTCAGAACTATTTCAGTCTTTCTACTTTAAAATGTCATGTTTTATTCGTCGTGGGTTTTGGTGCTTTTGCTGTTGTTGCTGTAAGGACCTTTAAAATAACTGAAATTATTTGGTGAAATGATATGGACATGTCTATAATGTGGTCAAGACCTGCCTGGAACTACTTTAAATTTAATAGATTTCAATTATACTGTAATGCTGAATGCCTATAATTAATGGCTAAAAAGCCCACCGGCAACTATAGTTGCCGCAATGCATAGTTGTCATTTTCCTTTTGTAAGTATTTTTCTAGATGTTGTCCATGTTTTATTTCTCAATGACATGCAAGCAAACAACCACATAAAGGATTTCAAGAAAAAAAAAAGGTATTCACTTCCTCCCTGTCACATGAGGCTGTCAACTTCCGAGCCCTAATTCTAGGAAGCATGGCGAAGGCAAAACCTCCAAAAGAAAGGTCATTTTCATGTTACTAATAAGTAATTTTTGTTTACATATATATATCTACATAATCATGAAGGTCTCTAGAATCATCCAAACAAAACAAATCTTACAAGAGATCTGTAGTTTTTTGTATACTTAGTCAAAAGTCCAAGCGGCAACTATAGTTGCCGGTGGGCAAATGCCTTGTAAGTACATATATCATGGGAAAATGGGGTATACTGTGTTAATAGGTTAATAAAATCAAGGTTATTGTAGAAAAGAAATAAAGTTTTTCCAGGTAGATTCATATCTACATATAATGAAATCACAATTATAACAATAAAAGTAACTTTTTGTCGAAGTTTAGCAGTTTTTGTACTGAAAAAATAATAATTAGTTTTTCAATAATGTTACATTATGATTAGAATCAAACCTAATCAGGATGTTACAAAGTGAAAAGTTGAAGTTTTTAGAGTTTATCATTTTTTTCAAACATCTGTTTTTTATATAATTCTACAAATTTAAAGTGTGCCAATTAATTTCTGTCTATGTGTGTTCTGTGTTGTTTCTGATTTTGAGGATGAATTTTGTCCATTGATGAAATTCATTTGATTCTAATCATAATATAACAGAATTTTTTTTTTCAGTACAAAAAGTGCCTAAACTTTGACAAAAAGTAACTTTTATTATTATAATTGTGATTTCATAATATGTAGATATGAATACAACTGGAAAAACTTGTGAAAAGATGTCTTTCAGTTAGTCAAATAGCAAATAGTTCTGCAGCCATCTACTGGTTAAAGTGATAATTTGTTACTTTTAAAACGGCATTTTCCAAAAGATGGGCAAAAATCTTACACTAAACCATGTCAAATTATCCATGTTATCCCCAAGAATGAAAGTTAGAAATGTGTGTTCAAAAAGACCATGAACAGCGCACAATGGTTAAGGCAAATGGATTTGTTGTTTGTTGTGTTTTCATATTCAAGAGATTATAAGCTAGATGCAGTTTTTTGGGTTTACATCAAATGTTCTTCGACTTTTATACATAATAAATGTGTTTATGAATAAAGATTGATCTGTTGAAAGCCGTTATTTTGAGATAAATGCCAAATGTTCTCCTCCTATTCATATTTTACATTGAGGGGGTGCATACAACATATTTGCCCACCGGCAACTATAGTTGCCGCACATTCAAATATGATTTTCAAGAAAGAAAAAAAAAAACCTTGGGAAAATAAATGCAGAACATGTTCACATAGGACACTATTAACACGATTATATGCATGAAACCATTCAGAAAAATTTGGCCACAAATGGGTTGGCTTATTTTAATAAAAAGATGCCATTAAACAAATGTTTCAAACATTGGCTACTGTCTTTATGTTGTTTCTACATTAATTTGGAGATTAAGTGTGAAATGATTACAGTATAAAAATACATAAAGTACTTGAATGTTAGGTGTGATTAATCGCGATTAATTACAGAAAAATGTGTGATTAATTCGTTATTTTTTTAATCGATTGACAGCACTATATATTATAATATAATATAATATAATATAATATAATATAATATAATATAATATAATATAATATAATATAATATAATATAATACCTGTAACTGGAGCCGTACACTGACGTCCACCGCATGCAGTGCTGCAGCATTTCTCCTTTTTGGGACACTCACTGTCATCGGCACACAACTCTTTACCCTTCATGATACACTTTATTTCTTCAAAGTTTGTTCTTGGACACACTCCTGGCTTAACTGTTATACAGACACATGACAGAGAAGCCAAATCACTGAATGTTGAATAAATTTTTCACTGTTTTCACATTATTTGGAGATTAAATGTGAAATTACAATAAATAAAAGTACTTGAATGTCAGGTGCAATTAATTAGTTTATATTTTTTATCGATTGACCGCACATAATATAAAATTAAAATACCTGTAACTGGAGCCATACACATGCGAAATCCACATCCATTGCTGCAGCATTTCAGATCGTTGGAACAGTCACTGTCATCGGCACATGACATGGGACGTATCTGGGCACACTTTGCTGCTTCATATTTTGTGCTTGGACACACTCCTGGCTTTACTGCTATACAGACACATGACAAAGAAGCCATATCACTGAATGGTGAATGTCTTTTTTACTGTAGAAAAAAAGATTTTTGGAAGTTGTAGATCTGCCTGGAACTACTTTAGCCGTGCGTTTCTCTGAAAATAACTGCACACCTTAGAATCTTTGTCAACCAATCAGATTCAAGCATTCAGCTGCCCCATAATATAATAATATAATATAATATAATATAATATAATATAATATAATATAATATAATATAATATAATATAATATAATATAATATATTTTTTAACCTTAGTTCATAGGTTTTCCATTTTGATGGTTCTTTACTTTGCTTTACTGTTTTATGTGTTTTCTATTTTATTGTTTTTTTCCTTGGCTTTTGTAAAGCACTTTGGTCAACAACAGTTGTTTTTAAACGTGCTATACAAATACAATTATATTGTATTGTATAATATAATTAGGGCTGTCAAAATTAACACGTTAAAGTATGCATTTAATATTTTCATTTTAATCGTTAAAAATATTTAACGCAATTAACGTAGCATCCATTTTTTACAATATGATCCAAGCTTTACAATATGATCATTCTCTCATTCATGCAAATGCTTTTAAAACATTTCAGCACGATAAGACACAAAAGAGAACGGAGTGCGGTACTGGCAGTACTTAAAGTGACAGCAGCCTAACAAACCTGCTGCTTAATGTCTGTCATTAATGTTAGTTAAAGAACAAAAGAGAGAAAATCTTTCACTGTTCTTGACTGAATAGTGTTTGATAACTTTATTCAATTTCTGTATATTCTACCTGTTAGACCTACCTGAAAATCTTAAAGCACTGTTTAAAAGTTTACATGGGTCAAAAACAATGAAAACAATAACTTGTTGTGCAGTTTAGCAGGGCAAGTACAAATTTAAACTGGTCTGACTGGGCCAATATAAAAAACTGAGCTCTGCTATATTGAAGGGCTGGTAAATGTGACATTCATTATAATGGGTTTATGTGAATATTGTTTTAAGTTCACTTAAATTAAAAGTTGTTATATTTTTAAAGTCTAATAAATATTAAAATTGATAGATTTCAATTATACTGTAATGCTGAATGCCTATAATTAATGGCTAAAATTTATATATTTTTTTATAAAAAGATGCCATTAAACAAAAGTTTAAATACTATCTTTATGTTGTTTCTACATTAATTTGGAGATTAAATGTGAAATTATTACAATATAAAAATAAATAAAGATATATAAATATATATTTATCGATTGACAGCACTATATATAATATAATATAATATAATATAATACACACTCCTGGCTTTACTGCTATACAGACACATGACAAAGAAGCCATATCACTGAATGGTGAATGTCTTTTTTACTGTAGAAAAAAAGATTTTTGGAAGTTGTAGACCTGCCTGGAACTACTTTAGCCGTGCGTTTCCCTGAAAATAACTGCACACCTTAGAATCTTTGTCAACCAATCAGATTCAAGCATTCAACAGCCACGTATAATATAATATAATATAATATAATATAATATAATATAATTCCATTAGAGAAGAGCATCATTAGGGGAGACCATGGTATAAATAAAAAGTTGTTAAGATCTCTTCTAAACTTTAGAGGAGACAAATCGTGAGCTTAGAATTATAAGGTTCTATCTCCACTTTTGGTCGAAATTGAGTTTGACATAATCTGACCCATTAGGTGTTTATTAATGCCTGTGTGGTGTTATTTTTGTTAAAAAAAAAATGTTTTGTTAGTAGTTATTAATAATTAATCAAATAAAAAGGTTCCATCTCACAAAAACATAAACCGAGTTGGGATTATAAGGTTCTATCTCCAGTAGATTCAATATCCAATCAAAATCAAAAATCCAATCAAGCTGTGTGCTTGTATTATAAATATATAAATTGATTAAAATCAATGGTTATATACATTTATTCTTTGAAATGTGGGGTTTTATTTGTAAAAGTGGAGATAGAACCTTATAATTCCAAACAGAATCAGAGCTCTCAGAATTATAAGGTTCTATCTCCATTTGGGCCATCTTAAAAAGTCCCATTTCCAAATGTGCCAGGATTTTGATATTCTATCCTCAAAGTACCTGTAGGGTGATGGTCTTGTTGAGCTATAATAGTAGATTATACTACATAACAGTTTTGCCAGCTGGGATGTAAAAACTTTGATGCTCAATATCTCAGAACTACCCTAAACGGAGATAGAACCTTATAATTCTAAGCTCACGAAATATGAGACCACCAGAGCCTCTAGGCAAGAAGAAAAATCTGAGCACAATGTGTGATGTTGCTAAGATCTTGTCTGAAACTTTGGAAGAGACAAATATCAGACCACAGTAGTCTCTAGTTTAAGAGAAAAATCTGAGCACAGCGTGTGATGTTGATGTGGCAGGATGGGCTATTTTCCCCTCCTACTATTGTAATTTGAGGTTTGGCCAATGGGCTGTGACCGTGGGTATATAAGAGCGTAGGGTGCCAGTTGTAGGTGTGCGTCACTTTCAGGGGCCGTTACGTCATTGATGCGCCGCTGCTGCCTGCGTTGGAGTGGAGTGTTGACATGTTATGCCATTCATAAAGACCGCTGAAGCTGCTGAGCCACTGAGCCACTGCCTTTGTTGTTAACTGTTGTGTTGCCGGATGGGGAATCGAATGTGGACATTTGAGACGGTAAGGAGAGCGCGTTGTGTGTGATGACGTTGTGTAATGAGGTTAATATGGGTTGCTTCAACGGAGTGGGTACTGTTGGTTGGAGCTAATGACTGTAAATTAGAAAGTTGTCCAGCTCGATGAGACCAACATACGTACTGATTTTTGTAACTGTAGGTAAAACTAACCCCCCACTTTTGTCAAAAGCATTTTGAAAGTGACACACTTCCTGCTGCCAGTTGGTGGCACTATAACTTTGACTCACAATAGTTGCATCCATCTCATCGGCCTCTTACCACGAACACACTGCTGAAGTTTCATCAAGATCAGTTAATGTATGCAGAAGTTATACCACTTCGTGTTTCTCTTTTCTCGCCATAAATTTGTTCCTCGCCACGGCCAAACCGTTCGAGATATCAAAAATCGGTCCGCAATTTATCATCCTCAATGTCTTGACTTCATGCACACCGAGTTTGGTGGGGATCGGATGAATTCTCTTGGGGAAGTATTTCAAATTCCACAGCAAGCATTTCCAAACAACTTATAATAGCCGACTTCATGTTGGGCTGGCGTAAAACTTGTCAGAGGGAAAGTTGTTCGGCCCGATGAGATCTATATGTGTACCGAGTTTCATATTAATTCATGCAAGCGTGTTTGATATATGGACCAAGTTTTCAGACCCCGTTCAAGGGGGCGCTGTTGAGCCTCCCTGCCACGCCTGGGTATCAGCTTCAGCCCGGCCCTGATGCCCACGGGTTCTGACCTGTGTGCAAAGTTTCAAGAGTTCGAGCACGTTAAGGGCCCCAAAAGCCCCCGAAACCTTGAAAAACAAGAATTAAAAACAAATCTCACTCAAAAGACAAATCCCTCCACCCCCCACACACAGAGAGATGCAGAGACAGAGAGAGAGAGAGAGAGAAAGAGAGAGAGGGAGAAAATCCACATTCAAACCAAAATATCTGACTTCCTTTTGGTCGACGCTAATGACTGTAAATTAGAAAGTTGTCCGGCTTGATGAGACCAATATACGTACCAAGTTTTGTGATTCTAGGTAAAACTAAGCCCCCATTTTTGACTAAAGGTGGCGCTACTGAGCCCCTCACCACGCCCGTTTCCGAAACTTTTCACATGTCTACTGGCTAATAAATGTGATGTGTATGTCGAGTTTCATCCAATTTCTAGCATGCTAAGAGTCTCAAAAGCATCCGAAAAGAATATTAAAGTTTGATGCGTTGCCACGGCAACAGTATCTAAGATATCAATAATCCTTTCACAGGTCTACATCTGCTGTGTGTTTACATTATACACATAAAGTTTGAAGCAAATCGGGTAAAAATAAGAGGGTGATTTCAAAGCATTTTGAAAGTGACACACTTCCTGCTGCCAGTTGGTGGCGCTATAACTTTGACTCACAATAGCCACATCCATGTGATCGGCCTCATACAACGAACACACTGCCGAAGTGTCATCAAGATCAGTTAATGTATTCAGAAGTTATAACACACTTCCTGTTTCATTTTCTCGCCATACATTCGTTTCCTCACCACGGCCAAACCAGGGCTCGAGACTAACGGCGTCCTATCGTCCTGGGGACGATAGAAAATGTGTTTAGGATGAACAGAAATATTCTCCAGGATGCCTACAGGACTAAAGACATTTTTGTATGTGTGTTCATTTATTACTAGCCTATTAGGGTAACTTACTTAGAAAATGGCAAAATTAACCGACCAAGCGCTGACTACAATGGAGCGCGTCTTCTCATGCTGTTACTATAGTTACTATCACTGGCCGACTACTCACCCGGAGACTTGTTTCGCGGTACATCTATCACATGGCTTAATGACATCGCAAATATGTTGCGCTGGTTAAACAACGGTGAGGACGAGGTCAAACAGATTGAGCACCAAGACGGCCCTGCATCTCCTCCATCGAACCCGAGTAGGCCTACAATCCTCGAGTTTGATGTGAATACAATTTAAATTGATTATTTTATTTTTATTAGTCATTGGATTGAAACAGTCTAACTGCTTGCTACTAACCTACTAACGTTAGCTAGCTAACGGGCGCTACCCCGGCTATGTGTGTGTATATTAGCTAAAGCATACATTTAGATTTCAATTTATTTGTTGTCTTTTTTCTAAGTCAGTCTAATTTAGACTTTCACGTTTTCTGGGGCCAGTTCCTGTTATTGGTGCAGTGTTAATTTCGTAGTAACGAACATGTAACGACATTTTTTCACAGATGAAACGAAAACGAGACGATAACTAAATAAAAGCTAGTTTTGAATGACAAAAACTATGACGAAAATCTATTGACATTTTCGCCAACGAATAAAAACTAGACAAAAATGTTAGATAGTGACGATTTGGGAAGCGATCCAGTCAGAACTGATGTCCTGCGTTTGTGGTAGATGCGCACATTTGTACTCTAACGTGCTGATCTACCCAGCGGCACACGGGTTGACATGCGCTGCATGTCTCATAAAACGTTAAAAAATGTAAACGTCTGGGAGAATGAGTAGAGCAGACATATAGATCTGAATAAGAGTGACGACGCAAAAAAAAGAGCTCTATTCGGTACGGTTTTCTGTGCGCACACACCCAACCCGAAGCGTGCAGCCATGAACATAGACACCTATACAGCGCGCAAGTACTGAATTGAGCTCTCTTTCGTGTCTGAATGGACAAATACACACAACATTATGTCGAAATGTCCGATTTGGAGAGTATTCACGTAAACTATGTTGATTATATCTTAAACAGTTTTGAGTGTATCAGATGTGCATCAGTGCAATTGGATCCGCATGTCATTGGACATGATCCGATGTCTTAAAGTGACAGTGGGTAATAGATCTAATGCAGTCTGTGTCCTTAATATTGATCAAGCAACAAAAGAAAAAGAGAAAAGCATTCACTGCTTGTTAATAGCTTTAATAAGGATTCATTATATTTAATTCATACAAATAAATATGTCTGCTGCTTGAAAGAATAAAGAATGATGTATGCAAGTAGTTATAAAGAATGCATATATCATTCATTGAAAAGAAGACTGTTCTACTTTAGGAAAAGTGGTTTTATTTAATTTTAAGATATTTTTTAAGTCACAGTAGTTAAATCTGTATCTGTATTACATGTTCAAACTTAAAAATCGGAGTGGGGGGGCTGAGGCAAATCAATGAATTTTCTTCTTCTTTACAGAAACAAGGAAGCTCTGGCTATACAACAAAACAGAAAATAATTTCTTCCTGAATGGAAAAAGTGCTACTCGTTCATTGAATATGATGAACCTGCACAACTGATGTACTGCAAAACATGCAGGAGCTGCCCAGCTCAGGCCATGGGGAACGCCCTGTTCCATGGGGTAACTGGACAAAAAGTCAGAGTGAGGAGCATCAAAGAGCATGCAGCCACGATTGCACACAAATTAGCTGATGATGCCCTACAAGCAAGAGCTCACCCAGAAAGAGGAGCACTGGTGGCACTTTTTGACAGAATGGATGCAGCAATACAGGAAAAGATGGTGAAACTCTTCAACATAGCCTACTTCATTGCCAAAGAGGAGGCGGCCTTCACCATGTTCCCCAAGCTGGTGGCTCTTCATCACACCAACGGCCTGGACCTCGGCAATACATATAGCAATGACCTGGCATGCCGCCTGGTCATCACAGCCATCGGTATGACTTTCATTGAGGAGCTTCAGGAAGAGTTGCGATCAGCCAGGTTCTTTTCTATTGTGTCTGACTCTTCAGTTGACCTATCAGTGAAGGACCAAGAGCTAATCTATTGCGTCTACCTCCAGAATGGCAAACCAGTGAACCAGCTAATCCAGATTGTTGCCCTGGACCATGCCCATAGCCAGGGTTTTTTGGATGCCATTCTGGCTGGACTGTTGAAGGTTGGAGTAGGTGAGGAGGATCTGAAAAAACATCTGGTTGGCTTTGGGTGTGATGGTGCTGCCGTTATGCTGGGTGTGAACAACGGAGTGACCGCCAGACTTCAGCGTTTGTGCTCGTCCCTTGTCTCAATCTGGTGTGTGGTAGAGCTAGCTGCTCTAGACTGTGTCAAACAGGTTCCTCAGCTGCAAGACATTAAGCAAACACTACGTGCCATCCACAAGCACTACACCTGCTCTGCGAAGGCCTCACGGGAGCTTCAGGAGATCAGCAAGGCGATGGGGATCTCCATTGTGAGGCCAGGCAACACTGAAGGTACTCGCTGGCTACCACACATGTCACATGCATTGGAGGCATTGATGAGGAACTACAGGCCCATCTTGGTACACTTTGAGAACCATGCCAGTGACCCTAATGACAGGGAAGCAAGTGCAGCCATGAAGGGGAGAGCAAAGCTTGTGCAGCACACCCTAAAACGGTACAATATGCTGCTATTCATCCACCTCATGCTGGATGTCTTGCAAGAACTGAAGCACCTCAGCCTCCTGTTCCAGCAAGAAGGCCTCACGTTGCAGATGGTCTCGGATGGACTGCAGACAACATCCCTGGCTCTCGTGGCCATGCAGGTGAGATTTTTTTTTTAGATTTGGCATTATTAGGTGCTAAATGTCGGGTGGAAAACCTTATTTGTCAGTGACCCATATACATACATATTTAACTATTTTAGAATTACATAATTCTATTTAATATTGTCACAGCTCAACATTTGTATGGGTAATTTTAGTAATTAAAATGACAAAAATGTTCTTTACCTCTTTTCTTTTTAAACTGTAGACAAACCCAGGCCCAAGGCTACACCAGTTCATGGATGAGGTTGGGGCTGGAAGTACCTGGCAGGGTGTCCAGATCAGCAGGACCAATGCTGATGACGACAACTTCAAAAACCTCAAGCTTCGCCTCACCAACAGCTTCTGTGAGTTTGTTTCAGAGCGTTTCAAAAGTCTGGAGACCGGCGTTCTGAAGGCAACCTCCACACTCTTTGACCTGTCCAACTGGCCAGAAGACACTACTGATCTGGCAACATTTGGCACAGCTGAGATGAATGCCTTCATGGAGCATTTCCATCCCATACTTGAGACATGTGAGGACTTTGAATCCGTGGAGGCAGCTAGGCGAGAGTGGCTTGACCTTAAGATTCTTGTTTCCCGTCACTACAGGCACCTCGATTCCCAGGTGCCACCCTGTTTTTATTATGTGACTAACAACTAACAACTATAGATGATAATAACAAAGTACAGAAACAACATGTTTATTTTGGGACGGTTGACATTCACTTTAGGACGGTTCAAATTGTTTTTCAGGGCGGTTCCAGGACGGAGGTGAAAAAGGTTAGTCTGGAGCCCTGGCAAAACCGTTCCGAGATATTAAAAATCCATCCGCAATTTAGCATCCTCAGTGTCTTGACTTCATGCTGACTGAGTTTGGTGGCAACTGGATGAATTCCTTAGGAGGAGTATATCAAATTCCACAGCATGCGTTTCCAAACAACCCATAATAGCCGACTTCCTGTTGGGCTGGCGTAAAACAGGTTTTCGAGCCCTTTCAGGGCTTGGGCTCTAATAATAATAATAATCCTTAGGAAAACAATAGGGCCTTCGCCCTTTCAGGGCTTGGGCCCTAATAATCCTAAGGAAAACAATAGGGCCTTCGCCCTTTCAGGGCCTGGGCCCTAATAATCCTAAGGAAAACAATAGGGCATTTACCCTTTCAGGGCTTGGGCCCTAATAACGTAAAACAGTTATTTTAAATTGTAGTAATATTTAACAATATTACAGTGTTTACTGTATTTTTGATCAAATAAATGCAGCCTTCGTGAGCAGAAGAGACTTATTATAAGAACTTTAAAACTGACCCCAAAAAACAAAAAAGCATTTGCCACCCCTCTATATCAGATCCCAAGACAATTAATTAGTAAAACACGTTAGAACTAGTTATTTAAAATAGGACATGTGACATATTGAGAGAGTACTATGACAATTTTCTACAAAAAACTTCAAGTTCAGGTAGACATGCTTACCAGGCTCGTCACAGTTTATACTCTGGGTTCCAGGTGGAGTTCGGGTTCCCGCTCTCTCCTGCCCCCTACTGTCCACACACCAGCAGTAACCTGTGGACCCGTGGCACTGCTGAGGGCTGTACTGACCCTCCTCATCACACTGAGGGATGAAGGCTCCGATCGGAATAACACCACCATTTTGACTCTGAAGACTGTCTCTTTGCTGCTCACACTGGGTCTTGGGACGACCTTCAAGGAAAACATACCAGAGATTATGGAATTTACTTGGAGGGTTAGTTCTCCAAAAATTTTAAATTCTGTCATCAATAAGTTCCAAAACTCATAAGACTTTCGTTCAACTTCAGAACAACCAATGAGGCTCACAATAGTTACATCCATGAGATCGTCCTCTTACAACGAACACACTGCTGAAGTTTCATCAAGATCAGTTAATGTATGCTGAAGTTATAAAACACTTCCTGTGTCCCTTATTCACCATAAATTCATTTCCTCGCCACGGCCAAAACGTTCGAGATATCAAAAATCTGTCCGCAATTTATCATCCTCAATGTCTTGTCTTCATGCACACCGAGTTTGGTGGCGATCGGATGAATTCTCTAGGAGGAGTATTTCAAATTCCAGAGGATGCGTTTTTCAAACAACCCATAATAGCTGACTTCCTGTTGGGTGGAGCTAATAACAGAGTGTGGAAGTTGCTCGGCCCGATTAGATCTATATGTGTACCGAGATTCATTTTAATTCATGCAAGCGTGTTTGATATATGGACCAAGTTTTCGGACCCCATTCAAGGGGGCGCTGTTGAGGATCTACTTCAGCTGTGCATTTCCCTGAAAATAACTACACACCTTAGAATCTCCATTAACCAATCAGATTCAAGCATTCAACAGCCATGTAGTATAATATAATATAATATAATATAATATAATATAATATAATATAATATAATATAATATAATATAATATAATATAATTCCACTAGAGAAGAGCATCATTAGGGGTGACCAGGTTATAATAGTTTGTTTCAGCATCTGTAAATCAGCGGTTTTGCAATATGTGTCTCAAGCTTATTCACATATTTAGCCTATCAGCTTCAAATCAAAGTAGTTTAGAAATCTACTTTATTCCTAAACTGGGTCAATTAATGTCAGATAAAAAAGTGTGAAACAAGAGTTGTAACCAATTTTGTATCAGTCAAAATTCATTTTAAAGGGACAATGTGTAGCTTTTTAGGTATTTTATTATCTAAAATCTATATTTTTATTCATAAATATGCCCTCAATGGTGTACAAATACCTATGCCAATGTTCAGACTAATCCTCATAAACGAAGAATTTATTATCTTTATATACATGGGACGGGTAAGTCCACGGAGGCTTCCATGTAGTTCCGCCATCTTGAAAAACTATAATAGCAGAGAGGGACAAAAAGTACTAGGCCAACGCGTTTCCACAACGCGTTTCGTTCAGAGCCAGCGTCACGTGACTGAAGCCAGCAGAAGCGGAGGAGCAGAGCAGTGAGAGGCGCTTGTCACTGCCGCGGCAAGTTTAAAAGGATGCACACTGCACGGTTATTTATACACCGTTCATTCATACATACATATGAGTCACAGGATAAGGAGTCCTCGTCGTCGAAAAAGTCCAAAATAGATCGTAAAAGGAAACGTGACCGGAGATTACAAAAACAAGGGTTACTGTCAGGATAGCTAATGCAGGAGAAAGCTTTCAAAAGAGACCCTGAAGTTGCCTGCTTTCTTCTCGACAGGTAAGTCAATGTTACAGTCTTAATTACAAGCTTTTTTTTCATTGCTTGGTTGTGTACTTTATTATATAGACAGTCGAACATTTATAGTTAAAAGTTAAACAGGCTCTTTGATGAATAGCAGCTATTGAGTAAAGTAATGTTAGAGAAGGCTCTGATGATGATGATGATATCTAACAATGCACATACTTCAAAAAATATAACGAGTAAAGAAGGCATTACTACTAATTACCATAGTTAATGTTTTTGACAGTCAGTAGTTCATACTGTAACATTCTTTTTTTCGTTGTTTCAAGTTTCAGTTTGTTTTAAATAACAAACATGTTCACCCGAAGAAAAACTCGAAGCTTTTAGGTACATAACGGCTACCGTAGATGCAACGCGCATTTGAAAAAGTGAGGCGCTGGAGAGCATTATTCGTTTGAATGCAAAATACAATTTCACCACTAGATGGGAGAAATTCCTACACAATGTCCCTTTAAGCATTTTAATCCCAAAAAAAAAAAAAAAAAAAATTCTACACTTTTTTATTTGTAGGAGGATTGATCAAAATCTGATCGATGGCAAACAAATAACGTTTTTTTAACCATATAATATTAATATTCTTGTTTTACTGTAAAAAAGAATATCTATGTGTGTTTTCCTTGCACAGTGGAAAATAAAGAGTAATAGATATAAAAAGTAATAGATAAAACACAACTTACGTATATAAAAATATAGGCTATATATTGACATACCTTTAAAGGAATTATTTAAACTGATGTACAAAGTTCATCTTTAACTGGACGTCTGTACTCTGTATGTTTGAGAATTATAATGTGCTGAGATGCCATATTTTGTAAGGCACGTGTTTAATGCATATTCGGGCTGCGTATGAAGTTGCATGGATCTTCTCACCTCCTGTGATGTTTAGTCCTGGAGCAGCTTCTGTTGAGCTCCAGCATCCAGACAGACACAATAACACGGCGCAGTACACTCGAGCTGTCATCCTTTCGACCTGCGATCACACAATGAATGAACTCTGCTGGAAAATCATTCTTATATCAGGACGAAAAAGTATTTGAGTTAGCGCTCAACCAATGGCGTGAGTTTGAGGTGTTGTCTATTTCGTCTCCCTGCCAGAATCTGACTCCCCTTCGCGTGCACGCGCATGACGTTCATCGACTGTGGTTTTCCACACCTGTAATTCCTGTCTGGATTAAGTGTTTGTTAGTAGGCTACTCTTTATTAATATATTACTGTTTTTCCCTGCTTTGTTTTGTGATTTTGGTTCTTGTGTTACCATGTTACTTTCTGTTCCCACTGTGTGTGTGTGAGAAAATTAATACATAATATATGAATATAAATTAATAAATAATTATTCCTTAATCAACAGCTATATCCATAATTTACCTGCCAAAAAAAAAAAAAAAAAAGTTTATTAGATATGGCAAAAAAAAAAAAAAAAAAAAAAAAAACTCCCAACACCTGTATACTTTTATGGAGATAACTAGGTGCATCAGGTCTATTCTCTCAACTGCATATCTTTCTATTAAAGGGATACTCCACTTTAAAATGACAATTCTGTCATCATATACTCACCCTTATGTTGTTTCAAACCTGAATGAATTTCTTTCTTCTTCTGAACAGAAAGGAAGATATTTAGAAGAATATCAGTAACCAGACAGTTTCTGGTCTCATTGACTTCCATAGTATATATTTTTTCCTACTATGGAAGTCAATGGGACCAGAAACTGTCTGGTTACTGACATTCTTATAAATATCTTCCTTTCTGTTCAGCAGAAGAAATAAATTCATACAGGTTTGAAACAACATAAGGGTGAGTATATGATGACAGAATTTTCATTTTAAAGTGGAGTACCCCTTTAAAGGGCACCTATGACTCTTATCACAAGATGTAAAATAAGTCTCTGATGCCCCTATGTGAAGTTTTAGCTCAAAACACCCAACAGATAAAAATTGTTTACAGCATGTTTAAATTGTCATTTTTTGGAGCTCAGAAAAACATGCTGTATAGTGTGTATCAGGGACGTGCACAGAGGGGTTGCTCAGGTTGCCCGGGCAACTGCCCATATGCCCTTCTCGACTCACGTTGCCCTTCCAAGGGGAAAAAAATAAATAAAAAATAAATCGGACAATGGATGCAGAATTTCACGTAGGCCTAGATAAAAAAAAAAAAAAAATCGCAAAGCCTCATTCACTTCCATTCGGGCACCGAAAGTGAAAGTCAGTAGGGGAAGGGCAAACTCTGTTTACGTGGCTGCAGCGCTGCACGCGACCGGTGTAGCACGCAATCATACTACAAATCATGCGTAGTTGGCCCAGTTACCATACGTTCCATCAGAACTGAATACGAGCAAGAAGCACAACTGAATGTACGGGAAGCCAAAAGGTTAAAAAAGGATTGTATTTTTTCCCGAAATGTATTTAATTTTTTTATTAGAAGCGAGTTTTTCTCCATCTGTCAATTCAATCCAGATTATTTCTTTTCAAATTTAAAAAAAATAAAATAATAATAATAATAATAAAAAAACAATAAACAATAATATGAAGAACTCTTTTTATCATGTGTATTTTGGTGACATTTAACATATTGTTAATACATTTTGTATACTGTTTACAAAGTTGTATATCATAAACCTGTCATCTCTGACGTTTTGCAATCTTTATAAATAATAATAAGGTCCTTTTTTCAGGTCAGAGCAACTGCCCCTCAAAATTCCTGTGCACATCCCTGGTGTGTATCCCTTTAAATGCAAATTAACTGCTGCTGCCGGCCCAGGGGGCGGAGCCTCACGAGCTCCCGCACAGAACCAGGACAATCTCATCTGATAATATCAAAACAGAAATTCTCAGTAGCGGTGTTCATTTTGACTCGGAGTCGGACAATAATTCCCACAGAGCCAGAGAATATATACTGTATGGAGATAGAACAGGTATAGTTTAGTTTAATTATGGTTATAACTTATTTATCATCTGCTTTTATCCACTATTAATAAAAGCCTGTTGTAGCTGACCCCGTCCGAATGATGACCAAAATATACTGATGAGTTCATTGAAGTTTATTGTACATCACACAAAAGATGAAGCATTAGTTTTACTCCAGAGAATCACAGTAAGAGCTGAATAAACACAGTAAAAGAAGTGCGCATTAAAGTCTTATCCATAAACTCTCTCTCTCTCTCCCTTTCATTATCAACAACATACACAGCGAAGTACACAAAACACTCGTTACAACTAACAGTAAACAAATATAAACACACCTTTTCAGTGGGTGCTTAATAAACTGGTAAACCTTAACCGTAAAATGACTGGATGAGCTGTCATAAAGTGCGCGCTCTCACTTTCATTTCTGCCGTGATCAGTAACGTTAGGCCTGTCGCTCTGAAGACCGTAAGCTGGATCACAAACAGTACAGATCCATCCTCGAGTAACAACGAGAGTAAATGAAGACTGCTATGTTCATTCTGACATCCAACAACAAAACACCTCAATCGCATAGGAGACATTCTTGTCTACAGCTGCTCAAGCGTCGAAACAATGGCAGACTCTGTGTCCAGCTCACTCAGGGCGGGTCTATGCTCAAACTGCAGTGTCAATCGACAGTCGTGGGAGGGGCCTGTGCAAAGTGACGTCACATTGCCCCGAATCTGAGAACAGCTTGTTCTGAGACAGTGCTTATGATTTATGGGGATTATAAAAAAAGCACTGGGTGGATTTTTATCATTATAGGGTGGTTGTGTACACACACTGCCAACACACATTTATGTTCAAACACCATGTAAAAGTGAATTTTGCATAATAGGTGCCCTTTAAGGACAACTGCAAATGGTAGCCTAGTGAGTGTTCAAAAAGAAAGAAAAAAAACGAAGCAAAGTATGAAAACCTTTGTTTCTTTTACAAATTAACAACATAAATAATAACCATATACTGTATTGAGTGACACAAATAAAATCACTATCATTTTTAACCCCAGCACCTGCCGAAAATCATACTCCCACTCCCAATGCCAGCTTTGCAAGGTCAAACACATAAAACTAATTCTGATGGCACCTTTCTCCATGGAGGATCACTGCAGATAAGCACTCTAGCTTCAGTAGTCACATTCAAATCCAGGATCAAAACACATCTGTTTAGCTGTGCATTTACTGAATGAGCACTGTGTACGTCCGACTGATTGCACTTTATCTGCTATATGTATCCTCTTTTTTATTCTTTTAATTATTTTTATAACTGTTTTATTTAAACATTTTTATTCTCTGATTTTATTGTTCTTACGCATCTGTTAACAAATATTCCGTTTCTATGTAAAGCATTTTTAATTGTGTATAAAATGTGCTATATAAATAAATTGCCTTGCCTTGCCTTGCCTTGCCTTGCCCTGCCCTGTCCTGTCCTGCCATGCCTACCTGTTCATGCAGAACTTTAGACAAATAATTCACTGCTCTTCCAGTGTTTTCTGGGATATGTGAACAACACTCAGTTGCAATCACTTTGCATGTTCCTTCCTGGGAAGCTAGTCTCTCAAGAGCCATTCAATTTTGTAAAACAACCTTCTCATTACATGCACTACAAATGTTGCCTTTGGCTTGCTCAGTTGGGGATATTTTGGGGATATTTAATTTAATTTTATCAATCAATAAATTCCTCTTGAAACAAACTTGTTGTATTATTTTAATTTAATACTGTGAAGCTGCTTTGATACAATCTGTATTGTGAAAAGCGCTATACAAATAAACTTGACTTGACTTGACTTGACTTCCTCTGAAATGTTAGCGATAGAAGTAAGTATAGTTTTTGCTATGGCCTAAAAAACGCCTCATGAAGTGCCTGTACTTCATTCTGTAAATTGATCACTCGTAAAAAAAAACTTGTTTTGTTACCACAAACAAAGTGTGTGCAATTAAAACAACAAGTGTTTCAATTTCTCATTGTTAGAACAGCTTTGTCACATCTGGAAAATTCACACATCTGGCTTAGAATTGCTTACTACATTCTTCCCTTCAATGCACTAGGAATAATTCCCTGCAGATTTCATATTAAGGTCAAACTGATAGCTAAAATCAGTAATGAAAGAAAGAAAGAAAGAAAGAAAGAAAGAAAGAAAGAAAGAAAGAAAGAAAGAAAGAAAGAAAGAAAGAAAGAAAGAAAGAAAGAAAGAAAGAAAGAAAGAAAGAAAAAGATTTATATAGGGATTTCATGTACTACTGGACACCCAAAGCGCTTATCAGGGAATCGCTCCTCAACCCCCACCAGTGTGCAGCATCCACTTGACAAATGGCTGACAAATGTCAAATTCACATGAACCATAATGTAAATGAGAATAATTTCTGTAGTGACATACACTGCTCGTGAACAGCAGTTTATTGTCCCAGGAATAATCAACATATCTGTAAGGATTTAATACTGTCAGTGGCTCAAATTAGTGCATTTGGCACCAGTTTCACCCTGTAATTTAGTACAACTGGAATTTCCAAAAGTCATTGTGAAAATCAATTCTTTACCACAACATATTGCCTGTTTTTTACCCTTTCCCTTTAACAATTTTGCCATTTGTCATCTCAACATTAAATCACAGAACACCCTAAACAAGTAGCCAGGTTTATCATTTTGATACTAGAATTGTCAGATTGGGTGCACCATTCAGATCATTCAATGTGTTTCCGAAAAGCATTGTTAGCCAACTATGGTCACAAGTTCCTTCGTTTTCATCATAGTTTAACGAGTCTGTGTTTGCCAAACCATAGCTCTAACTAATAGACTTCAAACTGAATATACTGAGCCGGTTGGTACCAAAAGGGTGTAACTGCACTTACGCCCTTTTGGCATTGAGAAATGTATTGTGGGTAAAGCCTGTGGATAGCACATGAGTCAAAATGGCTTACAACACATGTAAGCCAGGTAGGTCAAACATCAGAAGAAAACCGTTTTTTAACTGCTGAAGATGTACTATTAAAGGATTAGTTCACTCAAAAATGATTTTGTCATTAATTACTCACCCTCATGTCAACCCGTAAGACCTTTCAAGGCCCAGAAAGGTAGTAAAGACATTGTTAAAATATTATATGTGACTACAGTGGTTCAACCAAAAAAACTGGCTTTATTCAACAGTTTTGAACATGTCACACATGGTCTCAGGGGCGGACTTTACCATTAGGCAAAGGTCGGCAATTGCCTTGGGCCCCGAGCTACCTAGGGGCCCCCAAAATGCCCTATTAACTTATGCTTTTTTTAAATTTATTTTTAATTTATATATTCCTAAAACTCCATTTACGAAAAATGGCATCAAATCATTAGTGTTGCAGACAGGAGGGGGCCCCCCGCCTCACTACATTGGACTATTCCATTATCTCACTTACTGCGCATCTGCGAAAGTGATCTGCTGTGCCAAAAAACTGACGGAGAAAAATAAGTGATTGACAGACAGAGTGTACAGAGTGACAGACAGAGTGTACAGAGTAGCAGACAGAGTAAAAATGAAGCGAAGCTAGCTACCCAAGCGGTGCTGAAAAAAGGAAGAAGTGGGAGGAAAGCAAAAAAGTCTGTAAAGGTGCGCGGCGCGAAAGATAAACAACACGCAGTAACAGGAGGACTGGGAAATACACAAACCGAGCAAGACGAGTCTAAACGCGAAAATTTTAAGTTTCGAAGTTACCCAAGCGGCTCAAATAAAAGAAAAAAGTGAAAAGACTCTATTAAGTATTTGGCAACGCTGCCAAAGATGACACACTTTTTTACGGCTACTGTTGGGGATAACTTACAGATCAGCAACAACAACGTCCAACGCACAGAAAAATCGTGAAGCAAAGAGGACACGGAGATCGACAGACAAAACTGAGAAGTTTACTTATGAATCATGATATTTAAAAAAATCTCAGCTCTCAGATTCTGTCAATTCTATTACGAAATTCAAACAATAAATACCGTTTTGCCGTTTTAATGTGACGTGACAGATTCCTATAGCGGCACGTGAACTGATCATCTCTTGCTAATAGTAAATAAACACGAAATAACAATGTTGAAAGATACAGTATAACTTACCGAAATGTATATTCCTCATTCATAATATTGATTAATAAGTGTTTTTCAAACGCGGAAAGAGGTAAAACAGCTGGAGAACAATCGTCACATAACATTTACCTCAGGAAAGCCATTTAATTGGCTAGAAAAAAAGCTATAGAGAGTATTTGGCTAAATATGTGTACTATATTACTTATTTTAACCTTAAATTATACCAGCCAATAGGGCTTTTTTTTTTTTCTTGAGAAAAAGTAACGCCTATCTTGTGAAACATTACCTAATATTTACCCAAATGAGTCAATATTGAATCAAATCACAAGAATTGAATTGAAATGGTGAAATTTGTCAAGCAAAAAAAACAAAAAAACAAAACATAGCTCACCAGAAATTGTACCATGTAAACATTGTAACATGTTTCTGTTTAGGAGTAAAGAAGTGTATGCAGGGTTTAAAGGAAACGTTTTTTTCTCCTCTCTAACTTTTACTTCCCCATAGATTAGCTTTACCTGCCTATCCACCATTCAGTCGGTACATATTTCTTTTGTTCTCTTTTAAAGATTGGATGGGGGAGGGGCCCATAGCCTACCTACCTTCGCCTTGGGCCCCCGAATTGCTAAATCCGCCACTGCATGGTCTGAAACAAAACCAAAGATGCAGAGGGAGAAACAGTTTGTTCACAGAAAAACAAGTGGCTGCCCTACACAAAAGAGTATCCAAAAGGTGGAAAACAGGAGGACAGAGATTATCATGGAATGGAACCTAAAAAGTTATACAGATGTCCACCTGGGATCATTGCTGTGAAAAAGAAAGACTTACTTATACTGTGCACAAATGGCAGTATCCCGCAGTCTTATGTGGACTTCTGCCGGCCTTTACAATTCAGGGCAGGCTGCTATCTCATTTACAAATCCATCTGAAACATTCTTTATGACACAGATTGTCTTTGTTATGTTGTCATGTCCTCAATATTCAGTAACCTATTTCATATGCTCTGAGCCTATGTACTTTCAGTTGGTAATATGGCATTCAATTAACTAATTTGATGTAAGGACTTTTTATGTGATATTTAATTTTATGACAACAGATTGTCATTTCTTTTAAACTCATTCATTTAATGCTTTGTTCATATTGTCATCAGATGTTTTTATATGCGAAATAGAATGAAACATTGGTGCCAAAAAGGCGCATGTAACTTAAAATAAATAAATAAAATAATTAGAATAATTTTTTTGTGAATATAGGTTAAAATAGTGTTCAATAAGTATACAGTCATACATGTGTGTACATATTTTTATTATAAAAGATTGAAATCAGTACATGAAATCAGATCAAACTATGGTAATTTTATTTTTGGCTCTCCAAGTTGGTGAAATGTCACTTACGCCCTTCTGGTTCTCACCCCTCGACATGTTAGTCCTGTTATTCCATATTTTTGTTTTAATAATCTTGTTTTCAAAGTGCGATTAACTCTTTCAACCATGCCTGATGATTGTAGTTGTCTTGCGCAATGAAAATGCCATTGAATATCCAAAAGTCTGAAGACTTCCTGACATGCCTGAATATTAAAGTTTGTTCCCTGATCAGAAACAATCAGGGGCATTGAATTTATTAGGGACGCTAGGGACGTGTCCCTACCAATATCCAGCGACCACTTATTTTTCCCCAGCAATAATTTCGATAAAACATTTAAATATATTTATATATAACCCATGTTGTCCGATTGTGTCTTATGAATTTATGTATCACTCAATGTAGCGCTCACTGTCCAGTTGTGCAGGCTCCTTTCCTTGCTTATGCAGTTCAGATGCAATGTTTTGGAAGCTAATTCAGCATGTTAGTCATGTCAGTCAAAAAACACAAATCTAAAAGACACTGCTCATCCTCAAGTTGTTTGTAGGCTACTCTGTATTTTTTGTAGATAGGAGAAACTCCTTTATCTCAGGCAGCAGCTCGCGAAATCTTTCCAAAAATGTGCCCCTGCTTGACATCTGTATGCAGCAGCAGATCCGTGTGGTTGCAGTCAGTTTCTTCCAAATAAGCACGAAACAGCAGTCTCTGAAGTGAACGCACACGTATTGAGCTGACGATTCTCATGGACACATCCATGATCTCTTTCATGTTCAGCATTTTTGCACATAGAGCTTGTTGGTGAATTATACAATGATAATTAAGGAAGTCGGGAAAAGCATCCTCCTCCTTGCACTTGGCAATGAATCCTTTCGAACGGCCGACCATCGCAGGTGCTCCGTCAGTTGTGATTACACCAGTTTAGACAGTGATAGCTGTGTTTTGTTGACAGTCCTTAAATGACTGAAAAATGTCCTCACCCCGAGTGTGTTCTTTCATAGGCAAATGTGTTTGCATTTCCTCTCTCGCTGTCATGTCTTTAAACACCATCCTTATGAAAACGCACAATTGTGCTGTATCACTAATGTCTGTGCACTCATCTAACTGCACAGAGAAACATTCACTGTCAGATTTCAGTTTTCTATAGTTTCCTTTCTCAGTTGCTGTGTCAAGTCTTCAGCCATCATTTCACAATGACGTGTAACTGTATTTCTCGAAAGCTGGATAGCTTTGATAGCGGACACAATCTCAGATTTGTTTTTAAAATCCCAAAACAATGAATCTGCTGCCTCGACAAACGCGTCTTTTAACATTTTTCCATCTTGGAATGATTTTTTTTTATGTTTGATGATGGTGTGACTCGGAATGATGCCTCCTTGGCTGCCTTTGCTTTTAGGCCTGGGCGAGTAAAAAGTGACTGTTGACCAGTTAATTGATATTTCAGTTCTTTCACATTTGTTCCCTTTCAAAAGCTACAATCGATGCTGCGCTGCTTAGCACATTGGGAACGACTTTAAACGTGACCAGCTGTGAATATTGTGTGTAACACGTCAATAGAATTGACCCGGAGGTAATATAGCCTCGGTCGATGACGTCATCGGTGCGCACCCGCGACACGAGGCTATAAATAGATGAGCCACAGGTGCATCGTCAGGTCTTTTGTCTTCAGACCATACTGTGCATGTGTGTGTCAAAACTCTCTCCACTATCTCTTATCTGTTCTCAGATCTTTTGTTAGGAGTTAGTTTCATCAGGCAGTGTGCAGAAAATTCAAATTTCTCGATCTTTTTCTCTCAAAGTCTGTAATAGAGTTTAAAAAGTCAAACGTAGTAAGCTAGAGGATAGGTTTCTGTCCGGTGGCTGGGGGGAGAGACCACAACATCAGTCTCTCCCCTTCTTCGAGGACCTCCATGATGAGCTGTCTAAGTCATGGAGTAAACCATATACTTCTTGTGTCTTTGTGCCCTCGACGTCGACTTTTTCGACTATCGTGGGTGCGAAGTCGCGGGGGTATTCGGAGATGCCTCGGGTTGAACAAGTGCGTCCAATCTTAGATCTTCGAGGCTTAAACCGTACAGTCAAAGCGCTCAAGTTCAAGATGTTAACCGTCAAGATGGTCGGGTCGCAAATTCAACATCACGATTGGTTCGTCACGATCGATCTGAAGGACGCATATTTTCACATAGAAATATTGCCACAACACAGGAAATTCCTGAGGTTCGCTTTCGGGGGCGAAGCGTACCAATTTCGGGTTCTTCCATTCGGCCTAGCCTTGTCACCCCGCACATACACAAAATGCATGGATGCAGCACTTGCTCCATTACGACTCCAGGGCATTCGCATTTTGAATTACATCGACGATTGGTTAATACTAGCACAATCGCAAGAGATGGCGCTTCAACACAGAGACATCGTGTTAGCTCATCTAGTGTCTCTAGTGTTGAGACTCAACACCAAGAAAAGTGTTCTTTCTCCTGCCAAGAGAACGACTTATCTCGGGATCGTTTGGGATTCGATCACAATGCGGGCACAACTGTCTCCCGCTCGAATCGAGACCATTCAGCAGACCATGAGCAAAGTTAGGCTAGGCCAAGATCGCACTGTTCGTCAGTACCAAAAAATTTTAGGTTTCATGGCTTCAGCATCCATGGTGATTCCTCTGGGGCTGTTGCACATGAGACCGTTCCAGTTGTGGCTAAAAGCCAGGGGATTTCATCCAAGGGCCAATCCTTAAAGGCAAATAAAAGTGACACGCCGCGGGCTTCGTACACTATCTCTGTGGCTCAAACCCCGGTTCCTCGCCTTGGGTCTCACTCTAGGGGTGCCATGTCATCGCAGACTGTTAACGACAGACGCCTCCCTGATGGGCTGGGGAGCGGTCTTAAGTGGTCTTCCAGCTCAAGGGGAATGGGAGTGTCATCAGTTCGATTGGCACATCAACTGCCTCGAGCTGATTGCCGTATTTCTGGCCCTGAAATATTTTCTCCTTCAGTTGAGAGGTTGTCATGTCCTAGTGCGGGTGGACAACACAGCGGCAGTCTCTTATATAAATCACCAGGGAGGTCTGAGCTCACGCAATCTGAACAGAATAGCGAAGCAGATTTTTCTCTGGGCCCAGGACAAGTTCCTGTCACTCAGGGCAGTATACATTCCAGGGCATTTGAATGCGGGAGCGGATTTACTGTCCAGGCAGAAACTACCGACGGGGGAATGGAAACTCCACCCGGAAGTAGTGAAACAGATTTGGAACAGATTTTACGAAGCGGAGGTGGACCTCTTCGCCTCCCATCAGACAGCGCAATGTCCCCTCTGTTTCTCTCTGAGTCACCCAGCCCCCCTGGGTCTGGATGCGATGGCGCACACATGGCCCAAAATGCGCCTGTATGCGTTTCCTCCAGTTTCTCTGCTCCCGGGAGTTCTAGCCAGAGTTCGCCAACAAGGGTCTTGCCTCTTACTGATAGCGCCACGTTGGCCGAACAGAGTTTGGTTCTCGGAGATAATATCTCTCCTCAACGGCTCGCCGAGGACCTTCTATCTCAGGCGGAGGGCAGGATATTCCATCCCAGGTCCGACCTGTGGAATCTTCACGTTTGAAGATTATTGAGACCATTCTAAGTGCTAGGGCTTCCTCCACTAGAAAGAGTTATGGCCAGCAAATGGGGTGTTTTTGAAAGGTGGTGTGTTGTACACAATGTAGATCCAATCAACTGCCATATTGCTTCAGTTCTGGACTTCATGCAGGAGAAGTTATCAACAGGCACATGCCCCGCCACTCTCAAGGTTTATGTGGCCGCTCTTTCAGCTTGCCACGCCTTGGTTGACGGGGTGCCACTCGGGAGACATCCTCTGCTCGCTCGTTTCATTCGTGGGGCCAGACGACTGAGGCCTCCAGTAAGAACCAAGATACCTTCATGGGACTTAGCTATAGTCCTCGAGGGTCTGATTGAGACCCCCTTTGAACCTATAGAATCAGCGTCTGACAAACTTCTGACTCAATTTTTATTTATTTTTTGGGCAATAACTTCTTTGAAAAGAATTGGGGATATGCAGGCTTAGACTTTGCCCCAGGAATGGTGAAAGTGATTTTGCATCCTCATCCTGACTACCTGCCTAAGGTTCCTTTCTCGACTGTACATCTTGTCACTCTCGAGGCCTTCTGTCCTCCGCTATTCATAACGCCGGAGCAGGAGAGATCTCACAGACTGTGTCCAGTCCGTGCTCTTCAGGCTTACATCCACCGCACTAGCCAGTGGCGTAAGTCAGAGCAACTGTTCGTCTGTTATGGGGGTAGTAACAAAGGGGCACCTGCCACCAAGCGGACCATGTCTCATTGGGTCAGGGATGCTATTGCTCTTGCCTATGAGGCGCGCGGTAAAGCTTCGCCAATAGGTCTTAGGGCTCACTCCACCAGGGGGGTCGCCTCCTCTAGTGCTTTTGTGCCCCCTTACAACTTGTTTGTGATGCGGCAGGCTGGTCCTCTCCGCACATGTGCATTAGATTTTATAGTTTGGACGTTCATGCTACTCCGGGCTACTCCGGTCCTTGAGTCGACATCACAAGGCAAGGCAAGGCAAGTTTATTTATATAGCACATTTCATACACAATGGCAATTCAAAGTGCTTTACATAGAAGAAATAAAAATAATAAAAATAAATAAAAATAATTAAAACAGTTTTGAAAAATAAAATGAAAAATTAGGACCCATTTTAGGACTATCCCAGAAAGCCCCACCCAGTTTTCCAGCCTGTCAAGAAGTATGTTATGATCTGTCTGACCCCAGCGCAACTCAAGGATGTGCTGATCACCTTTCTGATGTTATTGATTTTCTCAGAGAAGAAAGAAGCAAACTCACTGCACTTGCTGTTTGAGAGCATCACAAGCTAATATCTGAGGCTTTCTTGCGTTCTTGTGAGCACACCTGCACAGCCGTAGGGGTCCAGACACTTTCAAGCACGGCACCGTGGGTATTCTCGTTCCCAATGCGCTAAGCAGCGCAGCATCGATTGTAGCTTTTGAAAGGGAACATTCCGGGTAACTTGACTGTAACCCTGTTCCCTGAAAAAGCGGAACGAGATGCTGCGCTACTTTGCCGTGCTGAAGATGTCCCGGGACTGCTCTTCAGACAAAATATGTCCCGGGACTGCTCTTCAGACAAAATATCCTGACGATGCACCTGTGGCTCATCTATTTATAGCCTCGTGTCGCGGGTGCGCGCAGATGACGTCATCGACCAAGGCTATATTACCTCCGGGTCAATTCTATTGACGTGTTACACACAATATTCACAGCTGGTCACAATTAAAGTCGTTCCCAATGCGCTAAGCAGCGCAGCATCTCGTTCTGCTTTTTCAGGGAATAGGGTTACAGTCAAGTGACCCGGAACGTTCTTCTAAGCTCGCTTCTTGCAGGAAAAAACATTGTCACAGTTTTTATGAAGTGTCCGAAAATGTCTCTCAGCGTTTCTTTTCTTTGGAATAGCAATACTTGTTTGGCAGATCAGTCAAATGCATTTAGAAAAGGACATAGGACACACAAAAAAGTCTTGGCTTTTTGCTTGCTACCACACTCATTTTCAAATGGGTGGAATTTATTTTAGATCTATATTTTGCGAATGAATGTCATTTGGGTGCGCTACCGATTATGAATACTGCTAGCTTTTCGTGCTCTGTTCTCCGAAGCTCTTGGAGTTGGGGGCAGTCATGGCCTAGTGGTTAGGGAGTTGAACTGGTAACCCAAAGGTTGCTGGTTTGATTCCAGAACCGGTGGGAAATGACTGAGGTGCCCTTGAGCAAGGCACCTAACTCCTAATCGCTCCCCGGGCGCCACACAAAGGCTGCCCGCTGCTCTGGGTGTGTGTATCCACGTTTGCAGTGTGTGTTAACTACTCACTACTCTGCTCCTAATGTGTGGGTTAAATGCAGAGGTCAAATTCCAAGTATGGGTTACCATACTTGGCCGTCACTTTCACTTTCACTTCACTTTCACTTGGAAAGCGCGCAGCAGGCTAGTTGTCATGGCAACCTAAAAAAAAAAAAATCTCGCCTGGTCAAAATGTATTCGTCAAGTGCAAGTCAGACAGAAACTAAAAAGAGGAAGGAAGGACATTGTTATATTTATTTTTTATTAAAATTTAACAAAACCATATATTCAAATTATGAGTGATCTACCAGCATTGTCTTTGCAATCGACTGGTAGATTGCGATCGACCTATTGGGCACCCCTGATCTATAGCAACGTCTGGCAGCGTCATATGCAGCACTTGCGGGCTGTCCTGAGTTCACTGAGAGGGGCCGGACTGACGGCCAACCCGAAAAAGTGTGCGGTTGGGCGTGTGGAAGTCAGGTATCTGGGCTTCCACTTGGGTCACGGACAGGTGCGTCTCCAAATTGATAAGACGGCAGCAGTTGCAACCTGTCTGAGACCCAAGACCAAAAAGGAAGTGAGGTAGTTCCTTGGGCTGGCGGGATATTATAGAAGGTTTGTACCTAAATACTCGGACCTCACCAGCCTGCTGACTGACCTCACTAAAAAGGAAGCACCAGATCCATTCCGGTGGCCAGCAGCCAGCAGGCTTTCATCCAGATAAAGGCTGCTCTGTGTGGCGGACCGCTCTTATATTCTCCTGACTTTTCTCTCCCCTTTTTGTTGCAGACTGACGCGTCTGGAGATAGATGGTGAGGAGTGGCCGGTGCTGTACATCAGTCGTAAGCTCTCGAAGAGAGAGACGAAGAGTCTTCGGCAATTAGATGGGCCATTCTCACCCTCCGCTATTATCTCCTGGGAGGGGAATTCACTCTCTGTTCGGACCACGCACCCCTGCATTGGCTCCACCACATGAAGGATACCAACGTGCGGATCACCCGTTGGTATCTGGCACTGACAAACACCTGATTCTTTTTGCAGTAATTGCCGTGGAGAGACCGGATATAAGCCGCTGTGGAGAGAGAGAGAGGACTGAGGACTCGTGCGACGAAAGAGTGTCTGTGAAACCTGGTGGAAAGAGTGGCAGAGCCCGTCTGTGAACTACTATCTGTGCTGTAGCGCGTCTACGATGGATGCATTGTTTGTGCGACTTTTGTTTGTTGTTATTGTAAGGGTGGATTCCTGCAAGGTTCCTGGTTTAAGCTGCATTATTGACATTGACATTCACATTATTGAACGACAGTTGTATGTTAATTATCAATAAGCACCCACCCGTTAACTCTAAAAAATAGAGTTAATCCGTAAATATTAATGCCGAGAAAATCCGTGGTTTTCAACTGCCTTATGTGATCTCATTCAAGAGCGGGATGCCGCATGGGCCAAGGCTGGACAAACAAATCTAAATTCTGACAGGCTGCGCTTTAGGCAGCTTCGAAATAAATGTATAATTATGTATTATGTAAATGTATTATACCTGTATAATGAAAGATTCTATTAAAATTGTAGATAAAAAGCAAATGTTTAATAGTTTTAATAGTAATTTTATCGCATCCGGGTCTTTATTTCAAACAAATAATTCTATAAATTCAAACTTATTCAAACAAATTTCTCGAAGCAGAACGTAATCTATGGCCGAGTGTGCTTTGGAACAAATGATTTGCTCTGACGTCTGTTCTGCTTTAAAAGGTGAATAAATCACCAGGTCCGGACTATATTGCTCCATTGTTTTTAAAATTAGCAGCTGATCTTATTTCTCCCTCACTGACGTATTTGTTTAACCTTTCTTTATTAACTAACAAAATTCCATGGATCTAGAAGTCAGCATTTGTAGTTCCTCTGTCAAAAGGGGGTGATCTTTATTTAATGGACAATTATAGACCCATATCTAAACTTTGTATTCTCTCGAAACTTTTGGAAAAATTTGTTTTGGTGACACGGACCCTATTTAAATAGTCATAATATTTCGTCTATTAACCAATCCGGATTCCGTAAAGGGTGCAGTATGTCTACAGCCAATTTAAAAGTCTTTAACGACATAGTGGGGTCCTAAATAAATAAAGGTTGTTTTATAGTCTTTTATAGTTCACAGAACCCAGAGTGACACGCCCGGGATGGCTTCCCGTGCCTGAAGTCTTTCGGACGGTAGGGGCAAGCCTAAACACGTGTGTGTGTGTGTGTGTGTGTGTGTGTGTGTGTGTGTGTGTGTGTGTGTGTGTGTGTGTGTGTGTGTGTGTGTGTGTGTGTGTGTGTGTGTGTGTGTGTGTGTGTGTGTGTGTGTGTGTGTGTGTGTGTTTGTACACTTCTTTGTGAGGGGCACTTATAGAGAAAGATTGTGACAACCAGATATTTAATGTGTGCTCACTAGTTAAAAAGGCTTATAAATATGCCAAATGTTTCTTTAACTTTAGTGTTTTGCACATTTGTGTAAAGGTTATGTTTAAGGGTGGGGCTTGGTCTGTTGAAGTGAGAGGTCTGTTTGGTCAAGTTTTAATCTGCTTTTAGTCATCCCATTCTCAGCTGAGGCTGAAAGGAGTTTCAGTGCTCTTAGGAGACTGAAAAAATGGCTCAGAACTACAATGGCACAAGTAAGACTTAACAACATTGCTGTGTGCCATGTCCACCAGGACAAACTAGACAATATTTATTTGAAAAAAACTTGACTATGTTATCAAACAGCTAATAATGTGTTGCTAATGTTACACAAACCATGTTCCCATTCGCCATCTCAGTCAGGCAGCTGTCTTCTAACAATAATCAGAAACGTTTTTTACTGTACAACGTCAGTGGAGAAAGGCATATAGTTCATCATAACATCGTTACAACCTAAATCTACCAGATTTTTAATATCAACAAAAAAATATACCTAGATAACCTGGAATCTCGAGACTCCCCTGCTAGTTCGCTGTTAATGATATGCTAAAGTGATTTTTTTCACTGCAGTTTTAAGGAGAAAATACTTTGCAATGGTGTTGACTTATGAATCTGCACATGGTTTGTCTTAAAACATATTAAAAACACCACATAGACATTTAAACAACATTAAAAACTTGATTTTCACCACAGGGGGAATTACATTTATTATTCTATTAATTTCCTGAATCCTCAGCTTCCGGGGATCTCCCCACTAATTTCCTACACCCTTGGAAACAATAGTGTGTGACATTTCCTTCTGGGAATGATGTCTCAATCCAGTATTTTTGCCGTAAGGACAGCACTGCCTTTCTTGGTGGTAAAAACTTCGACCCACATTAAGAACTTATCAACTATGAGTAAAACATGCTGATAACCCTTGCATTTTAGAAAGAGTCCATTTTCCATTGCAATTCACAAAGCCGTCCTGAGGGTGCATGGTTTTCCCAAATGAACGGAATCGGTTGGCATATTAAGTTTTGACATCACGCATGTGTTAACTTCTGCATTTCTCTTATAATCCTTCACCCATATTATTTAAACATGAACACATTTAAAAACGCCTCAGTGTCCGACACACACTGTATATCTATGTGACTAGATAAGGAAGTAAGGTTTGGAGTGTATTACCCATTTGATCATTTAGATCAAATCCAAATCCACAGATTTTGCACTTTGGTTTTATCTGAGAGCTGTGAGTGAGGTGATTCAACGTGCAAATGACATGCCTGAGCAGTGAAGATAGTTAGTAATGGACTAAAATATAGTTTAGGTGGAACATTGGGGCACGCCAACTGAAATTTTAGAGATCCACCTGAAGAATTGGCATTAGTCATGTGTACTTAGACTGGAGAGGCTAATAGTGGAATTTCCGTGTGTTAGAGTGTTGTTAGAATAATCTAAATAGGGTGAGCCTCAACCTCTGATAATTGCAATATTATTCTAAGTAAGTGTACATGAGAAACCATGGCATGATTATATAAGCTACCACTGAGGGAAGTTAAGTTGGTCAGCTTATTGGTAAGGGTCATGACTTCTGGATATATATAGTCTTACCTTAATTAAGTGTGTACAGATCTATGGGGACTAAATAGCATACTTTTAGAAATAAGCAAGCATGGAGCGGCACCTAAAGGTATTAGTCAATTGCCTCTGTCTAATTGACCAAGACTGATGAGTTTGTGGTTGTGAGATCTTATACAAAATATAAACAGTGTAGAAAATCAAATTAGAATTTAGAACGTCAAATTGTTCTTTTAGCCTTAAAAATCTTCACTATGTGTGTACCGTTTTGACCATCTTAGTTCACATATATACAAGATTTAAAAAATGTTCCCAATAAATATTTAGATATATCCCAATAAATACCAAATGTTTTTCCAATTGTAGTATCGTGGACCAATCGAAAGTGTCACATGTCCTGCTGCTCTGACAATAATGCAACACAATGCATTTACAAAGTGTATATAGCAAATGGTTCATTTCAAGGATTACAAAGACACACTTTGCAAAGCCAAATAGACTCAGACTGTCTATTATAATTGTTCATAAAAAGGCAAGGGCTTTGAGTCACAGTGGGTTGCTGTGAATAAAACCCCATTGTTATAGTTTATTCTGATCTCCCTGTTCTTAAGTTAACACAGATGTCACAAAACCAATACAAAAGATTTGGTTGATATACCTATAGCAATTGGTAACTTTTTCAATTTCTCAATAACTATTCCAGCCCCAGGCCAATTATCAAGCCAACGGCTATTACTAAAAACATTTGTTTTGAGATTACTGACAAGAATTTATCTTAAAAGACCAGGGGCCTGTTTCAGAAAGGAGGTTAAGTGAAAACGGAGTATGTTAACCCTGAAATGAGGGAAACTCTGGGTTTTCTGTTTCAGAATGGGAGGTATGTCAAACCTGAGAAAGCAGAGTAAGTCAAGCCCGTTTCTGAAAGAGAGTTAACTTATACTCAGAGTCAGTTATCACTCTGTGAACCTAACCTGGTCGGGAGCAGGTTTTCTTCGGTGAACCCAGAGTTTATTTCGGTCTCCTCCTTTTTTAAAAGAGGAAGCAGTGTTTAAACACCTCATTCATTCTTTCAGTACATTTTTATTAATAAAATTAATATTTTATTAATGAATAAAATATCAACTCAACTCAACTTCAACTTTATTTGTCCCCGAGGGGCAATTAGTTTGCTGCAGTAGCAAAAGTAGTACACAAACAATACATCACAACAAAACATCAACATCAACATCATTAAAAATTAAAAATACAAATCTGTCAAATAGATATTAATACCACTACCATGTAAATTTAAAGTTTAGTGCGAAAGTTACCTCTTTTTCCAGAATTTATCAAAGAGATAGCAGAGGGTACAAAGGAGAATTTATATCTATTTGTTTTGGCGTATGGCTGACTAAGGCGGGAACCAGAAGGCAGCATCTTAAATTCCGCATGCAGGGGGTGAGAACTACAAGACATAATGGATTCCGCCTTTTTCAGTACATGTCTATTGTACAGTTCATTTAGTTTTACCTGTTGAGTCCCAATAATTTTGCTGCTAACTTTATTTACCCTTACTAATGTGTTCTTTTGTTTTAAACTAAGAGAAGCATACCAGCAAATGCATGAAAAAGTGAAAACAGACTCAATAAAAGATTTATAAAACAATGACATCAGGGATCTGTCTACTTGAAACTTATCTAATTTTCTCAGACAGAAGAGACGTTGCTGACATTTCTTATATTGCTATTTTTACAGCTGGTTTTTTTTTCACAAAAAAAATTTATAAGATGAAGTCTATATAACTCCTTAACTGGCAACTGAAAATACAGTAGTAGATTAGAGTTACATAATGTAGTTCTAAACAAATTCTACAGAGTTAAACTGTGGCATTTACTGAGAACCACTGAACTGTGTTCATCTGTGCAACAGAAGTTGATGGACCCTCCTCCTGCTGTTCTTCCACACTCTGGGGGCGGGAGGGGGAGAGATAAGAATACCCGTTTATACTTAGATTTAAACTTAGTAACGTAAACTTAGATTCTATCCGATTGTTAAGTCTGACATCACGCGTGACGTTTAGCCTTTTCCGGGTCCAAGCGCTCTGCTCGTCCAGAAATAACAATGGCGGAACCTGTACATTTATTTACGATCACGTCCTTCTTAGTGAGGCACCCTTGGCGGTCAAAAAGGGTATAAATTCCTTTAACACCAACAGAGTGTTTAGTGTAGCTCATCACTCAGGTGGCATAATTAAGGGTAGAGTCCAGACATCAATGAAAAAGAAGATTTACGAGGTTGAAGTGAGTTAGCTCGGGACACGGGACACAGCACTGCGGCATTGTAAAAACACTCAATAATAACCAAAACACTAGCGAAAGTGGTAGGTAGGTAGAGAGGACCTGGACTTTGGACCCGGAAAGAGCATTATTGGAGAGTGGTTACGTCACGACTTAACAACCTAATAGGCTACTCCACATAAAAATGTGAAAGAAATCTGAATATGTAGATTGTTTGATGTGTAGACACATAATATTAACATTACCTCTGTAGGCGTCTCTGTGGCAGCAGAAACGCTTTATCCCCATCGTCCTGTGAAGATGAGCATGTGGTTGAGTACACTTTATAACACTATTTGTCATAATGGTGTATTAAGTAGGCTACTTACAACTGCCTGGGGTTCTGTTGGGACAGGAGGCTCCAAAAGACAGATATTACCATCAGAATCTGTTGGGACCAATATAAAACCCAACCCAAAGTAAAATAAATGGAAATATCAAAAATAGCCTATATAAAAAAATAACACATGTAAACCTCTTACATTTTATGAGGCCCTTGGATCTTCGGGAGTGACTGGCTCTGAAGTCCGTCCAGGAATTCCCTCAGCTAAAAATGCAGCTGCACTGCAGACACTGGATGCTATTTAGTTATTTAATATGTCAACTGTAAAGTCAGGTAGCATACACCCATGATATGCTCAAGCCTTACTTGATTGAATTATGTTTTTATATTTAATTTTCAGCTGCTGCCATGTTCTTTTAATACCTGCAGGATTGCACCTACATGAAAATTAAAATTAGGTTGAATAACATACTGTTCTTCCAGTTTCACCGCTGATATTATTACAGTTGGGTAAGTTACTTGTATTACTAACTACAAATGACATCTTCAACAGTGTAATTAGATTAATGTAATAATGACTATCTTTAGAAATTATTATTACTAATTACTAAATCCCATGTCAACCTTAACCACTTGAACAATACAAGGAGAGACAAGAAACTGCACTTTTAATGCTTTCAAATAATATATAGAATTGTTCTATAGTCTAATGCAATTACATCAGATTTTACTTTAAATTACAGAAGAATTAAGAGTAATCCCTTTAATTAAATTACAGTATTTAGATTAATTGGTAATTAATTACACCCAACACTGTATAACAGTAATTAAAATGTAAACTTACGCATTGACTCGAGCAACTATTTTCTCCCTAGCTAACTCTCTGTCCTTTGTTGCTGCAGCCGATATTTAAAAAATAACAATAATATGTGTTCATACTCTCCATATGCTTGCAGAAGCACATCCAGTTCTGCTGGTGAGAAATATGCAAACCTCTTTTTGTCTGGTGCTGTTGCCATGGTGACTCATAATATCTGCGCTCCATTGATAATGGCTTTTTAAAGTTGTGGTGCACGCTCTTAACTCAGAGTCAGTCAACTCAGAGTTGATTGAACTAACTCATTTCAGCTGTTCTGTAACTGAAAACTCAGAGTTTCCCATCTCAGGGTCAACTCAGAGTTTCCCATCTCAGGGTCAACTCAGAGTTCAAGAAACAGGCCCCAGTTTCTCATATCATTGAGACTTCTATAAAATAACCAGACTGAATCAATCTCTCAGAGCCTGAGACAAGATGATTATTTCCCTGTTTAGGTTTCCTTCTGTCTCTGTTCCCACACTCACACACACCACTGTGTTTTTGTCACTGAAGGAAGATGATGAGGATCAAATATAAACTTGTTCAATTAACACAATGCGATTACATAGATGAAGGCATATAGCCCGTAACATAAACTACTCACACATAGACGAGAACCGACAATGAACTGAATGAGACAGGTAGTATAAGGGCGTTTTTCCACTGGGTTCGTTTGCTGCGGTCCGAACCCGAGTGCACTAGTTCCCGGCGCCCCCCGCAGCGTTGGTCTGGTTTCACACTCAATTAGTTGTATCGAACCCAGGTGCGTTTGCAGTGATCTTACGTCATCGCAAACGCACACGGAAAACGCATGGAGAATACAACTCGACTGAGCATAGCTGTAATTTGTCGGGTTTTTTGGTGCTATTATGCACAACATAGTGAGAGACAACTACGTTTATGTTCATTACATTGTGTAATTCAGCACATATCCAGGGGACGCCGTGTTTCTGCTGCTCGCAGAAGATTTTTCACTGATGCGACAGTGATACGCATGCGCGGGATACTATACTTCCTGAACAAGCACCCACCCGAGTCCGTGTTGCTTGCACATTAACGCGAACCGCGCCACGGTTCGGGAGCAACCGAGCTCAGACCACCTCCTCCAGGTAGTCTCGGGTTCGGTACTCTAGTGCGCACCCGGGTCCGATGACAGCGTTCACATTAGCGATTTTTCATGCGAACCGTGCCCCGGTCCGCACTAAACTGCCAGTGTGAAAGCGCCCTAAATAAACAGGGAACTTAAAGACAGACAGCTGAAAGTAATCAGTAACTGTTACGGGCGGACGGACACCACCCCTAACATAAATGGAGAGACGCACACAGAACAGCTCGTGTCCAACATAAGGGGTATGTTTATTTAGTAGGTTGTTCAGAAACAGAGGCAGTAATACTGAGGCGGAACGCTTTTGTTTCCCGGGGTGGACTCCTAACGCTTCAACGACAGCACGGCAGTGCATAGACTCCTGGCTCAGGCTCTGTGTGCGCCCAGGTGTGCTTCCGGAAAGCTTTTGTAGCTTCAGTATACGGCTGCGCTCAGGTGTGGCTCATCTGTAATTAAGAGCAGGGGAAACTCAAACACATAATTAGAACACAGCGGAGCTGAGGGACGTAACACCCCCACCCCGAAATGGTGACCTGTCGCCATACTCTAAACATAGGAAATACTTATTTTTACTCTAGCCTTCTGTGTTCAGCTTTCAGGTATCTGTATAGGCCTATGGAAACAAAATAGAATTACAGGAATGTAGTACTTTGGTGTATAAGGTCAACTCATAGGCAATACACACTTATGTGTAAAAAAGAAAAAAAACATCGCTAGAGACTTATATTAGATTAGCAGGCTCAATAAACTAAAGTAAATCTCAGAGTAAATAACGAGTATATACGAGTATATATTAAAAAAAAATCATAAGAAAATTATTACTATTAAGCATCCACCCTAGACAACGCATCTGCGACAATATTGTCTACTCCTCAGATATGTACAATTTGGAGGTTAAACGGTTGAAGCTACAAACTCCAGCGCATTAACCTGCGGTTAGAATTGTACATGCGACTGAGGAACTTGAGTGGGTCATGGTCAGTATAGACCTTAACTGGATGTATGGTAGAACCCAAGTACACTTCGAAGTGTTGAATAGCCAATACTAGAGCCAAAGTCTCTTGCTCGATAGTGGAGTACCTTCGCTGGGCAGAATTAAACTTCCTTGAGAAGAAACTCACGGGATGATTTACATGGTCTGCACCTGACTGCAACAGTACGGCACCGGCGCCTACGTTGCTAGCGTCCACAGCAAGCTGAAACGGTCTGTTAAAATCTGGCGCAGCGAGCACGGGAGTTGTCAGTAAGAGAGCCTTGACGTTTTCGAATGCTCGGTTACAGGACTCCGTCCATTCAAACTTAGTTTTGGGGCTCAATAGGTTAGTGAGGGGACAAACCACAGTCGAAAAGTTCTTACAAAAACTGCGATAGTAGCCTACCATTCCTAAAAATCGCCGTAACGCACGCCGGTCGCAGGGCACAGGAAACTCCTGAATAGCGGCTACTTTAGCCATTACTGGCAAAACATGTCCTCTACCAACTATCCGCCCCAAGTAAGTGACAGTGGCTTTTCCGAATTCACATTTTGCTAGATTTATCGTGAGCTTCGCACTGGACAGTCTACGGAAAAGCTCTTGAAGTTGTGTCATGTGTTCGGACCAGTGTGTACTATATAGGACTATGTCGTCCAAATACGCCTCGCAATTTGCCATTCCAGCTAAAACAATATTTACTAAACGCTGGAATGTGGCAGGTGCATTCCGCATTCCGAAAGCCATAACCTTATAATTCATAAACGCATCGGGGGTCACAAAGGCTGATATCTGTTTTGCTCTTGGTGTAAGGGGCACCTGCCAGTAACCTTTTAGGAGGTCGATTTTAGTGACAAATGTAGCCGAGCCAACACGGTCCACACAGTCATCCATCCGCGGTAGTGGATAGCAGTCTGGCACAGTGATGGCATTAACACGCCTGTAGTCCGTGCAAAACCTGTAAGTGCCATCAGGTTTTCCAACTAAAAGGCACGGGGAACTCCACGGACTAGAGCTAGGTTCAGCAATATTATTCTGTATCATGTACTCAACTTCCCGTTTCAGGATAGCTCGCTTTTCTGGGTTTACTCTATATGGGTGCTGTTTAATCGGGCCCTTATCACCCACGTCTATGTCATGTTCCAGAACGGTGGTCACAGTCGGAACATCTCCGAATAATTCAGGAAAATCATCTATCACAGACGATATGTCAGTTGCTTGAGAGGGTGTTAAATGTGGCAAATGATTTACAATACCGGACAGCATAGCGGAGTTTTTAAGTCGACCTTCAATCACGCACCGCGACGGAGGAGTCACCTCATCATCATCATCTACCAGTGAAGACGGCAACACGGGGACCTCGACAGGACCGGGTACGTTAAGGTCACACAAGCTATTTTTAACCTCTTCACGTGTATAATATGGTTTAAGCATATTTACATGACAGACGCGAGAATGTCTTCGTCTGTCTGGGGTCACAATTACATAATTCAGATCCGATATTTTTTTTTCAACAGTATATGGTCCACTGAATCGAGCTTGAAACACAGAACCGGGCACGGGTAAGAGAACCAACACTTGGTCTCCAGGTTTAAACGAACGGGCTCTGGCCTTGCGATCATACCATGTTTTCATGCTAGATTGGGTCTTCTCTAAATTCTCTCTAGCGAGTTCACGCGCTCTGTGTAGTCGGGTGTGAACGTCACTTATAAATTGTACTGCACTACGAGAGGTAGGCTTGCTCATCCATTGATCTTTAATGACGCTCAAAGGCGTGCGAACATCATGAGCAAACACTAGTTCTGCAGGGCTGAAACCAATTGACTCTTGCACGACTTCTCTAGATGCCATAAGCATCCAAGGAATCGCCTCTTCCCAGTCTGCACCCACCTCCAAACAATATGCACGCAGCATAGATTTTAGCGTCTGATGGTAACGTTCGAGAGCGCCTTGGCTCTCCGGATGGAACGCGCTAGAAATGCGGTGCTTAATTTGGAGCGACTTTAGGACTTGAGAGAAAACACGCGAAGTGAAATTGGTTCCTTGGTCCGTTTGAACGATTTTTGGTAGCCCCACAAAAGCAAAGAATTTTAATAGAGCCCTGGACACAATTCTAGCAGTGATTTTTCTCAGAGGCACCGCCTCTGGGAAACGAGTAGCAGTACACATGATTGTTAGTAGATACTGATATCCACTTTTCGACCGTGGAAGAGGACCGACACAGTCAATGATTATTTTCTCAAAAGGCTCACCTACGGCAGGTATGGGGTACAACGGTGCAGGTGGAATTATCTGGTTTGGTTTACCACTAACCTGACAGACATGGCACGTCTTACAATACTGCCGCACATCACGCTTCAGCCCCGGCCAGAAAAAGTGACGAAGAACACGGTTGAATGTTTTAGTCACACCTAAGTGACCAGAAACATAATCATGCGCGACACTCAGAATTGCACGTCTATTTTCAGTCGGCATAACGATTTGTTCAATGTCATTCCATTCATTACTTTTGTGAGGCGTCCACTTCCGCATAAGTAAGCCATCTCTGACAAAGAAAACAGAACTCTCGCTGGCACGGTCTGAAACAGATTGAATTGTATTATAACATGAAACAAGAGTAGGGTCTTTTTGTTGAGCACTAATGAGTTTCTCTAAAGATAACGAAATATCTGGTTCTATGGTTTTTCCTCCGTTCCTCACATGTACAGGACTACTGCTGCACGGAGCGGAAGTGGGTTCAAGGAGCCTCTCACACTCCGCAGGGTGAGCAACGAAACTGTCACTTAGGTCGATGTCAAGGGGAGGTACTGTATCCCTCATCCTTCGAGTCTGCGACCTAGTGACAACACTGGTGGGAAAAACTTCTGGGAATTTTTGTGCGCACTCATCGGGGCACTCTTGAATGAGCGGCACAGACACAACCTCCGGTGGGACATCGCCACGGCTCCATACGTTTCCACCGGCTAGGTCATTGCCAAGGAGAAACGTGACACCGGGGATTGGTAAAGAGTCTTGAACACCAACAACCACATCACCACACACCAAATCTGAATCAAGACGCACGCAATGTAACGGCACATCAAGAAAACCCATCTCGATTCCTCGAACAAGGACACTACTACCAGTTGCAGTCTTTTCAGACAACGGCAACAAGCCGCGAAGGAGTAAAGACTGTGCAGCTCCCGTATCACGCAAGATGCGCACAGCGACAGCCTCCTCACCAGGCACAGATACGGTCCCATTCGTCAGAAAGGGCTCGTACATGGACTGGGGTTTCTCTGATTTTAATGCTGCACGAAGGACAGGCGACATTTTCTTCGAAGAACTAACGAGACCCATTGGTTTCGTGGACTGTTTTTTTTTTTATATTAAACAGTCCGCCACAACATGCCCGGGCTTTTTACAATAAAAACAGTGTCTGTCTTCTTGCTTTACTGCATTCTTTTTCGTGTCTATATCAGTGGTCGTAGAGGGGTTAACTCTCAAGCGAAAACGTTCCCTGGCAATGTTATGCGTTAAGACATATTCGTCAGTAAGTATAGCAGCTTCAGAAATAGACTCGGCCTTCTGCTCAGCTAAATAGGTTGCCACAGCGGTTGGCAGGCAGTTCTTAAATTCTTCTAAAAGAATTAGTTCACGCAATTTCTCCTGACTATCAACCCGCTGTGATGAGCACCAACGATCAAACAGAGCTGCTTTATCTCGACCAAATTCAACAAAAGTTTGACGCTCAGCTTTTTTTAAGTTTCTAAACTTCTGTCGGTATGCTTCAGGGATCAGCTGATAGCACCTCAACACTGACGCTTTCACAACATCATAGTCACCGCTCTGCTCCACTGTTAGCGATGAGTAAACCTCCTGCGCCCGTCCCACTAAAACGCATTGCAGGAGGAATGCCCATGCAGTTCTCGGCCAATTTAAATTAGTCGCGACACGCTCAAAGTGGGGAAAATATTTTTCCACATCTCTTTCCACAAAAGGGGGCACAAGTCGGATGTGGCGAGTGACATCAAATGAATTAGGGTCAGAAGGAGCGACACCTTCCCTCTGAGCCGCGATTTCTAACTTTCTCAACGCGAGTCGGTTTTCAAGTTCATGCTCACGTGCCTGTGCTTGCATGCGCTCACGGTCGAACTCAATTTCCTTCTCTCTGATACCTAACCCTCTTAACCGAATCTGCAGCTGTAACGCTTCTGTAGACACGGAGGATTGTTTCTCTACAGGCAGAATGCCCTTACTAACCAAAGCAGCTTGTAAGACGGTCTTGATTGTATCTTTGGTGCGCTTTTCAGCAGAAGTGAGCTCAACCTCGTAAGTTGCAGCCAAATTCAGTAACTGCTCTTTCGAAAATTTCAAAAATAACTCGATAGAGGGTTCTTTAACGAATACTTCCTCTGTTGCCATTTTAACGCGTAATTTTTAAAGTGCTTGTTAACGTTTAATTTTAAAGGTAAAGACAGTTAAAGCGCGCACAAAATTTTAATTACAAAAACTACAAATAAACACTCACCAAAGCAGTTTAACTGCGACAAAGCTACGAGGTAGCGAATATCTAAAGTGGTCAAACGAAAAGCACAATATAGGCTACAAACGACCACGAATTTTAATGTCCACCCACAAATTAATCAATACGCTAGTACAATCAGAATTCCAGCGCTCACTAAATAGGCGATATGCCACAAATTATCACAAGCTATACAACTAAACTAAAAGGTATTCTGATAGGCAAAAATGTTGTCCCACTTCTCTAACTAACTATACACAAAAACCAAAACAAAATCCTAAATACCTATGCAATCTTCAGTGGCTTACTCAGCTCGAGGCATCTCCTACGTGCCCCCTCCTGAGATATCCACCAAAATAAAATAAACGTCAACTAAACAAAGGAACAGACAATCATAATTGCTCACCAGAACACTCACCAAAATGTTGTAGCCTTCAAAAGTTCCGCAATTCACACTAGAGTCCGACTTAATCAAAATTATTAATCTCGGACGAGCCTCCAATATGTTACGGGCGGACGGACACCACCCCTAACATAAATGGAGAGACGCACACAGAACAGCTCGTGTCCAACATAAGGGGTATGTTTATTTAGTAGGTTGTTCAGAAACAGAGGCAGTAATACTGAGGCGGAACGCTTTTGTTTCCCGGGGTGGACTCCTAACGCTTCAACGACAGCACGGCAGTGCATAGACTCCTGGCTCAGGCTCTGTGTGCGCCCAGGTGTGCTTCCGGAAAGCTTTTGTAGCTTCAGTATACGGCTGCGCTCAGGTGTGGCTCATCTGTAATTAAGAGCAGGGGAAACTCAAACACATAATTAGAACACAGCGGAGCTGAGGGACGTAACAGTAACCAATGAGACTAACTAGGAGGTAATTAAGACTAAACTGAAGCATATGAAACAACACACAGGAAAGTTGGGACTCACATCCATGCCCTTGTACTCCACGGCGATGGATGGTGATGTCAGCTCACACCCCAACAGGCTGGTCTCTGGGTCAGGCTGCGAGATGTTTGCGAGGTGAGGCTGGACGTTGACGATGACGTTGATGTTGAAGACGACATCCACTTCGTCCACTGTGAGTGTGGATCCGTTCACCCACAGCGTGTGGGTTGATGTAGTCTTTAAGGGTCCAACAAGGATCACCCTGGGGCATGACAAAGTGAATGTCATCTAGTCCACACTGAAATCCGTCCATCAGGCAGACGTCATCATAGCTGGCATGGTGGCAAGTCTTGAGGAACTCCTCCATGTATTCCTCAAGGGTTCTCTCATTTTGAAAAATAAACACTGTCGCTCCTCTCAACAGTTTCATCTTAGTTGGTCTGGTCATCTGTAACATTTAGGTTGTAGGAAGCACAGGAATATGAAGATCAGGTTAAAAAAAGGCTTTAATAATCAATACGAGCCAGCAATCCAAGAGGCAGGTGAGCAAACAAAAGTTAACTTTAACGTGACCAGACAAAGTAGAACTTTAAGCACCGAAACCGAAATAATAACGTAAACAAGGTTGATGAATGACAAACACCTGTGATGATTAAATTAATATCGATAGCAACTTCTAAGTAGCGGGAAACTGAACAAAGGAAAACAGGAACTAATGAATACAAACTAAAAGTCCATGAGAACAAAATTAAATGAAACACATGACTGAATATCTGATACAACACGAGGCTCAGATTATTCTCCTTAACTACATTTGTCTCTTTTAAAGTTTAGAAGAGACCTCAACAACTTTACATATTGTGCTCCAAGTCAAGTACTTGAAAGACAATCCATACATTTAGAGTTTAATCTTATGTTAAGAGTGAAGTTATGCAGAAATAAGGTTAATGTTACTCTTAATTGCTGACACATAATAAGAGTATAGAGCTATACAGTTTATGTGCATAGGGAACATCATTTGTTCTTAGAAATAGTAATGTACCCAATGCCTTTATCAAATCTGACTTACTGTCACGGTTTCCCTGGTTCTCCCTGGCTCTGTCATAAACTACATTACCCAGAATCCTCTTTGGCACACCTGCATTCACTCTCCAGATTACTAATCACATGCACCTGTTCACCATCAGCAACCTCGTCATCAAGCTCTATAAAACACTCACCATAGCCTCAGTTCCTTGGAACTGACCATTTTCTGTTGTCTCCTATTCCTCTGATGCAGCAAGACTCCAAGATGAAATGTTTACTTACCTGAAACACTAACCTTTGTTATTGTTGTGCTATCTTCAGATATCCTGTCCGATTACATGCTGCCTGAGATCCTGTGTTCCCTCGAGTTTCCAGCATATCATCTGAGCTTGCTTGCTGCCGACCACATCTGAAAGAGAAGAGACAAATATTACTGATCTTTGATTGCTTGACCGCAACTTATCCGAAACGAGAGTGTTTACCTGCGTTTCGCCCCACTACGAGTCATCTTCACGGAATCTGCACTTGACTACGATATATACTCACCTTGCACTTTTGTCACTTTAAATAAAGCTGTGTTTGGATTCACTTACCCCTGTCTCCTGGTCTGTATCCTGACACTTACACAAGTCTTAACCCTGGAGCTTTCTTTGCTGAAAGGCACATTAAATGGCTTATGACTCAATCCTCGACTAATTTGATTATAATACATATTATATGGTGGCATGTTTGAGTTCATACTGAGACATTTTATTTGTAAAGTTGTTGAGATCTCTTCTAATCTTTAGAGGAGACAAGTGATCCAATGTTTCTAGCTAAAGAGAAAAATATGACCACAGTGTGTGATGTTCTTGAGGTGTCTTCTAAACATTAGAGGAGACAAATATGAGACTAGTCTCTAGCTAAAGAGAAAAATCAGACTTTAAAGGAAACTGTTGTGAGAGTGTACCCGGAAAGTACTGCGTAATTAAGACAAATTTACAGTGTAACTTTGGGTAATTATAGTGTACCTATAAAGTACTTACATGTAAGTATAAGGGAACAATATGTAAAGTTTGGGGAATAAAGGGGTAACAACCAGGAGAATTAAAAAAATATATTTATACTGTAAGTATTATAAAACTAAGTCAAGTCACATTTATTTATATAGCACTTTTTACAATACAGATTGTTTCAAAGCAGCTTTACAGAGATAACAGGAAAATATGGCAAAAAAGTTTGTTTCCAGAAGAAAATAGCGTCACAGTCCAGCGTTCAGTGATTTTTGTTTAAAAAAAGTTATTAATTTAGTTTTTGTATAATCGTGTCAATGCAGGCAGATCAATATTATTGTTGAATATTAAATTAAATGTTAAATGTAATGTCCCCAAGCCAAGCCAATGGCAACAATGGTGGAAAAAGGCGACAGTGGCAAAGAACCAAAACTCCATCAGGTGGCAGAATACAATAGAATGTTCCATATTTTAATTTAATACTGTGAAGCTGCTTTGATACAATCTGTATTGTGAAAAGCGCTATACAAATAAACTTGACTTGACTTGACTTGACTTCTGAAGTCTGTTATGATTTTTTTTTTTTTTTATTGTCCTTGTAGCTAATGTCTGGAACTCCTCTCTGAAGGCAGTTTCATTATTGCAGGTTATGAGTCCCACTATGGTTTTGTCGTCTGCAAATTTAATGAGGGTATTGGAATAGTGGGAGGAGGTGTAGTCGTGTGTGAACAGAGAGTAGAGTGGTGGACTAAGAACACAGCCTTGGGGGACCCCGGTGCTGAGAGTGATGGGGGAAGAGCAGTGGGGGCCAAACCTGACGTGCTGGAGTCTATTAGTGAGAAAGCTTTTAATCCAGTAGCAGAGAAGGGCTCCCAGACCCAGTGTTTGCAGTTTGTTGACCAGTTTTATTGGATTGGTGGTTTTAAACGCAGAACTATAATCCAAAAACACCATCCTGATGTAATTGTTGGGGTTTTCCAAGTGTGTAAGAGCTGCGAGCAGTGGAATATAAATAGCGTCGTCTGTGGATCTTTTAATCCTATATACGAACTGGTGTTTGTAGAGGTCAGGAGGGATATATGCTTTAATGTGTGACAAAAACAGTCTCTCAAAGCATTTCATAATCACGGGGGATGAGAGCAATTGCAGTTTTTAGACAGGTGGGGACAGTGGCTTGCTGTACCGACAGGTTGAAGATGTGTGTGAGAAACCTCCTCAGTCCAGGTCTGCACTGTCTTGATCCGTGGTTTTGTTCTGCCTAGGCTTAATAAAAATGCTCTCCGGGTGTGTTTTTTTTTTTTTTTTTTTGCTTACAGATGGCATCATGTGGCTTTGCCATGGCTAGCTTAACATGAGCTTGAGGATGGACGTAAACAGCAGTGATACTAGTTTTAGTAACTACTTTATCTAAAATGCACTTACTTGTGAAATCAATACTTAATTCATATCATATATGTTCAAAGCACATCATGCAGTAAACTACACTTAAAGAGACAGTTCACCCATAAATTAAGATTATGTCTTCATTAACTCACCATTTATTTATTTATTAGTTCATTTATTAGTTCACCCCACACATAATATCAGGACAAATGGCACAAATCAGATAGCACATATATTCATGTGTGAGACAGGTCTCCCAAAGAAGCTATCCAAGCTTGTAATAGGGAGCCTGAGGACATATTGACATAATACATTAAAAACAAATACTTAAACTGAACAAACAAAAAAAAAAAAAACGAAGAAACAAAACAAATTTAACACCAATCACACAACAGTGATATCATACCAAAATGCACAATACAACATAAAACACAAAAAAGTAAATCAGGACAATGCTTTTAGAATCTACTATGATCTGGGTAGGCTACTGAATACGGTATAGATACAAGCGTAAAAATTCCTTTTTTAATAATTTCTTAAAGATGAATACAGAGTTCAACACCTTCAGCTTGCCATCTAGCTCATTCCAAATCTTTGGACCTCTACTTGTAATGCTCAAACTTGCACGTTTGAGTCTTCTATTTTTACCAGTGATCAGGTATTTATTCCTAGTGGCATGAGCGTGAAGCGGACTACTAATTGGAATGAGCTGAGATAGCCTGCTATTTGTCACATTAACCACTTGGTGCATAATGCACGCATTGTGGTATATATTCAACTCAGTAAGCCGGAGGAGACCAAAACAGTGAAAGAGGGATCTTGTGGGAGTGTTGTACAGAGACCACGATATGGCTCGTATTATCTTCTTTTGTAGACTTATTAATTTATTTAAGTGACTCGGATAAGTATTACACCAAATTACATTGCAGTAGGTAATGTGAGGTTCAAACAGAGTTTTGTACAGGGTGAGAAGAGCAGGTAATGTAAGATAGTGCCGTATTCTAAAGAACAGACCAACATATTTTGAGAGCTTCTGCGTCAAGTGATCAATGTGGCATTTAAAATTTAGACATTTATCAATGTAAACCCCCAAAAACTTTGTGGAGGTAACTGGTAGTATCTCCTCATCATTTACTTTGAGGCAAAACTGTTTTGTGGCTGATGCCCTTATATTTGATTGGAACACTATATAATTTGTTTTTTTAATATTAAGAGATAATTTATTGCACTTGAACCAGACAGCAATTTTTTGTAGTTCTTCACTTAAAAGAATTTGTAAGTCACCTGAATTTTTATGTGACAAGAACAAATTGGTGTCGTCTGCAAACATCACCTTTTGGAATACTTGAGAGGAATTCACAAAGTCATTTATATATATGTTGAATAGTAATGGACCTAATATTGAGCCTTGGGGAACCCCATATTTAATTTCTTTATTTTGAGATATATGGTTATTAATCATCACATATTGTTTACGACCATATAGGTAACTTTTAAACCAGTCAAGTGCTACTCCTCTAATGCCATAGTGATGTAATTTCTCTAAAAGAATATTAAAATCAATAGTGTCAAATGCCTTGGATAGGTCAAGGAAAACACCAACTCCACAATCACCCTGATCTAAAGAATCATTGATTTTTTCGATAAGGTCTAAAACAGCCATAAAGGTAGAGTTCTCTTTCCTGAAACCATACTGTGATCCTACTATAATATGAAGCTTATCCAAATAATGACTTAACCTAGTGTGTACCACTCTCTCTAATACCTTAGACAGAGATGGTAAAATAGAAATTGGACGATAGTTGCCCATATTATTTTTGTCACCTGATTTATAAATTGGCATAATTCTGGCAATTTTAGTCATACTTGGCACTACACCATACAAAAGTGATAGGTTAATGCAGTGTGTAAGTGGCTGTGCTATTATATCTGCAACAGCTATCATAATTTTACTACATATTCCATCAACCCCTCCTGTACGAGAGCTCTTTAAATTTGTAATAATTTTATGAATTTCAGTTTTATCAGTAGGTTTCATAAAAAAAGATTGTTTATAATTTCCAAGAGGATCCGTTAGGAGGTCTGATTTTTTTTGCGAGATCTTCACCCAAGGAGACAAAGTAATCATTGAAACTATCAGCTAATGAAAGTGAATTGTCATTCGAACATTCGGGTAGCACAGCTGACTTCTGGCCCCTGTTTAGAACTTTATTCAACACAGCCCAGGTCCTTTTGGAGTCACCTTGGGCTGCATTTATATGTTCGGTATAATACATTTGTTTACTCTTCCTCATAATATGAGTGAGTTTATTTCTAAACTTAAAATATTTACTTTTATTTTCATCATTGGGATTTTTCCTGTAAACCTTATAAAGTTTATTTTTATGTTTGATAGAATTGAGAATCCCTTTAGTAAGCCAAGGGTGATGATCATCATTTCTGCATATGACAGTCTTCACTGGAATAGTATTATGAATGGACTCCGTTAATTCGTGAATTAGACTGTCATAGGCAGTCTCTGGATCACGGGTTTCATACACACTAGTCCAAACCTTGCTCTCCAAATTATTACGGAGCTGTTGTAATGTTCTATCATTCAGGACACTGATCTTTATCTTACAACGTTTAGGTGGAGGTTTGGATGCCAGGTTTAAAGATAGCACAATTGGGTAGTGATCAGATATATCAGTCACAACCACACCTGACTCCAACCTCAAGTTTTGTATGTTTGTGATAATATTATCAATGATAGACTTGGATGAGTGAGTTACTCTAGTATATCTATTAATAGTCGGTATAAAGGAGGAGGAGTGAAGAGTGTTCATGAAATCATTTTTAATAGATCCATCCCTAGAGATGTCAATATTAAAATCCCCGAGGATTATACAGTTTCGATTTTTCCTGTTGATATCAAAAAGAGTTTCCTCAAATTTACTAGTAAAAGTAATAGGATTCAGATCAGGGGGGCGATACACAATGCCAACGATAAGATTACTAGTTGCATTGATACTTATATCCACAAACAATGAATCTATTTGTTCATCATCCAAGGCCAAATTGTCACAGACATTGGCCTGGAATCTTGATTTAACATAAAGACATACACCTCCACCCATTCTACCTAATCTGTTCTTGTAGTAAAGTTTATAGCCCTTAAGGTTTAGAGAATCACAGTATGACCTATCATTTAACCAGGTTTCACTACAAGCAATTACATCAAAGCTACAACCTGATACAGACAGCATTGACACTAATTGATCGTAATGTTTGGTTAGGCTTCTGATATTGATATGGACCACCGAAAAGTTATTATTCATACTTAAGTGTTTAAGATTTTCTAGGTCATACTGCTTGCAAGTGGTATATGCACCTATGTCACTACAGAGCCGAACCTCCTCATCTAGATCATCCGAATCATCCAAACCCATCAAAAAACAGTAGACCTAATCCTACATCCAGCATCCATGATAAGGCATATACACATAAAGCATTCATTCCTAAATACAACAAATAATCAAAAAAAATACAAATACACTTGCCTAGGTGTACTCTCTTTTGCACCTTGCTCCATTTACACCCACACCCACACACACCCTCACATCCACACCCACTCACAACCACAAGTTGATTTATGTAGGGCACAAACTGACACATTTGTACCATTGGATGGTGATCTCAACACCCACATTTATAAGTATAATTCATTAATCAATCATGAGTATGCATAAGTAATTTTTGTTCAAATAAGAAGCCAAAAAAAAAATAAAGACAGTAGAAAATAAAAAGTAAAATAAAAAGTAAAAGGTATGCCTTATTGACAGTTCTCAAAGCCGTTTAACACAAGGACTAAGCCTTTTCAAATAACCACACAGGTCACCAGCCAGCCAGTTTAAGGCAATGTCTTAACTCTTAACGTATTGCATTGCTTCTGGAACCGAAGAAAAGTACATCCTACCTCCCTCCTTGAGTTTGATAAAAAGTCTGGCAGGGAATAGAAGCGTTGGTCTAAGTCCGCGTTTATACAACTCCGACATCACCTCTCTATATTCCTTCCGTTGCGCCACAATTTCAGGTGGATAATCCTCGTAGACTGAGATGGAATGGGATTGGAACTTCAACTGACCTCTTTTGGCCCGAGCTTCACGGATGATTTTCTCCTTTACAAGGTACTTGTGAAGCCGAATGATGACCGGCCGCGGTCTCTGACCTGGTTGTGGTTTGGCAGATGGAGTTCGATGAGCCCATTTGCACTCAGGCGGGGAGTCCAGAATGTGGCCAAACACCTCGGTTAGCATTTTGGAGTAAAAGACTATCGGCTGTTGCTGTGTTTCGATGTATTCAGGTAGGCCAACCACCCTGATATGATGTCGACGATACCGGGATTCCAAGTCACTTACTTTCGCAAGTAGCTTAGTGTTGCTGTCCTTTAATATAACACAGTTTGCTTCCAGTGTTGCCAAACGTGAATCTTGTTGAGTTGCATTTTCCTCAAGTTCGCCGATCGTCACCGAATGCGCTGCAACAGTATCATGAATTCGATCCAGTTTATGTTCAAGTTTTGCAAGCGTTTCTTTAAAATCCAAAGTTAGTGCTTCCCGGTTTTTTTCGAGAAGTTTAGCGATGGACGCCAAAGTCAGATCCCCGCCGTCTTCAACATGTGCTTTATCTGGGGCGTCTGATTTGTTTTTGGAAGGTTTAGGCATGTTTAAGCGTTTGGTATAATGATCTGGTAATTTAGATCATAGGTAATAAATATTCAGATCAAGTTATATGTTCTTTAGAAAAGGTTTGACTGCATAATTGCCGGTGGTATTGAGACACCTAGTATATCGTGCACCTACACGTCAGCCATCTTTTTCCATCCTCCACCATCCGAACCTTTCTTTCTATTGTATGGAACACAAAAAACGTCGGGGGGCCAGTTAAAGTATTGCCTCTTAGTTTTACAATACTTATGAAAAATCAGCAGATCTAGAAGTTTATCAAGGCTTTTCTGTACGCAATCGTGCTCTCTCTCCACGAAATTCGAAAAACGTCTAGTTTTGTTTTCTTCCAGTTGCGCTCCATTTTTCTGGCTGCTCTCTTGGACTATTTTCTTTAATCTTCTTTAAGCGCAAAGGAGCAACTGTGTCTAAAGTGCTGGAAAAGAGAGAGTCAAAAGTTTCTGTCGCAATATCGAGTTCTTCTAAGCTATCTGGGATGCTGAGGAGATGAAACTGATCAGGAATATTATTAATAAAGCAATCTTTAGTGGCAGAAGTGATAGTTCTAACATATTTGTAACATGGAGTCGGCTTTGCAACCTTGGCTAAATGGAGTATACACAAGACTAGATAATGATCTGAGATGTCATCGCTCTGCTGCAGAATTTCAAAGGCATTAACATTGATTCCATGTGACAATATTAGATCTAAAGTATGATTATGACAATGAGTGGGTCCTGACACGTGTTGTCTAACTCCAATAGAGTTCAGAATGTCTCTAAATGCCAATCCCAATGCATCTTTTTAGGTAGATATTTGATGCATAAATTGGGTGTTAAACTTGCTTTTGACGCTGACTCTCTGCAACTCATGTTTCCAGCAGCCTATTCCCTCACTATCGACACAGGAAATGCTCTCTTTGAGGATGTGCCCACAACTGAGCTCAGTCAGGAAATGGCTGATGTCAACCCCAAGTTGTGGGTGGCCCATAAGGATGACACAGGAATCATAGATGTCCAGCCCTATGTTGCCAATCTGACAACAGATAGGCCTGTGTTTCAAAAGCAGTATCTACTCTCAAAGGAAAAAGAGGAGGGAATTCGACCCCTCATTGATCAATTATTGGCCTAAAGCATTCTGGTTTGCACTTATTCACCATATAACACACCAATTAATCCAATTAAGAAAACAAATGGTTCTTGGCGTTTGACGCAGGACCTGAGAAAAATTAATGATTTGATAAAACCACTTTCTCCTATTGTACTAGATGTACAAACTATAATTCATTCTATCCCTATCCCTTGGTTCACATAAACCAAGAAAAACAAATTCTTAATACATTAAAAAAACAGATTTTCAAAATGACTGAATAGAATGTTCCTTTAACGTTCACATTAACCAAGAAAAAAACTTTCTTAATACATTAAAAAAACTGGACGTTTTCAACGTTTAAAAAACATTCAGAAATAACGTTTTCATAACCTAATGGGAATGTTAGATGTTAGTACATTCTAAGAACATATTTTTGTTAGCTGGGAAGTAATTAAGAGTATTGAGAAATCATCCAAGAGGCGTGTAGTGCAAGTAATTAAGAGTATTGAGAAATCATCCAAGAGGCGTGTGGTGCAAGTAATTAAGAGTATTGAGAAATCATCCAAGAGGCGTGTAGTGCAAGTAATTAAGAGTATTGAGAAATCATCCAAGAGGCGTGTGAGAGAGGTGGATTTGGCTTTGCTCCTCCACTGGAGTAGGACCCCATAACATTAATCATTCTATAATAGATTATAGACATAATCTCATTATAATTGCATTTAGGGTACATGTAAACATAGTCAATAAAATATTTTTAAAGACAATTAATAAAAAAATTTAGGAAAAAAAGGGAAATCTAAATGGAGAAGTGTCATTAAAGCATATGAAAATGCAGACTTTTTTTTGTATAAGCTTTGGTGCACCTTTCATTATTTTTCAGTTACACACCTCCATCTCCAAATTCATTACTATGTACTATCATCTTTTGACAGAATAGTCTGTTTAAGATGTTTTCGCGAACTCTGGGGGAGGCATGTCCTCTTGCTTCTTCTAGTAAAGTCTATGTGGACATCACAGACAACCCTGAGGTGAAACAAAGACCATGAATACTTTTTATCTGCTTTGTGATGATTTGTCATTTGATCATTTAACACTGTAGTTTTCTGCTCTTTTCAGTCAGTTTGTTTGAGCATTATGCTGTTTGTCCAACAGGGGGAGCTGTTTGAGTTGAGTCCTGCCACTCCTCTGCTCAGCCAAGCTGCAGTGCTGTAGCCAGCTAGAAAATGCCTGGTGTTCATCTAAAAACGGCCAGCTGGTGGCGCTTGAAAGCACTTTGCAAATCAAAGATACTTTAGTTGCTATGATACAGAATATCCATGACAGTAATGTGTTACTAGTATCTCATTTTGAAGAATATTACTGAATAAAAATGCAGTGACCAGTAAAATTAACTTCTCCATTGTTGTTCAGTCCTTGTTGTACAAGTAGGATGATTGGTCAGTGTAGTGTTTGTCCCGCCCCTACTCCGCTGTGATTGAACAGCTGGGTAAAAAGTGACAGTGATAAATACTGCCTATTACCCAAAGTTGAACAGTAAAAAAAAAATGGAAAAAAAAGGGGGAAAGGGGAAATCAACTTGTGCAATATTATTATGGTGCATAGTGCATCAAAATCTTCGGCAGAATAACCTGATATGATGAATTGTTTAAATACATTAATGCAGATTTGTAGAATACAAATTAATCCATGTATGTATCGCTGCAGCCCGGAGACCTGCAGGTGGGAGGAGCTTACGCCGCAAGTAGGAGGAGCTTATGCTGCAAGTAGGAGGGATTTCACAAATAGAGACAGAGCGTATTTAGGCCACGCCCACACCCAGGGGGAAAACAATCCAACCGTCTCAATTGACTTTGCATTGCGAGAGGCTGCCTCCTTGTCATTTCTTGCTTCTAACAAAAGACAGACAAATGCCTAAAAGCTGCTGTGTGACAAGGTGTACAGCAAACAAGCTAAAAAAACCAGAAATACGTTTTTATTAGCTCTCGACCTCAAAAAACGAGTGTTTAGTACATATAAGTGGATACAGGCAGTTGAGACAGAGCGTCACGTGTCTCATTACTCAGAGAACTAACGTACGCCCGCCAGAGGAGACTGTAATCGGCAACACAGGATAGTTTATCTTACAGAAATATAATATATAAAACTGACATTTGGATATTTGACTCAACAGTGACCAAATGTTTAACTTACTGCACACGTAGTGTATTTTAGTGCATACTGAGTGTCAGGATCCCACAATTTACCCATTCGTTCCAGCCTGTATCCACTTTTTTGTCCTCAAACGCTAGTTTTTTGGGGTCGACAGCTTATGAAAAATTATTTCTGGGTTTCTTAGCTTGTTTGCTGTACACCTTGTCACATAGCAGCTTTTAGGCATTATTCTGTATTTTGTTAGAAGCAAGAAATGACAAGGAGGCAGCCTCTCGCAATGCAAAGTCAATGGAGACAGTTGGTTTGTTTTCCCCCTTGGTGGGCGTGGTCTTCAGATTATGATGCGCTGCGCTCTGTCTCTATGTGCAAGTAGGAGGAGTTTACGCCGCAAGTGGGAGGAGCTTATGCGGAAATTCCCAAGCCGAGGACGGCGGTGAATGCCTATGGATGAATGAGTATGGCAGGAAGTAGCGACAGTAATGAAAATAAACTATCAAATATTACGTTCCTCATCATGGTCTGATTTCTTACAGCTTTGTTATTATTGTGTGTGTCCAATACCACTCACTGTCAATGATGAAGTCACGTCTTTACACCTTTTACCATACTTAAAGTGACGGTGTTTTAAATTCATCAGGGTGTAGGCCTTATTCAAGCATATTTCTGAATATTAGCTACATATTCTACAGTATCAAGTAAATTAACATATTAAAATGTGATGCAATTGGACTCAGTGAAGTGAATGTGTAAATACATGAAAAACATTTGGCTAATGTAAAAAAAAAAAAAAGTTACCATCCATCTTTACTGCATAATTTTTTTAAATAGCAGACTAATGTTCTTCTGAACGTGTTACACATATATTACATTTAAATCTTAGGGTGGATCATTTTATTTTTAATTTTTTTTATTTTATGAATAAAATCATGTGCAAGTCACTCAGAATTGATTGCAAAAGTGTTTATTTTATTTTATTATTTTTTGTCTTTTTATTTTTATTTGTAAGGACACTATATCAGCTCATTAGAACTGATCTGCATGCAGTGAAAACCGCAAAATCCAGGGTGGAAGGTTTCTGAATAAATGCCCTGGAGCTCGCCTCGCTTTCCCTTCCCAGCATAACCTGGTGGATACACAAGAAGCACAAAAAGAACTAGGGTTTATAGTTGACATTGAACATTTACAAACATTAAGAATAATTTCTCAGCTCTGTGGGTCCATGCCATGCAAGTGAATGGTGTCCAGAACTTTTAAACTCCAAGGGATGACATAAGTAAATTCGATTTTTAGTTTTCCTTTAGACTAACAACTAGTTTATTCATCACCAATTTACACAAAACGTACCAGGTGTGCAGCATTTGTACTCAAACCCACACTCCAGACAAGTGGAGATTGAGTACATCCTCCAGAAGAGCTGTTTGTAGTGAGACGACTTATTTTTCCAGCATGCAACACCTGAGGTGAAAAAAAAAAAATGAACATAACATTTAACATTATCAATGATATTCTTTTTATGCGTTTTATTTTTTAATGTCAATATTTACTTTCTAGCCATAAGAAGTGTGCCTGATTCTTGAAATTGTCATCCCCAACTATGTCCCAGAACCTTGAGCAAGCCAATGACAGGGGCATGTAGGCAGCATCTCCTTCTTGAAGAACAACTTCAAGAAGTATGTTCTTCAGCAACGCTCCTGATAACTGAAAAGATAGCAACAGTTAGCACAGGCCAAAAAAAAAAAAAAAAAAAAAAAAAGTTAAAAAGTTAAAAAGCACATTATTTAACATTATTCAACTACATTGAAGATGAAGCATGATGGAGGTCATAGTCTTTTAACAGCTCATCCTTAAAGAAAAATATAAGTGGATTAAAATTGTTCTATGATACACCTACCCCTTATCAACTCCACCTCGCAATGCTCTCAGGCGCCTTGAGAACACAAATGAGGTGAAAGAAACAAAGACAAGAACCAACAGTAGTGGTATAGATTACTCGTGAGCTTGTGACAGGGTATCTACTTTTCAACTTAATGCGGTATTAGACGCAAGACCAACAGCCTTTGGAACCACGGATTTGAACTTATTTCTCAATATAGGGCATTCCTTTTTCCAATGACCCTTTTCCAAACAATACCTGCAACTCGAATCTGGATCTACTTTTCCAGTGTACTCAGATTTGTTCGGACTCATTCTCACTACATTTCCGCTGCGATCTTCCTTTTTATAAAAAGAGTCACCATGTTTTTATGAATTAGTACATATTCGTCCGCAAGAATGGCAGCCTCAGCAGCCGTTGTCACTTTATGTTCATTTACATACATAGCAACACGCTCTGGAATAATATCTTTAAACTGCTCCAAAACTATTAGATTAGAAAGCTCTTCAAAGGTACTAACACACAATGATGTACGCCAACGATTAAAAAGACTTGCCAATTCCCTTGCCACTTCAACGTACGTTTTACACTCGTCTTTTCTCCAACCCCTAAACCGTTGCCGATACGCTTCAGGGACAAGTTCATAGGCTTTCAAAACAGCCTCTTTTACTACTTAGTTCTTTCGGTTTTCAGAAGAAAGGGAGATGAAGGCTTCCTGAGCTTTATTTTCTAAAACACTTTGTAGTAAGAGTGTACGTTCCGCATCGCTCCAGCCTCTATCCTCAGCCAAGCTTTCGAACAGAGAAAAAAAAACACATCTGGATCTCGATCATTGAATTTAGGTAAGAGTTTAATCATCTGTACTAGACCGGTCATTCGATTTCCACTCATCCTTGCAATTTCCTGATCATTTAAGGAATCACCATTACCACCAGAAAGCTTTCCTTGTGCGATCAAATTTAACCGTTCTGCGTCCTGAGCTAATTTCATCTCTTCCATTCTTTGTTGCATTCTAAATGTTTCAAATTTACGTTCTTGTTCTCGCTCTTGGCTTTTCAATTTCTGTAATTCAAGTTGTCTGTCCAATTCACGTTCTTTATTTTGTATACTAAGGATTTCTAACTGTTGTTCATAGGTTAACCTGTTAGGATCTAACAACGCATGAGGTGTCGAAGTACCTTCAGGTGTCACCTCTTCATCAGACTGTGTCTCTGAAGTCAAAACTAACATCTCTCTTAATTTCTCCTCTACAGCCCCTCGCAGAGGTTTTACCTTAGTACTTTTTGTTAAAGCCAATTCAAACTCGAAATGTTCAGTTACTTTAAATAATTGCTCTTTTGAAAGACACTCTAATTTACCCTTCGTAGGAGCAACAAGAAAATCCTGTAACAAATCCATTTTTACCTGACTTTTTTGCTAAAAGAACATTTGAACAACAAAATATTAATACTCACCGAAGCCAACAGTTCACACTTCAACTGCCAGAAAAATTTGTTAAAGCCCTGTATCTAAATAATGTACATACACAACTAATTATACTCAACCCTGGTCTTCGGCACGCCCACATGCAGCTCAACTGCTAACCAGTCTACCCGCGTCTGACGCACCAAAAACAACAAACTAAAATAACAAACAAAAACAACAAAAAGCGTTAAGCGCTCTTCAGCCTAAAACAGGGTTATCTTTGGCTTATGCAGTCTAAACCGCAACATCTAAGCAATTTGGTGTGACTGTTGGACAACTCTCTCTCTCTCCAGTCCAAAAACCACTAATCAAAACAAAAATACTTTCATATGGCACTCCCCCAGACTTACTTTACCCAACCAATAATTTTATCTAAAGAATAAACCAAACTGTAATTCTAAAGAATTACCCAAATCACAATTCTAATTAAAGAATCATCCAAATCACAACTCTAATTAAAGAATTGTCCAAATCATAATTTGAATTAAAGAATCATCCAAATCACAACTCTAATTAAAGAATTGTCCAAATCATAATTCTAATTAAAGAATTATCCAAACCCTAAGCCAATTTAGTTAATCCCGGATGAGCCCCCATATGTTACAACCCCTTGGCTCAAGGAGCAGCAACATGAAGGGAGAGTCCATACAACATATTCAAATTTGCACAAATAAGTATTTTAATTAGATAACAGACATAACTACATTTAAAGTAAAAGGAAAAAAATCTACAAATACAAAAACTACAACATCAAGCTTTGGACTGGCGAGTATGAGAAAATCAGCATGTCCACCAAACAGTGAGACCAAGCCCAATTGTTCTCTTTCCAAGGGTGAGAAAGCCAGCGTCTTATAAGCAGCATGGTTAATCACCGTCAATGTTCCACACCTGCGTAGAAGCATTTAACCTGAAGACACAAAAAGTGTTACCCAGAGACACCTGCTGGACAAAACAAAGCACCAACGCCCCTTGGATCGTCTCAATATGCAAGTTCAGTTTTTTTTTCTTCCCATAGGTTTCAGGGAGTTCAGAGCATTCTTCTTCTTCTGAAAGAGGATTAGAATAAAAAAAGTGATACAATTATCCATTAATTTTTAATTTGACAAAAAAATATCAGCAAAATATAAAAAGCTGACAATACCAGCTACAACAGCTCGTTCACATCTTTCACTGATAAGTGAACCTAAAACACAATAACATGAGTTTCACATTTATTTCATTGATTGTTATGAGTATACATTTTATAAAATAATTATGATATTAAAACAAATGTTTCAATTACATTACATTGTGGATTACGCATTAAAAAAAACATAACTACAATGAAAACAAGTTTTAAAAGAATTGCATGCATTGTACAATTAAGTTAGGAGTTGTATTCTAATATCAAATCCATTTACAAAACGTTTAAGACATTTACAATTTGAAAATCAATGCAGTCCTAAAACGTACAAAAATGGTCTTATTATGGTCTTCAGAATCCATAATCTGGAGAGCAAATTGTAGAAATGGAATGCAGAAAAGATCTTGTCATGCACGTTACAGATTTTGTAATTTGTGTGCTACTAAAAAAACTACAGAAATTTATTTGGATACACTTTACCCTTATTCTTTTTTAATAAATCAAGACTAAAAACAGTGTACAAACGCCATTATGAAATGGTATTTTTCAGAACTTATAATGCTTTTTTACAAAACTAAAAACTGCACAACAAGCTTACCCCTTCATCTCAACGGCACGCTGACATGTGAACATGTGAAAGCGGTTTTCTTCTTTGTTTTGTGATGGATCGCAACAAAACTTACACATTAACGCCACCAACTGTGGAGCATAAACCAATAGCTACTACAACACAGGTGATACTAAATAAACCAATCAAAATCCTCTGGAAGTTTGTACAGCCCACTTGCGGCTAAAGCTCCACCCACTTGCTGCTAACCCACCCATTTGCAGCTGGCTCGGACCTCCGTTTATACCTACTCAATTAATCAAAGATACCCGATGCAATACAACAATTGAGAAAGAAGGCATCCCTGATGAATGCCATGTGAGATGGAAAACTGTGATGAGCTAATGCCACCTGTCATGACCACCGCAGAAGGATTAGCATAAAACCTTGATCATATTAATAAAGTCACTCCCTAAGCCAAAACGTTACAGTACTATCCAAAGATAGTGGATAGTAGCCACTCCAGCCTATCAAAGGCCTTTTTGGCATCTAAAGATAGTGTGGGACATGGTGGGTCAATTCCACTAGCCGCATGTATGATATGCAATAAACGGCAGACATTATCTGCCTGCCAATTGTGATCTAATTCTCTATTAATACCTTTGGGTTCACTAACCAAGCTGTTGGGAGTTTGAACTGCCACAATATTTGAATATTTTTCCCTGCTCTTCAACCTGAGAACTAAGAAATGGCTTGGCTTAGCACCATTAAAGTAATAGGTTCTTCTAACCTTGTGCATCAAAAACTCTGCTCTGTGCTGCCACAAGGAGTTAAGCTCTGTACCACATTTATTTATTTATGTACATTCTCAGAGGGCGAAATCGTTGAAGACCCTCTAGCCTATTTCATTTACTCTTCAGGGCACATTGGATTTAGTCTAGATTTGTTTAAGTGGGATGCAAAGGAAATAGATGAGTCCCTTATGCAACCCTTTTTCTGTCAGGACCACTACCGTCAAATATGATTGACAATTAGCATACAGTTTGGATTGGCGGTATGGTTCCGTTCTGGGCGAGAACTCCCAGCGCATCCATGCAGCCTAGCATGGATAAGAGCAGGGAGAGCAGCAATAATCCCCCTTGGGGTAAACAGAACAGAACCAACATGAAAATTTGCAAATATATTTAATTCAAGATTTTAAAGTACAACATTATTCGATAATTATTCTGAATCAAGGGGAATCAGAATGTCAAATCCTGACTGGGCGAGAGGAGGAGCTGGGGATGGAGGAGGGTAATTAGCTCCTGAGAAACGCGATAGCTGCTGATAATACTGAAGGAGCTTATATGTATATGGTGATGGGCGTCGTATTCCTATAGGTAGATGTGGACCTGCTGAGGGTCAGCTGATGCGAGCTTGACTAACGTGACCTGCCAGAACTAAAGCTACGCTTGATATAGTTTCCCAGAGAAAGCGAGGATCATCGACCGAACCAATATTTACCTCTATGAACCAGCTTTGAGCATTGCATTTGTCAGACATATGAGAGAAACAGGCACAGAAGAGGAAGGTTACAGGTAAGGTGGTCTTCACTCCAGATTGGTCTGTTCCCCATTTCTCTTTCCTCTCACCCCCTCATGCCAGAAATGTTTATCTGGAGTTGAATCAGTAAGGATTGAGCTTATATACACCAACTTCCTTGTAAGGTAGTAAAACATGTTTCTTATGTTTAAAATGGAACGTATACCATGCTTACACATGACGCAATCCACTTCCCATATAAAGAAACTGTCCTTCAGTGTATACATTTGTGGTACATTTGCATCCGTGGGAAAAAATCGTTTCATTGTGAAGAATATGCCAACTGTTGATGTACACATCATCATTCCAAACCGATGCATCAGTGAACATATGTTGCATTGCACACATACGTCTATGCAAAATATTGCTCATCCCATATCTCTCCTCAGCACACATGTACAACATACTCTGACTTCACAAAATACATTATGCAAATTACTATGAACATTGATAAAGAAATATAATATTGAAAAATAACAATACAATTTTAGTCTTCATCTTTATTTTCTAACAGTAAGATATTGAAACTCCAACTAGAAGCCTTAATTGGTGCAGACACAAGAGAAATCAACACTGTGATCGGATAAAGGACATGGTTTTATTACAATACTGTGAATTTCTGAATATGAGGCATTAAGTCAAGTCAAGTCAAGTCAAGTTTATTTGTATAGCGCTTTTCACAATACAGATTGTATCAAAGCAGCTTCACAGTATTAAATTAAAATAATACAACAAAGTTTGTTTCAAGAGGAATTTATTGATTGATAAAATTAAATTAAATATCCCCAAAATATCCCCAACTGAGCAAGCCAAAGGCAACAGTGGCAAGGAACCGAAAAACTTCATCAAGTGACCTAATGGTGTCCTAAAACTCCATCAGGTGACCTAATGGAGAGAAAAAAAACCTTGGGAGAACCCAGGCTCAGTCGGGGGCCAGTTCTCCTCTGGCATTTATGAGCTAGAGGCCGGATTGTAGTTTGAACTGTAGGATTATATGAATGCCTGGCTGAAGAGATGCGACTTTAATCTAGTTTTAAACTGGGAGAGCGAGTCTGAGCAACGAACAGTATCAGGAAGACTATTCCAGAGTTTTGGAGCCAAATGTGAGAATGCTCTCCCTCCTTTGGTGGTTCTGGATATCCTAGGTATGACCAAAAGCCTTGAATTTAGTGATCTTAAAGAGCGCGATGGATTATAGGGTGATAGAAGATCCGTTAAATAGACTGGAGCTAAGCCGTTTAGGGCTTTATAGGTCAGTAGCAATACCTTGTAATTAATACGGAACTTTATAGGTAACCAATGCAGTGATGATAAAATCGGTGTTATATGATTATATTTTCTTGATCTAGTAAGAACTCTAGCGCCGGCATTTTGGACTAACTGTAGCTTGTTTATTGAGGATGCAGGACAACCAGCTAGTAAAGCATTACAGTAATCCAGTCTCGAGGTCATGAATGCATGAACTAACTTTTCTGCATCAGAAACTGATAGCATATTACGTAGCTTAGCAATGTTTCTAAGGTGGAAAAATGCTGTTTTTGTAACATATGAAATATGATTTTCAAAAGACAGGTTGCATTCGAGTATAACACCCAGGTCTTTTACTGTAGAGGATAAAGTAACAGGACATCCTATGATGTTAAAGTTGTATTGTGCGAGGTTTTGTGGGCGGTTTTTTGAACCGATAAGTATTACCTCTGTCTTGTCTGGATTTAATAAAAGAAAATTACGGGTCATCCAATCTTTTATATCTTTAACACACTCTGTCAATTTGGAAAATTTTGCGTTTTCATCCGGCCGTGATGAAATATATATTTGAGTGTCATCAGCATAACAATGGAAACTAATTCCATGTTTCTTTATAATATTTCCAAGTGGCATCATATATATTGAAAATAACAGAGGGCCTAATACAGATCCCTGCGGCACTCCATAGTTTACTGGAGTTATGATCGATTTTTCTCCATTTAAATATACAAAATGGTAGCGGTCAGATAGGTATGATTTGAACCAGCTTAGTGCTTGTCCTTGAACACCAGTATAATTTTGTAGTCGATCTAAGAGTAATGTATGATCTATAGTATCGAACGCAGCACTAAGATCAAGTAAAACTAGTATTGAGATACAGCCTTGGTCAGAAGCTAAAAGTAAATCATTTGTGATTTTAACGAGCGCAGTTTCAGTGCTATGATGCGGTCTGAATCCAGACTGAAACTTTTCATAGATCTCATTTTGTTGCAAGAAAGAGCCCAGTTGAGCGGACACCACTTTTTCTAATATTTTAGACATAAATGGAAGATTTGAAATGGGTCTATAATTTGCTAGATTATTATGATCTAATTGTGGTTTCTTAATGAGAGGTTTTATAACTGCCAGTTTAAATGTTCTTGGAACATGACCTAAAGATAAAGACGAGTTAATAATATTGAGGAGAGGATCTTCCACTACAGGTAACACTTCTTTCAGTAGTTTAGTTGGTATAGGATCTAATAAACATGTTGTTGTTTTAGATGAAGTGATAAGTTTATTTAACTCTTTTTGTTCTATAGTTGTAAAGCACTGTAATTGTTCTTTTGGGGTGATAATTGAAGCTGAATTATAAGGCGCGATTGAAGATTGAACGTTTACAATTGTGGTTCTGATGCTTTCTATTTTCTCAGTGAAGAAGTTCATGAAATCATTACTACTGAACTGTAACGGGATATTTTGTTCGGGTGACGTCTGTTTATTTGTTAGTCTAGCCACGGTGTTAAATAAAAACCTTGGATTGTTTTGGTTGTTTTCTATTAGTTTGCGGAGGTGCTCAGCCCGCTTTTAGGGCCTTTTTATAATGTGACATACTGTCTTTCCACGCGATTCTAAAGACCTCTAAATTAGTTTGTTTCCATTTACGCTCTAAAATACGGGTTTCTCTCTTTAAAACATGCGTAGTATTGTTATACCATGGTGCTTTATTTTTCTCTCTGACCTTTTTTAATTTAATAGGTGCAACCACATCCAATGTTCTAGAGAGAATGGTGCTCATAGTGCTAGTTAGTTCTTCTAGTTCATCTGTTTGTTTGGGTTCAGGCAGCAGCTGAGACAGATTAGATAAGCAATTTGAGAAATTATCTATGGTGGATGGGAGGATTGTTCTGCCTGGTTGATAACGCGACGCCGCATGACATATTACAGCAGTACGTAATATGCAAGTTACCATGTAGTGATCAGTGACTTCATCACTTTGTGGAATGATATCTATATCGGTTGGATCGGTTCCATGTGATATAATTAAATCGAGTGTATGATTAAGACGATGTGTTGGTCCGGTGACGTTTTGCTTGACCCCAAATGAATTTAATAAATCTGTAAACGCAGCTCCTAACGCATCATTTGGATTATCTACGTGTATGTTAAAATCTCCAACAATTAGTGCTTTATCGACATTGACTAATAGGTCTGAGAGAAAATCTGCAAACTCTTTTAGGAAATCAGCGTAAGGCCCTGGCGGTCTATATACGGTAGCCAAGGCTAGAGATAATAGGGATGTTTTTCTAACATCTAAGAGCGTAACATTTAGTACAAGTACTTCAAATGAAATAAACTTATAACCCGTTTTCTGGGTAACATTTAGAATATCTTTATAAATGGTTGCAACACCTCCGCCACGACCAATCAGACGGGGCTCATGCTTATAACAGTATCCAGGAGGAGTAGACTCATTAATACCGAAATAATCATTTGGTTTAAGCCAGGTTTCAGTAAGGCAAAGTATATCGAAGCTATTATCTGTGACTATTTCATTTACAATAACTGCCTTAGGTGTGAGTGATCTAATGTTTAGAAGACCTAGCTTTAGAAATAGTTTTTGTTTACTAATAGCAACATTTTCTGTTTTAATAACAATTAGATTTTTCCTAGATCCTGCATTAGATTTATTATTTGATCTCACTAAACGAGGAATAGACACGGTTTCTATGCAATGTTCTACACTAGTATTTATATCAGTTGAATTGGTGCAGCAGAGACTATGATTTGGACTTTTGGTTACTAGTCAAAGGGTATTTAACATTTTGGAGATGTTATCTGACAGAAGATCCGCTCCGAATCTGCTTGGGTGTAAGCCATCAGCACGGAAAAGCCTAGGACGCTCCCAAAACAGATTCCAATTATTTACAAAGAGCAGTTTCTGCTCATTGCACCATGACATTAACCATTCATTTAGCGCAAATAATCTGCTGAACTTTTCATGCCCTAGTCGGTACGTGGGAAGCGGTCCTGACACAATGATCGTTGTTTCAGGCGATGTGCTGCGTACCGTACCGATTAGATTCCTGAAGTCTTTCTTCAGAATCTCCGTCTGGCGCAGCCTGATGTCGTTCACTCCCGCGTGCAGGACCACAGTTCCGACGCGCTCGTCACCGTTCAGGATCTCGGGAACGCGAGCAGCGATTTCAGAAACACGAGCACCAGGAAAGCAGTGACTTTGCACCTTACTTTTACCTAACGTAGCGTGTACATGCCGAACGATGGAATCGCCGATGATCACAGCATCGCGTTCTGTTTCGCGTAGAGGGGAGAAGCGGTTTTGTGTCGATAACTCGAAAACCGGGAGGGTCGGAGAAAGTCTTGGTCTAAACCTGACTCGCGTCTTCCGCTGCGGAACCACCCAGGCTTCGTGGTGGCGTGTTGGAGCCGGAGTGAACGAGACCATGGCTGATTTCGACCGATGCTGAGGAACGCACGGAGTAGACGCGGTCGGAGTCAGCGGGTTAGTAACGTTAAACACTGATTTGTGTGCATCGGCGCGTGATGTTTCAAGAGCCAAACACCGGTCTCTCAGCTCGGCCTGTCTCAATAAAAGGTTGTGGATCTGTTTCTCAACAGCTTCCAGCTCAGACTGCAGTGCGTGCAGCTCAAATGTGTCCTCACCTGCACCAAGCGGTAGACTACTTACATCTGATATATTCGCCATTTTAACAGATGGACAGTGAGTTAGCAACGAAGCTACCAGTGATGCTATCAATATTAATACTAATTTATATTATAAGTTTGTTTGTAAGTGAGTGTGGAGAAGACGCGTTCAGCCGTGATCCATGGACGTAACCTTTAAGAGTATGCAGCGTTGGATCACTAATTGGCTTGAGACGCGTCTGCTCAACAGTCCGCGTTGTAACTATGAGGTTTTTTAGGTTTTTTAGTGGTAGGGGTGTAGAGTATACGCACGATAGGCGAAAAAAAAAACGTTTGTTTATAAGTGAGTGTGGAGAAGACGCGTTCAGCCGTGATCCACGGACGTAACCTTTAAGAGTATGCAGCGTTGGATCACTAATAGGCTTGAGACGCGTCTGCTCAACAGTCCGCGTTGTAACAATGAGGTTTGAGCAGTAACATTAGTGCTTCTCAGTGAGGAAAAGTAGAAAATGTTCGTTGTAAGCGAGTTTAAAGAGAAAAATCAAGAATTATAAATCAAATCGATAGAGCTCCAAAAACAACAACGCATTCAGACGCAACGCATGATAATAACAGGACAAGACATTACTCACCGTGTTTGTTGAGTGTTTCTTACTCACCTGAGCTTTTCTGAACTCAAAGGCACGAGCGCGCGAGAGAAAATAAATAAATAAAAATAGCTGAGCGCACACGGGTGGCGCGTTTACAGGCTAGCGAATTACTAGCGTGTTGTGCTAGTAGTAACGTAAGCTAGCGATGTCAGGGTTGGGTAAGCTGTATTTAGTAGTAATATAAACAACTAGAAATTGTAGTAAATGATGGTTCAAAACAAGGAAATACGAGGCTAAGACGGAGCTTACAGCACCGAAGCAGACACACTCACAGCAGGCAGCGAGAAAAATCAAGAATTATAAATCAAATCGATAGAGCTCCAAAAACAACAACGTATTCAGACGCGACGCATGATAATACCAGGACAAGACATTACTCACCGTGTTTGTTGAGTGTTTCTTACTCACCTGAGCTTTTATGAACTCAAAGGCGCGAGCGCGCGAGAGAAAATAAATAAATAAAAATAGCTGAGCGCACACGGGTGGCGCGCGTTTACAGGCTAGCGAATTACTAGCGTGCTGTGCTAGTAGTAACGGAAGCTAGCGATGTTGGGTAAGCTGTATTTAGTAGTAGTATAAACAACTAGAAATTGTAGTAGATGATGGTTCAAAACAAGGAAAATACGAGGCTAAGACGGAGCTTACAGCACAGAGCAAACACACTCACAGCAGGCAGCGAGGAAAACAGGTTTTAAAGTTAGATAAAATAATATAATCAAGTCTAGAGTAACTTTTCTGTCTAGAAAAGTAAAAAGTGTACTGCCTCGTCGTGAGATAAAGAAAACGATATACATCAATTAAGCTGACATGAATTTACGTAGGTCAGCAGACGATAAAGACTGGGTTGGGAGGTTCTGTGTACAATAACGATCAAGAGATACGTCCACTACTGCATTCATATCAGCACCGATAATAAGAAAACAATCCTGAATCTGTAATAGAACTTTAGTGAGAGCAGGGAAAAAAATTAGATGGGGCATAAATCGAAATAAATACAAAATTATGACCTGCTATACATGCTTTAATATATGATACTCTACTATCCTCACAGCTATATCTTTCTAAGATGTTAAAAGAAAGCTTTCGTTTTAATGCTACAAGTGTACCATGTGATTTACTATCCAATGAGGATGACGCAGCTACATAATAAAACTTATTAGAGAACATTTGGACATCTGGTTTCCTCAAACTGTGATAAGGCAGTAAACTGAGTCTTTAAAGCATACCTAATACTTCAGAGGGAAAAATACCCACCCAACCTGGTTGCTACAAACTCCACGGACACCCAACTTCCCACAGAAACAGGAGAACATCTAGAGGAATTACTTCTAATGAACACAAAAAAAATAACAATAATAATAAAAGAAAGAAAGAAAGAAAGAAAGAAAGAAAGAAAGAAAGAAAGAAAGAGAAAAACACACACATATGGGTGAACCAACGCCCAACTAATGTACAATGTGACCCCAAGAAGGGCGGCAGAAACAATAGCACCGCCCACCACCACTCCTTTTAACAGTTAATATGTATTGTTGCTGTTTGAGCATAAACAACATCTGCAAAGTTACGACGCTCAAATAAATGCAGCCTTGGTGAGCAGAAGAGACTTCTTTTAAAAACATTAAAAATCTTACTGATCCAAAACTTTTGAAAGGCAGTGTAATTAGCAGTAAATATGCTCTTCTAGTGTTTTTTATAGCTAACTAATGAACTGTGAACACTGGATAACTTAAATGCAACATTAAGTGATATTGTTCATAAGCTATTGTGAACTATTGTTTTATTGTAATTACATGAGTCATGATACGGATTTCGATAAGTTGTACTGTATCTCTCTACATACCTTCTGATATTCATGCATGTTTTTCTAGATATAATTTGTATTAAAGTGGAAGAAAAGACTCGTGCTCCACACTGCTGCTTGAACTGAGGCGCTACAGCAATCACATTTAAGAGCATCAAAACGCCATTTATTGTTTGAATTTCGTAATAAAATGTACAAAAGCTGTGACTTTGTTTCTTATCAGAAGTAACAAAGCACAGAGCTATATTTGCATTATTGGATGGGAGGCGCTAAAAATAATGTTTGATGTAGGGAAAAACCATAGATCTGGTTTTCAACCCTGGCTAAAGCGTTATTGTCACGTTAACTTGCCCTTAAAGGGTTAGTTCACCCATTCACGAGTTCACACTTACATATAATTTGAGGGGATAAAGTTTAATGCGTATTTGGCGTGCTGTCCGGGGGGAGGGCTCCGAACTCGGAGCTCGGCCCGAACCCAGAGTACTCCCCCCCTTATGTAAGTGCTTAGGACTAGAAGCGTGGAGAAGGGGTGGTGGAGGGATGCTGCAAAACTGTCAATGGAATGAGGTGAGACTGCTGAGTGTATATACACCTCTTACCATTGATTGCTGAGTGCTCTCCACTTGTGTTAATTATCTGAACGTGCTCCTCCCGAACTTTGTTAATAAAACATAATTTCACGAGTTCACACTTACATATAATTTGAGGGGTAAAGTTTAATGCGTATTTGGCATGCTGTCCGGGGGGGAGGGCTCTGAGCTCGGAGCTCGGCCCGAACCCAGAGTACTCCCCCCAAAGGCTAAAGAGCAGAGGACAGCCGCCGAACTAAAGACCCCCCCAAATGAGTGCCGAGTTTGGCGGGCTGGCATCTCGAGAAAGGGTCTGGATGTTTTGCCAGGGGGGCCCGTGATGGCGGCTCACTGTGCCTGGACTGACGGGCCCTGCTGGCCTGCAACGGGGAGCAGTTGTAATTTGGAGCGACCGATCGGGAGAGTTTGCGCCTTCTTTCTCCGCTGTGAGACCAATGCTCGCTGGACAGAAAGAGGAAACAGGAAAGAGGAAAATGAGAGCTTGACCGGGAGATTTTCTCACACTGCGTCCACTGTGAGACCAAATGCTCACTGGACGAAAGAGAAAACGTAAGTGCTCTACCGGGAAAGTTCTCGCTGCGTCCGCTGTGAGACCACTGCTCGCTGGACAGAAAGAGGAAACAGGAAAGAGGAAAATGAGAGCTTGACCGGGAGATTTTCTCACACTGCGTCCGCTGTGAGACCAAATGTTCGCTGGACGAAAGAGAAAACGTAAGTGCTCTACCGGGTAAGTTCTCACTGCGTCCTCTGTGAGACCAAATGCTCGCTGGACAGAAAGAAAAAACAGGAAAGAGGAAAATGAGAGCTTGACCGGGAGATTTTCTCACACTGCATCCACTGTGAGACCAAATGCTCGCTGGACGAAAGAGAAAACGTAAGTGCTCTACCGGGAAAGTTCTCACTGCGTCCGCTGTGAGACCAAATGCTCGCTGGACAGAAAGAAAAAACAGGAAAGAGGAAGAGGAGATAATGTTTTTTTTTTTTGTTTTTTTTTACCCAGGGGGTTTTAATCAATAAGGGTTTGGTGAGCTTTTTTAATGTGGAATCGGTTGGTCCTGATATAGCTTTGGAAAGCATCTGAGGACCATCTCCCAAGGGCTTGGATCTGCTGTTGGGAGAGGCCTTTTTGGGCTGCTGAAGTTGCTGCCCCGATACGGAATGAGTGACTTGAAAAATTCTTTACTGGAATGCCTGACTGTTGGAGAACAGATTTGAGGTGTTTCTGGAACCAAAAACGTGTCACAGGTTTTTTGGATTCATCTATGAATAGGGGTTCCAGGGGAGATTTAGCCTGAGAGCTTCTCCATTGCAAATATGCCAGAATTGACTGGTATGGTTGGATTGGCGATGAGAGGTTAAAAATGTAGATGAAATGACCTTTTTTGGTTTGGTCGGTCTTACTTTGTTTAATCACATAGGAAATTGTTTCACCATCTAGTACTGATAAGTCTGAGATGGTGGGGTGGATTTTTGGGTCGAATTTGGAAGTGATGGCGAGTTCCGAGCATCTAAGAAAACCAAAAAAGGCTAGGACAAACATGGCGTTGAGTGTGCGAGCGGTACTGATGGGCTGGTAGCCTGTGCGGAGGGCGTGAATAGCCTTCATTTGGTGAGAATGTCTAGCGTTATGGGTTGTCTGGCGTCGGGACGGGTGGGCTGGGATCTTTGAATCCCTTTGATCAGGAGGGAGGTTTGTGAATTGTTTATCTCAGGGGAAGGAGCTCCGTACATCAATTTATGGAAAAACTGGATGCCGCTCAAGTAACCTTTGATGGACCCGACTTGAAGGCCCTTAACGCTATTAAGGTAGGAAATAAAAGAGGTGATTGAAAGAAGAGAAAAATCAGGGAAAGGCATGTTATAAGAGACATGGAATGTTTTGAAACATCTCCAAGCAGTCACGTAGGATTGGAGGGTCCTGGGAGAAACTGCTTGGAGGATATTGTCGAGCGATGCGTCAAGCAGGGGTTTTAACGGGTGGGTTACGGGAATATTAGTTCTGAATAGCGAGGTACTGGAGTTGGGAATTGATCCGCCTCTGGAGCCAGCATCCTGAATTTCTGAAACAGAAAACGAGACAGGGTGTCAGCGATTTGGTTTTCTGACCCAGGGATGTGTTTAGCAATTATGATGAATTGGTCGCAAGCTGAAATCCGGGTGAGACGCCTTAAGAGTGGCATCAGAGCAGGTGAATGGGAACGGCCTTTGTTAATGCAATGCACTAAAATGCTACTAACGGCCCATTCTTTCCCCCACAGAAAAGCTGCTACTACGAGAGGGTAAAGCTCGAATAGAGCTGAGGATTGAGATATGTCCTGGAGCTGCGAACCAACGACCTTGAAAAAATCCCCCAAAACCGATTGAGGGGGCGGCGTCTGTGAACAGTTGGATATCGGTCGGGGACGAAACAAGGTTGTTATAGAAAAAAGATAGGCCGTTCCACTGGTTTAGAAATGTTAACCATAGCCCGAGTTCATCGCGACATGCTTGAATTATGGAAATGAGGTCCTCCAGCGAGTGGACGGAGGACGCGAGTGAGAGGAGATGCGATATGAAGGGGCGGAATGCTGCGGAATGATGCGCATTGCGAAGTTTAAATGTCCGAGCAGGGATAGGAGTTCGCGTTTGAACAATTTGATTTTTCAAGGAGAGTAGAAGAGACGAGAATTATTCGATCAATTTTCTCTTTGGGCAGGGATGCTTGGAACTTGTCTGAATCCAAATTAATTCCTAGGAACTCAATGGATGTTGCAGGGCCCATGGTTTTTTCCTCTGCGATAGGAATTCCTAGCTCAGAAAAAACTTTTTGGACTGTGAGGATGTGCGCGGCTGGGATGGCATTGGGAGACGAGATTATTAAAAAAATCGTCTAGCAGGTGAATGAGGTGGGGAATGGCGTAGTTGTTCGACAAAATCCAGCAGACGGCTTCTGATAGCATGTAGAAAATTTTAGGGCTGCTTTTGCATCCGAAAGTTAAACGCACTGCGAAATAATATTTCCCGAGCCAGCGAACTCCAAATAGGTGCCATGAATCTGGATGGATGGGCATTAAGTCAAGTCAAGTCAAGTCAAGTCAAGTTTATTTGTATAGCGCTTTTCACAATACAGATTGTATCAAAGCAGCTTCACAGTATTAAATTGAAATTATACAACAAAGTTTGTTTCAAGAGGAATTTATTGATTGATAAAATTAAATTAAATATCCCCAAAATATCCCCAACTGAGCAAGCCAAAGTCAACAGTGGCAAGGAACCGAAAAACTCCATCAAGTGACCTAATGGTGTCCTAAAACTCCATCAGGTGACCTAATGGAGAAAAAAAAAACCTTGGGAGAACCCAGGCTCAGTCGGGGGCCAGTTCTCCTCTGGCATTTATGAGCTAGAGGCCGGATTGTAGTTTGAACTGTAAGATTATATGAATGCCTGGCTGAAGAGATGCGACTTTAATCTAGTTTTAAACTGCGAGAGCGATTCTGACCAACGAACAGTATCAGGAAGACTATTCCAGAGTTTTGGAGCCAAATGTGAAAATGCTCTCCCTCCTTTGGTGGTTCTGGATATCCTAGGTATGACCAAAAGCCTTGAATTTAGTGATCTTAAAGAGCGCGATGGATTATAGGGCGATAGAAGATCCGTTAAATAGACTGGAGCTAAGCCGTTTAGGGCTTTATAAGTCAGTAGCAATACCTTGTAATTAATACGGAACTTTATAGGTAACCAATGCAGTGATGATAAAATCGGTGTTATATGATCACATTTTCTTGATCTCGTAAGAACTCTAGCGGTGGCATTTTGGACTAACTGTAGCTTGTTTATTGAGGATGCAGGACAACCAGCTAATAAAGCATTACAGTAATCTAGTCTCGAGGTCATGAATGCATGAACTAACTTTTCTGCATCAGAAACTGATAGCATATTACGTAGCTTAGCAATGTTTCTAAGGTGGAAAAAGGCTGTTTTTGTAACATATGAAATATGATTTTCAAAAGACAGGTTGCAATCGAGTATAACACCCAGGTCTTTTACTGTAGAGGATAAAGTAACAGGACATCCTATGATGTTAAAGTTGTATTGTGCGAGGTTTTGTGGGCGGTTTTTTGAACCGATAAGTATTACCTCTGTCTTGTCTGGATTTAATAAAAGAAAATTACTTTGAAAGCAGATGTAATGTCAATTTTTGCAAGCCAAGCACCCCAACCTGCGATTTTGATCATGTCGATAGCCTGATCTATGTCGTGGTATTTAAGCGAAAATTCATCGAGAGGAATCAAGCTGTTTATACATGGGAACGGGGAATTGTGCGGGGCTGACAGGTCGATTATTAGGCATTTTTTACCCGAGAATTCTCTTGTAGCCACTCCAATGGGGCTAATACGAAACAGATTAAATGGAGGATTGTCAAACGGGCCAATCATGAAGCCTGACTCAACTTCTTTTTTGATCAGTTTGTTTACAACTTCAGGTTCTATGAGGGCGGATTGAAGATTATTACATGTGAATTTTTGGGAGAGCGGGCATTCTAAGCCGGGTTTAAATCCGTTTTTTAAACATGACAGCAGATAATGAGTAAATTCAACGTCCGGGTGATGAGCTAGTTCGAATTGCATGCGTGAAATATTTACAGGAGTCACCAAATAATTTTTAGATTTTTTATTCACAGATTTGTAAACTGGACATACAATGCGGGCATGAGCGCCACCACAGAAGATACAAATATGCATGAACCGGCAGTGCGATCTGTTACATTTACCCGCGTTGAAATGGTTACAAGGATGTCTGCTTTCGTCGAAAGCGGAATCCTGGTTTGCGCTGGTGGTTGCTGCACGAGGCACGTAGCTGTGGAGATCCTGGTCGAGTGCGCCCCAGTATGTGCACTGGTTCCACTGTGTGACTCGCACGGCACTTTTGGCTGAAAAAAAGTTTATGGTACGTGAAGAAATGCCCACCCCCATAGGACAGCGCGAGTTCGGCTATGATTGCTTGATAATCATTCAGTTCACGCCGCCTGTGGGGGAAAGCTGAACAGATGATTTCAGTGTAATGGGAAAAAGCAATTGAAAATTCGGAAAATAAAAGAACGCGAGATGAGTAAGTGTTTGTGTTTTTCAGGGTAACAGAAATCCCCGCAATCTATTTGGCGGTCTGGTTCAGCTGCGGGCAGTGGAGAGAGAAGAGAGGAAAGGTCTACATCCGCACCTGAGAGGATCTGTGCGCGGATGTTTTGGGATACTGGTGGTGGTTCCATGGCGACGGCGTTGGACGGAACGGGCATCGGTGTTGCTGTGAACAGAGAATAAGGGGATTTTTGTTGTAACATAGAACTGGGAAAGGTATAAGCCGGGTCTGCAAATGTCGGCGGCGGCCTCACTGAGAGGTGGGAGTGCCATGGCGGAATCTGGTGCGCGGCCCAGGCTCGCTGAAGGCCTGTTGCTGCGTCTTGATGGGCGAAGCGATCCGGATCCTGTGTGGGAAGACGACAGTGGTGACTGGGCAGGCGATTTTTGGGCCCTGCGGGCTTTGCTCTGCCTGTGGGTTGTCTTGGGAGTTGACTGTAAGGAAACGTACAGATCATACAGCTCCGCCTTGTTCATTTTTCGTGAAGCTTGTATGTCTGAATTCCCCAGTGCTTGTTTTAATCCAGCTATGGTCCATTTCCCGATAGGTGGGATCGTCGGGACCGCCGAGCGGTAGGAGGAAGCCGGAGAAGAAGATGGAAGTCTTGCCGGGGGCGGTAAAGACTGGCCACGGCGTCTTGGTGAGTGCAGGGCTGTTCAGGCCGGTGTGCGGCCGCGTGAAGAAGCCTGGGGCTCAGGTGCGACGTCCGGCGTATGAGGTATGGCCGTAGGACCGGTGGAATGCGCAGGTGCATCCCTGGCAAAGTTTGCTTCTTCGTCGGAGAAAGAGCTTGGACGTTGAGACATTGTAGCAGAGCTGAGAAATAAGAAGCTACTAAACTGCTGCAAAACTGTCAATGGAATGAGGTGAGACTGCTGAGTGTATATACACCTTTTACCATTGATTGCTGAGTGCTCTCCACTTGTGTTAATTATCTGAACGTGCTTTGTTAATAAGACATCATAAAGTGAAAATTAGCCCATGATTTACTCACCCTCAAGTCATCTTAGTGGTACATGACATTCTTCTTTCAGACGAATACAATCGGAGTTATATTAAAAAATGTCCTGCCTCTTCCAAGCTTTATAATGAGAGTGAATGGCTGGAGAAAATTTGAAGCCCAAAAAAGTGTATCCATCCATGATATAAAAAAAATATATTGTCATATACACCTATGGCTTCAGGGGGAGTAAATCATGCGCTAATTTTCATTTTTGGGTGAACTATCCCTTTAATTTTCTTCAGATTATTCAGATTTTCTTCACACACACAATATGAGTTGCAGTCTGACACGCTTTTCTGCACCCTTTTGATTGACAAGATATAATCGGCACTGATCATCGGCTGTTTTTAAACAATCGGCTGTTGGCCGAAAGCAAAAATAATAGATTATAATCATCCGATTATTGGTACTGCATTCAGTACAACACCATTGTACCATCTCATACACAGACACTATTTAAACTCTGTCTGGATGTCTTATATGCTGTCTTATAAAATACGCTGTCAACTTGCAATTTCATATTCCACAAGTGCTAAGTGTCGTGTTTTTCTTACAGCAAAATCTTTGATCAGATCTTTGAAATCAAGCTGTCTCATGTTGAATATACATCACTGGGCTAGTTTTATTGTTGCTTGGTGATTTTCAGACTTTTTTTAAGCTCAGTGGCACGTGCACACCCCTATGTAAAATGATACCAAACATGAAAGGGAAACAACAATAGATTCACAAGATACATCATATGTGGTATATAGGCATTCTTAGTGAACTTTCAGTGACTCGAATAAGGGGGAAAGGAGAGAGAGTCGTTAGAGAAGGGGATACATACATAAGCAAGGAGAGAAGTTTAGGCAAGGCGGTGTGTCCTATGCTCTTTCTGTGAGATCTTCTCTCCAGATCACATAGTAAGTTTTATTGTTTTGTTGCAGGGGGTTTGATCTCAACTTTTGCCTTCTCAGGCCTCCCCTGGCCCTTTGGGGCAAATTCTGACTGGCCACTTTCGGACATTTCATGTTTTGTTTTGGACATTTTTGACATTTCAAGAGTCAATGATTGACCAGGAGTCAAGTAGTCACCTGAAACAACAGCATTTAGACAGGTTGAGCCTTAAGATGAAAGCACTGCAAAATGCGCCTCTGTGACACCTTTAGGTGTGGTGTACTGCACTGAGTGGATGCGGTAGCATCTGGACAGGATGTCTGTGATCCTGTTGATCGGGTTTGCTTCTACCTGCACTTGGTTGTGGTGGCATTCAGTCTGTAGAATGACTTGTTGCACCAAGTCTGTTGTGTTGGTCTGTGTCCTCCTCAGTAGGCTTAACTGACCCTCTGAGAAGTCCTCGGTCACCTCCAAGCAGAGGGTTTGGTTTGCCGGGCAGGTCAGATCTCCACAGGTTAAGGAATCATTTCACTGATGACGCTCCATTGTGTACGAAACACCTGGGAAACATCTGAATGATGATGCAATAATTGCACACTGATGAATTTGGTGTTATTGTAAGATGAGAAGGGAGTTGTTAGATAAACACAAGAACATAAAATAACATGATGAACTCATGTCAAAAGTCCAAGCGGCTCCTTTTCAGAGTCATATATTTAGTGAGCTCATTTGATCACCATAGTCTTCACTTCCACTGTTATATAGTGGAATTTAGACTTTGTCTGGATGAATTAAAGGAAAGGTAGCAAAATAACAATAACATTTTCAATAACTAGTATATTTACCAGCGGTATGCATAATTAAAATATAAAACGTAATTAAATATAGAAATATAGAAATACACAATTTAGTAATTACAATTACAATATTAGTTGTTTTAATCGCAAATCATTAATGCAAACCAAAGTTTCAATCAGGTCAATTAGAGAATGAGATTTACAGAAACAGAGATTTAAAATCCCTAGTTTATTTCAACACGAGAGATTTTCTTCACACACAATATGAGTTGCAGTAAAACTGCAAAAAAAAAAGAAAAAAAAAGTTTTTCTGCACCGTTTTGATTGACAGGATATAATCGGCACTGATCATCGGCTGTTTTTAAACAATCGGCTGTTGGCCGATATCAAAATAATAGATTTAATCATCCGATACCGATTATTGGTACTGCATACTAGTGATGTTACGTTCGACACTGAAGCTTCAAAGCGCGTATCGAGTACGCAGCGCAATTTCTCTTGAAGCTCCGTGCCGGAGCGTATTGTTTTCAGAGAAACACGTGATCAACGAAAAACGAAGCCACACTTTCTTTCAAGTCACGTGAATGCTTCACTTTGCGTGTCGGAATGCTTGAACCCAACCCAGACCACTACTCTGCAGGTTTTTGGAATTTTAAGTCCATTAACTAAAATTTTTGTGTGTGTGTGTAATATAAATAAGCATACAGCCTATGTTACATGATCATATATTCTGACACATAAACAGCATAGAAACCATAAAATAATTAGACCAACATTTACTTGCATCAAACAACTCTGTTGGTATTTTTATTTCTGTATAGTATTAATATAATTGTTACATTTATTTTATTGCCACACTTTACCATGTGAATTATATGATCAGAAAACTGAACATTTAGCGTTGTCAGGCTTTTATTTGTGCTTAATGGATAAAACAATGGCGCTGCGCACTCAGCTGCTCATAAACATGGCTGCTATAAATTTGACCTGCCACAAGATGGCGCTGTTTTCGACACTCTTGGTGCTTCGAATCTTTTCCTGAAACATTCAGGGGAAAGCCTCAGTGCTTCATGAGGCTTCATTTGCCCATCCCTACTGCATACAATACAACACCATTGTACCATCTCATACACAGACACTATTTAAACTCTGTCTGGATGTCTTATAAGCTGTCTTATAAAATACGCTGTTACGGATTGCTCTGAGACTTAAGTAAGATCCAAGCGCAGCTTTATTGGAAAATCCAGAATTGTAGTCATGCCAGGCAAAGGGTAAAAACACTTGCAAACAATTCACAAAAAATACAAAAGACAAGAGAGAATGCTCAAAAATGCAGTGTGACAATTACAAAACCTCGATGAGAAATGATGGAGAGAACATGGTTTAAGTAGAGTGAGACAAACAATGTAATGACAAACAGGTGAATGCAATAATTCATCATGAGTCTGGGCAAAGGATTATGGGGACTGAAGTTCATGGCTGAGTGCTAAAGGTCAGAGAAGGAGTGCCCTCTAGTGTTCAACCTGGGCACACCAGCTGGTGACTGTGACATACGCTGTCAACTTGCAATTTCATATTCCACAAGTGCTAAGTGTCCTGTTTTTCTCACAGCAAAATCTTTGATCAGATCTTTGAAATCAAGCCGTCTCGTGTTGATCTGAGATATAGTTCTTTACTTGGTTAAGCTTACTGAATGCTCACAGGCAAGTGCAAAATATGCGCAAGGCAATGCACACTTCACTGAAAATCTGGAGCTGCATCTTGTAGATTTCATTCAAAAGCTCAAAATTATTATTATTATGAATTATTCACTTAGTGAATAATAAGTTTAACACCAGCAGCTCCAGAAAGAAACTTGGAAATGATCTAAAACAGCGACAGGATCATTGAATCAGTGATTTGAACTCGAGAACCAAATAAGTTCTATTCATGAATGAATCATTCAGACTGGTTTTATCAACGGGTTTTTCCTATTCATTGAAATGGACCAACTCAAATAATTCATTCACGAACTGGACATCATTACAACTTATTTCATAAACTCTTCCGGGACAATTAAACCAGATGTATATGACTAGTAGTACATCGTAATTTTTTATCAATTCCTCACAGAAAGTGGTACCAAGGCTTCGGAAAGCCTGAATATACATCACTCGGCTAGTTTTATTGTGGCTTGGTGATTTTCCGTCTTTTTTGAAGCTCAGTGGCACGGGCACACCCCTATTTAAAATGATACCAAACATGAAAGGGAAACAACAATAGATACAAGATACATCATATGTGATATATAGGGATTCTTAGTTTAGGCAAGGTGGTGTGTCCTATGCTCTTTCTGTGAGATCTTCTCTCCAGATCACATAGTAAGTTTTATTGTTTTGTTGCAGGGGGTTTGATCTCAACTTTTGCCTCAGCAGGAAAACCAAGTTTTACAGGCCTGACTGGCCACCACACCAGATAGTTGTTGCAGATGGCTTTCACCTGCGGTTTTGTGCCATCACGGAAAAATTGTTTTAGTTTACAAAGACATGGACCATTATCATGATCATGTTTCTGCAAAGAAAAAGGCCAGATAAACTGAGTGATAATGGTCAGATCTGACTGCTGGTAATAAATAAAAGTCCTTCTGAAGTGAAGCGAAGTGCGTTCGTGTAAGAAAAATATTCATATTTAAAACTTTATCGACTAAGATAACTAGCTTCCGGCAGACGGCCGTACACAAGTTGTCTTATGCCAAAAGAGTAACACTTGATGATGTATGACGTAGGTCGTAGGATGTAGGAGTGACGCCTCTCCTGATTCAAACAAACAGGGCTGAACAACCGCGTTCATCATTACGTTGTGCATCAAATTCAAGGGTAACTCTTTTACAATAAATCGATGCGTATGGCCATCTGCTAGTTCACACAAGCTAGTTATTTTAGTCAATAAAGTTTTAAATATGAATATTTTTCTTACACGAACGCATTGCTTCACTTCAGAAGGCCTTTATTAACCCCCCAGAGCCGTGAGGAGCACTTTAATCAGGGATGGATGTGCTTTGAAGGACTTTCAAATCCCATTCACTCCCATTATAAAGCTTGGAAGAGCCAGGACATTTTTAATATAACTCGGTAACTAGGATGGCTTCAGGGTGAGTAAATCATGGGCTAATTTACATTTTTGGGTGAACTATTCCTTTAAGTTGCTGTTGCAGTTTAACTTACACAGTCTGCTGTGTTGAAAGCATTAAAACACCCAGGTCTGCTGGGGAAATGTCTTTAAATTATGCTGTTTACAAAAGCCAGATCTGTGTTCAGAGCCTCACATCAGCAGTTTTGGTGCTGTGCTTTTTGCTTAGCAATTGGTATTTAAGGTGACATTCAAACACATGACCATTTAGATTTCTGTGGTCTTTAAAGACTGTAGAGTTTCTGCCTGATGTTACCACTGCACACAACTTTCATTACATGTCCAGTAAAATAAGTTCCCTGATCAGATACCATGTGAACTGGTGCTCCCAGTTTAGTTTGCGCCACTTACGCCACTTTATTTGTTAGTTTGTTGCAAGGGAAAATCAAAACTTGTACCTTCCCTTGTCACCGAGTTGCAGATCAATAAGATCAAATTTAAATGATCTTATGGGCTTGGATGGATTTAGTCCATTCAAGATATGGCAATCATGTTAATCATTTTTGTTGGTACTGGGCATTATAATTTTTCTAATTAAAGATTCTTGCACAAATAGAAGACTAATTTTTTCCTTTCAGTTTTCTTTTTTAACTGTTCTTTATCTAACCATCTATTGTCTCCTTCCCATCATTTCAGCCCTGGTAGTGCTCGTGCCTTCTTGCTCCATACACATTTTTCTTCAACGTACTTTTCTTATCTAAACCAATGCTAAATCTGAGTTCTTGATTTAAGATTTAAGATTTCTTAAATGAGATTTAAGGCCATGCCTGGTCACATTGGTTGGTAAACAGTTTCAGTAGTGAGTTGTGGCCAACTGTATTTAATAACGAGATTTCAGGTGAGTATAAAATCAAGTAGTACCGCGGCATCCCTCGTGTGAAGCCCTCATCGTGTGAAGACCGAAGAGTGTAAAGTCCAGCGACTCTACCTGCGCAACTCCACCGAGCAAGGACACCGACTAGGCACTTGAGTATTATATTTCTTTGCTTTCTCTTCTCCATGCCTTTTTCTCATCTCTCTGTTTGTGACCTCTCTTTCACTATGTGCTTTCAAATCCCTACTATTACTAACACACATAAATCAAATATCACGTGTAGGAGGCAGTACAATCCTAACAACCTGCGTACCTTTCTGGTGTCTTCTAGTACTTTATTCTCTTTTCCTATTTGTCTCTGGAATTGCCAGTCTGCTGTAAACAAAGCTGATTTTATTACATCTATTTCTACTCATTTAGGTCTCAGCCTATTGGCCCTGACTGAGACCTGGATCAGACCAGAGGATACTGCCACACCTGCTGCCCTCTTCACTAACTTCACTTTCTCACACACCCCTTGCCTGACCGGAAGGGGTGGAGGTACTAGTATGCTCATCTCAAACGATTGGAAATGTTATCCTTTACCACCTCTGTGTGACAACAGCTCATTCAGACATCTCACATTCAATTACTATCCCCATTCCTATTAAAATCCATTTTGTAGTTGTTTATCGTCCCCCAGGTCAGCTTGGCAGTTTCTTGGAGGAGTTTGATGTGCTACTTTCATCCTCCCTGAGGATGGTACTCCTCTCATAGTTCTTGGAGACTTCACCATCCACCTAGAAAAGCCTCAGGCTGCTGATTTCCACACTCTTGCCTCATTCAACCTCAAACGAGTATCTACTGTGGCTACACAAATCAGGTCACCAATTGGACCTTATTTACACACATTACTGCTCCATTGACCATATACTGGTCACTCCACTGCACACCTCAGATCACTTCCTCCTCACTCTTAACCTCAACCTGCCTCAGAACCAGCACACACTCCTCCACGTCACCTTTTGGTGTAACCTACGCTCCACAATGGTTCCAGTCATACCTCTCAGGTAGGTTTTAGGGTGTTGTGGAGGGGTGAGGTGTCTACGTCGCAATATCTAGCAACTGGAGTGCTTTAGGGCTCAGTGCTTTGACCGCTTCTCTTCATCTACATGTCATCACTAGGATCTGTCATTAAGAAACATGGCTTTTCCTATCACTGCTACGCTGATGACACACAACTCTACCTCTCATTTCAACCAGAGGATCCGACGGTAGCTGCTCACATCTCTGCCTGCCTGACAGACATTTCTGGCTGGATGAAGGACCACCACCTTCAACTAAACCTTGCGAAGACAGAGCTGCTTGTGGTCCCGGCAAATCCAACACTTTGGCACAACTTCTCCATTCAGCTGGGTTCGTCATCCATAACTCCAAGATCAGCCAGGAACCTTGGAGTTGTGATTGATGATTAATTGAACTTCAACAAATACTTGACAAATGCATTCACAACCTTGCAAGTAGCTTATTGTACTTTAATACATAAAGTAATATCTTTTCCATTCAACTTTTGGCCCGCAACAATAGGATAATAACAAACAAATAAAGAAAATTGTTTAGCTTTAACACCTTTTACATGACACTGTCTCTTATCATGGCCATATATTAAAATAAAATAAATAATCTACTACACTATTTGAGTATAAAATAATTTCAGTCCTCCTTCAGTCCAGTATGTTCTTGCATACTTTCCTTATGTGGGCTTCTAGGTCGCTAGCACCTTTATTTGACACTGACACGTACGTGCCAGCTTTGCAGGTCATGCATTTTGCTTTACACGGATCCCGATCGAGACGAAAGCACAGGAATTTTCTCTGTAAATCATCTGAGAATTCACATTGGGGCTTTTTTTTATGCTGTTCAGGAGCCATGTGCCACTGTTGACAAGCAATCACTGCTCTGTCTCTTGGCTGTTGCCGTGGTGCTGAGGGTAATGACTAATGATTGAGATGCAGTTTGACCAATGTTTGCGTGTACATGACCGACCAACCAATGGTGGCATGAGAGAAGGCGGGACCTAAAGCAATGCAAAAATGGCGACTGTAAAAAGCAAAAGCCAAATCCCAGACATTTTGAGCGATCTAGAAATCACGGCCAGAGGCATTTTTTTAGGTCCAAAAAGAGGACATGTCTAGGAAAAAGAGGACGTATGGTCACCCTACTTTACATGTCTTTAAATGCAAAACTCTGCAGATTCACTTTATTTTGACATTGATTAATAATCCAAATGTAGTTGTATAAGTTACTATTATACAAATCAAAGGACAGGCTGTCACAATTGTGTTCCGTTTAGTTTGTCTTCATTGGACTTATCCGCCTGTCATCACGTCACGTGTTGTCTTCACTGTCTTAATCAGTTCATCCATATCACCTGTGTTTAGTTAATCATCATCCTCATCTGTATCACCTGTGTTCTATAAATCAGTGTCATCTGTGTCTGTATTTAAGTTCCTTGTGTTCAGTCTGTCATTGTCTGTTCTCAGTACTATTAGGTGTGTGAGAACCTTCTGCCTGTCTGTACCTGTTTGAATTATATTCTAAGTAAGTTTGTATCCACTACCATAGCGACCTCCCAGATACCACAGGATTGGACTGGAAAGAGACCATCAACAGGTGTCTGGAGAGCGTCGCGCCCCGATCCAGAACACTGCCTGACTAGCCTGTTCTTCACGTCATGCCCGCCATTTCTGAGCCCTCGTCTTCAGCCAAGATGGCTGCTGCCTCACCGCTTGAGCCCTCAGCCAAGATGGCTGCTGCCTCACTGCTTGAGCCCTCAGCCAAGAAGGCCGCCGCCTCACCAAGACCTGTTCCTGTTCCCCGTTCTGTGCAAAGACCTGTTCCTGCCCCAAGGACTGTCCATGTTCCCAGACCTGTTCCTGCCCCAAGGACTGTCCATATTCCCAGACCTGTTCCTGTCCCTGAGTCTCGTCCCGCCGAGACCGTCCGTCCAGAGTCTCGTCCCGCCGAGACCACCCTGCCAGAGTCTCATCCCGCCGAGATCTGTCCCCGAACCTAAATTCGTTCCTGAGCCTGAGTCTGTTCCTGAGCCTGAATCTGTTCCTGAACTCCTACCCAGCCTCCCTCTCCCTGTTTTTGTGGTAAAGATAACCTATAATTCTGATATATGTATAGGCCTATATTGTCCGAAGTAATTAGTGACTTGAGTAAGTTTATTCACTGGATACTTTTTTTTTTTTTTTTACTAATGAGCACTAATTATACACGTGCTCAGCAAACAGACTACTACAATAACCAAGTTGATATCACTTTCCGACTACGCCACCTAGGGAATTTCACCCAAATAATTAAATGCACCCTCTAAAGGCATGCACAGGTTCTAGTCATCATTAGAGCCAGAGACATAGATAGTCGTACAAAAACTCTTTATTAGCAGTTAAAACAGGCATTAACATGCAGTCTCACTCATCTCATTTTAAATTATCACTGGCAAAGGAACCAGGGCTTACCCACGGGGGCAGTCTCAGATAGAATACTCACTAAATAAGGAAATCACTCCAATCACAGTGCGCACACACACAGACCGACTAATGTCGGTGAAGAGCACGACACAGTGAAGGACCCCACCACCCAGAGAAGGTCACTCATCTGCCCCCGGTACTCAGATCCTGCCGACAACAAGAGAGAGACACATTAAAATGAAGCAGAGATATGCATGAGCAAAACACAATAATTAAACAATATAAAGTATAACTTAAATGTAGCTCGGGAAAGGGGCCAAATACTCTGTCCTGCCCAAGCCTACATAAAGCAATCACAAATAACAAATCAAAACATATGCAAATTCAAATTAAAGAAACATTATAAACAAATGGCCATATATCTTTGGCCATTGGACCAATCATTGCTCCAAGGAAATTTCAACCGTAATAATGGTTAAATGAAGAAGAAGAATGAGAAGAATGAGGCATTTATATGGTGCTTTCATATGTACTACTGTACACCTAAAGCGCTTTACAATCATATCAGGAGATCCCTCCTCAACCACCACCAGTGTGCAGCATCCACTTGGATGATGCGACGGCAGCCACAGGACAACGGCGCCAGTGCGCTCACCACACACCAGCTATAGGTGGAGAGAGGAGAGAGAGTCATTTTTAATGACCACAGAGAGTCAGGACCTCGGTTTTACTTCTCATCCGAAGGACGGTGCTCTTTGACAGTATAGTGTCCCCGTCACTACACTGGGGCGTTAGGACCCACACAGACCACAGGGTGAGCACCACCCTGCTTTAAGCGCGCTAAAGCATGATTACCCCAACCTACTACCCTGAGGAGCAGACCACACACACCAATAATGTTCAGATAATAATGTAACACGGGGCTTCCGGTAATGGCAGCAGACTGATCAGTCGCGTTTTCAACTCTCCCGTTCCACGTTCCTGCTGCTCTTTATCTACCTTCACCCATCTTTCTCAAAAGTCATTATTTAGTTGCTTTATTGCTTCTTTATCATGCCCAAGCCGTCAAAACAGAACAAGCCGGACCATTCCCGAGGTTTTACGGAAGAATGTACTGTTTCGAGCGAGGCTAGTGCTAGCAGTAGCCATGCGGTTAGCAGTGAGAGCTCGTTACCTGATTTATCACATGGGGCTTTGTTGAAACACATTGCCGAAGTCGTTGCAGAAGAAGGTCGGCACACGCAAAAGATGCTGAATGACTCTTTTGTTAAGCTGGAGTCGGGGCTGGACGTGAAAGTTGATTGCATCATCAAACGCATCGATGAGGTTGCTGCAGCCACCGACTCCCTTGCGACGCGCCAGGCTGAAACAGAAACTCGTATCTCCGTCCTGGAAGATGACATTGCTCCACTCAAAGGGAAATTGGCCGCACTCGAGAAGCTTAACTCGGCACTTACGGAGAAGGTTACGGATCTAGAGGGGCGTTCCAGACGGGACAATATCAGAATCCTTAACCTCAAGGAGTCCGTCGAGGGAAGTGACCCCATACTTTTCTTTGAAACTTTCATTCCAAAACTGCTTGAGTTGTCAGTCCCGAATATCGCAATTGACCGCGCACACCGAGGGCTCGGTACTCCTTCGGAAGGTCGGCCTCGCCCTGTTATTATCAAGATTCATCGCTCTAGAGACGTCTCTACAATTCTGACCGCTGCTAGACGTAAAAGTCAGCTTCAATACGAGGATCAACCTCTCCGTATCGCTCCTGACATTTCGCCTACAGTTCGTGCCGCGAGGAGAGCCTTCAATCCGATCTGCGCTGAGCTTATCAAGAAAGGCATCCGCTTCCAAATGAACTTTCCAGCCGTGTTGGTCTTCAAAGCAAACGGCATGCAGAAAACTTTCAGAGACCCGAAAGACGCCAAAGCCTTTATGGACGGTAATTTGTGAACTCTTTCGGCTTTTCGTTTTACCGGTTATATGATCCATGCAACGGTTATGTTTATTCAATGATGGGTGTTTGCCAAAAGGAATGGGAGAGTTTTCACATGTGTAAGCCGTTATTATCGTGAAGTTTTTGATTTAAGCTGGGATACTGAACAGGTGCATATCTTTTTTTCTGTACTTTTAATGATTAATAGATCCTAGTTTTCCATTTGTTTCACAGGAGTTATAGATATGGGTGCGGCCAATCTTCTCCTTGTTCTGTTTTTGTTTTTGTTTTGTTCTAATGTTAGGTCTTCAAAGCCTGAACCAGAGAAGTTCCTATTTTCTCCCCATCTTTTTCCCCTATGGAAAGTTTGTTTTTCTTGTTTACTGCATAGTTTACCTTGCTATTACTTTTTAAATGATTGATGGTGCCAAGTTGAATATTCTCAGCCTCAATGCAAGGGGCCTGAATAACCCAGTGAAACGAGTTGCTGTTTTAGACTTTTTGCGGAAACAAAGAATTAATATAGCCTTCCTACAAGAGACTCATCTGTTAAAAAGGGATACAAATCGCATGTCTAATCGCTTTTTCCGGGTAGTTGCTTGCTCGTCAGCTCTTAACAAATCGAAAGGGGTGGCAATCATATGTCAGCGTAATTTGCGCTTTAAGTTGTTGGATTCTTGGGCAGATCGCAAAGGCAGAATAACAGTTGCGAAAGTTCATATAGAAAATAGAAATGTTGCCTTCGTCTCAATTTATGCCCCTAATACTTTTGAAAAAGAATTTTATGAACAGCTCACTAAGGTACTGCTGGAGCTCTCTGACTTCAAACTCGTAATAGGTGCTGATTTTAATGCTGTTGTTGACTATTCAGTTGATAGATCGGGACACTCCGAAAACTTAGATCAAAAATATGCTTCTGAGGCTTTATGTTCCTGGATTAATGATACTGGGGTGGTGGATCTCTGGCGTGTATTAAATCCTGGTGTTAAAGGCTTCACCCATTTTTCATCAAGACACAAATCTTCCTCTAGAATTGACTTTATTTTTTCTTCTAGAGATTTGTTTTATAATATTGTTACTGTTAACTTATTACCAGTGGCTTTTTCTGACCATAATGCAGTGATTGCTTCGGTGTTGTTAAATTCAAATCCAGCTCGGGCCCCTAGATGGCGTTTTAACACCTCGCTACTCCGGGATGAAGCATTTAAAACCAAGTTTTCAAGTCAACTATCAGATTTTGTAAATATAAATAAAGGCTCTGTGGATGACCCAAGGACAGTCTGGGATGCTGTTAAAGGTTTTATTAGGAATTTTACTGTATGCTATGCCTCCAACATAAGGAAAGCTCGTTCATCCAGATTACACGATTTAGAGTCTAAATTATCAGCATTAGATAGCCTATTACAACAAAGTTATGATGAGGAAGTTAGGCTTCAATTTGACCTTGTGAAAAAAGAGATAAATGCTGTTATGAAACAGCGGGCCGAATTTTTAATTCATAGGACGCGACAGTTGTACTATTTTAATGGGGCTAGACCCAGCCGTTTATTAGCCCTTAGATTGCGGTCCAATGAACATTTTGCAGATATCGGCACAATTAAGTCCAAAAATGGTGATATTCTTAGTGAACCCTCACAAGTTAATGCTACTTTCCGTAGCTTTTACGCTGATTTATATAGCTCTGAGATATCACATAATCAGGATACTTGTGACAATTTTCTAAACAAAACACTGCTTCCTAAGCTGTCTGAGGAAGACTCTCTAGAATTAAATACCCCCATTACTTTAGTTGAGCTTAAGGAGGCTGCTTTTGATATGTGTAGCGGTAAATCCCCTGGGTTGGATGGAATTCCACCAGAATTTTATACCACGTTCTGGGACAGTCTGGGCCCCCTACTCTTTTATATGATTCAAGCCGCTATTGAGAGAGGGTCCTTTTCCAGAGATGTGAATATTGCAGTTATTACGCTTTTGCTCAAAAAAGACAAGGACCCCAATGATTGTTCAAATTATAGGCCTCTGTCACTTCTAAATGCTGACTTAAAAATTTATGCCAAATTGCTCGCGCGGAGGCTCCAGCCGGCCATGACTAAGCTTGTTAACTGTGACCAGACAGGCTTTATTAGGACTAGATTAGCATCTGATAGTGTTAGGAGGTTACTCCATATAATACATGGGTCATCTTCGTTGACTACTCCTACCGCGGTCCTTTCCTTAGATGCTATGAAAGCCTTTGATCGTCTGGAATGGCCATATTTGTGGTCTGTGTTGAAGCTCATGGCTCTGGGGTCCTCCTACATTCATATGATCAAGTTGCTGTATGCGAACCCCACAGCCATGGTTTTGACAGGCAAGACTTGTTCTTCACTGTTCAACATAGCCAGAGGTTCTCGACAGGGATGCCCTCTAAGTCCGCTTCTTTTTGCACTCTCGCTAGAGCCACTGGCCCAGACAATACGCATAGATAAAGGTATCACCCCAATCACAATGTGTGGGACCAACCATCATATTTCTTTGTATGCAGATGACATCCTTCTTTTTTTAGGCAATCCACTGCAGTCCATTCCAAACATTTTAACTATCTTTGGCAGTTTTGGTGAGATTTCCGGATATAGAATAAATTGGACAAAGTCGGCACTTCTTCCACTAAATGACGCAATGAGAAACTTACCACTACCCTTGGGTATACCAGTGGTCAAACAATTTAAGTATTTAGGCATTATGATTGGTGCTTCATTGCAGTATATAATTAAGACCAACTATGAGGGCATCCTGTCAAAAATGTCTTGTAACTTGGATAATTGGTCATCACTTCCAAATTCTCTTAGATCGCGCATCTCGATTATCAAAATGAATGTACTCCCTCGAATTAACTTTGTGAGTTCTATGCTGCCCTTGCCTCCCCCTTCTCGTTTTTGGGATAAGCTACAGAGCATAATTACCAAATTTGTATGGAATGGCAAACGTCCACGTCTGAAACTTTCCACGATGCAACGAGATAGATTCGCGGGTGGACTTGCTCTTCCGAATTTTAAGCTATATCATTGGGCTTTTACACTACGTCCCCTACTTAGCTGGTATAACGACAAAATGGATGTTTCGTGGCGTTCCTTGGAGGGAAATCTAGTTCTTCCTCTGAAGTTAGATGAAGTTTTATTTGCCAATATTCCTCCAAAAAAGTGCACGCTCCGTTTCGGTCCTTTAGTGTCACACGCTCTGTTGGTCTGGAGAGCAGCAGAAAAAGCTTGTAATATCCGTTCTAATTGGAATCCCTACTCTCCTATCTTTAATAATGATGGTTTGCTAATTGGTAAGCGCCCAATAAAGATTGGCCAGTGTCGACAGTGGTTCGACAAAGGAATTCACTCCTTGGGTGATTTAATGGGTGATAAAGGCCTTCACTCCTTTGAAGAACTTTCTATTCAATTTAACCTTCAGAGCTCTACCTTTTTTTTTTACTTACAGTTGAGGGCAGCCATGAAGGCTTATGGGGTTCCTTGGTTGGCTCCTCTTAAAGACCACCCTTTACTTAAAGTGTTACGTGAGATTCGGGGAACAAGAGGTTTGGTTTCTAAATTATATAATTTTTTTCTGGAAAAAATGCATCCTCCTCTGACAATAGATTCTTCATGGCGGGCAGATATTCCGGACCTTTCCCCCAGCTTTAATTGGGACAGTGTTTGGGTGATGGTAATGCATGCCTCAAGGAATCCGGATCATCAACAAATCCATTTTAATTTTATTCATAGGACTTATATGACTCCACGTAAACTCTATAGTATGAAGCTTAAACCTGATCCTAACTGCACACTGTGCCATACAGGGGAAATTGGTACCTTTTTTCACATGATTTGGGAATGCCCTGGGGTTGCTTACTTTTGGAATATGGTTAAAGAAAGTTTGTCCACTTTGTTGAATGTTTCGGCCCCTTTGTCCCCATCTGTTTTTATTTTAGATGATCTTTCTGATATCCAACTTAACAAAACTCAGAAACGAGTGTTTTTAGCTGGTTTGACAGCCGCTAAGAAATTAGTAGCAACGAGATGGAAACCTCCACATTCTCTTAATAAGCAGTATTGGGTTCTCACATTTATAGATGTGGTGTATCTCGAATTGTCCACTGCACGCATTCATGGCGCAAGAGAGGACACCATTAGACTCTGGGCCCAAACATTGGAAAAACTCAAGGGTTTACTGAGTTGAATTAATCCCCCCTCCCCCTCTCTGGTTTTATGGTCATTTTATTTTATTAGGGGTTCAAGCATGAAATGCTGAAACCCTATTGTAATTGTGCTGATTTTTATTAGGGGTTCAAGCACGAAGTGCTGAAACCCTATTGTAATTGTACTGATTTTTATTATTATTTTTCTTCTCCGCTAAAACGCATCGTGCAGCCCAAACCGTAAGAGCTGGAACCTTGAAACTTTGCCAGATGGTAGTACAAAAATCGAGGAGAGGTTCAGAGAGTATGACCCCGATTGGCCCATAGGTGGCGCTATAGCAACCAAAAGCGCGAAACTGTTCATAACTCCTAGACCGTATGTCGTAGACTCAAGTGTCTTATATCATTGGAAAGCTGGACACTTGAAGAACAAAACGTATATCTCCGATTTCATTTCCGGTATGCAAATTTTTCCGCCATTTTGAATTTTGTTATAAACCTACTTTTGCGAACTAGTCCTAGGTTTTTCGTCCGATCGGAACCAAACCAGTGCAGAAATGTTCTCTGGAGTCTGAATATCAATAATTATCGAAAAAAAGTCGAAATTTCGATTCACGGTCGCTAAGGGGCGCCAAAATGTATGTTGTGGGAGGAGCCTATTGTACTAAAACAGCTATAACTCCAGAAATGAATGAGGTATCTTCACCAAACTCGGTACGTATATGTAAGAGGTCAATCTGAGGTCACAGTAAAAAAATCGTGGCGATTGGCCACATGGTGGCGCTATAACATGAAAAAAACATAAAACAGGCTATAACCACCTGACCGTTAGTCCGATTGACTTGAAAATTGGCATGCAGTGTCTTGGTCCAAGGCCCCATGTATGTCTATGAGGACATTGGTGTATCTCAAAAAACATGGCCGCCATCGGCCAATGAAGTTTGAGCACCTATTAGACAAGGTTAACGGAGGCCGATCGGAACGAAACTCGGTGGGCATGTTCGACTCATGGCCCTAGAGGTCTGTAAGAATTTTGAAAGAAATCGGCCACTAGTTGGCGCTAACGAGTTTTATGGCTCTGTAATCACGTGGTGTTACACTTATTGTCACAAAATGCATATCATTTAATAGATCTGCTCATGCTGAACAACTTTGCCTCAAGAACCATTGCTGTCAATCAAACCGTTCATTAATTATTCGCGAATATGTTAAAAACCTACTTTTGCGAACTAGTCCTAGGTTTTTCGCCCGATCGGAACCAGACCAGTCTAGGACAATTCTATGGACTCTCTAGATCAATAATTATCAAAAAAAAGTTGAACTTTTGCATTTTGCGCATGGCTATAATAGGGTCATAAAGAAAATGGGCGTGGCAAAATGCACTAAAAAGCCTATAAATCATAAATGAAAACTCAGAACTTCACAAAAATTGGTGGGAATATGTGCCATAACATCTTTAACAAGCATGCCAAATTTTATGGAGATCGGACCATAGTTGGCGCTATAATTGTTAAAAAGCTTTAAAACCATATATTTCCTATGGTAAATTGCCTGTATTGGCTGCAAATGGTCTGTTTCATCTATGATCAAATAATTTTCATATCATAATGTTCAAAACTAGTGCAGTACAATTCTCTGGACTCTCTAGATCAATAATTATCAGAAAAAGTTGAACTACTTCATTTGGATGACTATAATAGGGTCACTTCAATACGTGGCCTTGACCAAGTGTCCCCGAAAGCTTATATCTTTTAAGATGCTCAGACCTTCTTAAAAACAAGTCAGAACATGTGAAATATCACTCTAAACATGCATGAACATTTTCAGACAGATCACACACACACACACACACACACACACACAAATGTTGTTTTTTCAATGCTATTGGGATATGTCATTATGAAAATATATTTGAATGGTCTATAAACACTTCACAAAGTCTTTGTAAACTATTAATCAGATTATTCAGAATTTATTCAGAAACCTAACTTCACATAATTGCTAACAATGTGGTAAATCATGGTAAATCACGCTAAAAACATGGTAAATCATAGTAAATAATACTAGAATGTGGTGTATCAAGGTAAATCATACTATAATCCTGGTACATCATTCTAGAACATGGTATATCATGGTACATCATGCTAGAACATGGTAAATAATGGTAAACGTTGCTAGAACAGGGTAAATCATGGTAAACTATGATAAATCATGATAAACTATGGTGAACCATGCTAGAATCACAGTAAACAATGGTAAATCATACTAGAATGTATGGTAAATCATACTAGAATGTAGTATATCATGGTAAATCCTGCTAGAATATGGCAAATCATGCTAGAATCATAGTAAATAATACTAGAATGTGGTAAATTGTTGTGGGAGGAGCCTATTTTACTAAAATGGCTATAACTCAAGAAGTAAATGAGATATCTTCACCAAACTCAGTACACATGTGTATGGGTTCAATTTGAGGTCACAGTAAACAATTTTATGGAGATCGGACCATAGGTGTCGCTATAACTGTTAAAAAGCTTTAAAACCATATATTTCCTATGGTACATTGCCTGTATTGGCTGTAAATTGTCTTTTTCATCTATTATGTCAGTGGTTACATGCTTGCTAAATAAAACTAATAACTTTTGATGCTTTTGTGCTTAAAGGCCTTAAAGGCCTTAACTGCTTGAACCCCGATAAATGCTGCTTGCAGCTTTAATTAGGGGTTCAAGCACGAAGTGCTGAAACCCTATTGTAATTGTACTGATTTTTATTAGGGGTTCAAGCACGAAGTGCTGAAACCCTATTGTAATTGTACTGATTTTTAGGGGTTCAAGCACGAAGTGCTGAAACCCTATTGTAATTGTACTGATTTTTATTATTATTATTATTATTATTATTAGGGGTTCAAGCACGAAGTGCTGAAACCCTATTGTAATTGTACTGATTTTTATTAGGGGTTCAAGCACGAAGTGCTGAAACCCTATTGTAATTGTCCTGATTTTTATTATTATTTTTCTTCTGCCGTAAAACGCATCGTGCAGCCCAAACCGTAAGAGCTGGAACTTTGAAACTTTGCCATATGGTAGTACAAAAATCGAGGAGAGGTTATCAAATTATGACCTCGAATGGCCCATAGGTGGCGCTATAGCGACCAAAAGCGCGAAACTGCTCATAACTCCTAGACCGTATGTCATAGACTCAAGTGTCTTATATCATTGGAAAGCTGGATGCCTGACGAACAAAACGTATATCTCCGATTTCATTTCCGCCATGATAGATTTTCCGCCATTTTGAATTTTGTCAAAAACCTACTTTTGCGAACTAGTCCCTGGTTTTTTGCCCGATCGGAACCAAACCAGTGCAGAAATGTTCTCTGGAGTCTGAATATCAATAATTATCGAAAAAAAGTTGAAATTTCCATTCACGGTCGCTAAGGGGCGCCCAAATGTATGTTGTGGGAGGAGCCTATTTTACTAAAACGGCTATAACTCCAGAAGTAAATGAGGTATCTTCACCAAACTCGGTACAAATGTGTAAGATGTCAATTTGAGGTCACAGTAAAAAAACCGCGGCGAATGGCCACATGGTGGCGCTATAACATGAAAAAAACATAAAACAGCCCATAACCACCTGACCGTTAGTCCGATTGACTTGAAAATTGGTATGCAGTGTCTTGGTCCAAGGTGCCATGTATGTCTATGAGGACATTGGTGTATCTCAAAAAACATGGCCGCCATCGGCCAATGAAGTTTGAGCACCTATAAGACAAGGTTAACGGACGTCGATCGGAACGAAACTCGATGGGCATGTTCGACTCATGGCCCTAGAGGTCTGTAAGAATTTTGAAAGAAATCGGCCACTAGTTGGCGCTAACGAGTTTAATGGCTCTGTAATCACGTGGTGTTACACTTATTGTCACAAAATGCATACCATTTGATAGATCTGCTCATGCTGAACAACTTTACCTCAAGAACCATTGCTGTCAATCAAACCGTTCATTAAATATTCGTAATTATGTTAAAAACCTACTTTTGCGAACTCGTCCCTGGTTTTTCGCCCGATCAGAACCAAACCAGTCTAGGACAATTCTATGGACTCTCTAGGTCAATAATTATCAAAAAAAAGTTGAAATTTTGCATTTTTCGCATGGGTATATTGGGTCATAAAGAAAATGGGCGTGGCAAAATGCACTCAAAAGCCTATAAAACCTAAACGAAAACACAGAACTTCACAAAAATGTATGCGCATATTTGTCATAACATGCTAAAGAAGCCTGGAAATTTGTATGGAGATCGGACCAAAGGTGGCGCTATAACTGTTAAAACACTTTAAAACCATATATTTCCTATGGTAAATTGCCTGTATTGGCTGTGAATGGTCTTTTCCTATGAAAAATTCCATAGGAAATAATTTGATCAAAATGAAATAATTTTCATATAATAATGTTCATGACTCTTAATAAGCATGAAACATTTCAGACAGATCAGACAAAATTTGCCTCTATAACAGTCAAAAAGGTAAAAAACATGTCATTAAGCCAATAAGTGGTATTTTACTGCTTTTATTCATGCCTGGTGTAAAAATTATGACTAGTACTATTATACAAAAGTTGAGAGTACAGGACATTAGGAACTTTAGACACAGAGATATTTCTTATAAAATAAAGCAGAGAGACAATCCTTGAGAGACCAGTGCATTCTTAGTATATTAGCTCTTCTATAACAGTTTAAATTGAGTCGTGTCGATCTGTTCTGGACAAATTATATTTTTCAATCAGTTCTTTTTTTTTTTCTTTACTTGATGCACTCGATTACACCACTGGGCAATAACACACGATTCATCCAATCACTGATTGTGCTGCTGTGACTGACACCCCTGAGAGCCAACAGAAGCGGCATATTCAGAAGGCCCGCCCACAGGTCGCGCAGGCGCTGCCGCTGTCAGCATAAACAGAGAATCAGATGAGAACAGATCAAATGAGACACGGAGCATTTCTCCAGAAACTCCTTGCACTAAATGATAATCATAATCTATCGAGAACTGTGATTGTGTGCACTTGTAAACTTTGGATGCTTCAGCCTGGAGTGTTGTCGTCAGAGAGAGGTGAAGTGGAAATCGGAGTAAAGATTTAGTGGATCCCAGAGCGGTAATCTTTATTGAATAGTCTTTTTTTTATTGAATATGTGATGCAATCTCGTTTTGGTGAGTGACATTTTTTTATCATATGTTATCTTATGAAAGATATGTCAATTTCAGAAATGATTTGATATGAGCTGAGTGTAGGCCGCACAGCGCGAGCTGAACTAATTAGCCGTAGGCTAAAGCTATCACGTATAACAATGATCATTGTGTCATGAGTTGAGACAATGGGTCTTATTCATGAAACACGAGCAGAACGAATTTTTGTGTAAATCGTGTGTAAAGTGGTTCTGACGTAAATTTTCGGATTCATTAAAATGTTCGTATTTTCCAAACGTTAGTTGGTACGAAAGAAATCTACACCTGCTCCAGCCACGCGTAAATAGTGCGCTTAACATCCGAACGTTTTGCTCATTAATAAGGCTGCATTTTAATTCACTTTAATCGTGTACATATTTACACAGCATTTTGAAAAAATATTAGGTAACACTTTACAATACGGGTGCACTAATCTGCATTAATTCATATTTAACTAATGCACAGATAATCATGTGTTAATGTATGACTCATGAAGAACTAAACCATTAATTAATGATTACTGCATCAGCAACTAATAAAGATTCTAAATGATTAATAGATTAAGTAATATATGAATTGTTATTAATTAAATGTGTCAATGTATTAATTAATTAATAACTTATTTTATTAACTAAAAGTGTAAATGAATGCGTTAATTACCACAGTTGGTCAAAGCAATGTACTTCAACTTCCAGTTGTCTGCTTTAATTAATCATTAACTAATGATTTGCAAATGCATCATTATGTTATGACTTTACTTGTTGAGGCACATGACTATTAACTAATTGTTAAGTAATATGCCATTTATAGGTTTTGACAGTTTGCACATGCAGTGAATGTAATGTCGGTGAACGTGTTTGAAGGATGGGGTGAGTTGGGCTGCACACAAATATCAGCACACCAGAATCTGAACTCCTGAAGCTGTTATACTGTGTTTAAACTGGACGAGACCAGCTGTCTACACCTGGACATGACAGACCATCGCAAGTCCATTAGTCCTTCGTAACAGAACTAGCACAAGAGCTCTGAGTACGTCAGTAATAGAGTGTGGCATCGGTTTACTGACTGGGTTTTGTCGTGTAGTGTCGCGACGCATCCAGTGTAGTATCACTGACTATAATGGACGTTCTATTGTCTTTGTCCAGTCTAGACACAGTGTTATGAACTAGCAGCGCTCGACCGCATGTTCTCAGTGTATGTTAACCTGACATAGTCCTGTGCCATGAACAACAAAGTTCATCGGACTCAGTGAAATCTTGGTTGTACATGGTTGGAAATTGAAATCCATGGCTTAGTGTGGATGTCAAAACCAAAATGGCATATTACTTAACAATTAGTTAAAGGGGTGGTTGATTGTGATTTCACTTTTTTCATTTTAAATGGTGTGTAATGTTGCTGTTGGTGCATGAACAGTATCTGCAAAGTTGCTGCGCTGAAAGTTCAACGTAAGCAGAGATATCGTCTTTTAAAAATCAGGAAGTTTAATGCCTACAAAAACGACTCGAATGGGACTACAACGAGATACTTCCCGGGTTTTATACGTAACTAACCCATGCAAAAAAGGGGGCATGGCCATATTTCTGCGGCTTTGTAGAAGAGGAAGAGTTATAGTGGAGAGCTGTAGCCATGCCGTCGAAAGTGTGTTATTTTCACCCAGCTGCCAGGTCTTCTGTGTTCGGGCTTCATATGGACGCTGTAGTTCGTCAACAATGGCTAAAATTTATGTTTGATTATGTTCCTGAAAATTTCAATCGTAATAGCTCTCTGTGCTGCGCATTTTACGGAAGACAGCTTCCAGAATCTCCACGAATTCAATGCCGGATTCAACAAGAAACTGTTACTAAAACATGAAGCAGTTCCAACTTTAAAACCAGAGGCAGCAGTTGTTGGGCCACAACCTGTAAGTAAGACTTTATAATGTTTGCATGTATAATTTCAGACGTAATGTTTTAGTTTTATCAAGGACGTAAACAAATGCCAGCGCTGGCTTTAGTAGCCGCTTACACGTACAAACGCGTACAAACAATTTGGACCTGAATTTGTAATTATGTACTAATTTTTTAAATGTATTTTCAATGTATATTTTATGACGTAATTTTTCGATTTGATCAAGAACGTAAACCAATGCCAACGCTGTTTGTTTATAGCCAGTAGTCGATGCTATTTTGTGTGTATAAGACAAACGTGTATAAAGTTCAAAAAATGATATGTAATCGCAACAGCAAACTTCAGCTGCTGAAGTTAAAACAATAACTTTAAAAAACGGTATTACTTCAGTTACTTCAGTTCATTTATTCAGTTATATTAAATGTTTAATCAGGAGAAAACCGTATCTCAAAAGCTAACAAGCAGCAGTAGCATTTTCAAGTAACAGCGTATCGAAATTCTTATATAATAATAGCAGATTAGAATAGAATAGAATAATAATAATAAAAAATGTACCATTCAGAAAAGTTTTGTAAGAGCCGTGTTTGCGGAGGTTGCTTGACTCTCTTCATTGCCGCTCTCTGGGTCTGATTCTGGCTCAAACTGATACGGCAGTATTGACGCCATTATTTACATTTGACCGGAGCACATGCAACTTTCGCCCGTAAAGGTAATGGGCGTGAAGTTTCCGGACAACATGCACTACGCAGTTTAGCCAATTACAACACACCGGCCCAACTAACCAATCTGAGCCCATTGCCTGTTTCTGAGGGAGTGGTTTCATAGAATCAGGAAGTCAACCGGTCGTTCAAATGACAGAGGAGAAAGCAGCTTACAATAAAGGTGAAATTTATGAAAAATAAGACTTAAAAAAAAACAAAAAACCCGAAGACATGTTATATTGCACCCCATAAACACAATCATGCAAAGAAAAAAAGCAGTAAACCACCCCTTTAATAGTCATGTGCCTCAACAAGTTAAGTCATAACATAATGATGCATTTGCAAATCATTAGTTAATGATTAATTAAAGCAGACAACTGGAAGTTGAAGTACATTGCCTTGACCAATTGTGGTAAGTAACGCATTGATTTAGACTTTTAGTTAATAAAATAAGTTATTAATGAATTAATACATTATGACACATTTAATTAATAAAAATTCATATATTACTTTATATTAATCATTTAGAATCTTCATGATGCAGTATCATTAATTAATGGTTTAGTTCTTCATGAGTCATACATTAACACATGATTATCTGTGCATTAGTTAAGCATGAATTAATGGTTATTAGTGCACCCGTATTGTAAAGTGTTACCAAATATTATATATAGTAATTACATACGGTTTTTCTTTTTACTTTTATTACGACAGCCAGTAATTACGAGAGCCATCTGCAAACGGAACAAAAGTCCGCAAGTTTTTTTTATTTAATTTATTCAAGCTGTTTATTCTTTTACAAGTCCGCAAGTCACAAATAATGCAGTCAAGCTTCATGTCAAACCATTTTCTTTTCACTTCTAGGACTGTTCGATTAACAGATGAAACTCCATTAACTGCATCTATGCTGCCAAGCTTCCTTTTTTTTAGGCCTGATACGCCACTATGTACGCTTGAAAACAAAATGTGGCGTTTTGAATGAACTTCTGATAATAAACTTCAATTTCTGCATCTGAGAAATTTCTCTTCTTCATTCGTTTTTGAGAAGACAAGTTGAAATCCTTCGTTTGGTGTCATAATATGATGCCCATATAGCCTATAGTTTTCAGTCGGTTTTAATGGGCGGGATTTATGGTAATTTAGAGAATGAGCGTGCACACGCGTCCCATTTACAACTGATTGGAATTCATTAACACACACACACACACACACACACACACACACACACACACACACACACACACACACACACACACACACACATTTCACTATCACATCTGACGTTTACGAAGTATTTCTGAATCAGGAGAAGAATTTTCGGGAATGTCGCCTTTACGCGCAAATCACTCACATATTTACTCGTATATTTACGATTTCATGAATGAGACCCATTGAGTGATTAATGAGTGTCTGTGTTAAGTAACTGTCGAAAAGTTCGATTAATGTGTCATTTGAACTGCGCATGTATATGATTTGTTACTGAAATGTTGAATCAGAAATGAATTATTGTACGTTTGCCTTGTGTTTTCCAAGGCTGCGTTTTCTTGTTCTCTGTTTTTTTTCCTATGTGAACGTGATCGGCAAGTGTATCCTGTTTTGTGCCATAAATAATCCTGTGGAGGTGAATCGCCTGCCTATTGAATACAATTAAATATGCACAAATGGCTAGCTGACCAGTGCCCATGGACCGGTTTCCACTTTGAACCATAATTTGAAACCATCAACTGGTAGGATAATTACAATTTTCTTTTGTTTTTCGGACTCACAGGACTTTTAATTTGTGAAATAAATTTATTTATTTTTACATCTGAAATGGAGAGACTTCAACTGATCGAGAGAAGTCTGAACAACTCTTTAAACTGAATCATTTGATTCACGAACTCTGGTCAGCTACGTCGTTATTCATGTTGTTGAACATACTATTTTACTAAACAAAGATAAGGTGGTTAATTGGAAGGAATGATGAATCACATTGTCTTTTGAGTCAAATCCGATATCGGATTACTAGTATTTCTTTCGTCAACAAAAATTATAACTAAATATTGTCGTCAACGAACCACGTGACGAAAACGAGACGCAACGTAAATGCTGGTCATGTGACAATAACTATAATTAAATGTATAATGCAATATTGTTGACGAATAAAAACGAGACTAAATGTGGTTTACAAAATAAAAACTATGTTAAAATGTCTCTTCATTTTCGTTGACCAAAACGAGATGAAATGTTATGACGCTATTTCGTCTTGTTTAGTCACATTATTATTATTATTATTATTATTTTGCAGTATTTCTGTTTCCCGTGTCTCACTTCAGGGGCTGCATCAGGGCGCACTGCGCAGACGACGTCACTTCCTCAAGCCCCACTCGCGGCATTATTTAGAAGATGCAGCTGCGGTGAGTTAGCGTAAACGACAACAAACAAAGTTAAGTCTGACGCCCGTTTCACACATAGGGCCCGATTTTAACGATCTGAAACGCAAGTATCAAGCGCGAAACGCAAGTAACTTTGTGGCCGGGTCTTGGGCGCTGTTGCTATTATACCGGCGGGATAAATTACTCTTGCGCTCAACGCAAATCTAAAATGTGTTGGTCTGCAGTAGTTTCATTACTCATAGGTGTGGTTTGGGCGTAACGTGAAATAAACCAATCAGAGCGTCATCTCACATTCCCTTTAAGAGCAGACGCGCTTATTCTATAGCGGATTCCTATTATAACGGTGGATTTGCCAGACGCGCGCCAGCAGCGATTCACAGCCGAGAAGACCGACGTTCTCGTCAGGGCCGTAAAACACAGAGAAGTGACATTGGGGATGGAGAAACACACCCAAATTAACTTCGGTTAAACAGGCGTATGATAATTTGGGTAAATGTGTAAACTAGAAGTATGCTTTTATAATCTATCTATCTATCTATCTATCTATCTATCTATCTATCGTAATGTATGATTTGCAAAAATGAAAACGGCTGCTTCTGTGTGAGAGAATCAAAGTGTATGTGCGTTGTGCACACGCTACATTGATTATGGCCAAGCATGCGCCCTTAAAATAGCATAAGAATAACATGTGCAACGCGCCACTGACTTTAAACTAGATTTTTTCAGTTAGTGGCGGAATTGTTTTCTAAACGTGCAAAATAGCATGAGGGAACGTTTGCGCCGGAACACGCCTCCTCTTTGCGCTGAACCGCCCCCGGGAGCGCAAGTGTATTTCTTAGTTAACCGACGTGCGTCTGTGGAGGGAAAAGTCCGCTGTGCGCGGGTGCAAAATAGGAATGATACATGCGTCGGTGTACAAAGTCAATTGCGCTGGGTGCAAGATAGGGCCCATACTCCGTGTGCAGTGCATATGCGGTGCAGGAGCAGCACTCGCTATAGTGCTTTCACATATGCTGCGTTTGCAGTGCGTAACTGATCCACGGCTGAACCACAAACACATACTCACTATTTTTATTTCAAATCCAGAAGTTATCAAATACTTTTATTTAAAAAAAGTTTTGTCAGCATTACGATTCTCTTTGTACACACATACTCTTTAATGGTCGTAATTCACTTTTAAGCACAATTTAAACAATGTATTCAATGCACTACTTCTATCTAGATTTATTAGCAAGTGGTAAAATATTTAGCCATATAGTTATATTAAAATGACAAATATTTTAAATTAAAACTTAAAATTGACAAAAACAACCAACTCTCATGCCTTTTCTTTTGCATTTAAATTAATACAGTAAATCTTGGATGTCAGAAAGAACTTGTTTTTCAACCTCCACGAATGAGACGAGTGTTACTTTTCTGTTCACTATTTTCGCTATTTTTCCATAGTGATACACTATATTGACTGGGTTAAATAGAATTGCATTTCTAAAAAGAGACTAAAATACAATTTTCATTGACTAAAACTAGACTAAGGGCGCTTTCACACTTGGTTCGATTGCCTGTTCCTAACCCGAGTTCGATTGCTCCCCCCCCTGCCCCCGATGGACTTGTGTTCACATATTATTTGTATCCGAACCGCAGTATGCTTGTGTCATCAAGTTGCAGCTGGTGCGTAATCGTGTTGCTTGGTAACCGCTATGAATGAAAAGGCGTCAAAATGGATAGAATTGCTCGCTTCACATTTGTTCTTTTTTTTTTTTTTAACCTTTGGTTTTGTTTGAAAAAAATCGTTCCAAAGACAGCGGGCTGTCCGCCGAAGACAATTTTTGCGGAGGCAGCCAGAAATCATCTCTCTGCTTGCAGTGCGTCAATCCCGCTTTTCATCAAGTTAAGTGTATACATGACGAGAATAATTCCTGTTAGTGATCCAGAGCGCGATCCATTTAGACGCCGACAAACTTTATTGCTGCGGATAAAACAATAAACCTCCGCAGAAGCATTCCAGAGGTACTCCGCGAGGAACAAAACATGTTCCAAACATAAAACAGGCTATAACCACCTGACCGTTAGTCCGATTGACTTGAAAATTGGTATGCAGTGTCTTGGTCCAAGGTGTCATGTATGTCTATGAGGACATTGGTGTATCTCGAAAAACATGGCTGCCATCGGCCAATGATTTTGAGCACCTATTAGACAAGGTTAACGGAGGCCGATCGGAACGAAACTCGATGGGCATGTTCGACTCATGGCCCTAGAGGTCTGTAAGAATTTTGAAAGAAATCGGCCTCTAGTTGGCGCTAACGAGTTTTATGGCTCTGTAACCACGTGGTGTTACACTTATCGTCACAAAATGCATATCATTTGATAGATCTGCTCATGCTGAACAACTTTGCCTCAAGAACCATTGCTGTCAATTAAAACGTTCATTAAATATTTGTAATTATGTTAAAAACCTACTTTTGCGAACTAGTCCTAGGTTTTTCGCCCGATCAGAACCAAACGAGTCTAGGACAATTCTATGGACTCTTTAGATCAATAATTATCAAAAAAAAGTTGAACTTTTGCATTTTTCGCATGGGTATATTGGGTCATAAAGAAAATGGGCGTGGCAAAATGCACTCAAAAGCCTATAAATCCTAAAGGAAAACTCAGAACTTCACGAAAATTGGTGAGCATATGTGTCATAACATTCTAAACAAGCATGCAAAATTTCATGTAGATCGGACGATAGGTGGCGCTATAACTGTTAAAAAGCTTTAAAACCATATATTTCCTATGATAAATTGCCTGTATTGGCTGTAAATTGTGTTTTCCATATGATCATATAATGTTTATAAAATAATGTTAAAAAACCAGTGCAATACAATTCTCTGGACTCACTAGATCAATAATTGTCAGAAAAAGTTGAACTACTTCATTTGGATAGCTATAATAGGGTCACTTCAATATGTAGCCTTAAAATGAATACCATATTAAGCCAATAAGTGGTATTTTACTGCCCCCTGCTGTCATTTCATCATACTACTCCCTAATATTGTTATATAATTCATATTTAGACTTTATAAAATCATTATTTTAACATTTAACATGAAAACGAAAGTAAAACGGCATTTAGGCCACGCCCCCCCAGTACAAATTCACTCATAACTTGAAAACGGAAAGTCGTTGCGTGCTCAAATTTTGATGGTAAGGTCCTCTCCACGCTCTTGATCGAAACGTGTCATCGCGGGCCTCGGGAGCGTGCCCCCCCCGCGCATGGCAAGTCCGCGGGACCCCCAACTTTGAACGACCGCAACTCCCGACCCAAACCACCACGAACCTTGTGTGAGAGCTCGTTGGAAAGGGCCCGTCCTTGGCTAACTTCGATTCAAATGTGGTGTAATTTGCCCTGGGCATTCCAGAGATAAAAGCCCCAAAAGACATGCCTTTGAACAGCCATAACTCCCGGGCCCAATCGCCCAAAAACACCGCGATGGTCTCATTCAACAGGGCTCCTCAAGCACTATCTATGCTCTGAGTTTCAGAATTTTTCGCCTTCTGGTTCCCGAGATATAAGTGAAAAACCAAATTCCCATTCATTAATTCATTCAATCACTTCAACTGTAAGATGGAAGCAGAAATACCACTGTCCACTAGAGGGAGCAGCAGTATTACATATGATCTTTTCATTAGTTTTCAGTATTGGGAAACAAACAAATGCTTTAAAAAGCAATCTTTTTCTTTTTTCTTTTCTTTTTTATATTATTAGATCACAAAGGAATTCCTATAGAGCAATAAATATATTTTCTCAATAACATATCCCAAAACATTAAAAACATATTTGTGTGTGTGTGTGTGTGTGTGTGTAAGCATGCATTATTGAGTTAACATGGAAAAACTGGTTTTCTTTAGTGCAGAAAACTAGTGAAAATCATGAATTTTAAACTGAAAGTGAGCCAATAAGTGGTCTTCTACTGCCCTCTGCTGGCCATTCTACTTATTAATGAAGTCTTTTCACATGTGCTTTTCACATGTGCTCACATTCATATTTAAACTCTAAAAATCACTTATATAACAATAACTATTATAACACAATCAGATTTTGTCAGTGTTTATCACTTCATTTGCACTGACACTTCACATAATTGCTAGTAATGTGGAAAATCATGGTAAATCATAGTAAATAATACTAGAATGTGGTGTATCAAGGTAAATCATGCTAGAATCCTGGCAAATCATTCTAGAACATGGTATATCATGGTAAACTATGTTAGAATAGGGTAAATCATGGTAAACTATGATAAATCATGGTAAACTATGATAAATCATGATAAACTATGGTAAACCATGCTAGAATCACAGTAAACAATGGTAAATAATACTAGAATGCGGTATATCATGGCAAATCATTCTAGAACATGGTAAACTATGCTAGAACAGGGTAAATCATGGTAAACTATGATAAATCATGGTAAACTATGATAAACTATGGTAAACCATGCTAGAATCACAGTTAACAATGGTAAATCATACTAGAATGTAGTATATTATGGTTAATCATGGTAAACTATGGTAAATCATGCTAGAATCATGGTAAATAATACTAGAATGTTGTAAATTGTTGTGGGAGGAGCCTATTTTACTAAAATGGCTATAACTCAAGAAGTAAATGAGATATCTTCACCAAACTCAGTACACATGTGTATGGGTTCAATTTGAGGTCACAGTAAACAATTTTATGGAGATCGGTCCATAGATGGCACTATAACTGCTATAAAAAGCTTTAAAACCATATATTTTCCATGGTAAACTGCCTGTATTGGCTGTAAATGGTCTTTTCCGTCTATTATGTCAGTGGTTACATGCTTGCTTAATAAATCTTAATAACTTTTGATGCTTTTGTGCTTAAATGCCTTAAAGGCCTTAACTGCTTGAACCCCGCTAAATGCTGCTTGCAGCTTTAATTATTATTATTCTTCTGCCGTAAAACGCATTGTGCAGCCCAAACCGTAAGGGCTAGAGCCTTGAAACTTTGCCAGATGGTAGTACAAAAATCGAGGAGAGGTTATCAAATTATGACGCCGATTGGCCCATAGGTGGCGCTATAGCAACCAAAAGCGCGAAACTGGTCATAACTCCTAGACGGTAAGTCATAGACTCAAGTGTCTTATATCATTGGAAAGCTGGTCGCCTGTCGAACAAAACGTATATCTCCGATTTTATTTCCGCCATGATAGATTTTCCGCCATTTTTAATTTTGTCAAAAACCTACTTTTGCGAACTAGTCCCTGGTTTTTTGTCCGATCGGAACCAAATCAGTGCAGAATTGTTCTCTGGAGTCTGAAAATCAATAATTATCGAAAAAAAATCGAAATTCCGATTCCTGGTCGCTAGGGGGTGATAAATTATGGTTGTGGGAGGAGCCTATTTTACTAAAATGGCTATAACTCGAGAAATAAATGAGATATCTTCACCAAACTTGGCACACATGTTTAAGAGGTCAATCTGAGGTCACAGTAAAAAATGTGCGTCGATTGGCCACATGGTGGCGCTGTAAACAAAAAAAAACATATAGACACCTGACCGTTTTTCTGAATGACTTGAAATTTGGTATGCAGTGTCTTGGCCCAAGGGGCCATGTAAGTCTAAAAGGATATGGGCGTATCTCGAAAAACATGGCCGCCATTGGCCAATGAAATTTGAGCACCGTTAACGAAGTCCGATCGGAGCGAAACTCGTTGGGCATGTTCGGCTCAAGCCCCTAGAGGTCTGTAAGAATTTTGAAAGAAATCGGCCACTAGTTGGCGCTAACGAGTTTTATGGCTCTGTAATCACGTGGTGTTACACTTATCATCACAAAATGCATATCATTTGATAGATCTGCTCATGCTGAACAACTTTGCCTCAAGAACCATTGCTGTCAATCAAACCGTTCATTAAATATTCATGAATATGTTAAAAACCTACTTTTGCGAACTAGTCCCTGGTTTTTCGCCCGATCGGAACCAGACCAGTCTAGGACAATTCTCTGGACTCTCTAGATAAATAATTATCGAAAAAAAGTTGAACTTTTGCATTTGGGTGGCTGTAATAGGGTAATTTATAAAAGGGGCGTGGCAAAATACACTAAAAAGCTTATAAATCATAAATGAAAACTCAGAACTTCACGAAAATTGGTGAGCATATGTGCCATAACATTCTAAACAAGCATGCAAAATTTCATGTAGATCGGACCATAGGTGGCGCTATAACTGTTAAAAAGCTTTGAAAACCATATATTTCCTATGGTAAATTGCCTGTATTGGCTGTAAATGGACTTTTCCATCTATTATTTCAGTGGTTAAAAGCTTTCTAAATAAATCTTAATGTCTTAAATGCTTATGTGCTTAAAGGCCTTAAATGCTTGAACCCCGATAAATGCTGCTTGCAGCTTTAATTAGGGGTTCAAGCACGAAGTGCTGAAACCCTATTGTAATTGTCCTGATTTTTATTATTATTTTTCTTCTGCCGTAAAACGCATCGTGCAGCCTAAACCGTAAGTGCTGGAAATGTGAAACTTTGCCAAATGGTAGTACAAAAATCGAGGAGAGGTTCAGAGAGTATGACCCCGATTGGCCCATAGGTGGCGCTATAGCAACCAAAAGCGCGAAACTGCTCATAACTCCTAGACCATATGTCGTAGACTCAAGTGTCTTATATCATTGGAAAGCTGGAACACTGAAGAACAAAACGTATATCTCCGATTTCATTTCCGGTATGCAAATTTTTCCGCCATTTTGAATTTTGTCAAAAACCTACTTTTGCGAACTAGTCCTAGGTTTTTCGTTCGATCGGAACCAAACCAGTGCAGAAATGTTCTCTGGAGTCTGAATATCAATAATTATCGAAAAAAAGTTGAAATTTCGATTCTCGGTCGCTAGGGGGCGCAAAACTATTGTTGTGGGAGGAGCCTATTTTACTAAATGGGCTACAACTCAAGATGTAAATGAGGTATCTTCACCAAACTCGGTCCACATGTGTAGGAGTTCAATCTTGGGTCACAGTAAAAAAATCGCGACGATTGAACACTAGGTGGCGCTATAACATGAAAAAAACATGAAAAGGGCTATGACGACCTGACCGTTAGTCCGATTGACTTGAAAATTGGTATGCAGTGTCTTGGTCCAAGGTGCCATGTATGTCTATGAGGACATTGGCGTATCTCAAAAAACATGGCCGCCATCGGCCAATGAAATTTGAGCACCTATTAGACAAGGTTTACGGAGGCTGATCGGAACAAAACTCGGTAGGCATGTTCGACTCATGGCCCTAGAGGTCTGTAAGAATTTTGAAAGAAATCGGCCACTAGTTGGCGCTAACGAGTTTAATGGCTCTGTAATCACGTGGTGTTACACTTATTGTCACAAAATGCATACCATTTGATAGATCTCCTCTTGTTGAACAACTTTGCCTCAAGAACCATTGCTCTCAATCAAACCGTTCATTAAATATTCGTAATTATGTTAAAAACCTACTTTTGCGAACTAGTCCCTGGTTTTTCGCCCGATCAGAACCAAACCAGTCTAGGACAATTCTATGGACTCTCTAGGTCAATAATTATCAAAAAAAAGTTGAACTTTTGCATTTTTCGCATGGGTATATTGGGTCATAAAGAAAATGGGCGTGGCAAAATGCACTCAAAAGCCTATAAAACCTAAACGAAAACACAGAACTTCACAAAAATGTATGCGCATATTTGTCATAACATGCTAAAGAAGCCTGGAAATTTGTATGGAGATCGGACCAAAGGTGGCGCTATAACTGTTAAAACACTTTAAAACCATATATTTCCTATGGTAAATTGCCTGTATTGGCTGTGAATGGTCTTTTCCTATGAAAAATTCCATAGGAAATAATTTGATCAAAATGAAATAATTTTCATATAATAATGTTCATGACTCTTAATAAGCATGAAACATTTCAGACAGATCAGACAAAATTTGCCTCTATAACAGTCAAAAAGGTAAAAATTATATAACATGTCATTAAGCCAATAAGTGGTATTTTACTGCTTTTATTCATGCCTGGTGTAAAAATTATGACTAGTACTATTATACAAAAGTTGAGAGTACAGGACATTAGGAACTTTAGACACAGAGATATTTCTTATAAAATAAAGCAGAGAGACAATCCTTGAGAGACCAGTGCATTCTTAGTATATTAGCTCTTCTATAACAGTTTAAATTGAGTCGTGTCGATCTGTTCTGGACAAATTATATTTTTCAATCAGTTCTTTTTTTTTTTCTTTACTTGATGCACTCGATTACACCACTGGGCAATAACACACGATTCATCCAATCACTGATTGTGCTGCTGTGACTGACACCCCTGAGAGCCAACAGAAGCGGCATATTCATAAGGCCCGCCCACAGGTCGCGCAGGCGCTGCCGCTGTCAGCATAAACAGAGAATCAGATGAGAACAGATCAAATGAGACACGGAGCATTTCTCCAGAAACTCCTTGCACTAAATGATAATCATAATCTATCGAGAACTGTGATTGTGTGCACTTGTAAACTTTGGATGCTTCAGCCTGGAGTGTTGTCGTCAGAGAGAGGTGAAGTGGAAATCGGAGTAAAGATTTAGTGGATCCCAGAGCGGTAATCTTTATTGAATAGTCTTTTTTTTATTGAATATGTGATGCAATGTCGTTTTGGTGAGTGACATTTTTTTATCATATGTTATCTTATGAAAGATATGTCAATTTCAGAAATGATTTGATATGAGCTGAGTGTAGGCCGCACAGCGCGAGCTGAACTAATTAGCCGTAGGCTAAAGCTATCACGTATAACAATGATCATTGTGTCATGAGTTGAGACAATGGGTCTTATTCATGAAACACGAGCAGAACGAATTTTTGTGTAAATCGTGTGTAAAGTGGTTCTGACGTAAATTTTCGGATTCATTAAAATGTTCGTATTTTCCAAATGTTAGTTGGTACGAAAGAGATCTACACCTGCTCCCAGCCACGCGTAAATAGTGTGTTTAACATCCGAACGTTTTGCTCATTAATAAGGCTGCATTTTAATTCACCTTAATCGTGTACATATTTACACAGCATTTTGAAAAAATATTAGGTAACACTTTACAATACGGGTGCACTAATCTGCATTAATTCATATTTAACTAATGCACAGATAATCATGTGTTAATGTATGACTCATGAAGAACTAAACCATTAATTAATGATTACTGCATCAGCAACTAATAAAGATTCTAAATGATTAATAGATTAAGTAATATATGAATTGTTATTAATTAAATGTGTCAATGTATTAATTAATTAATAACTTATTTTATTAACTAAAAGTGTAAATGAATGCGTTAATTACCACAGTTGGTCAAAGCAATGTACTTCAACTTCCAGTTGTCTGCTTTAATTAATCATAACTAATGATTTGCAAATGCATAATTATGTTATGACTTTACTTGTTGAGGCACATGACTATTAACTAATTGTTAAGTAATATGCCATTTATGGGTTTTGACAGTTTGCACATGCAGTGAATGTAATGTCGGTGAACGTGTGTGAAGGATGGGGTGAGTTGGGCTGCACACAAATATCAGCACACCAGAATCTGAACTCCTGAAGCTGTTATACTGTGTTTACACTGGACGAGACCAGCTGTCTACACTGGACATGACAGACCATCGCAAGTCCATTAGTCCTTCGTAACAGAACTAGCACAAGAGCTCGGAGTACGTCAGTAATAGAGTGTGGCATCGGTTTACTGACTGGGTTTTGTCGTGTAGTGTCGCGACGCATCCAGTGTAGTATCACTGACTATAATGGACGTTCTATTGTCTTTGTCCAGTCTAGACACAGTGTTATGAACTAGCAGCGCTCAACCACATGTTCTCAGTGTATGTTAACCTGACATAGTCCTGTGCCATGAACAACAAAGTTCATCGGACTCAGTGAAATCTTGGTTGTACATGGTTGGAAATTGAAATCCATGGCTTAGTGTGGATGTCAAAACCAAAATGGCATATTACTTAACAATTAGTTAATAGTCATGTGCCTCAACAAGTAAAGTCATAACATAATGATGCATTTGCAAATCATTAGTTAATGATTAATTAAAGCAGACAACTGGAAGTTGAAGTACATTGCCTTGACCAATTGTGGTAAGTAACGCATTGATTTAGACTTTTAGTTAATAAAATAAGTTATTAATGAATTAATACATTATGACACATTTAATTAATAACAATTCATATATTACTTTATATTAATCATTTAGAATCTTCATGATGCAGTAATCATTAATTAATGGTTTAGTTCTTCATGAGTCATACATTAACACATGATTATCTGTGCATTAGTTAAGCATGAATTAATGGTTATTAGTGCACCCGTATTGTAAAGTGTTACCAAATATTATATATAGTAATTACATACGGTTTTTCTTTTTACTTTTATTACGACAGCCAGTAATTACGAGAGCCATCTGCAAACGGAACAAAAGTCTGCAAGTTTTTTTTATTTAATTTTTTTATTCAAGCTGTTTATTCTTTTACAAGTCCGCAAGTCACAAATAATGCAGTCAAGCTTCATGTCAAACCATTTTCTTTTCACTTCTAGGACTGTTCGATTAACAGATGAAACTCCATTAACTGCATCTATGCTGCCAAGCTTCCTTTTTTTTAGGCCTGATACGCCACTATGTACGCTTGAAAACAAAATGTGGCGTTTTGAATGAACTTCTGATAATAAACTTCAATTTCTGCATCTGAGAAATTTCTCTTCTTCATTCGTTTTTGAGAAGACAAGTTGAAATCCTTCGTTTGGTGTCATAATATGATGCCCATATAGCCTATAGTTTTCAGTCGGTTTTAATGGGCGGGATTTATGGTAATTTAGAGAATGAGCGTGCACACGCGTCCCATTTACAACTGATTGGAATTCATACACACACACACACACACACACACACACACACACACACACACACACACATTTCACTATCACATCTGACGTTTACGAAGTATTTCTGAATCAGGAGAAGAATTTTCGGGAATGTCGCCTTTACGCGCAAATCACTCACATATTTACTCGTATATTTACGATTTCATGAATGAGACCCATTGAGTGATTAATGAGTGTCTGTGTTAAGTAACTGTCGAAAAGTTCGATTAATGTGTCATTTGAACTGCGCATGTATATGATTTGTTACTGAAATGTTGAATCAGAAATGAATTATTGTACGTTTGCCTTGTGTTTTCCAAGGCTGCGTTTTCTTGTTCTCTGTTTTTTTTCCTATGTGAACGTGATCGGCAAGTGAGATCCTGTTTTGTGCCATAAATAATCCTGTGGAGGTGAATCGCCTGCCTATTGAATACAATTAAATATGCACAAATGGCTAGCTGACCAGTGCCCATGGACCGGTTTCCACTTTGAACCATAATTTGAAACCATCAACTGGTAGGATAATTACAATTTTCTTTTGTTTTTCGGACTCACAGGACTTTTAATTTGTGAAATAAATTTATTTATTTTTACATCTGAAATGGAGAGACTTCAACTGATCGAGAGAAGTCTGAACAACTCTTTAAACTGAATCATTTGATTCACGAACTCTGGTCAGCTACGTCGTTATTCATGTTGTTGAACATACTATTTTACTATACAAAGATAAGGTGGTTAATTGGAAGGAATGATGAATCACATTGTCTTTTGAGTCAAATCCGATATCGGATTACTAGTATTTCTTTCGTCAACAAAAATTATAACTAAATATTGTCGTCAACGAACCACGTGACGAAAACGAGACGCAACGTAAATGCTGGTCATGTGACAATAACTATAATTAAATGTATAATGCAATATTGTTGACGAATAAAAACGAGACTAAATGTGGTTTTACAAAATAAAAACTATGTTAAAATGTCTCTTCATTTTCGTTGACCAAAACGAGATGAAATGTTATGACGCTATTTCGTCTTGTTTAGTCACATTATTATTATTATTATTATTATTATTTTGCAGTATTTCTGTTTCCCGTGTCTCACTTCAGGGGCTGCATCAGGGCGCACTGCGCAGACGACGTCACTTCCTCAAGCCCCACTCGCGGCATTATTTAGAAGATGCAGCTGCGGTGAGTTAGCGTAAACGACAACAAACAAAGTTAAGTCTGACGCCCGTTTCACACATAGGGCCCGATTTTAACGATCTGAAACGCAAGTATCAAGCGCGAAACGCAAGTAACTTTGTGGCCGGGTCTTGGGCGCTGTTGCTATTATACCGGCGGGATAAATGACTCTTGCGCTCAACGCAAATCTAAAATGTGTTGGTCTGCAGTAGCTTCATTACTCATAGGTGTGGTTTGGGCGTAACGTGAAATAAACCAATCAGAGCGTCATCTCACATTCCCTTTAAGAGCAGACGCGCTTATTCTATAGCGGATTCCTATTATAACGGTGGATTTGCCAGACGCGCGCCAGCAGCGGTTCACAGCCGAGGAGACCGACGTTCTCGTCAGGGCCGTAAAACACAGAGAAGTGACATTGGGGATGGAGAAACACACCCAAATTAACTTCGATTAAACAGGCGTATGATAATTTGGGTAAATGTGTAAACTAGAAGTATGCTTTTATAATTTATCTATCTATCTATCTATCTATCTATCTATCTATCTATCTATCTATATCTATCTATCTATCTATCTATCGTAATGTATGATTTGCAAAAATGAAAACGGCTGCTTCTTGTGTGAGAGAATCAAAGTGTATGTGCGTTGTGCACACGCTACATTGATTATGGCCAAGCATGCGCCCTTAAAATAGCATCTGAATAACATGCGCAACGTGCCACTGACTTTAGACTAGGTTTTTCCTGGTCAGTGGCGGAATTGTTTTCTAAACGTGCAAAATAGCATGAGGGAACGTTTGCGCCGGAACACGCCTCCTCTTTGCGCTGAACCGCCCCCGGGAGCGCAAGTGTATTTCTTAGTTAACCGACGTGCGTCTGTGGAGGGAAAAGTCCGCTGTGCGCGGGTGCAAAATAGGAATGATACATGCGTCGGTGTACAAAGTCAATTGCGCTGGGTGCAAGATAGGGCCCATACTCCGTGTGCAGTGCATATGCGGTGCAGGAGCAGCACTCGCTATAGTGCTTTCACATATGCTGCGTTTGCAGTGCGTAACTGATCCACGGCTGAACCACAAACACATACTCACTATTTTTATTTCAAATCCAGAAGTTATCAAATACTTTTATTTTAAAAAAGTTTTGTCAGCATTACGATTCTCTTTGTACACACATACTCTTTAATGGTCGTAATTCACTTTTAAGCACAATTTAAACAATGTATTCAATGCACTACTTCTATCTAGATTTATTAGCAAGTGGTAAAATATTTAGCCATATAGTTATATTAAAATGACAAATATTTTAAATTAAAACTTAAAATTGACAAAAACAACCAACTCTCATGCCTTTTCTTTTGCATTTAAATTAATACAGTAAATCTTGGATGTCAGAAAGAACTTGTTTTTCAACCTCCACGAATGAGACGAGTGTTACTTTTCTGTTCACTATTTTCGCTATTTTTCCATAGTGATACACTATATTCACTGGGTTAAATAGAATTGCATTTCTAAAAAGAGACTAAAATACAATTTTCATTGACTAAAACTAGACTAAGGGCGCTTTCACACTTGGTTCGATTGCCTGTTCCTAACCCGAGTTCGATTGCTCCCCCCCTGCCCCCGATGGACTTGTGTTCACATATTATTTGTATCCGAACCGCAGTATGCTTGTGTCATCAAGTTGCAGCTGGTGCGTAATCGTGTTGCTTGGTAACCGCTATGAATGAAAAGGCGTCAAAATGGATAGAATTGCTCGCTTCACATTTGTTCTTTTTTTTTTTTTTAACCTTTGGTTTTGTTTGAAAAAAATCGTTCCAAAGACAGCGGGCTGTCCGCCGAAGACAATTTTTGCGGAGGCAGCCAGAAATCATCTCTCTGCTTGCAGTGCGTCAATCCCGCTTTTCATCAAGTTAAGTGTATACATGACGAGAATAATTCCTGTTAGTGATCCAGAGCGCGATCCATTTAGACGCCGACAAACTTTATTGCTGCGGATAAAACAATAAACCTCCGCAGAAGCATTCCAGAGGTACTCCGCGAGGAACAAAACATGTTCCAAACATAAAACAGGCTATAACCACCTGACCGTTAGTCCAATTGACTTGAAAATTGGTATGCAGTGTCTTGGTCCAAGGTGCCATGTATGTCTATGAGGACGTTGGCGTATCTCGAAAAACATGGCCGCCATCGACCAATGAAATTTGAGCACCTATTAGACAAGGTTAACGGAGGCCAATCGGAACGAAACTCGATGGGCATGTTCGACTCATGGCCCTAGAGGTCTGTAAGAGTTTTGAAAGAAATCGGCCACTAGTTGGCGCTAATGAGTTTTATGGCTCTGTAATCACGTGGTGTAAAACTTAACAACTTTTGATGCTTTTGTGCTTAAAGTCCTTAAAGGCCTTAACTGCTTGAACCCCGATAAATGCTGCTTGCAGCTTTAATTATTATTATTATTATTATTCTTCCGCCGTAAAACGCATCGTGCAGCCCAAACCGTAAGTGCTAGAGACTTGAAACTTGGCCAGATGGTAGTACAGAAATCGAGGAGAGGTTATCAAATTATGACCCCGATTGGCCCATAGGTGGCGCTATAGCGACCAAAAGCGCGAAACTGCTCATAACTCCTAGACCGTAAGTCGTAGACTCAAGTGTCTTATATCATTGGAAAGCTGGACGCCTGATGAACAAAACGTATATCTCCGATTTCATTTCCGTCATGATAGATTTTCCGCCATTTTGAATTTTGTCAAAAACCTACTTTTGCGAACTAGTCCTAGGTTTTTTGTCCGATCGGAACCAAACCAGTGCAGAAATGTTCTTTGGAGTCTGAAGATCAATAATTATCAAAAAAAAATTGAAATTTTGATTCATGGTCGCTAGGGGGCATAAAATTAACGTTGAGGGCGGAGCCTATTTTACTAAAACGGCTATAACTCAAAAAGTAAATGAGATAGCTTAACCAAACTTGGTACACATGTGTATGGGTTCAGTGTGGGGTCACAGTAAAAAAATTGCATCGATTAGCCACATGGTGGCGCTATAAACAAAAAAAAACGTATAAACACCTGACCGTTTTTCCGAATGACTTGAAATTTGGTATGCAGTGTCTTGGGCCAAGAGGCCATGTATGGCTAAAAGGATATTTGCATATCTCGAAAAACATGGCCGCCATTGGCCAATGAGGTTTGAGCACCTATTAAACAAGGTTAACGAAGTCCAATTGTTTTATGAGTTTTATGGCTTTGTAATCACGTGGTGTTGCACACATCCACACAATATGCATATCATTTGATAGATCTGCTCATGCTGAACAACTTTGCCTCAAGAACCATTGCTGTCAATCAAACCGTTCATTAATTATTTGCAAATATGTTAAAAACCTACTTTTGCGAACTAGTCCTAGGTTTTTTGCCCGATCAGAACCAGACCAGTCTAGGACAATTCTCTGGACTCTCTAGATCAATAATTATTAAAAAAAAGTTGAACTTTTGCATTTGGATGGCTGTAATAGGGTCATTTATAAAAGGGGCGTGGCAAAATACACTAAAAAGCCTATAAATCATATATAAAAACTCAGAACTTCACAAAAATTGGTGAGCATATGTGACATAACATCATTAAGAAGCGTGCCGGATTTTATGGAGATCGGACGACAGGTGGCGCTATAACTTTTAAAAAGCTTTAAAACCATATATTTCCTATGGTACATTGCCTGTATTGGCTGTAAATGGTCTTTTCCATCTATGATGTCAGTGGTTACATGCTTGCTAAATACAACTTAACAACTTTTGATGCTTTTGTGCTTAAAGGCCTTAAAGGCCTTAACTGCTTGAACCCCGATAAATGCTGCTTGCAGCTTTAATTATTATTATTATTCTTCTGCCGTAAAACGCATCGTGCAGCCCAAACCGTAAGGGCTAGAGCCTTGAAACTTTGCCAGATGGTAGTACAAAAATCGAGGAGAGGTTATCAAATTATGACGCCGATTGGCCCATAGGTGGCGCTATAGCAACCAAAAGCGCGAAACTGGTCATAACTCCTAGACGGTAAGTCAAAGACTCAAGTGTCTTATATCATTGGAAAGCTGGACGCCTGACGAACAAAACGTATATCTCCGATTTTATTTCCGCCATGATAGATTTTCCGCCATTTTGAATTTTGTCAAAAACCTACTTTTGCGAACTAGTCCCTGGTTTTTCGTCCGATCGGAACCAAACCAGAACAGAATTGTTCTCTGGAGTCTGACGATCAATAATTATCGAAAAAAAATCGAAATTCCGATTCCTGGTCGCTAGGGGGTGATAAATTAAGGTTGTGGGAGGAGCCTATTTTACTAAAATGGCTATAACTCGAGAAGTAAATGAGATATCTTCACCAAACTTGGCACACATGTTTAAGAGGTCAATCTGAGGTCACAGTAAAAAAATTGCGTCGATTGGCCACATGGTGGCGCTATAAACAAAAAAAAACATATAGACACCTGACCGTTTTTCCGAATGACTTGAAATTTGGTATGCAGTGTCTTGGCCCAAGGGGCCATGTATGTCTAAAAGGATATTGGCGTATCTCGAAAAACATGGCCGCCATTGGCCAATGAGGTTCGAGCACCGTTAACGAAGGCCGATCGGAGCGAAACTCGGTGGGCATGTTCGGCTCAAGCCCCTAGAGGTCTGTAAGAATTTTGAAAGAAATCGGCCACTAGTTGGCGCTAACGAGTTTTATGGCTCTGTAATCACGTGGTGTTACACTGATCATCACAAAATGCATATCATCTAATAGAACTGCTCATGCTGAACAACTTTGCCTCAAGAACCATTGCTGTCAATCAAACAGTTAATTAAATATTCATGAATATGTTAAAAACCTACTTTTGCGAACTAGTCCCTGGTTTTTCGCCCGATCGGAACCAGACCAGTCTAGGACAATTCTCTGGACTCTCTAAATCAATAATTATCGAAAAAAAGTTTAACTTTTGCATTTGGGTGGCTGTAATAGGGTAATTTATAAAAGGGGCGTGGCAAAATACACTAAAATGCCTATAAATCATAAATGAAAACTCAGAACTTCACAAAAATTGGTGAGCATATGTGACATAACATCATTAACAAGCATGCCAAATTTTATGGAGATCGGACCAAAGGTGGCGCTATAACTGTTAAAAAGCTTTAAAACCATATATTTCCCATGGTAAACTGCCTGTATTGGCTGTAAATGGTCTTTTCCGTCTCTTATGTCAGTTGTTAAATGCTTGCTAAATAAAACTTAATGTCTTTTGATGCTTGTGTGCTTAAAGGCCTTAAAGGCCTTAACTGCTTGAACCCCGATAAATGCTGCTTGCAGCTTTAATTATTAGGGGTTCAAGCACGAAGTGCTGAAACCCTATTGTAATTGTCCTGATTTTTATTATTATTTTTCTTCTGCCGTAAAACGCATCGTGCAGCCCAAACCGTAAGGGCTAGAGCATTGAAACTTTGCCAGATGGTAGTACAAAAATCGAGGAGAGGTTCAGAGATTATGAACCCGATTGGCCCATAGGTGGCGCTATAGCGACCAAAAGCGCGAAACAGCTCATAACTCCTAGACCATAAGTCGTAGACTCAAGTGTCTTATATCATTGGAAAGCTGGACGGCTGACGAACAAAACGTATATCTCCGATTTCATTTCCGCCATGATAGATTTTCCGCCATTTTGAATTTTGTCAAAAACCTACTTTTGCGAACTAGTCTGTGGTTTTTCGCCCGATCGGAACTAAACCAGTGCAGAAATGTTCTCTGGAGTCTGAATATCAATAATTATCGAAAAAAAGTTGAAATTTCGATTCAAGGTCGCTAAGGGGCGCCAAAATGTATGTTGTGGGAGGAGCCTATTTTACTAAAACGGCTATAACTCCAGAAGTAAATGAGGTATATTCACCAAACTCGGTTCACTTGTGTAAGAGGTTAATCTGAGGTCACAGTAAAAACATTGCGGTGATTGGCCACATGGTGGCGCTATAATATGAAAAAAACATAAAACAGGCTATAACCACCTGACCGTTAGTCCGATTGACTTGAAAATTGGTATGCAGTGTCTTGGTCCAAGGTGCCATGTATGTCTATGAGGACATTGGCGTATCTCAAAAAACATGGCCGCCATCGGCCAATGAAATTTGAGCACCTATTAGACAAGGTTTACGGAGGCTGATCGGAACAAAACTCGGTAGGCATGTTCGACTCATGGCCCTAGAGGTCTGTAAGAATTTTGAAAGAAATCGGCCACTAGTTGGGGCTAACGAGTTTAATGGCTCTGTAATCACGTGGTGTTACACTTATTGTCACAAAATGCATACCATTTGATAGATCTCCTCTTGTTGAACAACTTTGCCTCAAGAACCATTGCTGTCAATCAAACCGTTCATTAAATATTCGTAATTATGTTAAAAACCTACTTTTGCGAACTAGTCCCTGGTTTTTCGCCCGATCAGAACCAAACCAGTCTAGGACAATTCTATGGACTCTCTAGGTCAATAATTATCAAAAAAAAGTTGAACTTTTGCATTTTTCGCATGGGTATATTGGGTCATAAAGAAAATGGGCGTGGCAAAATGCACTCAAAAGCCTATAAAACCTAAACGAAAACACAGAACTTCACAAAAATGTATGCGCATATTTGTCATAACATGCTAAAGAAGCCTGGAAATTTGTATGGAGATCGGACCAAAGGTGGCGCTATAACTGTTAAAACACTTTAAAACCATATATTTCCTATGGTAAATTGCCTGTATTGGCTGTGAATGGTCTTTTCCTATGAAAAATTCCATAGGAAATAATTTGATCAAAATGAAATAATTTTCATATAATAATGTTCATGACTCTTAATAAGCATGAAACATTTCAGACAGATCAGACAAAATTTGCCTCTATAACAGTCAAAAAGGTAAAAATTATATAACATGTCATTAAGCCAATAAGTGGTATTTTACTGCTTTTATTCATGCCTGGTGTAAAAATTATGACTAGTACTATTATACAAAAGTTGAGAGTACAGGACATTAGGAACTTTAGACACAGAGATATTTCTTATAAAATAAAGCAGAGAGACAATCCTTGAGAGACCAGTGCATTCTTAGTATATTAGCTCTTCTATAACAGTTTAAATTGAGTCGTGTCGATCTGTTCTGGACAAATTATATTTTTCAATCAGTTCTTTTTTTTTTTTCTTTACTTGATGCACTCGATTACACCACTGGGCAATAACACACGATTCATCCAATCACTGATTGTGCTGCTGTGACTGACACCCCTGAGAGCCAACAGAAGCGGCATATTCATAAGGCCCGCCCACAGGTCGCGCAGGCGCTGCCGCTGTCAGCATAAACAGAGAATCAGATGAGAACAGATCAAATGAGACACGGTGCTCCGGAAACTCCAGAAACTCCTTGCACTAAATGATAATCATAATCTATCGAGAACTGTGATTGTGTGCACTTGTAAACTTTGGATGCTTCAGCCTGGAGTGTTGTCGTCAGAGAGAGGTGAAGTGGAAATCGGAGTAAAGATTTAGTGGATCCCAGAGCGGTAATCTTTATTGAATAGTCTTTTTTTTATTGAATATGTGATGCAATCTCGTTTTGGTGAGTGACATTTTTTTATCATATGTTATCTTATGAAAGATATGTCAATTTCAGAAATGATTTGATATGAGCTGAGTGTAGGCCGCACAGCGCGAGCTAAACTAATTAGCCGTAGGCTAAAGCTATCACGTATAACAATGATCATTGTGTCATGAGTTGAGACAATGGGTCTTATTCATGAAACACGAGCAGAACGAATTTTTGTGTAAATCGTGTGTAAAGTGGTTTTGACGTAAATTTTCGGATTCATTAAAATGTTCGTATTTTCCAAACGTTAGTTGGTACGAAAGAGATCTACACCTGCTCCAGCCACGCGTAAATAGTGCGTTTAACATCCGAACGTTTTGCTCATTAATAAGGCTGCATTTTAATTCACCTTAATCGTGTACATATTTACACAGCATTTTGAAAAAATATTAGGTAACACTTTACAATACGGGTGCACTAATCTGCATTAATTCATATTTAACTAATGCACAGATAATCATGTGTTAATGTATGACTCATGAAGAACTAAACCATTAATTAATGATTACTGCATCAGCAACTAATAAAGATTCTAAATGATTAATAGATTAAGTAATATATGAATTGTTATTAATTAAATGTGTCAATGTATTAATTAATTAATAACTTATTTTATTAACTAAAAGTGTAAATGAATGCGTTAATTACCACAGTTGGTCAAAGCAATGTACTTCAACTTCCAGTTGTCTGCTTTAATTAATCATTAACTAATGATTTGCAAATGCATCATTATGTTATGACTTTACTTGTTGAGGCACATGACTATTAACTAATTGTTAAGTAATATGCCATTTATGGGTTTTGACAGTTTGCACATGCAGTGAATGTAATGTCGGTGAACGTGTTTGAAGGATGGGTGAGTTGGGCTGCACACAAATATCAGCACACCAGAATCTGAACTCCTGAAGCTGTTATACTGTGTTTACACTGGACGAGACCAGCTGTCTACACCTGGACATGACAGACCATCGCAAGTCCATTAGTCCTTCGTAACAGAACTAGCACAAGGGCTCTGAGTACGTCAGTAATAGAGTGTGGCATCGGTTTACTGACTGGGTTTTGTCGTGTAGTGTCGCGACGCATCCAGTGTAGTATCACTGACTATAATGGACGTTCTGTTGTCTTTGTCCAGTCTAGACACAGTGTTATGAACTAGCAGCGCTCAACCACATGTTCTCAGTGTATGTTAACCTGACATAGTCCTGTGCCATGAACAACAAAGTTCATCGGACTCAGTGAAATCTTGGTTGTACATGGTTGGAAATTGAAATCCATGGCTTAGTGTGGATGTCAAAACCAAAATGGCATATTACTTAACAATTAGTTAATAGTCATGTGCCTCAACAAGTAAAGTCATAACATAATGATGCATTTGCAAATCATTAGTTAATGATTAATTAAAGCAGACAACTGGAAGTTGAAGTACATTGCCTTGACCAATTGTGGTAATTAACGCATTGATTTAGACTTTTAGTTAATAAAATAAGTTATTAATGAATTAATACATTATGACACATTTAATTAATAACAATTCATATATTACTTTATATTAATCATTTAGAATCTTCATGATGCCGTAATCATTAATTAATGGTTTAGTTCTTCATGAGTCATACTAGGGATGCACCGATCCACATTTTTTCACTTCCGATCCGATCCCGATACCTGAATTTGGATATCGGCCGATACCGATACTATTCCGATACCAGAGCTGTGTTTGATTTAATATTATTATTATCATTATTGTTTATTTTATATGTTGCTGAAATAAACTTCTCTCAACAGGCAAGTATGAATGATATGTTATGTACGTATGTATGCATGTATGTCCCAAAAGGCAACTTGAGGTAAGTATAAGGTCAGAAAAGGAAGTCAGAAAAACAGGAAAAATCCCATTCTGAAAAAAAAAATGCAACTGTAAGGGTTTCAAATTGATTGTCATGTCAATATTTATTACATTACCAAAATGTCAAATACTTGCGTCTTGAAATATAAGAAAAGTGCAAGTGTAAACATCTTACACACACATTATCTGAAGGGTGATCCTCGCTCCGATGCATTAACTCTCTCGATGAATGCTCGATCAACATCAGCATCGTGCAAACAAACAAGCGGATTTCGCCTCAGATCCGCGTCGATTTCGCTTCAAACTTTTGCTTTTTACGCACGTCAATTTTTCTCTGGTCGCGCGAATGGATTCAAAATATTCAAGCGTCCAAATAGACGCGGTAGACGCGAATTTGACACGCTATTCGCGTTTGGTGTGAACGCACAGTAACGTGGTGCTTTTTTAAATGTTTGATTGCGTTCGTTGTGTTGTACGACGCGAGGGAGCTTTAAAGGCTCTGAATTACAGCTTTGCAAACATTGCATTTTGCTGTCTTGCTCTGCGGTGTTTCCAGTGTGAAGTATTTTCACACAGCGGACGTTGTTGGCTAGCCGCAAACTGTGGAATGGATTTCCTGAGCGGGGGCGTGTCTCATAACTCTGTGTCTCATTGAGCCGCGCCTCCGTTCAGGAAATCCATTCCACAGTTTGCAGCCAGCTAGCAGACTCGCCGGCGGGAATCACTTTTGGACTTTGGAGTCATTTCAGCAGACGTTAAAGCGAGCGCAGACATGACTCATGGATATCGGATATCTCAGCAGGTTGGATCGGGAAAATCCGATACGTGAATTACGCTGGTATCGGGTCCCGATACCGATACTGGATCGGATCGGCCCCATCCCTAAGTCATACATTAACACATGATTATCTGTGCATTAGTTAAGCATGAATTAATGGTTATTAGTGCACCCGTATTGTAAAGTGTTACCAAATATTATATATAGTAATTACATACGGTTTTTCTTTTTACTTTTATTACGACAGCCAGTAATTACGAGAGCCATCTGCAAACGGAACAAAAGTCCGCAAGTTTTTTTTATTTAATTTTTTTATTCAAGCTGTTTATTCTTTTACAAGTCCGCAAGTCACAAATAATGCAGTCAAGCTTCATGTCAAACCATTTTCTTTTCACTTCTAGGACTGTTCGATTAACAGATGAAACTCCATTAACTGCATCTATGCTGCCAAGCTTCCTATTTTTTAGGCCTGATACGCCACTATGTACGCTTGAAAACAAAATGTGGCGTTTTGAATGAACTTCTGATAATAAACTTAAATTTCTGCATCTGAGAAATTTCTCTTCTTCATTCGTTTTTGAGAAGACAAGTTGAAATCCTTCGTTTGGTGTCATAATATGATGCCCATATAGCCTATAGTTTTCAGTCGGTTTTAATGGGCGGGATTTATGGTAATTTAGAGAATGAGCGTGCACACGCGTCCCATTTACAACTGATTGGAATTCATTAACACACACACACACACACACACACACACACACACACACACACACACACACACACACACACACACACACACACACACACACACACTATCACATCTGACGTTTACGAAGTATTTCTGAATCAGGAGAAGAATTTTTGGGAATGTCGCCTTTACGCGCAAATCACTCACATATTTACTCGTATATTTACGATTTCATGAATGAGACCCATTGAGTGATTAATGAGTGTCTGTGTTAAGTAACTGTCGAAAAGTTCGATTAATGTGTCATTTGAACTGCGCATGTATATGATTTGTTACTGAAATGTTGAATCAGAAATTAATTATTGTACGTTTGCCTTGTGTTTTCCAAGGCTGCGTTTTCTTGTTCTCTGTTTTTTTTCCTATGTGAACGTGATCGGCAAGTGTATCCTGTTTTGTGCCATAAATAATCCTGTGGAGGTGAATCGCCTGCCTATTGAATACAATTAAATATGCACAAATGGCTAGCTGACCAGTGCCCATGGACCGGTTTCCACTTTGAACCATAATTTGAAACCATCAACTGGTAGGATAATTACAATTTTCTTTTGTTTTTCGGACTCACAGGACTTTTAATTTGTGAAATAAATTTATTTATTTTTACATCTGAAATGGAGAGACTTCAACTGATCGAGAGAAGTCTGAACAACTCTTTAAACTGAATCATTTGATTCACGAACTCTGGTCAGCTACGTCGTTATTCATGTTGTTGAACATACTATTTTACTATACAAAGATAAGGTGGTTAATTGGAAGGAATGATGAATCACATTGTCTTTTGAGTCAAATCCGATATCGGATTACTAGTATTTCTTTCGTCAACAAAAATTATAACTAAATATTGTCGTCAACGAACCACGTGACGAAAACGAGACGCAACGTAAATGCTGGTCATGTGACAATAACTATAATTAAATGTATAATGCAATATTGTTGACGAATAAAAACGAGACTAAATGTGGTTTTACAAAATAAAAACTATGTTAAAATGTCTCTTCATTTTCGTTGACCAAAACGAGATGAAATGTTATGACGCTATTTCGTCTTGTTTAGTCACATTATTATTATTATTATTATTATTATGTTGCAGTATTTCTGTTTCCCGTGTCTCACTTCAGGGGCTGCATCAGGGCGCACTGCGCAGACGACGTCACTTCCTCAAGCCCCACTCGCGGCATTATTTAGAAGATGCAGCTGCGGTGAGTTAGCGTAAACGACAACAAACAAAGTTAAGTCTGACGCCCGTTTCACACATAGGGCCCGATTTTAACGATCTGAAACGCAAGTATCAAGCGCGAAACGCAAGTAACTTTGTGGCCGGGTCTTGGGCGCTGTTGCTATTATACCGGCGGGATAAATTACTCTTGCGCTCAACGCAAATCTAAAATGTGTTGGTCTGCAGTAGCTTCATTACTCATAGGTGTGGTTTGGGCGTAACGTGAAATAAACCAATCAGAGCGTCATCTCACATTCCCTTTAAGAGCAGACGCGCTTATTCTATAGCGGATTCCTATTATAACGGTGGATTTGCCAGACGCGCGCCAGCAGCGGTTCACAGCCGAGGAGACCGACGTTCTCGTCAGGGCCGTAAAACACAGAGAAGTGACATTGGGGATGGAGAAACACACCCAAATTAACTTCGATTAAACAGGCGTATGATAATTTGGGTAAATGTGTAAACTAGAAGTATGCTTTTATAATTAATCTATCTATCTATCTATCTATCTATCTATCTATCTCTATCTATCTATCGTAATGTATGATTTGCAAAAATGAAAACGGCTGCTTCTGTGTGAGAGAATCAAAGTGTATGTGCGTTGTGCACACGCTACATTGATTATGGCCAAGCATGCGCCCTTAAAATAGCATAAGAATAACATGTGCAACGCGCCACTGACTTTAAACTAGATTTTTTCAGTTAGTGGCGGAATTGTTTTCTAAACGTGCAAAATAGCATGAGGGAACGTTTGCGCCGGAACACGCCGCCTCTTTGCGCTGAACCACCCCCGGGAGCGCAAGTGTATTTCTTAGTTAACCGACGTGCGTCTGTGGAGGGAAAAGTCCGCTGTGCGCGGGTGCAAAATAGGAATGATACATGCGTCGGTGTACAAAGTCAATTGCGCTGGGTGCAAGATAGGGCCCATACTCCGTGTGCAGTGCATATGCGGTGCAGGAGCAGCACTCGCTATAGTGCTTTCACATATGCTGCATTTGCAGTGCGTAACTGATCCACGGCTGAACCACAAACACATACTCACTATTTTTATTTCAAATCCAGAAGTTATCAAATACTTTTATTTTAAAAAAGTTTTGTCAGCATTACGATTCTCTTTGTACACACATACTCTTTAATGGTCGTAATTCACTTTTAAGCACAATTTAAACAATGTATTCAATGCACTACTTCTATCTAGATTTATTAGCAAGTGGTAAAATATTTAGCCATATAGTTATATTAAAATGACAAATATTTTAAATTAAAACTTAAAATTGACAAAAACAACCAACTCTCATGCCTTTTCTTTTGCATTTAAATTAATACAGTAAATCTTGGATGTCAGAAAGAACTTGTTTTTCAACCTCCACGAATGAGACGAGTGTTACTTTTCTGTTCACTATTTTCGCTATTTTTCCATAGTGATACACTATATTCACTGGGTTAAATAGAATTGCATTTCTAAAAAGAGACTAAAATACAATTTTCATTGACTAAAACTAGACTAAGGGCGCTTTCACACTTGGTTCGATTGCCTGTTCCTAACCCGAGTTCGATTGCTCCCCCCCTGCCCCCGATGGACTTGTTCACATATTATTTGTATCCGAACCGCAGTATGCTTGTGTCATCAAGTTGCAGCTGGTGCGTAATCGTGTTGCTTGGTAACCGCTATGAATGAAAAGGCGTCAAAATGGATAGAATTGCTCGCTTCACATTTGTTCTTTTTTTTTTTTTAACCTTTGGTTTTGTTTGAAAAAAATCGTTCCAAAGACAGCGGGCTGTCCGCCGAAGACAATTTTTGCGGAGGCAGCCAGAAATCATCTCTCTGCTTGCAGTGCGTCAATCCCGCTTTTCATCAAGTTAAGTGTATACATGACGAGAATAATTCCTGTTAGTGATCCAGAGCGCGATCCATTTAGACGCCGACAAACTTTATTGCTGCGGATAAAACAATAAACCTCCGCAGAAGCATTCCAGAGGTACTCCGCGAGGAACAAAACATGTTCCAAACATAAAACAGGCTATAACCACCTGACCGTTAGTCCAATTGACTTGAAAATTGGTATGCAGTGTCTTGGTCCAAGGTGCCATGTATGTCTATGAGGACGTTGGCGTATCTCGAAAAACATGGCCGCCATCGACCAATGAAATTTGAGCACCTATTAGACAAGGTTAACGGAGGCCAATCGGAACGAAACTCGATGGGCATGTTCGACTCATGGCCCTAGAGGTCTGTAAGAGTTTTGAAAGAAATCGGCCACTAGTTGGCGCTAATGAGTTTTATGGCTCTGTAATCACGTGGTGTAAAACTTAACAACTTTTGATGCTTTTATGCTTAAAGTCCTTAAAGGCCTTAACTGCTTGAACCCCGATAAATGCTGCTTGCAGCTTTAATTAGGGGTTCAAGCACGAAGTGCTGAAACCCTATTGTAATTGTACTGATTTTTATTATTATTATTTTTCCGCCATAAAACGCATCGTGCAGCCCAAACCGTAAGACCTAGAGACTTGAAACTTTGCCAGATGGTAGTACTATTGCTCGCTACTCAGATACACGGACTCAGCCCAATCGGCCCATAGGTGGCGCTATAGCAATCAAAAGCGCGAAACTGCTCAGAACTCCCAGACCGTAAGGCGTAGCTTCAAGTGTCTTATATCATTAAAATCCAGAGCTCCTGACGAAAAAAACGTATATCTCCGATTTCATTTCCGCCATGATAGATTTTCCGCCATTTTGAATTTTGTCAAAAACCTACTTTTGCGAACTAGTCCCTGGTTTTTCGCCCGATCGGAACCAAACCAGTGCAGAATTGTTCTCTGGAGTCTGAAGATCAATAATTATCGAAAAAAAGTTGAAATTTCCATTCACGGTCGCTAGGGGGTGCAAAATTAACGTTGTGGGAGGAGCCTATTTTACTAAAATGGCTATAACTCAAGAAGTAATTTAGTAAACTTCACCAAACTTGGTACACATGTGTAAGAGGTCAATCTGAGGTCACAGTTAAAAAAATTGCGTCGATTTGCCACATGGTGGCGCTATAAAACAAAAAAAACGTATAGACACCTGACCGTTTTTCCGAATGACTTGAAATTTGGTATGCAGTGTCTTGGCCCAAGGGGCCATGTATGTCTAAAAGGATATTGGCGTATTTTAAAAAACATGGCCGCCATTGGCCAATGAGCTTTGAGCACCGTTAACGAATTCCGATCGGAGCGAAACTCGGTGGGCATGTTCGGCTCAAGCCCCTAGAGGTCTGTAAGAATTTTGAAAGAAATCGGCCACTAGTTGGCGCTAACGAGTTTTATGGCTCTGTAATCACGTGATGTTACACTTATCATCACAAAATTCATATCATCTGATAGATCTGCTCATGCTGAACAACTTTGCCTCAAGAACCATTGCTGTCAATCAAACCGTTCATTAAATATTCATAAATATGTTAAAAACCTACTTTTGCGAACTAGTCCCTGGTTTTTCGCCCGATCGGAACCAGACCAGTCTAGGACAATTCTCTGGACTCTCAAGATCAATAATTATCAAAAAAAAGTTGAACTTTTTTAATTTGGGTGCCTGTAATAGGGTCATTTATAAAATGGGCGTGGCAAAATGCACTCAAAAGCCTATAAATCCTAAACGAAAACTCAGAACTTCACGAAAATTGGTGAGCATATGTGCCATAATATTCTAAACAAGCATGCAAAATTTCATGTAGATCGGACCATAGGTGGCGCTATAACTGGCAAAAAGGTTTGAAAACCATATATTTCCTATGGTAAATTGCCTATATTGGCTGTAAATGGATTTTTCCATCTATAATTTCAGTGGTTAAAAGCTTGTTAAATAAAACGTAATGTCTTAAATGCTTATGTGCTTAAAGGCCTTAACAGCTTGAACCCCGATAAATGCTGCTTGCAGCTTTAATTATTATTATTATTATTATTATTATTCTTCTGCCGTAAAACGCATCGTGCAGCCCAAACCGTAAGGGCTAGAGCATTGACACTTTGCCATATGGTAGTACAAAAATCGAGGAGAGGTTATCAAATTATGACCCCGATTGGCCCATAGGTGGCGCTATAGCAACCAAAAGCGCGAAACAGCTCATAACTCATAGACCGTAAGTTTTAGACTCAAGTGTCTTATATCATTGGAAAGCTGGACGCCTGACGAACAAAACGTATATCTCCGATTTCATTTCCGTCATGATAGATTTTCCGCCATTTTGAATTTTGTCAAAAACCTACTTTTGCGAACTAGTCCTAGGTTTTTTGTCCGATCGGAACCAAACCAGTGCAGAATTGTTCTCTGGAGTCTGACAATCAATAATTATCAAAAAAAAGTCGAAATTTTGATTCATGGTCGCTAGGGGGTGCAAAATGAACGTTGTGGGAGGAGCCTATTTTACTAAAATGGCTATAACTCAAGAATTAATTGATTAAACTTCACCAAACTTGGTACACATGTGTAGGAGGTCAATCTGAGGTCACAGTAAAAAAATTGCATCGATTGGCCACATGGTGGCGCTATAAACAAAAAAAAACGTATAAACACCTGACCGTTTTTCCGAATGACTTGAAATTTGGTATGCAGTGTCTTGGGCCAAGAGGCCATGTATGTCTAAAAGGATATTGGCATATCTCGAAAAACATGGCCGCCATTGGCCAATGAGGTTTGAGCACCTATTAAACAAGGTTAACGAAGTCCAATTGTTTTATGAGTTTTATGGCTTTGTAATCACGTGGTGTTGCACACATCCACACAATATGCATATCATTTGATAGATCTGCTCATGCTGAACAACTTTGCCTCAAGAACCATTGCTCTCAATCAAACCGTTCATTAATTATTCGCAAATATGTTAAAAACCTACTTTTGCGAACTAGTCCTAGGTTTTTCGCCCGATCGGAACCAGACCAGTCTAGGACAATTCTCTGGACTCTCTAGATCAATAATTATCAAAAAAAAGTTAAACTTTTGCATTTGGATGGCTGTAATAGGGTCATTTATAAAATGGGCGTGGCAAAATACATTAAAAAGCCTATAAATCTTAAATGAAAACTCAGAACTTCACAAAAATTGGTGAGCATATCTAACATAACCTCATTAACAAGCATGCCAAATTTTGTGGAGATCGGACCAAAGGTGGCGCTATAACTGTTAAAAAGCTTTAAAACCACATATTACCTATGGTAAATTGCCTGTATTGGCTGTAAATGGTCTTTTTCATCTATTTTGTCAGTGGTTACATGCTTGCTAAATAAAACTTTATAACATTTGATGCTTTTGTGCTTAAAAACCTTAAACACCTTAATAGCTTGAACCCCGATAAATGCTGCTTGCAGCTTTAATTATTATTATTATTCTTCTGCCGTAAAACGCATCGTGCAGCCCAAACCGTAAGTGCTAGAGACTTGAAACTTGGCCAGAAGGTAGTACAAAAATCGAGGAGAGGTTCAGAGAGTATGACCTCGATTGGCCCATAGGTGGCGCTATAGTGCAAAAAACCAAAAAAAATCACGGTTTTGCTTAAATCTCCTTAACCCTTTGTCACAGACTCAAGTGTCTTATATCACTGTAATCCTTGTCTCAAGACGGACAAAATGTATATCTTCAATTTCATTTCCGGTATGCAAATTTTTCCGCCATTTTGAATTTTGTCCAAAACCTACTTTTGCGAACTAGTAGAGGGTTTTTTTGGCCAATCGGAACCAAACCAGTGCAGAAATGTTCTCTGGAGTCTGATTATCAATTATTATCGAAAAAAAGTTGAAATTTTGATCCATGGTTGCTAAGGGGCGTCAAAACGTTCGCAGGAGGCGGAGCCAGTTTACTAAAATGGTTATAACTCATGAACGAAATTAGATATTTTCACCAAACTCGGTACACATGTGTATGAGTTCAATCTGGGGTCACAGTAAAAAAATCGCGACGATTGATCACTAGGTGGCGTTATAACATGAAAAAAACATGAAAAGGGCTATAACCACCTGACCGTTAGTCCAATTGACTTGAAAATTGGCATGCAGTCTCTTGGTCCAGGGTGCCATGTATATCTATGAGGACATTGGCGTATCTCAAAAAACATGGCCGCCATCGGCCAATGAAGTTGAGCACCTATTAGACAAGGTTAACGGAGGCCGATCGGAACTAAACTCGATGGGCATGTTCAACTCATGGCCCTAGAGGTCTGTAAGAATTTTGAAAGAAATCGGCCACTAGTTGGCGCTAACGAGGTTTACGCCCTCTTTAATCACGTGGTGTTGCACACATCAACACAATATGCATATCATTTGATAGATCTGCTCATGTTGAACAACTTTGCCTCAAGAACCACTACTGTCAATCAAACCGTTCATTAAATATTCGCAAACATGTTAAAAACCTACTTTTGCGAACTAGTCCCTGGTTTTTCGCCCAATCAGAACCAGACCAGTCTAGGACAATTCCCTGGACTCTCTAGATCAATAATTATCGAAAAAAAGTTGAAATTTTGCATTTGGATGGCTGTAATGGGGTCATTTAGAAAATGGGCGTGGCAGAATACACTAAAAAGCCTATAAATCCTAAATGAAAACTCAGAACTTCACAAAAATTGATGAGCATATGTGACATAACAAGCTAAAGAAGCATGGAAATTTATATGGAGATCGGACCATAGGTGGCGCTATAACTGTCAAAAAGCTTTAAAACCATATATTTCCTATAACCTATATATATATCATATAATGTTTATAAAATAATGTTAAAAACCAGTGCAGTACAAATCTCTGGACTCTATAGATCAATAATTATCAGAAAAAGTATAAAAAATAACAGTTAAAAAAGAAAATGAATAACATTGGCATATTAAGCCAATAAGTGGTATTTTACTGCCCCCTGCTGCCATTTCATCATACTACTTCCTAATATTGTTATATCATTCATATTTAGACTTTATAAAATCATTATTTTAACATTTACAATCACATTTTGTCAAAACTCATCTATTGGAGTATTATTATTGACAATTGTGTCACACTGTCTGTCTGAGATATGGAAATTGAAAACGAAAGTAAAACGGCATTTAGGCCACGCCCCCCCAGTACAAATTCATTCATAACTCGAAAACGGAAAGTCGTTGCGCGCTCAAATTTTGATGGTAAGGTCCTCTCCGGGCTCTTGATCGAAACGTGTCATCGCGGGCCTCGGGAGCGCGCCCCCCACGAATCGCAAATTCGTGGGACCCCCGATTTTGAACGGCCGAAACTCCCGACCCAGACCACCCCGAACCTTGTGTGAGAGCTCGTTGGAAAGGGCCAGTTCTTGGCTAGCTTCGATTCAAATGTGGTGTAATTTGCCCTGGGCATTCCAGAGATAAAAGCCCCAATAGATATGCCTTTGAACGGTCATATTTCCGGGCTCCAATCGCCCAAAAACACCGCGATGGTCTCATTCAACAGGGCTCCTCAAGAACTATCTATGCTCTGAATTTCAGAATTTTTCGCCTTCTGGTTCCCGAGATATAAGTGAAAAACCAAATTCCCATTCATTCATTCAAACACTTCAACTGTAAGATGGAGGCTGTAATTCCACTGTTGTCAACTAGAGGGAGCAGCAGTATTAGACATAGTATTAATCTTTTTATCAGCTTTCAGCTTTGGTCAACAAACAAATGGTTAAAGCTATTTTTTTTTTGACTGATAATATAGATCACAATGAAATATATGAAATGGTTAGACCATTAAAATATTTTTTTCACAATAACACATCCTAAAGACATTGAAAACATATTTGTATATGTGTGTGTGTGTGTGTGTGTGTGTGTGTGTGTGTGTGTAAGCATGCATTATTGAGTTAACATGGAACACACTTATATTACAATAACTATTATAACACAATCATATTTTGTCAGTGTTTATCACTTCATTTGCACTGACACTTCACATAATTGCTAGTATTTATACCCCCCAAATTTGCATTTTCCAGTCCATGTTCTAGGCCAGGCAGTGTTAATGTAGACCTGCACAGCCGAATCAGCAGAAGATCTGCAGGTATTGTGAAGAAGCAAGCAAGGACAATAGTGAAAATGGCAGATCATGGATATAAATGTTATGTCTGAGGCTGTGCTGCGGATTTGAGAACTTTTCATTCCTTTCCCACAAAAGAGAACTGTCAACAGGCATGGTTGATGTTTACAACAGGATACCTCACCATTTTAATTCAAAGCTGTTAGTTTGCTCTTAACGGAGGCCGATCAGAACGAAACTCGGTGGGCATGTTCGACTCGTGGCCCTAGAGGTCTGTAAGAATTTTGAAAAATCAGCCACTAGTTGACGCTAACAGGTTTTACGGCTATGTAATCACGTGATGCATATCATTTGATAGATCTCCTCATACAGAACAACTTTGCCTCAAGAACTACTGCTGTCAATCAATTTGTTCATTAAATACTTGCGATTATGTTAAAAACCTACTTTTGCGAACTAGTCCTAGGTTTTTCGCCCGATCGGAAATATACCAGTGCAGTACAATTCTCTGGAAGCTCTAGATTATTAATTATATAAAAAACTTTAACTTTACCCATTGGGTAGCCATAACAGGATCATTTAGAAAATGGGTATGGCAAAAAACACTCAAAAGCCTGTAAATCCTAAACAAAAACTCAGACAACTCACTAAACTGCCTTATGTGCTTAAAGACCCTAAATGCTTGAACCCCGCTAAATGCTGCTTGCAGCTTTAATTTTTATTGTTCTTGTTCATCTGGTTAATTATTATATTTTTATTTTATTTTATTTTTTATTTTTTTACATTTTTATTATTATTATTAATCATATATTCCAACTGTCGTAGATTTCTTTCAGCCCTATTCCACTCTTTTTTATTATTATTTTTTTATATTTTCTAACAATTCTAATAATCTATAGTACTTATATATTTTTGTGTATATTTTGAAGTATATTCTGTATGTTTGTTTATTTATTCATTATATATAATTTTTATGTATCTTTGTTATCCCACTGATATAGTGCCTTATGTGTATGTATGTGTATTATTATTATTATTATTATGTGTATTTATTATTATTATATATATTTTTTTATATTATCTTAATTATTGATTTATTCATTTTTATTTATTATTATTTGCAGCCTTTTTTTTTATTTTTTTTTTATACTGGGGTAACTGCTGATTGTTTGTCTTCGATATGTCATGTTTAAACGATGTTAAAACAATAAAAATTTGATAACAAAAAAAAATAATGTAACACTAACTGCAACCATGGAAGTTTGGCAGGAATAGTAGGCATAATGCCTTCAAGTAACATTACGTCTGTTTTATTTTGACATTATGAAAACAATTGCTGCCCTCAAATGTTAATCTGAACTAAAATAAACCTTTGTTTATAACTACTACAATATTACATTTCATTTTTTCCAAGGAGCTGTTTTTGTTTTACATGCTCCTAAGAAGAGTCAAATAGCTCTAGAATTGCTCAAAGTAAAAAAATATCATACTTTATGATGTTAGTTTTAATAAAAAAAAAAAGAATAAAAAAATTTAAATCAAGGAAATTTCTCTGGCATTTCTTTCTTTTTGCTGTATCAAAAACGTACCGAACCGAACCGTGACACGAGTGTATCGTATCGAACTAACCGTGAATTTTGTGAACCGTTACAACCCTACTTCTTAATAATGTTTATTTAAAGCTACGCTGTTTACTTCTTTATTACTGTGTCATGCGCGCTGAAGTTAGCCTGTGATTATGTGATGTTTAATATGTTAAATGGTAGTAATAGTAGTAATACGCTATGCAGGCTTAAACGAGGTTAACTATCCTCTTACCGATCGAACGGCAAATCTCCATCAGCTCAGCTGCGTGACGTGTCCGTTTTTATTTCGGCTCCCATGTGAGAGTTTGCACAGTGCCTGCGTGAGACGCTCACGTCTCAGACGCGGCTCGAGACAGATGCAGATATAAATGTAATTAAAAACAATATTATCGATTTTCAAAATATTGCACCTGTCAATACAGAACGAAATATTCTGTAGCCTATTTTGCCATCAATGCCGACGTTGTCTTTGCTGCTATATATTTATGTTTAACATGAAGTATAGGCCTTCCACAACTCTCTACCCATATGTCGAATATTTCACCAATGAGGTTTATCACGTCAGACACGTTTCTGGTGTGCAAAGACAGAAAACGCCACGCTTTGGTGTGCAAAGCCAGTGTTTTGCCGGCCTGGCGTGTATTATCGATATTCAAATATTGCACCTGTCAATACAGAATGAATATTCTGTAGCCTATTCTGTCAATACTGCCGACGTAGTCTTTGCTGTATCAGTAGGCTATATATTTATGTTTAACATGAATTATAGGCCTCCACAACTCTCTCCCCATATTTCGACCTAGCCGCAGCAGCACCGCATCAGACATGCTTCTGTGCAAAGACATAGAAAACGCCACGCAGATGCCATACTCACGCCACGCAGCCTTATTGTTCATGATCACTCTCTTCCATCTCTGTGGCTGTGCATTGATGTGCATAAATTATTATAATTCAAATGAACTATTAGTTATGATCATTCAAATGAACTATTAGTTATGAACAGCAGCCAAATGAATTATATTCATACCACATTTCTGCCCATATCCTGGGCATCTGATCTTTTGCAGACCACCTGATTGTGACCTACTGTTACACCACCTTTGCTGATGCTAAGATGACGAAAGATAGTCGTACCAACAGAGAGAGGATACGCAAGGCAATGCGTCATGCACGTAATGCTCAGAAGAGGACGAACGCAGTGCTCGGCTGGCAAGTGACGCTGCACGTCAGGAAAGGCGCTGTGAAGCTGAGGAAGAGGACGAACGCAGTGCTCAGCTGGCAAGTAACGCTGCACGGCTGAAAAGGCGCCGTGAAGCTGAGGAAGAGGATGAATGCCGCAGAGTCCTGCACGGGTCCGATTTTGTAAACCCGCACCCGCCCGTACCCGCAGTGCTTCAAACCGCACCCGACCCGTTATCCGTCAACAGCACTAATTAAAATCCGCACCCGACCCGACCCGCTTAAAATAGAACCGACACCCGACCCACAGCCGAAATAAAATCAGTTTAGCCAATCACATTATAGAAACAATAGCAAAAATGTTTATTGCCAGGTCATACAGAAGTTATAACGACAATTAACACAAGGACAACTTCAGCCGAAGCTGTCAAAAGGCCGGCACATGAAGAACATGGCAAACGTTACCACAAAACTGAGTAGCCTAACAGACGCGGCTACAACACTAACGTTATATCTGCCACGCAATTTCGTCTAGCCTACATCTGACAATTTTGGGTTCAAACACGCCCTGCACACCACACATAGCCTACTGAACAGTGTTAAATTTGAAAAATACTGTTCGATAGAACTGCTTGGTTTGTTACCACAGTTATCTTCGTGCTTCCTCGGCGATGAAGTTCCACATTTGCGGCTATCCAACACGAAAATGCATGCAGCAAAGCCTTTCACAATATTGTTTTCTTCAGATAACTCCAAATTTCTCACACACTGGACTTTTGATGACGTATTGTCGACAACTTCAGGGTATATGCAGGAATCATAGAGATGAATTTACTACCTTTTACTACCTTTTTTACCACCTCCACAATATTTTTTACTACCAACACGACATCAAGCAGCAGCCCTTTTTTTGGGGGTGTGGTGGGGTGGGCGGGGTATGTAAAGCACCACTTACTACTTACTATAAGGTATAAGTGTGACACTGTCACACCCATCATACATATTAGGTACACTAATGTTTAATTGTTATCATTAAGTAGGCCTATTGTCATTGTCAATTATGTTTTTTTTTGTAGTGTCGAGTTGAGTTTCAGTTGTCCTTATCTTAACCCTAGCCCTTGAGTTATCCTAACCATAGCCCTTAGCCCTAATAAGGTGAATAATAACCTTGGCACTTTGTCATTGCTATCAACTCCGACTCACTCAGGGCTCGACATTAAGCCTTTCCATGCGCTTGTCCTCTGGACAAGTAAATCTGTCATTCACTTGTCCGAGTAAAAAAGTTGCTTGTCCGGAATGTTTTTGGTGTGTGTGTGCTGTAAATATAATTTATTCTGAAGAAATATCCTCATCTGTGTTAAATCAGCTCTGATATATTTAAATCTGCATATTGTCATATCTGCACCTTTAAAGGGCCTATTTGAATATACAAATAAGAAACGTTGGAAAGAATGATACTTTTAAACATGAAATTAACCATGGACTGGAGTTGAAAATTAGCAATAGCTATAAACTCTTTTTGCATAGCATTAGTTACAAACTTGTTTTGTACTATGTTTAATTGCAATGTCCATGTCAACTAAATGAAAAAAAAACAAATGAAAAAAAAAAACAACCGCCAGTAGGAGGCGTCAGGCGACCGTCTTAATGAGCGAGTCATTGAGTCATTCATTCAAACGATTCGTTCAAACAACTGATTCATTCAAGAATGAGACATGTTTATGAATGGGACATTGAATCTTTGACTCAGCCAATTCGCTCAAAACGCTGAATCATTCAGTAATGAAACACGGTTAAGTGTTGCTGTGAGATGCGTCACGGTTCTGCTTTGATCTTTGTTTGGAACTATTTTTGCTGCTGAAACAGAACAAAAACAGTCAATATTGTGTCTAAAATGTAAGTAACTTAATTTGAACTGTTTATTGAACTGTTGTATATAAAAGCAATGTCACATTTTCAGTCGTGATGGTACTCAAGAAAACAGCACTCGTCGTGTGAGGTTGCTAAACTGTATCATATGTTAAAAATATTAAAACACATTTTGAATTTTGGCACTGGCAGTAACGTTATGTTGTTAACTGAGTTTAAACTGAGTTTACATTTGTTTGGATTTCTCCTCGAGAGGCTGCGCGAGCCTCAACAGCGCAACCTTGTTACCGTCAGTAGCCTAATACATCCACTATCGATCACAACTTACAATAAATATAAATACAATCAGAATCATTCTCTCATTTTAGTGATTCCCTAGTTATTTATACATTTTTTGTTATTGACGTTTAATCAGGCTACTTGTCCGGTCGGGCAAGTAAAATTCTCTTTTACTTGTCCCTTCAAAAAATCCACTTGTCCCGGACAAGCGTTAATGTCGAGCCCGTCAGATCCTGTTAGCACCGTATATATATTTTTTAATTATGCTAGATGAAGTTAAAATATGGAGACACAAATATTAAGTAAAAAAATGGAAACTCATATATTGAGGTGGTGATGAAAAATTTACTACCAAGTCAAATTGCGTTTGTTACCTTTTACTACCTTTCAAGGGCCTTAATTTTGGTAGATTATTTTTACTACTTTTACTACCGCGCGGACACCCTGAACTTTACAATCTCCACTAGCTATTCTTTTCTTCAACTCCTCAGCATCCATCTCAACGACTGCAAGCAGATCGCGCGCGCAGTTATGAGGAATTTTTAAAAGTGTAAGTAGCCTAGGTAACGTTATAGATCCTGGGAGGGCGTGGCGCGTGGGCACAAATAAACTGATGTGGATTTTAAATTATTTTATCAACTTGAAATACAGGAATATTTTTGTAGATGTGTTCCTAAAAATATGCATATATTTTTAAGTTTGCATGTGATTGTTTTAAACCCGTGTTTAGACCAGTGTTTCCCCCGTGTCCGACCCGACCCGCACCCGTATCCGACACAGTTAGATATTTTTCACCCGTTTGAGCAAAATGTCCCGAACCCGAACCCGTGAAGGACTCTAGAATGCCGTGCTCGGCTGGCAAGTGACGCTGCACGTCAGGAAAGGCGCCGTGAAGCTGAGGAAGAGGACGAACGCAGTGCTCGGCTGGCAAGTGACGCTGCACGTCAGGAAAGGCGCCGTAAAGCTGAGGAAGAGGACGAACGCCGTGCTCGGCTGGCAAGTGACGCTGCACGTCAGGAAAGGCGCCGTGAAGCTGAGGAAGAGGACGAACGCCGTGCTCGGCTGGCAAGCGATGCTGCTCACCATGCTAACATGAGAGATATGGAAACACCTGAGATACGAGCGGATCGCCAGATGCATGACTGTCAACGACACAACCTTCTGAGAGAAGAGGAGACCTCTCAGCAGCAAGAGGAACGACGAGCAAGGGATGCCATGTGCCATCAAAAGATGCGTCTTATCCGTCTGGAAAAGGCACGAAAAGACAATCGCAACCTTGCTCGGTGTGACGATACAGACTTCTTCCAAGAGGAACTTCATGGTGATTATAGGCACATTCTGAGCAAGACCTCACTGTTTGAATGTCCTACATGCTCACATTGTGGTGCCTATGTATGGAAAGAGGAGAGAAAAGGATTCTGTTGCAACTCCGGTAAGATTAACCTTACATATAACGCCACAAATCCCAAGCCTGGCTCAATCCCACCACAGCCTCCAGATGCTATTAAGGACCTTTTCCTTGATCAAAGTTTTGTGAAGAAAGCAAAACAATACAACAATGCGCTGGCAATAGCAAGTATTGGTATTGAAGAGGTAGATATGCCTGGCTTCAACCCAGGTGTGCGTATACAAGGCAAAGTTTATCATTACATTGCCGGCCCCCTTCCTGAACAAGGTCGCACACCACTCTTTGCTCAGATCTATTTCCACGATCCTGCTCATGAGCTGGAAAACCGTCGAGCCCATGCCTCAAACAGTGATCTGAATGAAGATTTTTTACTGAGGACGCAAGAGGCCATTCACATGTGCAATCCATACGTGCAACAGTTTAAGTCAGCCATTGAGTATGTGACCCAAAATGCCAATGCCAATGAATTGAAAATTGTCCTAACAGCTCGCACACGACGTCATGACCTTCATCGTGGCACTGTGAATCTTCCATCACTGAATAGTGACGTGGCTGTCATTGCTCCAGGAGTAACAACTACACAGCAGTTTGGGAAACTGGCTGTCACTCTTCATCTCAGAGGAGGAAGGCTTCAGACAATCGACGCCATGCATCCAGCATATGACCCATTGTCATATGTGCTTCTTCTACCTCAGGGTTCCCAAGGATACCACACTGAGCTGGCAGGCATCACACCAACATGCTTCTACCGTTACCATCTTCAAGTGCGTGACATTGCTCAACACTTCAATTTGCTGCTTCGTGGTGGGAGACTGACACAGCAATACGTATGTGATATGATGGCAAAAATTGAGTCACACCGCCTCAACTGGATCCGCCACAACCAGAAGTCTATCAAGGCTGAAAAGTATAAAATCATTGTTGATGCCCTGAATAGTCACTCTGAGATCATTCCTGGACGCCTAACCATCCTGCCACCCACAATTTACGGATCACCCCGATGGTACGCCAAGGAGTTCCAAGATGCCATGGCCTTGGTACGAATCAAAGGAAAACCTGACTTCTTCCTCACCTTCACTTGCAACCCGAACTGGCCTGAAATCACAGGGTCACTTTTTGAGGGTCAACAGACCAATCAGAGACCAGACATCATTGCTCGAGTATTTCACATGAAGGTGGAAGCACTCCTCACAGACCTCCTCCTCATCTTGGGACACATTGATGCATATGTGATGGTGAAGGAAACACAAAAGAGGCATCTTCCACATATACACATGCTCATGACTAGGGATGGGTATCGTTAAGGTTTTAACGGTATTACTACTCTTACCGATACTCCTTATCGATCCGGTACTTTAACGGTATTCTTATCGGTTCTTTTCGTTATTTAAAAAAAAGGGGAAAAATTATTTAGAACATAATTAATATTGCTTTATATTCTGAAATGTTAAATATATATAAAAGCAATGCTTTAACAAAACAAATAAAACATGTATGTTATGTAGAAGGGTGCAGGGTTTTGTGTTTTATATACAGAAGACATAGGACACCAAAAACAAAGTACAAACACATGGTCAAAAAAAAAAAAAAAAAGTATACAATAAAACAAATATACAAATTATATACCCAGTGCTTTAATTTCAGTAATGTCTACTGAGATTACTGTTCAGGAGTAATATGGGCTAAAAAGACATCTAATAAAGTCAGATGTAAAATAACACTGCATAGTTTATCATAGATAGATTAAAGCTTATAAAAGCCAAAATTATTCATTCAAGAGCTGCGCTGATTTTCTCTTTGCCTTTTGTTGTTTGATTCACATTAATGGAGCAATCGTCAGCAGGTTTATTAGACTGCTGCCTCTTTAAGACCAAATGCAGATCTAATCATTATTACGCATCATATTTTCTCAAAACTATTTACGCCCATTTAAGACATAAACTGTAGTTAAGTGAATAAACTGTTTACGTGAATCTCCAAGAAGGCCATTTTGACATATTTGTGTGTAAATTTGATCGGTTAGATGCGCACACAAAGCCCAAAATATACGTTGCTGCTTGTCTCGTTGCGGTGTGTTTCGGAGCGCGCGCCGCCTTTGGAACAGCGTCTATTGCGTCAATTTTGGTACTAGCCTTTTATTATCAAACGTGTCCCGCAGTTTAGCATCAGTATAGACTATATTTTACAACAATCACGATCGTGCAGATTCTGACGTTACGTTTGGGTTTTAGGGAGAAATGACAGCGCACCGCGGTGAAGGGAAGGAAGTGCGCTGGAGAGAATGTGGCTTTAGTTTTTAATGGTTATACCTCAAATATCATCTTTTTTTATAATCATTGGAAGCCAAAATCTAAATCTAAAATAAAATTCGTTTAATATCAAAAATCTAAAGTGTAACCGTTTGAATGTTTAGTTCTGTCCTCATCGTCACTCATTAAGCAGAGCTGTTGTGTTGCGCGCGCCGTGGCTCCGCGTGAAAGATCGCTCTCTCTCTCACACACTCTCTCTCTTTAGCAAAAATGCATCACAGACAATAATGATTCAATATTATTATATATAGAAGTGGCTGGCAAGATTAAATTAGCAAGATAATAATTTCTTAATAGCAATAATAAATGGCACGTGTACTTTCTTAATTTCTCCAGTACCGACAGCAGAACCGATAACGTCCGAGCTTATCGATCCAGCGGTCTTTCACAATTCAGCACCGGGGCCCGTTTAATACCGGGTTTCGGTACCCATCCCTACTCATGACCATGGTAGCCCGCGACAAACCGGCTATATTACGTTGATTCTCATTATGTGATTCAGATCTTGAGAGCTGTGGAAGCGAACGGTTTCCTTACCTGCTAACTGCTAACTTCTAGCTACTTCTATTAGGAATCTTTTATTTCATTAGCAACTAGAATAAGTGTATTATTCAGCTCACATTTTCTTTTTTGTAAATTTGAAACCAAGGAATAAAACCGGAGATTTTCATCTTTTATTTCAACAACGTTTCTGAAGTGGATTTATTGAACTGTGTTGCTGGGCTGGCAATGGACACTGCAAATGGGACTAGCTGCTTGGAATAATATTAGACAGTTATTAGTGTAAGCCATTGCATATCTCAAGATTTCAAACCTCTACATTAGTAAGAAAACCCGCTTGACATTGGACAACGAGCCTTTGGAGAGGTTTGAGGAAAGTGGAACATGAATGAAGGTTCAACGAGGGACTGACTTTCTCAACTAGCTTGATCAGGAGACTATGTCAGCTTCATGAATGATGTGATAAAGAAGGGCTACGCTGTAAAGGTTCCAGATGAAGAACTAAAACGGAGTGATGGAAAGGTGTGGTTTATTCCGCATCACGGTGTCTACCACCCTAAGAAGCATAAAATGCGAGTGGTATTCGACTGTGGCGCTTCATATAAAGGAACCACACTCAATGAACAATTACTGCAAGGGCCTGACATGACAAGCAGTCTGATTGGTGTCTTGACTAGATTCCGTCAAGAGCGAGTCGCAATCATGGTGGATGTGGAATCGATGTTCCACCAGGTCAAAGTCCCACCAGAAGATGCTGACCTCCTCAGGTTTTTGTGGTGGCCGGACGGCGACACCTCAAAGGAGCTGCAAGAGTACAGAATGGAGGTACACTTGTTTGGAGTCACCTCCTCACCAAGCTGCGCGAGTTATGCGCTGAGAAGGTGTGCCGAGGACAACAAGAACATGTTTGGTGCAGCAGTAGTGGATACAGTCTTAAATAATTTGTATGTAGACGATTGTTTGAGATCAGTTGTCACTGACCAAGAAGCAGTCAGACTACTCCAAGACTTGAAGGCCATCTGTCAAACAGGAGGTTTTAGACTGACAAAATGGACGACGAACAATCAAAATGTTTTGTTAAACATTCCACTTGAGGACCGGGCAACAGAAGTCAAAGATCTCGATCTTGACCAGGATTCACTCGCCATCAAGAGAGCTTTGGGAGTACAGTGGTGTATCCGGTCAGATCAGTTCAAGTTCCACGTGCACATAGAGCAGAAGCCTCTCACCAGGAGAGGAATCCTGTCTACGATGAGTTCAGTCTACGACCCACTGGGAATGTTGTCGCCAGTCATACTGCCTGCTAGAAACATCCTGCAAGAATTGTGTAGACTAAGAACAGGCTGGGATGACACTGTGCCAGAACATTTCGCACAACAATGGACAGAGTGGACTGAAGAACTTCAACAGCTCACTGACTTTGGAGTGGATCGGTGCTTTAAGCCACCTGAGTTTGGGAAAACGGTGCAAGCTCGGTTGCATCACTTTTGTGACGCGTGCAAAACAGGCTACGGTACTGTCACTTACTTAGTCCAGAAGAACAGTAGCAACCAAATACTCTGCTCATTTGTCTTGGGAAAGGCAAGGGTTGCCCCTCACAAACCACCAACTATCCCGCGGATGGAGCTGACGGCGGCTGCCTTAGCTGTGAAGGTGGATGTCATGCTGAAGAAAGAATTACAGTTGCCACTGTCAGATTCCAGGTTTTGGACGGACAGTACTGCCGTACTCAAGTACTTAGCAAATGAGAACATCAGATTTAAGACATTTGTGGCGAACAGGATTGCCATAATCTTGCAAGCATCAAAAGTGCAGCAATGGAGCTACGTCAACACTCAGTTGAATCCTGCTGATTGCGCCTCGAGGGGACAAAAGGTGAGTGTCTTCATGAAGAACGAAGTTTGGATTGCAGGGCCTGTCTTCCTCAGTAAACCTGAAAGAGAATGGCCAGACAAGCACGATTACCTAGAACAGCTCACGGCTGAAGATCCTGAGGTCAAGAAAGGCATACTTGTCAATGCTACAACAGCAGAAGAAAGCACTGATGCAATGCAACAACTAATTGGATACTATTCTTCATGGATACACCTCAAGAGGGCTGTGGTGTGGCTCACACGACTCAAGGGAACCCTGGTAAACCTGTCAAGGAAGAGAAAGGAGATGAATGGATTATACAGTGATCAACAATGGGTGAACAGGGAGATGTTGAGCTACAAAAAGAGTCTCAAACAGACTTACCTGACCGTGGACAATCTGCGACAAGCTGAGATGGATATCATCAGCCATTGTCAGCAAAGTAGTTTCCAGGAAGAGATATCTGCTCTTCGGAGAAAGGACTCCATCAAGAAGAGTAGTCGAATCTTCAGACTGAATCCACAACTTGAAGAGGGAATCCTTCGTGTTGGAGGGAGGCTCAGTCGAGCATCCATGCCAGCCGAAGCCAAGCACCCGATAATCCTGCCTAAGAACCATCGTGTGGCTGATCTGATTCTCCAGGATTCACATGAGCGGCTGGGACACAGTGGACTTAATCATGTCTTGTCTCATGTACGTCAAAAGTACTGGATTATCGATGCTCCCTCGTCAATCAGAAGAATGCTGTCACGGTGTACTATCTGTCGAAGACAACATGGTGCATCAGGCACACAAATGATGGCGGACTTACCAAGAAACAGAGTTGTACCAGACGAACCACCCTTCACCAGAACTGGAGTGGATCTATTTGGGCCATTCAACATTAAACGTGGAAGATCATCTGTAAAAAGATATGGGGTGATATTTACCTGCCTTGAATGTCGTGCGGTCCACATAGAAATGTCGAATGTCGTGGTCCTTCATTGCAAGAAGAGGTCAGGTGAAGGAGATGAGATCTGATAATGGGACCAACTTTGTTGGAGCTGATCATGAGCTCAGAAAGGCAATAAAGGAGTGGAATACTTCACAAATCGAGAACAGCTTGCTCCAACGTGACATCAGATGGTTATTCAATCCACCATCCGGATCCCACCATGGAGGGGTGTGGGAGAGAATCATCCGCTCCATCCGGAAAATCATGGGTGCTACACTGAGAGAACAAAACTTGGATGAGGAAGGTCTTCAGACATTCTTCTGTGAATGTGAAGCCATTCTGAATAGTAGGCCTATTACCATGCCTTCCAATGATATTAATGATCTGGAAGCTCTTACCCCACAGCACTTACTCCTGCTCAAGACTAACCCCAACTTACCACCAGGACTCTTACATAAGGATGATACTTATGCGCGTAAAAGATGGAGGCAAGTCCAGTATATGAGCGATCTATTCTGGAAGCGCTGGACCAAGGAATATCTGCCTCAACTCCAGAAGAGACAGAAATGGAACCATCCATCACGGAACTTCATCCCGGGAGATGTAGTCTTGATTGTCGATGAATCAGCTCCCAGGGGATCATGGCTGATGGGAAGAATCATTAAGACTATGGAGGACGAGCATGGAGTGGTCCGCAAGGTTCGAGTCAAGACAAAGACGAATGAACTTGAGAGGCCGATAACTAAACTCTGCCTACTTCAGGAAGCAGTATGAGAAGGACTGTTACTGAGTTTTACTCAAAAGAAAGACATTTAAAGTTGTAATTGCTTCTAGGATAGAAGGCAATTAGGGGCCGAGTATGTAGAGGCCAAAGTACAATTCATAGTAATGTGAATAAGAATTAATGTTAAAAAGGTAAATAATTTCATTTAGAAGTTCATGTAATGGTTAAAATGTTAAATAATACTTAAAAGGTTAAAAGCATACTAGAATTCATGTGTTTATAGGATTTGGTACTTATTGGTAAAATAGTGTACTGCCTCTTTAAGAACAGGCAAACTCCGGCTATATTACGTTGATTCTCATTATGTGATTCAGATCTTGAGAGCTGTGGAAGCGAACGGTTTTCTTACATGCTAACTGCTAACTTCTAGCTACTTCTATTAGGAATCTTTTATTTCATTAACAACTAGAATAAGTGTATTATTCAGCTCACATTTTCTTTTTTGTAAATTTGAAACCAAGGAATAAAACCGGAGATTTTCATCTTTTATTTCAACAACTTTTCTGAAGTGGATTTATTGAACTGTGTTGCTGGGCTGGCAATGGACACTGCAAATGGAACTAGCTGCTTGGAATAATATTAGACAGTTATTAGTGTAAGCCATTGCATATCTCAAGATTTCAAACCTCTACACGCATATTAACGTTGAAATTGTGTGTGCTGTCTCCAGTGTCAAATATCTGTATAAATATTTGGAGAAGGGACCTGATCAGTGCATGGTGAGACTGGATGTGCCTGATGATGAGACCCGTGAGATACTACGACGTGATGAGGTGACACGTTATGAGTTAGGGCGTTACATCACTGCATCTGAGGGATACTGGCGCATATACGACTTCCCCATTCAGCAGAAACAGCCACCAGTAAAGATGCTTACAATTCATCTAGAGGATGAACAGGTCATCATGTTCAATGATGAAGGCGCTGCCCAGAACCTGTTGGACTCAGGGCCACCTGCCACCACACTGACCGCCTTTTTTGAAGCAATGTTTCTTCATCCACACATGCGACACATTGTGTACCCAGATGTGTTTCAACTCTTCACATACACACGGAAGAAATTTCAATTGCGTAAAAAAAGACTGAGTTCTCACGATGACCACATGGCTGACACCGTTGGACGAATTCCAATGATTGCCTTCAACCCTCACACTGGTGAACTATTCTATCTCTGCATCCTTTTGTACCGCGTGCCAGGGCCAACATGCTTCAAAGACCTCCGACGAGTTGGAGATGTGGTCATGGACACCTATCTGGCAGCTTGCATTGCGCATGGCATTGTTGACAATGACCTAGAAGTAGATTCTGTTATGGAGGAGGCTGCAAATGTGACATTTGGCTCAGCACTGCGTGAGGTATTCGCCAACATGCTAATGTTTGTTCTTAGAGGGGAACACTTGCAGTTCTGGGAAAGGCACAAGCATGTGCTGTGTGAAGATTTCATGCACAGGGCCAATGTGAATGAGCCAGATTAATTTATTGTGACTCAAGTGCTACTTGACCTTAAGGACCATGTTGAAAGACATGGTTTTACTTTAAATGGGAACTTTGGCCTCCCTGAGCCTGATCCACTTCACGTCCGGAGTCAAATTCCCCGCATCATCCAGCATGAGACTGAGCACAACATAGAGGAACTTCAAACTATCATTACTGACACAGAAAACAGCCTCAATGACAAACAGCAAAAAGTTGTCGAAACAGTGATGGAAAGTGTAGAACAGGGACTTGGAAAAATGATATCCCTTGATGCAAGTGGTGGAACTGGGAAAACATTCATATTGTGCCACATCCTTAACAAAGTGCGTGCACAGGGCAACAGCTGCAAGTGGCATTGCAGCTACCCTACTGCCGAAAGGTACAACCTTTCACAGTAGGACAAAATGTCCTCTCATTCTCACCGACGAGTCCACTTGCAGTATGAGTGAACATAACAACATTGCAACACTCATTAGAATGACGCATCTCATGGTTGTGGATGAAGTGTCAATGATGGATCGCCGTGCATTAGAAGCAGCAGATCGTACATTCCAGTGGCTCAGAGGTTCAGACAAGCCATTTGGTGGCATCCCAATGGTTTTCAGCGGTGACTGGAGGCAAATCCTTACTGTTGTCCCACATGGTAGCCAAACCCAGATCATAGGGAGGTGTTTCAAGAGCTCACACCTATGGAAAAATGTTGAGATTCTTCGTCTAACAGAAAACATGAGGATCACTCAAGCTGCTGAAGATCAACAAACAGAAGCAGATTTTGCCAAATTCCTTTTGAACCTTGGAGAGGGGAAAATTCCTGTGGTTCCAGAAGAGGGTGAATTTGCAATTGAGCTCAATGAATCACTATCAATTTCTGGCGAGAAACTCGAGGACATTGTTAATTGGGTATATGATGACATGACCGTGAACGTGTCATACTGTGCCCAACCAACTCTGAAGTTGATAAAGTGAATGAATATATGACAAATCATTTTCCTGGAGAAGAGCATGTTTGCAACAGTGTGGACACTGCAGAATCAGAGGGTCACCATATGTACCCAAATGAATTTCTAAATACCCTCTGCCCATCTGGTATGCCTCCCCATCGCATTACTTTAAAGGTGATCATGCTACTTCGAAATTTCGACCAACAAAATGGACACTGCAATGGATCGAGATACATCATTGAACAAATCCTGCCTCATCTTTTGGTTGCGACTTCTGTGATCGGTGTCAATGTTGGACGCACATTACTCATTCCACGCATCACCCTCATCCCATCTGACAACATATTTCCATTCACTCTGCGATGTAAGCAGTTTCCGGTGAGACCCTGCTTTGCCATGACAGTGAATAAGTCACAAGGCCAGTCTTTGCAACGTGTTGGTGTCTTCTGCACAAGAGACTTCTTCAGTCATGGTCAATTCTACGTTGCAGCCAGCAGAGTTAGCAGATCAAGCAGACTTCGTATTCTTGCTCAAGATGATGAAACAAACAAAAAGCGCCACTTTCTGAGCAATGTTGTCTATAAAGAGGTGCTGACACAATAACAACATGTAATCTTCAAGAACAGCCAGTCTGCACAAACAAAACACAAATATCCACTCTAAATAAATATATACTCCAATGCATCATTATGTCAGTATCAGTATTTGCTTTCTACCATGCACAAATAAAAATGTCACTGACCTTTTGCTGTGTAATTGTAACAATGAACACTCAAATACTCCAAACCAACAATTACTAAAAACACACACAAAAATTGCTTTTGCACGTGTATATTATATATTATATTTCATTCTGGTGCGCTTAACGTTATCGCTACTGTGTAATAGTAGCCTATGCTATTCACCAACTAAACATATCCTATTCAATGCGTTCACAGTCTCTTTCACGGGCACCAAACCAACAATTACTAAAAACACACACAAAAACTGATTTTGCACGTGCATTTTGCACTAGTATTTCAAATGTTCTACAATTCAAGCAGTCGTGTTAAGTGGGAGTGTTTACTTAGCTTGCAGTAGCCCCAAGTGATTCCACGTCTCATCAGAAGCGGTCATCCACAGCCCAAGGCAATCCGGATCCCAATTCACTTGTGGTCGTTGTCAACTCCTCATTACAAGCTCTAAAGTTGCGTCTCCAGTGTATCCAGGCAGCACTATTCCTCGATCGGTAATCGGGAGCTCACCACAAATCCACGTCTCACCCCCACAAGGTCTGCCTGAAGACTAAAAGTCATAAGCTTAAAAACACATTGTCCATGCCTTGTTAACCAACCACCAAAACCCACACATTCCCGCTGCACACCTGTACATAGTTAACGATAAGGACATCAAGCGCAAATGCCGGCTTTGTTTTGGTCCGTCTGTTAACGCCTCCTCCATATGGGAAACAAACCACGGAATATTAGTTCCGCCATACTACGTGCCGTCACCTGATGACAGAAACAGAACCCGCACTGGAAACAGAACAGCAACTTTACGATGAGGCACAGAGCACGGAGCATGCAGCACTTGATTAGAATGCAGCCATTGCCCTCCTCACGCGTGATAGGGAATGCTGCACCGGGGTTAATATCCCGAATTCTGAGTAAAACATGGAGACAGATATCACCGATAAGCTCGTCGGCGGAGAATGCAGACTTTTGACTATGTAAAACATACAGATTAGTACCCACTCCGTTGAAGCAACCCATATTAACCTCATTACACAACGTCATCACGCGCTCTCCTTACCGTCTCAAATGTCCACATTCGATTCCCCATCCGGCAACACACCAGTTAACAACAAAGGCAGTGGCTCAGTGGCTCAGCAGCTTCAGCGGTCTTTATGAATGGCATAACATGTCAACACTCCACTCCAACCAGGGGGAGGGGTTTCATATTATTTTGAAGTTTCCCCGGGCGCCGCCATTGGCTAGCGGACCATCACCTGCTGTTAGCATCCCATTGACTCCCATTCATTTTGGCGTCACTTTGACAGCGAATAACTTTACATCTGAGGCGTTTAAAGACTCCATTTGTCCATTATTTATTTCTAAAGAAACACGAAAATGTATAAAAGGCTCCATTACCTTTTATCTTACGTTATGGTCCCGTAGAAGCAGTTTTTGTAAAAATAGGCTAACGATTGCGTCATAACCACGCGACTCTCTGTCGCACAGTAGAGAGATTACCGTATGGACAGGAGGAGAAGCTCGCGCTCAATCGGGGGGACGTGGAGGCAAAATGACAAAGTAATTAATCAGAATACTTAGCAAAAGTTTCTCCTGCTCCTAGCTCATGGACACCTCCTACTCACACTCTCCGTCTCTGCAAGTTTCGGAAGGGAATGATTCAGATTTCTCTCGGCACAGCTACTAGTAGATAGACGGGTTGCTCACGTCACATCTACGTCGTCAAGCTCAGTTTGAGTCTGCGCAGTACGCTCGACCATCAGGAAGTTAGTGCTTCTAATTGACTTCACTTGTCTCCTCTCCGTTGAATCCAATTGGGTCGCTGTGTCCAGTTTATATACTGTCTATGACTCCAACGCAAGCAGCAGCGGCGCATCAATGACGTAACGGCCCCTGAAAGTGATGCACACCTACAACTGGCACCCTACGCTCTTATACACCCACGGTCACAGCCCATTGGCCAAACCTCAAATCACAATAGTAGGAGGGGAAAATAGCCCATCCTGCCACATCAACATCACACGCTGTGCTCAGATTTTTCTCCTAAACTAGAGACTACAGTGGTCTGATATTTGTCTCTTCCATAGTTTCAGACAAGATCTTAGCAACATCACACATTGTGCTCAGATTTTTCTCCTTGCCTAGAGGCTCTGGTGGTCTCATATTTGTCTCCTCTAAAGTTTAGAAGAGATCTTAACAATTTCACAAATCTAATGTCTCAGTATGAACTCAAACATTTATACCATATAATATGTATTAATAATCAAATTAGTCAAGGATTGAGTCATAAGCAATTTAATATGCCTTTGCTTTCAGGGTTAAGACTTCTGTAAGTCAGTTTTGATAAAGGCATTGGGTACATTACTATTTCCAAGAACAAATGATGTGCCTATGCACATAAACTGTACAGCTCTATTCTCTTATTGTGTGTCAAAAACAGAGTAACATTAACCTTATGTCTGCATATCTTCATTCTTAATATAGACTTAAAAACTCTGAATGTATGGATTGTTTTTTACTTTAGTGCATTTCAAGTACTTGACTTAGTGCACAATATGTAAAGTTGTTGAGGTCTCTTCTAAACTTTTAAAGAGACAAATGTAGCTAAGGAGAAAATCTGAGCCTAGTGTGTGATCTTGTCTGAAACTTTGGAGGAGACAAATATAAGACCACCCTTAGTTTACCCTTTATTTTCCAGTGTTTTTTTCGGAGCTTTACTCTTTTGTATTGTCTCATCTGTATTTCTGCAGTCTTTCTTCAGTTCAAATCTCCCTCTCGATCGTTCTCTCTCCTCCACCGTCATACGCCACCTAATGCTGATTGGCTACACATTTGTTGTTGTGTCGGTCAGACTTCCAAACAACATATTTCAAAAATGACTTACCCAACCTTTAATGCATGATCTGTTTTAAAACAAAATATAGAGTGTATTTTATATAAACACATATACACACACATACATATGTATATATACATACACACACAATACCGGTCAAAAGTTTTAGATCGGTAAGATTTTTAATGTTTTTAAAAGAAGTAGGCCTATCTCACCAAGGCTGCATTTATTTGATTAAAAATACAAACAAAAACAGTCATATTGTGAAATATTATTACAATTTAAAACAGCTGTTTTCTATGTGAATATATAGTTAAGTGTAATTTATTCCTTTGATCTAAGCTGAATTTTCAGCATCATTACTCCAGTCTTCAGTGTCACATGATCCTTCAGAAATCATTCTAATATGATGATTTGATGCTCAAGAAACATTTATGATTATTATCAATGTTGAAAACAGTTTTTTACATTTTTATTTAATGATGCTATGATGAATAGAAAGTTCAAAAGAACAGCATTTATCTGAAATGGAAAGCTTTTGTAACATTAAACACTATTCAAAAGTTTGGGGTCAGTAAGAATTTTAAAAATTATACACAACTGTTTTCAACATTGAAAATAATAATGAATGTTTTTTGAGCATATAATCAGCATATTAGAATGATTACTGAAGGATCATGTGACACTGAAGACTGGAGTAATGATGTTGAAAATTCAGCTGTCATCTGAGGAATAAATTACATTTTAAAATATATAAAATAGAAAACAGTCATTTTAAATTGTCATAATATTTCACAATAATACAGTTTTTTTAAATTGTTTTGTTTTTTATCAAATAAATGCAGCCTTGGTGAGCAGAAGATATTTCTTTTAAAAACATAAAAAATCTTACCGATCTAACACTTTTGACCAGTAGTAGCCTATATATATACTAAGGGTTAAATTCAACGAATAAGGAAACGTCGAAAAACTTTCTTTCTTTCAAAATTCCTTTGGGGGGAAACTGCCCTCTAAAACTCCATGCACAAATGAGGGGTTTCCATTTAGTTTACTTAAGGGAAAATTATAATTTTGCAAGAGATTAGTTTCAGATTTGGGATTGATGTAGTGCCCAAACTGGCCAACCCACACACTGTCATACAAGACTGTCCGGTGGGATTGTATTGGATATAATCTAAATCAAAATTTTGTGTATAGGAAAAGTATTATACTTCTTTGAGGCCATTGAAAACTAGTTTGTGTATTCTGGAAGAAAAGAAAAAACCCCGTTTGGCATCATATTCATATAGCCTAGAGAGCTCTCCCGTTTGGCAATCATAGCCTGGAGCTTGTCTTGTATCAGAACTCTCTGATCATCCCGCCCCAAACTCACGCCATTGGTTGAGCGCTAGCTTAAATACTCTCTCGTCCTGAGACAATTATGATTTTCCGGCAGTTCATTGAATGATCGTAAGTGGAGAGGATGACAGCTCGAGTGTATTTCGCTGTGTTATTGTGTCTGTCTGGATGCTTGAGCACAACAGAAGCTGCTCTAGGACGAAACAAAGGTGAGAAGATTCATGTTCTTTAACTTCATTACGCAGCCTGTAGAAATGCTTGAACGAGTGTAACACTAGGCGTCCGGAGAAAGTTGAACTTTGTACATCAGTTTAAATTATTAAAATAAAATGATATGTTAGAGTATAAATTGTCATAACTCACCCATGCTCTGTAGTTGGAAGGATCCTCGCTTGTGCGGGTGGACGTAATTAAGTGTGTAATCGGGTGAAATGGCTGAATATGTGAGTAATGACTGGTGTAAACCATAGACATCATATATAGAGTAGACGCCACTCACGCCAAAGAACTCTTTGCTCAAGCTCGCCGTCTCTGCAAGATTAACGTTGGCAGTTTGCATGCACAGCTACATCTGTCAGACAGGTTGCTCATCAAGCTTAGTTTGAGTCTGCGCGAGTGCGCGTCAGGAACGGAAGTGCTAAAAAATCGCTAAAAATGGGCTTCACTTGTCTCAATTGAGTTCCAATGAGATGGCTCTGTCCACTTCTTATACTGTCTATGGTGGTGTAAACCATAGACATCATGGCGCTACACAGACACAATCTGTTGCCCCGATGTTGAAGTTTTGTTTGAAATTGCAGATCGAGGCTTCGTGGAACACTGAAACGGTAAACTGATGCTGAGTCCCAATTCGCATACTATCCGTACTAAATATGCGAAAATAGAATTAGTACGTCCCAAATCGTAGTATGTTGAAATGAGTATTCCGAAAATACCCGGAGGGTCTACTATTTCCGGTTAGAATTCGAAGTGCAGATCAATGCACACTCTAACTGCTAATATTGCCCACAACCCATTGCGTGCGGGAGGGAGGAGCTTTGCGGCCGGTGATGTAAAGGCAGTCGGATGCAGCAACGGAGATGCGCCCTCAGTTTTTAAGTGTAAGAATTCAAATGTTTAACCCTAATTAAAGTTAAATTTATTGTCTCGTAATATTAAGGGGTTTATGTTGTGCCAAAAAAGTACCGTGTTTATCTTGTAGTGTCCGATGACTGAGCGCCTCATTGCAGGCTACAAAACAATAAATAAAAAGGCTCTAGTACAGTGTCATGCAAGTGTCTTTTTTATGTATTTCTTTTGATGTTTCTGTCTGAATTATTTGTAGTAATACTGTGGCTGTACAAATGTTAACTTTATCAGTCCAACCAAAGAAACATGGTTACTACACTTTTACTATAGTAAAAGCATGGTTATTTTCATCGGGGTATTTTTAAGTATTATACATAAGTATAAGATTAAGTATAAAATACGTTAAACAATAGTTACACTATAAACTTTAAATATTTTAACTCAGAAAATAAGTAGCTTTCGTTACACACATTTGCACATGAACGTCAGAACCAGCCCTCACAAACGACCTGCGTTTGGTTGATCTACGACGACGCCCTGCTTCACTCCTACATTTGGTAAAACACATTGTAAATGTATTGTGGAAAAAAAAGATGGGAATAGTAAATAAAATTATATTGGATATATAAGAATGAATGAAATGTAAAATGTTCTGTTAACAGTCGCGGTGTGCGTAACTATAGGCAACCACGTTCTCGTTTACGTTGCATGACGTCATCGAAGTATGTCCCAGAACGTGCATACTCTTTTGCTACACACTCAAAAGTATGTACTTTTTCATCACAAAAAAAGTACATACTTTTAGGTCGTAGTATAAGTAGGCGAATTGGGACTCAGCCGACTTTGAAACAATCCGACACCCGTCTCTCCACGGGGGACCCCTAGTGGTCAGAACAGTGTAAATGCAACAAAAACCCGGGGCAAACATGCATAAAAACACCATTTAAAAAAATCTATTACTATATATATATATATATATATATATATATATATATATATATATATATATATATATATATATATATATATATATATATATATAAAAATTTTTTTTTTTTTGAAAGTAAAATCTTTCAAACGCAATTATCTAATAAGGTTATCAAGTGTCCAAATCAATTCAGGGTCAGGGTTTGTTTGTCCTATGAATGGCTCAGCTAAACAGGCCAATAAGAGACATTTGAATACATTTAAATTATACTAATATCTAATTAAAACGTCTACAAATAACTAAAACGCGCTCCGATTCGAAACAAAAGCTCGACGCTTCATGAAGCAGTGTTTTGAAATTGCCATGAGTCATGACTAATTTTATCCACCGACTCCAATGAAGTTTGGTAGCGTTGTTGTTTGTGCGGCCTATATGTCCCACCTAGTGGGAGAGCAGCAGAGTGTATCGCGCACTGTTTATCAAGCTTTTAACACTTTCCAACTATATTACTGGACAAATTGAAACGGGTGGATGTAAATCCTTTTATTACTTTTTTTAACTGACAGAACCCAGCAGGTGGTAAAACTAAAAGTATGGAATGATATTCCAGACATTATTCAAAAGGAATTGCAAATTGTTTTTGCAATTGCGTTTTCAATTTGTGGACGCATAAAATGTGACATAATCCAAACGCAAATGCAAATCGCGCATTACCGTTTGCATTTTCGTTTAAGCAAACGCACAGTGACGGCCAAATTTAAAATGGAAATGCAAAGTCTGTTTGCAACTGTTTCCCATATCTTACGAGCCTTGACCCTGTCATATTTAAATAGCAATTTCAATGACCACGTCTGCTTTTTCACTTTCTCAGCGTCGCGTATGTAACCAGCCAAAACTCAAATGGAATCTCAATTCCCTTAGTATTTCCATTTCCGATGCCTTAAACGGAAACCTGTCAATCAGTGTCAAGGGTGGGATTATGCTATGGGGCGTGTTCGTGTTGGGACGTGACGTCACTCACAGTCGACCGTCAAGAGGTGATGCCCTGAACAGACGCCGATTTATTGTAAACAATGGAGGTAGTTAGTTGGTGAAATTGTGGAGGACCTTATGATGCTCGCGCAGCAAGTTGATGACAGTACATCGTCTACAGTTGTCCTCTTACTCAGAAGCATTTTTAATGGGGGGAAAATATCAAATGAGGTCCAAACAGAACCCAAAGACAACATGAGGGTTTAAGAAATATTAATTTTAAACTAAACCAAAACCAAAGCTGTTGCTGGACACAGCTGCATTTAGATCAGCGCTGAATTCTTCATAATGACACTTAAAATCCCACTGCATTACAATCATTGTCAAGTTTATTTGTATAGCGCTTTTCACAATGCAGATTGTATCAAAGCAGCTTCACAGTATTAAATTAAAATAATACAACAAAGTTTGTTTCAAGAGGAATTTATTGATTGATAAAATTAGATTAAATATCCCCAACTGAGCAAGCCAAAGGCAACAGTGGCAAGGAATCAAAAAACTCCATCAAGTGACCTAATGGTGTCCTAAAACTCCATCAGGTGACCTAATGGAGAAAAAAACCTTGGGAGAACCCAGGCTCAGTCGGGGGCCAGTTCTCCTCTGGCATTTATGAGCTAGAGGCCGGATTGTAGTTTGAACTGTGGGATTATATGAATGCCTGGCTGAAGAGATGCGACTTTAATCTAGTTTTAAACTGGGAGAGCGAGTCTGAGCAACGAACAGTATCAGGAAGACTATTCCAGAGTTTTGGAGCCAAATGTGAAAATGCTCTCCCTCCTTTGGTGGTTCTGGATATCCTAGGTATGACCAAAAGCCTTGAATTTAGTGATCTTAAAGAGCGCGATGGATTATAGGGCGATAGAAGATCCGTTAAATAGACTGGAGCTAAGCCGTTTAGGGCTTTATAAGTCAGTAGCAATATCTTATAATTAATACGGAGCTTTATAGGTAACCAATGCAGTGATGATAAAATCGGTGTTATATGATCATATTTTCTTGATCTCGTAAGAACTCTAGCGGTGGCATTTTGGACTAACTGTAGCTTGTTTATTGAGGATGCAGGACAACCAGCTAATAAAGCATTACAGTAATCTAGTCTCGAGGTCATGAATGCATGAACTAACTTTTCTGCATCAGAAACTGATAGCATATTACGTAGCTTAGCAATGTTTCTAAGGTGGAAAAAGGCTGTTTTTGTAACATATGAAATATGATTTTCAAAAGACAGGTTGCAATCGAGTATAACACCCAGGTCTTTTACTGTAGAGGATAGAGTAACAGGACATCCTATGATGGTCTTTGGGTTCTGTTTGGACCTCATTTGATATTTTCCCCCCATTAAAAAAAAAAACATTGCTCCCTTTATCTCAGTGTCATGGAATTTTGTTACATTATTTGTCTAAACACACAAAAAAACCTGGGTTTGATTTAATTGTTCTGAAAGTAGCCTATGTATAATTTTGTTTTTGTCCATTTCACAGTTGAGATTCATTTTTCAATAAAATGATTAAATCCCACATAAATCTAAACAAATTGACAAATGAAAGCCTGATACTACCACAAATGTAAAGTGGAACAAACATTCTCACACACACACATCCACAGGTTTAACTGCAACAGACAGCATTTTTATTGAATTTTGCAAATTGAGAACACTTATTTGAAGGGGTGAGACCTAGCACCGACACTCATCACTTGTGGTATGTCCAGTAAAGGACGTCCAGGTCCTTTAGTTGTCCTGTCCTTCACAAAAAGCCGGTTAGCTACTTCACTGAGGTTGGCGAAGACAGCCTTACTGATGTTGCTGTTGGTCAAGGCCACGAACTCATTTAACTGATCTAAAACTAAAATGCTTCTGAGTAAAGGCCTCATTATACTTCTGCGTCGGACCTACGCCGGAGCCTATACGCCGTAGGCAACGTGTTGGTTTTAATTTATACTTCTGCGTTGTTGTCCGCGTTGACGCGCACCTAGGGAGCATGTGAAACCCCGAGGGAGGGGTTCTGGCAGACCAATCACAGCGCTTGCGTCCGCGTAGAATTGACGCATTGTTACGTTTTTGGAGAGGTGCACGTCAGGGTACGCCGAAGGGTACGCGCGCTACACACAGCCTACGACGTAACTATGGCGGCAGTTCGACGCAGAAGTATAAATAGGCCTTAAGAGGACAACTGTAGAGGATGTACTGTCATCAACTTGCTGCGCGAGCATCATAAGGTCCTCCACAATTTCACCAACTAACTACCTCCATTGTTTACAATAAATCGGCGTCTGTTCAGGGCATCACCTCTTGACGGTCGACTGTGAGTGACGTCACGTCCCAACACGAACACGCCCCATAGCATAATCCCACCCTTGACACTGATTGACAGGTTTCCGTGTAAGGCATCGGAAATGGAAATACTAAGGGAATTGAGATTCCATTTGAGTTTTGGCTGGTTACATACGCGACGCTGAGAAAGTGAAAAAGCAGACGTGGTCATTGAAATTGCTATTTAAATATGACAGGGTCAAGGCTCGTAAGATATGGGAAACACAGTTGCAAACAGACTTTGCATTTCCATTTTAAATTTGGCCGTCACTGTGCGTTCGCTTAAACGAAAATGCAAACGGTAATGCGCGATTTGCATTTGCGTTTGGATTATGTCACATTTTATGTGTCCACAAATTGAAAATGCAATTGCAAATACAATTTGCAATTCCTTTTGAATAATGTCCGGAATATCATTCCATATAAAAGGTTAATAAGATGATATCTGTTTCTAATTGGGCTATATCAGTACAGGATTCAAAGGGGTAATTAACTGGCTTTTTAAACTTCGGTGGGCGGGGCTAAACAGGCAGTGTTGAAGTAGGCGTTGATCTTCTGCGGACGCGCATATTAATCAAAATCAATTGAGAATTGACACGATTGTAAAAGATCGGAAGACCGAAGTTTCACGTGGAGCATTCGGGTATTTTTTTTTTTCTGAATTACTGCTGGGTGTTGTGCTTAAAAAAAAAAAAAAAAAAAAAAAAAAAAAAAGACGTTGCCTTATCTTCTCTGAAAAGCTTTCCGCCCATTCAGCTGACATGAAACACACTTTCAATAAACAAAACAAAACCTATCCAATGATGAAATGTTTTCTGTGTTGACAGATCTTGTGCGATGTCTTAACTGCCGGGATAATCACACAACGCGTACACGTCCGCTACACGTCCGATTCGCGAACTAATGACTCCTTTGAACCTATTCCATTTAATGAATGGTTAAAACAACTGATCTGTCCAACACTGAATCCGTGTATAACAAATCGGTAACACTTTATAATAAGGTTCCATTTATTAAACTCTAGTCTACATTAGCCTAACTATTAATAAACTGCACTTCTACAGCATTTATTAATCTTAAAGGGACAATGTGTAGCTTTTTAGGTATTTTATTATCTAAAATCTATATTTTTATTCATAAATATGCCCTCAATGGTGTACAAATACCTATGCCAATGTTCAGACTAATCCTCGTAAACGAAGAATTTATTATCTTTATATACATGGGATGGGTAAGTCCACGGAGGCTTCCATGTAGTTCCGCCATCTTGAAAAACTATAATAGCAGAGAGGGACAAAAAGTACTAGGCCAACGCGTTTCCACAACGCGTTTCGTTTAGAGCCAGCGTCACGTGACTGAAGCCAGCAGAAGCGGAGGAGCAGAGCAGTGAGAGGCGCTTGTCACTGCCGCGGCAAGTTTAAAAGGCTGCACTGCACGGTTATTTATACACCGTTCATTCATACATACATATGAGTCACAGGATAAGGAGTCCTCGTCGTCGAAAGTCCAAAATAGATCGTAAAAGGAAACGTGACCGGAGATTACAAAAACAAGGGTTACTGTCAGGATAGCTAATGCAGGAGAAAGCTTTCAAAAGAGACCCTGAAGTTGCCTGCTTTCTTCTCGACAGGTAAGTCAATGTTACAGTCTTAATTACAAGCTTTTTTTTCATTGCTTGGTTGTGTACTTTATTATATAGACAGTCGAACATTTATAGTTAAAAGTTAAACAGGCTCTTTGAAGAATAGCAGCTATTGAGTAAAGTAACGTTAGAGAAGGCTCTGATGATGATGATATCTAACAATGCACATACTTCAAAAAATATAACGAGTAAAGAAGGCATTACTACTAATTACCATAGTTAATGTTTTTGACAGTCAGTAGTTCATACTGTAACATTCTTTTTTTCGTTGTTTCAAGTTTCAGTTTGTTTTAAATAACAAACATGTTCACCCGAAGAAAAACTCGAAGTGCTATTATAAGACATCCTGTCATAGCTTTTAGGTACATAACGGCTACCGTAGATGCAACGCGCATTTGAAAAAGTGAGGCGCTGGAGAGCATTATTCGTTTGAATGCAAAATACAATTTCACCACTAGATGGGAGAAATTCCTACACAATGTCCCTTTAACACCTCTTAAAATGAGAATGTAATTTTTTTTTTTAGCAAGATAAACCTTAATAAACTACATTTTCAGGTTATCTATATTACAATGTGTAGAACAATTACCAAAACAATCTTTTACTTTAGACTGTTTGCGGTAAATGCAGTTGGGTTGTCGAGGTCAAAACTCTAAATAAGCTGTGAACCAAATAAATTTACTATAAATAATGTTATGTCATTTTTTTTTTTACTCTTACATTGAATGTTTGGATTTTGTGATGGTGTAAATCATTTGATTAATATTTAATATAATAAAGTCTGTGTAACGAATTATTAACAAAGGATCATTTCTTTACAGAGAATGGTCATTTGTTAATTCCACTAAATTAAGCAGTCAGAAGAGTTAAGCGCTCTCTCCCGTCTCACTGCCATCACACTATAGTGGGGAAGAAATACAGTAAATGCAGTCATTTGTTTAGTAATATGAATTAGAATTTTTTCACTAATCTGTTGTTGAATAAAGGATTCAACTTGCTCATTAAGACTGACTTGCCGCTACTGGCAGTTTTAGTTTCATAGTTCAAAAGTAGACAGTTTCTTTTCATTTAGGTCCTATTTCAATCATTTAATATTTCTACATTAAAGGTTACATTTAAAATTGTAATCTCTTTACATAATTTAATGCAATTACAAGTTGCTGTGCAAATCCACATGTCTGAGCTGCATTAAATTGTGTTTAAACCCAAAGATGGATTTTATTGATAATACTGACTTCATTTTATTGTTAATACAGGTAATTGTCACAGTGTCTTTGTATTCTGATTGAATTTTATTACATTTGATCATATTTGATATGAGGACACATATATGACAATACATTTTAAAATACTGTAATGTTCATCTCTGCCAGTGTTATTTTGATCAGTCTGTCTCTGAGCACATCCAGTATTTTATTTGATCATAATGACTATATCACTGCTGAACTGACTTGACTAGGCATATTAAAGCATGGCTAGGCATTCATTGTTCTAGGAACCTCAAATCATATTTTAATTTGTATATTTTGTGCTCAATAATGATGTTCTAGGTCATTTGTAGCGTATAGGTCCAAAATATAAACCCAATCTCCAAATTAATTTAGAAACAATATAGACAGTGGGCTGATATTTCAAATATTTGTTTAATGGCATCTTTTTAGGAGGGCCTCACTGATACCAATACTGATCCTGATGTCTCTATGAATTATTTTATTTTTTTAGCCATTAATTATAGGCATTCATCATTACAGTAGAATTAAAAGCAATACATTTTTCTATCAATATGTTTAGTTTTTTTAGGCTTTAAAAAATATAACAAATTTGTTTTAAATTCACTTAAATGATATCTTCACAAACTCATTGTAATAAATATCACATTTACCTCCCCTTCAATATATCAGATATATTGCTAATTTCTTTGTCTTGTTTCTGTATAACAGTGAAGCCAGGAGTGTGTCCAATTATCGATGAAGGACGGTGTAACGTGAAGCATGTAGCGTTGTGTGCCAATGACGCTGACTGTCCCGACAATAAGAAATGCTGCAGCACTTCATGTGGTGGACGTCAGTGCAGGGCTCCAATTCCAGGTATGATATTATATTATAATATATGCTGTCAAGCAAAAAATAACGAATTAATTGCTCATTTTCTGTAAGCGCAATGAATCACACCTAACATTTCAAGTTCTTTTATATATTTTTATATTTGTAGTAATTTCACATTTAATCTCTAAATGAATTTAGAAAAAGCACAGACAGTGGCTGATATTTCAAATATTTGTTTAATGGCATCTTTTTATGAAAGGCATTACTGATACCAATACTGATCCTGATGTCTCTATGAAATTTTTTTTTTTTTTTTTTTTTTTTTTTTTTCTTCTTCTTATTGGTGACAGAATTAAAAAAATTTGGAGAACTAACCCTCCAAGTAAATTCTATAATCTCTGGTACGTTTACCTTGAAGGTCGTCCCAAGACCCAGTGTGAGCAGCAAAGAGACAGTCAAAGTGGAAACGGTGGTGTTATTCCGATCGGAACCTTCATCCCTCAGTGTGATGAGGAGGGTCAGTACAGTCCTCAGCAGTGCCACGGGTCCACAGGTTACTGCTGGTGTGTGGACAGTAGGGGGCAGGAGAGAGCGGGAACCCGAACTCCACCTGGAACCCCGAGTATAAACTGTGACAAGCCTGGTAAGCATGTCTACCTGAACCTGAAGTTTTTTGTAGAAAATTGTCATGGTCCTCTCTCAATAGGTCACATGTCCTAATTTAAATAACTATTTCTAATGTTTTTTACTAATTAATTGTCTTGGGATCTGATATAGAGGGGTAGCAAATGTTTTTTTTGTTTTTTGGGGCCAGTTTTAAAGTTCTTAAAATAAGTCTCTTCTGCTCACGAAGGCTGCATTTATTTGATCAAAAATACAGTAAAAACTGTAATATTGTTAAATATTATTACAATTTAAAATAACTGTTTTATGTTATTAGGGCCCAAGCCCTGAAAGGGCGAAGGCCCTATTGTTTTCCTTAGGATTATTTTTTTTATTAATACTAATAATAATAAATATTATTATTATTATTATTATTATAAATTTTTTTTCTACTTCTCTGGCACTTTTGGGGCTCTTAACGTGCTCAAACTCATGAAACTTTGCACACGTCAGAATCTGCGGCCATCAGGGCCGGGCTGAAGCTGGTACCCGGTCGTGGCAGGGGGGCTTGACAGCGCCCCCTGGAATGGGATCCGACACTTATCCATAAATCAAACACACTTGCATGTAATAATATGAAACTCGGTACACATATAGATCTCATCAGGCCGAATAACTTTTGTGCTCTTAAGATTTACGCCAGCCCAACAGGAAGTCAGCTATTATGGGTTGTCTGGAAACGCATGCTGTGGAATTTTATGTACTCCTCCTAGGGAATTCACCCGATCGCCACCAAATTCGGTCAGCGTGAAGTCAAGACATTGAGGATGCTAAATTGTTGACGGATTTTTGATATCTCAAATGGTTTGGATGTGGCGAGGAAACAAATTTATGGGGAATAAGGGACACAGGAAGTGTGTTAAAACTTCAGCAGTGTGTTCGTTGTAAGAGGCCGATCATATGGATGTAACTATTGTGAGTCAAAGTTATAGCGCCACCAACTGGCAGCAGGAAGTGTCACTTTCAAAATGCTTTGAAATCAACCTTTTATTTTTACCCGATTTCCTTCAAACTTTGTGTATAATGTAAACACACGGCAGATGTAGACCTGTGAAAGGATTCTTGATATCTTAGATACTGTTGCCGTGGCAACACATAAAACTTTAATATTCTTTTCAGATGCTTTTGAGACTCTTATGCTTGAAATTGTATGAAACTCGACAGACACATCACATTTTTTTTATCCAGTAGACATGTGCAAAGTTTCAGAAACGGGCATGGTGAGGGGCTCAGTAGCGCCACCTTTAGTAAAAAATGGGGGCTTAGTTTTACCTAGAGTCACAAAACTCGGTACGTATATTGTTCTCATCGAGCCGGACAACTTTCTAATTTACAGTCATTAGCTCCGACCAACAGGAAGTCAGATATTTTGATTTGAATGTGGATTTTTTGGATATTTCAGACTCTGAGTTTTTAGCTACTCCTACTAAATGGTTTATTTTATTCACACTAAACTTTTTCAACACGATAAATTCATTAAAGATGCTATATTGTGAACGGATATTAAATATCTCAAACGGTTTTGCTATAGTGAGGGATTAAAGTAATGTCCAAAAAGGAAACACTAAAAGCCTCATATCTTCTAAAAATGTAATTGTACACCATTTATTTCTATATAAAAGTATACAAATTTCTATATAAAAGTATACAAATATCACAACTAAACCCTTTTTTATTTAAGAATTTTTTATAAGTTTAAAAACAGTAATGGTAAAAAAAAAAAAAAATTGTCATGCATAGGGCTATACTGCCCTCTTGTGTTCAAAATCAGGTAGGCCTATTGTATGTATAAAAATATACTAGGTATGTGACAGTGAGAATATTTTACCACTGGTTAATTGACGTGTGACACCGCCTGGGGGCTTTTGAATTGCTAACTTAAAAACGAAAGTTCACTCACTGCAATCTTGACATCGCAGGCTGTTCATTATAGCCTTAATAAAATATAATAATAACATTAAATAACAATAAACATAAATAACATAACAATAACATACAAATTACACTGCTCTGTTTAAATAGTCAGTAGTACAATTCCTACCATTCACAGTAAGCACCGCTCCACTGTGATGTTTCCAAGCACATTTTTGCGCGTGTGAAGAGGATGATTTTTTTTTTTCGTCGATATTGGAACGTGAGTGAAGTACAAAGCCTATGATAAAGAATAGTTTAGCATCCAAATACATCGCAAATGTTGAAACATTTTGATTTTAATGAGAGAGTTAAGTAAGCCCAACCCTGCTTACTTTCGTTTTTATTTTTATTTTATTTCGTTTTGGCTTGTTTTATAGTTATTTTTTATTTATTATTGTTCCGTTCTGAATATCATTAAATTTATTATTGTTCCGTTCTGAATATCATTAAATTTAAAGTATTTGTTGTGGAATATTTTTAGTGTATCATAAAATATGGAGAATTCTCTCTTATTTTTTTTTTTTTCATTGTTCTAATCAGGTCAGGCAAGTAAAATGTTCTGTCTTGTCACTTAAATCAGGGGTTCTTAACCTTTTTGATGTCGGGGCCCAAATTTTACAGTACAAAGTGGCCCAGGGCCCATTCAAATATTAGCACTATTGGTTTATTGATCTCACCCTTGGTTTGATTTGTATTCAATAACTAAATGAAATCCACTTGCAGTTTAACAGTTTATTATTCATGTGTATGTAAACCTGCACATACAACAAGATGCCAAACACACAACAATTCATGGAAGAAATCAATCTGCATCAAGAACAAAGTTAGAGGCACAAGTCAGGCATATTAACCCAAAAATCAGTTAGATTTGACAAATTTTACTTACAAAAAAATAGAAAATGTATATAAATAAAAATAAATAAAATAAAAACAATGTGTTGCTTAAATAAATAAAATAATATTTTTCAAATTAAATAAAAATGTTGTAAATGAAAATTGAAATAAAGTGCAAATGAAAAAATATAGCTTTATAATCTGCAAAATAATTTGATAATTGTTTCAGCAGTCTACATTTTTGCATGGCAGAACCTTAAGTTGCTCTTCATATCTGTTATAAATGAACAATAACAGTCACAACAGTCCAATTTAAACCAGCAATTTTAAAAACCAACTCCTCCGCTATCGTGAATGCTTTCTAAGGGGCCAATCACACCTGACACGTTTTTTTGCAGTGAGAGGAGCCTATTTTCAATTGGTTTCCTATGGCAGCGAGCGTTCTGCGCGCTGTTTATGCATCTGCTGCGCCTCGCGTTTTACCGCCCGCTGCGCCTCGCGTTTTTTAAGTTGAAAAAAAAGCAACTCCGAGCAGAAAAAGCGCCCAAAGTCATCGCGTTTTTTTTCCACTGTCCAATCGAATGAATCGGGCCTTCCGTTTTAGTGATGAAAGCTACAGTTGCTTGAACGCGCGGAGAGTGCGATGGAGGACAAACTGGTGGTGCTTTATAACTTCCACAATGTTAACGAAGTAAATAAAGTTAATAAAAGGCAGATTTGACGTTTACTTGACTGACAGGACAGGACAGCTGTTTCAGTGGTTGCCTAGCAACATAAAAAACGCAGTGCACGGCTCGTTCTGTGTGATGGTAAGGCCGTGTGTCCACCAAAGCGTTTTTAGCCAGCTGAAAACGCTAGGCGCTCTGCTAAAAACGCTCAGCTGTGGGCGCTTGAGAGCGTTTTGGCAGCGCAGCGTTTTTTCAGTTGAGACGCTTCGTTGCTATGATGCACAGTATCCGTGGCACAGTTTACTTGTAACTGATGTCGCAGATAATATGTCTAAAAAATTGTTTTCAAATTGACGTTGTGGTAATCCGGGGATGTCATAAAGGCAACTATGTTCGGAGACCAGCAATATACATTTTTCATCCATTTTTTTTTTTTTCCCCGTTTAGCTCTGCTGGTTGATGTCGTTGTACAAGCAGAATGTGACAGTTGGTCGGTGTGGTTTTAGTCCCACCCCTCCTCCACTGTGATTGGATGGTTGGGTAAAAAGTGTCAGTGAGCGCTGCATTTTACCCAAAGTTGAACATTCTTCAACTCTTGGCGACCTGTAAAAAACGTCGAACGCTCGGCGCTTCAGCGTGAAAAAGAAGCTCAGCACCTCGCTACGCTCATGGCGTTTTAAAAACGCGGCGCTCCCATTGAAAACAATTTGAAAAAGCACGCCAGCCGCGAGTAAAAACGCTTTGGTGGACACACGGCCTAAGTGCTGTGCACCTCGCGTTTTCGAACCTGAAAAACGGTGTGATCAGCCCCTAACTGAGGCATTACTGCCACTAGTGGTGGGATGGTGTATTGTAACGGTCTCATGCATAACAGTGGACATTCTGGTGTCTTCAATTGATAACTTGTTTGGTCCCGCGGCCCACAGGTGAAAAACGTAAAAAAAAATTGCGGCCCTCCAGGTGGCGCTCGCGGCCCAAGCGTGGGCCGTGGCCCTATGGTTAAGAATAGGTGACTTAAATTTTATATATATATATATATATATATATATATGTTGTATGATGTGCCGCATTGAAGACTTGGTAGTAAACGGCCACTGCTATGATAACAGTTTTGCATATGAGTTTCATGTATTGTGTGAATTGGTAGGCGGGGTTAAACAGGCAGTGTTGAAGTGTTGATCTTCTGCGGAGGTGGTGATACCCACTTTGAAAAACTTTTCGTTCGTTGTGTCAGCTTTTATTTGACTAACAAGGAAGTTTTGCAGGATATTCTTATAGTATGATGACCTCTTATGTCAAAAGCTTTTCTCAGTTCATCACCCCAAAACTGAGATGATATTCGATCCAGAGTCAATTGGAGACTATCCCTGCTTATTCATAACCTCCCAATCACACGTGTTCTCATATAAATATCTTAGTGTTTATATATTGACTGTTCTCTTGCATGGCATGTTCATGTTGACAACTTGTGCAGTTGTGCACTCGTTTTCAACAAAGATTGTATTTTGAGAAAGCACAGACTTTATGGTGTCAGTAAGATTATAATGTTTTATCAAGCTGTACTGCATAATGTGATTAGACACAGATTACACCATTGTTTGACAGTACAGTTGAAATCCAAGCTTGGACGTCTTCAAACGGCCATGAAGATCATGGGCAGAATACAACCTTTTTTTTGTCACAGCTTGTACGAAAAGTCTAGTGTTTCCCACACATGGAGTAATTTGTGGCAATGCGCCACAGAATCAACACCGGCCGCCACATATTGCGTTTCGTAATAAAAATAAATAAATTTTACGCTATTTAAAACAGCGTATTCATTCAGCTGCATTTCCTTTCCATGCTCTCTCCCCCTTCCCTCTGTATTTTTATATGAATAAAGAATAAAGGTATAGGTAAGCATAGCCCATAGCTTCATCTAAAATGCTAAATATAACATATTTCAAAATCTTTTTATGACTTGAAAGCATTTTAAACCGCGACCGGAATATGATACAAATACTCTATGGTGTTTTAAATTGAGAATTTTTTTTTTTTATATTACACTTTTATTTAAAGGTGTTATGTAGCTTGAGGCTAACTTTACCTGTTGTGCTAATGCGCCTGCTGCAGGAGTTTTCTCCTGACATGGTCTCACAATAGGCTTCATAAAATGCATAATTTTAGAGATCATCCTCAAAATTGAAATGAAGCATGACCACAATTGTGGCTACACTTTAGTTGTGGTTATAAGTTGCTATCCTAAATTCACATAATATTTTTATACATTTAATAAATATTGTCTTTTATATTTGTTGTTTTTGTTTTTATGTTTGAGCTTATATATCTCAATATTAATAACGGTCTGGTTAATTTTTAGTCTTGAACTGTAAACTCTCAAGGGTTGGCTTTCTAAATATATGTTGGTTATGTGTCTATTCAGAATGACTTATGAGCAGCAACTTTTTATTTTGGGTATGTCATGTATGCATCACTTGCCAAAATTGGGGGGTGACTGGTAAGGGGGCATATTAAAGCATGGCTAGGCATTCATTGTTCTAGGAACCTCAACATATTTTAATTTGCATATTTTGTGCTCAATAATGATGTTCTAGGTCATTTGTAGTGTATAGGTCCAAAATATAAACTCAAGCCCCCATAAGTCCTGTCTTGATTTATAACCTGCTCAACTGCAAAATAACCAAAAACCCCCAGTGAAAAAGACATTCAGCATTCAGTGATATGGCTTCTGTCATGTGTCTGTATAACAGTAAAGCCAGGAGTGTGTCCAAACACAAAGTATGAAGCAGAAGTGTGTGCCCGGATACGTTTCGTGTCGTGTGCCGTTGACAGTGACTGTGCCAAGAATGAGAAATGCTGCAACAATGGATGTGGACTTCAGTGTATGGCTCCAGTTATAGGTAGGGTATTATATGTGGTCAATAAAAAAAGTAACTAAATTGCACGTTTTCTGTAATTAAACGCAATGAATCGCACCTAGCGTTCAAGTTCTTTTATATATTTTTATATTGTAGTAATTTCACATTTAATCTCCAAATTAATTTAGAAATAACATAGACATTGGGCTGATATTTCAAATATTTGTTTAATGGCATCTTTTTATGTAGGAGGGCCTCACTGATACCAATACTGATCCTGATTTTTTTTTTTTTTTTTTGCCATTTAATTATAGGCATTCATCATTACAGTAGAATTAAAAGCAATACATTTTTTCTATCAATATATTTAGTTTTTTTAGGCTTTAAAAAATATAACAACTTTGTTTTAAATTCACTTAAATGATATCTTCATAAACTCATTGTAATAAATGTCACGTTTACCTCCCCCTCAATATATCAGAGCTAATTTCTTTGTCTTGTTTCTGTATAACAGTGAAGCATGGAATGTGTCCAATCCCAGACTATAAAGGAGTAGTGTGTAACATGAAGCGTCCAGTGAGGTGTGCCACTGACACTGACTGTGCCGACAATAAGAAATGCTGCAGCACTACATGTGGTGGACGTGAGTGTATGGTTCCAGTTACAGGTATGATATTATATTATAATATATGCTGTCAAGCAAAAAATAACGAATTAATTGCACATTTTCTGTAAGCGCAATGAATCACACCTAACATTCAAGTTATTTTATATATTTTTATATTTGTAGTAATTTCACATTTAATCTCTAAATGAATTTAGAAATAACACAGACAGTGGCTGATATTTCAAATATTTGTTTAATGGCATCTTTTTATGAAAGATATTACTAATACCAGTACTGATCCTGATGTCTCTATGAAATTGATTATTTATTTATTTTCTTAATTTTAGCCATTAATTATAGGCATTCATCACAGTAGAATAAAAAGCAATACATTTTTCTATCAATATTATGTTTTAATAGACTTTAAAAAAATATAACAACTGTTTTAAATTCACTTAAATTATATCTTCACAAACTCGTTGTAATGTCACATTTACATCCCCTTCAATATATCAGAGCAAATTTTTCTTTTGCTTTGTCATGTGTCTGTATAACAGTGAAGCCAGGAGTGTGTCCAATCATCTCTGAAAGAGGGTGTGACGTGAAGCCTATAGTGATGTGTGCCGAAGACAGTGACTGTGCCGACAATAAGAAATGCTGCAGCACTACATGTGATGGACGTCAGTGTAGAGCTCCAGTTACAGGTATTATATTATAATATGCAGTCAATAAAAATAAACAAATTGCTCATTTTCTGTAATCAAGCGCAATGAATCACACCTAACATTAAAGTTATTTTACATATTTCTATTTCTATATTGTAGTCATTTCACATTTAATCTCAATTAATTTAGAAACAACATGATATGGTTGATGGCTGATATTTCAAATATTTGTTTAATGCCATCTTTTTATGATACTGCCAATACTGCTCCTGATGTCTCTATGAAAATATTTTTTTTCTGCTTAAATTTTAGCCATTAATTATAGGCATTCCTCATTACAGTATAATTAAAAGCGATACAATTTCCTATTAATATATTATGTTTAATTAGGTTTTAGTTAAATACAGCTAATCACTTCTGTAATTGTGATTTAAAAACATCAATTAATCTTTTTATATTGTAGTAATTTCATAGCTGCTCTCCAAATCGATGTAGAAACAAATTAAAGACGGTATATTTTAATTATTCGTTGTAATGGCATCTTTTTATGAATGAAGGCCAGGATCATTGATATTAATACTGGAACTGTCTCTGAAATTGATTTTAGTTTAAGTTGTATTATTAAATATTGAAACATTCAGCACTACAGTATAATTGAAGGCTATAAATTTCAACATTTATTGTGCTTTAAAAAAAAATAACTTAAGTGAACTTAAAAAATCTTCACATTAACCCATTATAATAATTTACATTTTATAAACCTTTACTTGTGGCATTCCTACCTGTCTAACGGGTCAAAAAATATACAGAAATAAAATAATAATAAAATAAACCAAAGTGGTGATTTGGGCCCCCATAGCGTCTTGGGCCCAAATGCCTGATATACTCTGCACCCCCTAGACCAGCCCAACACCCCCACTATAAACGCACCCCTGACTACGGGCTGTTGAATGCTTGAATCAGATTGGTTGATGAAGATTCTAAGGTATGCAATTATTTTTAGGGGAAAGCAGGCTAAAGTAGTTCCAGACAGGTCTTGACCGCATTACATGTCCTTATCACTTTGCCAAATGATTTCGAAGGCATTTTTTTTCAAATAGCAAAATAACCCTAAAAAAGTTAAAATCCAGTAAAAGACATTCAGCATTCCGTGATTTAGCTTCTGTCATGTGTCTGTATAACAGTAAAGTGTCCAAGAAGAAAATATGAAGCTGCAATGTGTCCCCGGATACGTTTCGTGTCGTGTGCCAATGACAATGACTGTGCCAACAATGAGAAATGCTGCAGCAATGGATGTGGACTTCAGTGTATGGCTCCAGTTACAGGTATTTTTATGTTATATTAGGTTTATTAGGCTTTAAAACTTATTTAAGTGAACTCAAAACAATCTTCACAAAAATGCATTTTAGCAGGCTTAATTATAGTTCACCCAAAAATGTAAATTAGCCCATTATTTACTCACCCTTAAGACATCCTAGGTGTATATGACATTCTTCTTTGAGACGAATACTTCTGAAGCGATGCGTTTATAAAGTTTTAAATATGGATATTATATATTTATTAAAGTAAAATGTAGAGATGCACCGATTACAATTTTCTTGGCCGATTTCCGATTTTTCATTGAGTTTGACCTGCCGATACAGATTTGAACCGATTTAATTTTTTCTAACCACTTTACAGCACACACAAATATTTATTTTCTATCTTTTCTTTAATAGAACATTTTGCATAGAACATAGATTTTTTTTTTTTTTTTTTTTTTCACAGATAATCTCTATAAAATGGAACTATATAAATTACTCCTGGTGTGGGAAATTAAAAATGAATTAAAATTAAACTAAAAGAAAGCTTATACTGTATATTCTGACTTGTTAACAAATTTTTATTTTTTATTTTTTTTTATAAAACACCATATAGTACTTTTACCCAAACTGAATAATAAAAACAAGTTTAAATGGGTACATTTTCTATATTATTTTCTGACATAGCCCACTCCAGTTCTTGTTAAAACACACTAGACAGGCAAATTCTGTGCATTTTGGGTACTTTTTGTTTGAAATAATACTTATTTTGTCCATCTAAAGTGTGCTTTCACTTTAATTGAGCGTGAGCAGCAGCAAAAATAGACCCGCACCGAAACCCGCGCTTCACTGCTGCTCACTCGACGCTCCTGCTCACGGTGTGAATGCACTCGATTAACATTGATTAACATGCACGCCGGAAAAAATATGCACTGCTCATGCACCGCTCACGCTTGCGGTGTGAAACAGCCGTAATTCACGAGGTTTCCTACATGTGCGTTCCGCGTGCACGTGTGATGCTGATGTTGCGCGATGTTAATCATGCGGCGCCCGGGTGCATTTGACCGGCATAAAATCGGCATATGTCAGGCTGACCGGCCGGTCGCCGGTCATGGCCGATCACGTGAAAATCGGCCAATTCCGGTCACCAGCCGATCAATCGGTGCATCTCTAGTAAAATAACTAGCTTCCGGCCAAACAAACATACAGTTTCCGCTTGAGTCTAAAGCACAACTTATGCGAGTGATAGGACATATTGCTGATATTTACACCACACCACGATGCATTACGCTACTTCCGACGTCACAAGTTGTGCAAATAGACTGTGTTTGGCCGGAAGCTAGTTATTTTACTTTATAAAGTTTTAAACCTGGATATTACCTGTATAATGTCATAGACACATAGGATGACTTGGGTGAGTAAATCATGGGCTAATTTTCATTTTTCTGTGAACTATCCCTTTAAGCATAAATAACTGAAGGAAATATTTGATGAACAAATTAAGCCAACTCAATATATTTCAAAATTACAAATCCAGTAAAAATGCAGGAATCGGACTTGTTCTGGAAAAAGTGGTATTGGTGCATCCCCAAGTCACATTTACTTGCCCTTCAATATATCAGGACTGTTTTTTTTCTGTCATGTCTGTTTAACAGCAAAGCCAGGAGTGTGTCCAAGCACAGAACATCCACTTTCAGTACAATTTTGTGCCGCGGTAACGTTCGAGCAGTGTGCCGATGACAGTGACTGTGCCGACAATCAGAAATGCTGCGACGCTATTTGTGGTGGACGTGGGTGTACGGCTCCAGTTGCAGATATTATATTATATTATATTATATTATATTATATTATATTATATTATATTATATTATATTATATTATATTATATTATATTATATTATATTATATTATATTATATTATATTATATTATATTATTAATGTAGGGCCAGAGCACCAATGGTGAGAGGACCATATTGTTGCTTCTTCTTCTTCTTCTTCTTGAAACACGCTTCAGAAGCGTACATGCATGTAATGACCCAATACCTACAAAAAAGTCTCTTGGAGCGTAGCCCTAAACACAACAGGAAGTCAGCTATTTTGAACTTCCTCTCAGATTTGTGCAGTTTTTGCCATTTCCAGATGTTGTACTTTAACAAACTCCTCCTACAGTTTTGATTTGATCCTCTTCAAATTTGGTGAGTGTAATCTTAAGGCCTTTGCGACATTAAATTGCGAAGATCTTGAGTTTTCGTCGAATGGCGTGTCCTCGGCGGTTCTACAAATGTAGATGTGCACACCCAATTTCAGCCTTTGGGTGATATATGCATCAACAGATAAGTTCTATACATAGACTGTAAAAAATATGGACAAAGCGTCTGTGACGTCACCCATAGACTTTCTGAAGAACGGGTTTGAAGCCGTTTATGGGGGGTATGGGCGGCGCCATCTTGGAAAATCTTGGGAAACCCTAACCCCGCCCACCTTCTGACGCAGCGCGCGTCACTCAGCTCGCTCTGCTACTCCGGTTATCTCTGTGTATATTTTAGGCAACGAAATATGTTATAAAACACCATACTAACTCTTTTCGTTTTCATTTAAAGAAATCTTAAACATTATAGCCACACAAATGTGGTTCAGGCAACGCGTATTGATTATATTCACTGCACATAACGTTTGCCTATTTATAACAAAACGAAATATAAAACACAAACCTGCCTCTTTTCGTTTTAAATATAATATAAAAATATTAAACATTTTAATATGGTCCAGGCAATATGTGCATTTGTATTAAACAACAGATGTTGCAGTAAACAACATTACAGATCATCTTCGTTGTATTAAAATTTAAAATGACAAAACTCAACCCAGTCTCTTTTTGTTAAATTTCAGTTTTATCAATATTAGCTATTATAAAAGTATAAGTAAAAGGTAAAGTTACAATAAGCTATACAAATAAAGCAAACAATTCAGTCAAACATAAAAAGTCATGCGCTCGATCTAGTCTAACCATACAACGGTACAAGTTAAATATAGCTTATAAAGTTATGAAACTTCCCCTCAGCCAAAACGATTGCCCACGAGACCAAAAATCGCCCGTTAGATATAGACAAGACGAATTATATCTCATGTTTAACCACTACAGAGACGCCAGAGTCAGCGGCAAACCTCAAAACGTCTAGCCGATGAAAGGCTGCTCCAGGCGGGGTACATCGCGCCGAGCGCCCGGTCATCGCTGGATCTCACAACTGGATACAATTTTCATAAATCTTTATAAATAAACCACAGATTTGAGCTTTAAACAACTACATTCTCGCCTGAAAAACTCTTAAAACTACATTTCATGATACAGAAACAGTAGTATTATATGTCAACTGTATTAAAAAATGGCGCTTCTTATGTTGTCATTCTGCCTTTCAGCTGTCAATCAAGCTGTCAATCAAAGTTAACCACGCCCTTATTGTCATACATTTTATATCTAAATACTATCTAAACTAACGAGTTAGAAAAAAATTCACTACCCTCGCCGTTGTCAGGCACTCGGGACCTATCGAAAAATCCAATAAAAGTCCATGGGACCAACCTGTAAAAACATGATTTTATGCTGTGAAAACGGACATTTTAACATGGGGGCTATGGACATTTGCTCCCTTTTGGGACCTTCCCCTAGCGGATTTTCGATGTATTGCAGTTTTTCGCACTTCCGGGTAGGCTTCATTTTTCAGATCAGAATGTTGCCCCTTGGTTCTATATTAAAATTGCTTGCAGTTCCGATGTTGCTAGGCAACCACAAACAGCCTGCAGTAACTCCGCTATACAATGTCCAATCTGCCCCAAACTTCACTTGTTTGATAAGAGACCTGTCCTGAACACATGACCATCCTCATATTCGGTTATAGTAATAGCGCCACCTGCTGGTAGCAGGAAGTGTGGCAAATACAAATTACCTTAACATAGTCCTCCTATATTTACATATAAAAATGGTCCAAAAAATTAAACCCGCTTGCAAATATTATGAAACTCGGTACACGTATAGATCTCATCAGGCTGAACAACTTTCGTGCTTTAAGTTTTACGCCAGCCCAACAGGAAGTCGGCTATTATGGGTTGTTTGGAAACACATGCTGTGGAATTTGATATACTCCTAGGGAATTCATCCAATTGCCACCAAACTCAGTCAGCATGAAGTCAAGACTTTGAGGATGCTAAATTGCGGACAGATTTTTAATATCTCGAACGGTTTGGCCGTGGTGAGGAAATACATTTATGGCAAAAATTGAAACAGGAAGTGTGTTATAACTTCTTCATACATTAACTGATCTTGATGAAACTTCAGCAGTGTGTTCATTGTCAGAGGCCGATCACATGGATGTGACTATTGTGAGTCAAAGTTATAGCGCCACCAACTGGCAGCAGGAAGTGTCACTTTCAAAATTCTTTTGACAAAAGTGGGCGGGTTAGTTTTACCTACAGTTACAAAAATCAGTACGTATATTGTTCTCATCAAGCCGGACAACTTTCTAATTTACAGTCATTAGCTCCGAGCAACAGGAAGTCAGATATTTTGGTTTGAATGTGGATTTATTTGCAAAATTAGCCTCTGAATTTTTACCCACTCCTCTTAAGTGGTTTATTTTATTCCCACCAAACTTTTTCAACATTGTTGAAAATACATTAAAGATGCTAAATTGTGAACTGATGATAAATATCTCAAACGGTTTTGCTATGGCGAGGGATTAAAGTAATGTCAAAAAAGGAAACACTAAAAGCCTCTTATCTTCTAAAAATGTAATTATACACCATTTATTTCTATATAAAATTATACAAATATCAGAACTAAACCCATATTTTATTTTTTTCAATTTAAGAATTGTTTAAAATTAACAGCCAGAATGTTTTTTTTAGTCCAAAAAATAAATAAATCATGTCATTCCTAGTGCTATACTGCCCTCTTGTGTTCAAAATCAGGATTGCTTGAATTTATTTTACAAAAGCACAATGTTGTTTTATTGCGAGTGTACACTAATATCAGTTAACTCTTTGCAGTTTGAACGAAGTCCTGTATGAACAAAATGACGGAGTATGTTTTTATGTGTCCACTTTTTTTTCATTGTTCTAATCAGGTCAGGCAAGTAAAATTCTGTGTCTTGTCCCTTAATATATATATATATATATATATATCACCTAAAGGATTATTAGGAACACCATACTAATACTGTGTTTGACCCCCTTTCGCCTTCAGAACTGCCTTAATTCTACGTGGCATTGATTCAACAAGGTGCTGAAAGCATTCTTTAGAAATGTTGGCCCATATTGATAGGATAGCATCTTGCAGTTGATGGAGATTTGTGGGATGCACATCCAGGGCACGAAGCTCCCGTTCCACCACATCCCAAAGATGCTCTATTGGGTTGAGATCTGGTGACTGTGGGGGACATTTTAGTACAGTGAACTCATTGTCATGTTCAAGAAACCAATTTGAAATGATTCGAGCTTTGTGACATGGTGCATTTATGGAAGTAAAATAATGTCAAATGTTTTTGAAATAAAAAGCCTGTTGAATTGCACTACTTGAAAAAAAATAGGCATTGCATTAACCATGCTTGCATTTTAATGCATTGTATTTTTAGTGCTTACATTTTTATGGGCTGAAATTCAACATGGTTGAATATTTAAGCTGTGAATATTTCAATTAAAAACATTTCAAACACCTTTTCATTATTAAAAATTCAATAATCCATATTCACCTTTCATATTTCACTTCCAAAATATTCAAACTCTTTAAAAATACAACCAATAATATTCAACAGGCAATTTTCGGTCCATTTTATTTCGCTTTGCAAATTCGCTTCCACAAATTCAGTGGTTCAAATTCGACAGTAAATTCAACATTGACGTCCAGGAACTGCAGGAAAAGTAGTAGATTGCCGAGCATACTCTCCATCTGCTGTTAGTCGACCTCACCATCAGATGGTGCAAAAGCGCGTGTTGAAGACCAGCAACAGTTAGAACAAGTCATTCATTCATAAAACTCATTTACAGCAATGTAAGTGTATTTGTGATTATTATGACGGCAATTTTATGTTAAATTCAGTGTCTTCACGGTTACTTTTCCTGTGTAGCCTACATGCATCTTTCTCTACCGTGAACGAGATTATAATGTTATTCCCCGATGCGGATATACAGATCCAATGTTACATTTTTGAGATTGACATATATTTCTCTTGGTTGTTTAGTTGCCTTAACTTTATATTGTGGCTATGTGCTGCATGCAGGCTATTAGGGTTATTACTTAAGGATTCCCCTGCTGGACATATACAACGCTTAACGTAGCTTAATGGACTACAGTGATGTAAAAGACCAAACTCGCAGGCAAGCAGATGGACTCAGAATAACGCGCAAAGCTTAATGCTGAGCGTTTCCCAGTGATAGATTGGCATACAGATGGCTTGATGTTGGACATTTGCACATTTAGGGACCGTCTCTAAAGTGTATACGACTTTGGTATACACGTTTCTAACTCCGATAGCATTTGAGTAGAACGACTTACAGTCATAAAACCAACTGTAAAGTGTTCATGTAGTGTCAGGCATAATGCGCACCCTTTGGATTTTTTATATTTATTCAAATAAATTTAAGTTTGCTATTGAAGTTAGAAACGTGTATGCCAATGTTGTATGCAACTTTAGAGACGGTCCCTAAATGTGCTAATGTCCAATATCAAGCCAATTTTTACATTTAGTCATTTAGCAGACGCTTTTATCCAAAGCGATTTACAGTTAAACTAACAATAGGAGGACAATATGCAAGTGCTGTGACAGTTTAAGCTAATGCAATACACGTATGCATACTATATATCATGTGTTGATTTTATGCCAGTATATCACGAAACGCTCAGCATGAAACTTTGCGCGTTAAGTTCATATTCTGAGTCCATCTTCTTGCCTGTAGCCTATATAATAGCCTACAGCCTACTTCCCTAATAAGGTGCAAGATTGGTCTTTCATATCACTATCAACGGAAGGGAAATCCTTGAGAGGTATTGAAGGAAACCGATTATAATCCTGTTCATGGTAGAGAAAGCTGATGACATGTAGAATACACGGGGAAAGTAACAATGAAGTTATTGAATGAAACATAAACACAGCTTTTGTGTGTTTATCATCTTTTCCGCATATACTGACACAGATAATCATTTTCATTTTTGAATGTCTTCGTCAGCAACAAGCGCTTTTGCACCATCTGATGGTGAGGTCGACTAACAGCAGATGGAGAGTATGCTCGGCAATCTACTGCTTTTCCTGCAGTTCCTGGACGTCAATGTTGAATTTACTGTCGAATTTGAACCACTGAATTTGTGGAAGCGAATTTGCAAAGCGAAATAAAATGGACCGAAAATTGCCTGTTGAATATTATTGGTTGTATTTTTAAAGAGTTTGAATATTTTGGAAGTGAAATATGAAAGGTGAATATGGATTATTGAATTTTTAATAATGAAAAGGTGTTTGAAATGTTTTTAATTGAAATATTCACAGCTTAAATATTCAACCATGTTGAATTTCAGCCCATAAAAATGTAAGCACTAAAAATACAATGAAAAAAAATAGGCATTGCATTAACCATGCTTGCATTTTAATGCAAGTAGTGCAATTCAACAGGCTTTTTATTTCAAAAACATTTGACATTATTCTACTTCCATATGCATTATCCTGCTGGAAGTAGCCATCAGAGGATGGGTACATGGTGGTCATAATGGGATGGACATGGTCAGAAACAATGCTCAGGTAGGCCGTGGCATTTAAACAATGCCCAATTGGCACTAAGGGGCCTAAAGTGTGCCAAGAAACCCCCCCCCCCCCCCCCCCAACACCATTACACCACCACCACCACCAGCCTGCACAGTGGTAACAAGGCATGATGGATCCATGTTCTCATTCTGTTTACGCCAAATTCTGACTCTACCATCTGAATGTCTCAACAAAAATCAAGACTCATCAGACCAGGCAACATTTTTCCAGTCTTCAACTGTCCAATTTTGGTGAGCTCGTGCAAATTGTAGCCTCTTTTTCCTATTTGTAGTGGAGATGAGTGGTACCCGGTGGGGTCTTCTGCTGTTGTAGCCCATCCGTCTCAAGGTTGTGCGTGTTGTGGCTTCACAAATGATTTGCTGCATACCTCGGTTATAACGTGGTTATTTCAGTCAAAGTTGCTCTTCTATCAGCTTGAATCAATCGGCCCATTCTCCTCTGACCTCTAGCATCAAGGCATTTTCGCCCACAGGACTGCCGCATACTGGATGTTTTTCCCTTTTCACACCATTCTTTGTAAACCCTAGAAATGGTTGTGCGTGAAAATCCCAGTAACTGAGCAGATTGTGAAATACTCAGACCGGCCCGTCTGGCACCAACAACCATGCCACGCTCAAAATTGCTTAAATCACCTTTCTTTCCCATTCTGACATTCAGTTTGGAGTTCAGGAGATTGTCTTGACCAGGACCACACCCCTAAATGCATTGAAGCAACTGCCATGTGATTGGTTGATTAGATAATTGCATTAATGAGAAATTGAACAGGTGTTCCTAATAATCCTTTAGGTGAGTGTGTGTAATATATATATCTACCAGAACATTTTCACAGCACTTCATGCTTCCTTCAGCAGACAAGCTTTATGGAGATGCTGACGAGCAGGATTTGCACGTGCCCAAAATAACCAAAACCTGGTTCAATGACCATGGTATCACTGTGTAATTACTGTGTGATTTCATGTAATATTCTAATTTTTTGAAATCCTGTTTTCGTGGGTTTTATGAGCTGGAAGCCCAAATTATGTACAAATAAACAACTAAATACTTGAAATCGTTTAAGTTGTGGGCCCTGAATCTATAATCTATGGAAGTTTAACGTTTTGAATGGAATTATGGAAATAAATCAACTTTTCCATGATATTCAAATTTTTTGGAAAGGATATATATATATATATATATATATATATATATATATATATATATATATATATATAAGCTGCGAGCAGTGATGACGGGCCCAAGCCGGTGGCACGCTACTCGCAATATTATTATTATTATTATTATTATTATTATTATTATTATTATTTTTATTTAATGTATTCACTTACTTCAAGTTCACTGTGGGGTTATTGTATGCTTGAATCTGATTGGTTGACGAAGATTCTAAGATGTGTAATTATATTCAGGGACACGCACGGCTAAAGTAGTTCCAGGCAGGTCCTGACCGCAATTTGTTCATGTTCATTGTCCATATAATTTCAGTTATATCACAGGTCCTTACAGCAAAAACGTTAAAGGCATTCATTGATTTTTCTTCTCTATCATTTCTGTACAACAGCAAAGCCAGGAGTGTGTCCAAGCAGAAAATCTAAACCAGGAATGTGTCCCCTGATGCATTTCATGTCATGTGTTGATGACAGCGACTGTGCCAACAATGAGAAATGCTGCAGCAACGGATGTGGACTTGACTGTATGGCTCCAGTTTAAGGTTATTATATTATATTATATTATATTATATTATATTATATTATATTATATTATATTATATTATATTATATTATATTATATTATATTATATTATATTATATTAGCATGGCTATGATTCACCCATAGGCTCGAGGCCGTGTGTATGGTGTACGTTTTAGGACATCCTCAGACCTCAGTCATTTGACAAATGCATCATGCCTCAGACTAAAAGGCTTCAGCTATTAACTAAAACTGCATTTCGCTTCAGGTCACAGGAAAATTGTAAGCTGTAGGCTACTTGTACCTGAATTGATTTTATTTGAATAAAACATGTCCCACTGAGATTTAGTACATTTGTATTCGCTAGCTTTAGTTGCATGTTTAAAAATTAGATAAGTAACATATTGCAACTAGCTAGCTTGTATGTTGGCAAAATATGGTGAAGAATACTTTTGAGATTTTTTTTTTTTTACACTTTTTATAAACGGGCTTCTTGGTGTAGAGGTTACCTGAGAAATGGCTAAATATGTATTAGTGCTGTCAATTGATTTAAAAAAAAGAAATCAACTTTTTTTTTTTTTTTTTTTGTGATTGCAAAAATATTCAACATTTCTGATGTTTTATTGTAATTTCAGTTACTTTCCAAATTAATGTAGAAACAAATTAAAGATATATTAAAGAGTACATTTTAAATATTTGTTGTAATGGCATCTTTTTATGAAGGCCATGGCTCACTGATACTAATACTGCTCCTGATGTCAAACAAGTAGTAAATATACGGAAATTTAATGGTTATTAAACACTTTACAGTCTAAACTACATAAATTATAAATTAAATGTAGAACTACATAAATTATAAATTAAATGTAGATTAAGTCTTATTAAAGCTACAACTTTGTTACCTTTGTTCTGTGATTTAACATTAATGACAGACATTACAGCAACTGGTTTATTAAGCTGCTGTCACTTTAAGATCTGCTCCTTTAAATGTTGCAAACCAACCATCCTACATTTGATCTAAGATCATTTCTCAAATGTTTAAGTGTGATTCCAGAAAACAAATGTACGCACAAAAAACATGTGTACACCTGTCTTCCAGATGTGAAATCTATAAATTCCAAATCTGTCAGGCTCCATGTTTTTATTTTAAACTTTTCTGCATGGGTTAAAGTACTCTCAATACTCACAATAAAAACTAAATACTGTGATTTACAGTTTTATTTTACTCTTTCAAAACTCTTTACACGTTCTCCTAGTAGACTTGTAGTCAAGACCGCCTAAACCGAGACCAAGACACTACCAAGACCAGAGGGTATCAAGACCGCCTAAACCGAGACCAAGACACTACCAAGACCAGAGGGTCTATTAATTAGAATTTTACAAAGTAAAAATTCACATTTTTACTTTGTTTATATAGTTTTTCTTTTTTACCCAACAAACATAAGGATACTGATAGACAAGGCACATGCATTTTTTACTTCTTGCGTACTCAATCTATGACAAATTCTTGTGAAGGAAGACAAGCATGTTAAGTTTATCTGGTTTCAAACTGAAGCAAAACACTGTCTGAAGGTTTCCTGAAGAACTGAAAAGCTCTTAAACCTATTGTTGCACCGGCGCCAATAAAGTCATGCAGATAGCAGATTTGAATAAAAAAATCATGTGCAAATACAAATACAAAAATAAGATGAGTAAAGAAAACGGGGTTCTTAATTTTAATAATCACCCTTTATTAATATATGAACACAGAAACCCCGTTAACAGTTAATGTTGCGTTTCCCATTCCATAGTAAAATAATAGCCGCGTCGCGTCGACAACTCGAGGTATCGCACACGCACGCGCGTCTCAGTTTAAGGCCAGCATCATTGTTTAAGGACATTATGGAATTGAGATAATGTCTGTACTATGTTATGATTACACTGTACAATTAAATAATAGTTGCTGAGTCTGTGATCTGAACACTTTACCTCAGAGTGTCCGTTAACTGAATGAATTGAGAATATCACCTGAAAATCCGATAACATCAGCAATTTTCATTCAAGCAGCTGATTTCTGTAAATTAATGTAAAATTAAATGTATATTGCAGCACAGGGTGAAATCATTTACGATGATTTGAGACAAATATAATGTAAAGTTAATATAAAACGATGTAAATGACGCTCTGTGTCGCGGCAGGATTTTGAACATGGTCCTGAGCCGTTGCTGGGCGTCGCAGCCGCCGGTGTGTGTACACTCATAGAGAATGTGTTCGAATTTTAAAGACGTGGCTCTGCGCTTCTCGTCCGGTGTGCGACCATCTTTAAGATGCTGTTTTCTTTGAAGCCGAAGAACTCTGTTCTTAATACTGGCGAGCTTACTTTTTTCGGGTGTGGACAGAGTGTTCCACTCTAGCTGCGCGGGCGCGGACGAGCACTGCGTCGTCTTCTTATTTGACAGGTGTCAGCGGGTGCAATACTGCCACCTGAGAGGTCAACCAGGTACTGGCGCTGGAGTATTTACGTGTCATGTTATCATAAGAGTCCTATTCATTTTAAACATTGTGGTTATCGCCAATACCGGTATATTGTCACACTCTAAATTAACACGATGTCGATATTTCATGCTTTGAATATCACGATTATCGTCAACACCGGTATATTGCGACACCCCTAGCGCAGATACAGTGTTTTCTCGTGTGGCTCACGCACATGCCGCACTGTCTTCACTCAGTCGCACGCTTCAATCTGTTGAGGATATTGGCTGACATACTACTGACTGACTAGGCTACTATAGATGCTGTATCTGTGCTCTTTACGCTCTACGCTACACTCATTCACTGAGGCATAATGTTATATGAAGACCGGTCTCTAGACATGCATCACTATCTCCTAGCAGTTAATTTCACATTCAAAATGCACTAAAACTACCAAAACACTTAATTCATGTATCAAATCAGCTCATTCTTCCTCAACACTAGCAGAGGTTTCACACAAACACACTCCTAAAACAAAAAAACACAAAACATCTGGTAGCATTATACAATGTTTTCTTTATCTTTACAAAACAAGAATGACACTACTGCAGTAATCATGCTTATGTTACATGGTCAATGTTTGCATTACAGTACAACAATTTTCCTAAGTTTTCACTTTTATGGTAATGAAATTGAAATGGTAACCACTTTTGTAGGTGTTCAGTTACATCTAATTGCTTTGAATATTTATTTACTAATTCTGAATCTCTATCCTTGCAGAAGTTTTGCCCTACTGAAGGGAATCCTGCCGGACAGAAATGCTGCTCAACACCTGTGATCATGTATGCAGTGCTAATTATGTAATAAGTCATGTTACCTTTACCATGTACCTATCCTATATAAATTGATGTATTCTTTTTGCCGGTGGGATTCTCTGTGATTGATATGAGGTCCTCCCGGCAGTGATTAAAGCTTATTCAAAGGCATCATTTGGAGTCTTTCTGATCACTGCTGTGTCTCAGTGCTGAAGTGGATCTCTACTGTCTAGCCTATCACTTGGGAATTAAAATAAGATATCTAGAGACCTGTGGACAGACGTCTAGTAGAGTATAAATTTGTAGGTGTCTAGAAGCAGACGGCAGGTTAATTTAAAGGGTATCAATAGACTGGTTTCTTGTATACAAACAATACTCGAGGTGCGCATTCAGAGTTCTGCATGCACCTCACGGGAGGTAACAGTCATTTATGCTGAGAAAAGAGGTAGATGCAAATATCTCCAGGTAGCCTAAAACATCTGTTCTGCCCAATTATTATCACCATTAATGAACCCCACAAAAATATTATATCGTTTCAGTACTTGGAGGTGCATGCAATTCTTGGCATGTAAAGTTATGTAGAACTCTGCAATTAACGTAGATTTCGTATTGGTTGTGAATTGACTCAATTCAAAATTTCAGAGTTGGATCTGTTTGTGTGTTTACATAACATTGTGTAAAACGTTAGCTAACAACAGTTGACTAGTAGGCTAAGTTATAACGTTTATCAGGTCTCTGAATGAAATTGTCCAAATAAGTTTGCTAATCATAAAAACCTGACACACCCTATGAATTTATGAACTTAGCCTACCTGGTTTTGTTGGTTGTTGAGCCTTTCTATCCTAAATGTTTACGACAAGGCTACGTCACAACACAACCCACCACATTTGAAAGAAATTTTGGACTGTAAGCATACTGTACAAGACATGAGATGTGTGACAGCTAGCTATAGGCGTGTGACTGAGGAAATGGCTAGCATCAATTACTTTGGAAGCCTAGGAAGCGCGGACTCCGCCGCTTTATATTAAGAAATTAACTCTCAGTAATGGTGAGACATTACCAGATCCCTACGCTATTTCAGACCAAGAAAGGATCACAGATATGTCCAAGTGGCCAGCAGTCATATGGCCCGATATATACACATTTAAATTGACTCTTTTCTATTTTAATATATTTATTATTATAAAATGTAATTTATTCCTGTATCAAAGCTGAATTTTCAGCATCATTACTCCAGTCTTCAGTGTCACAAGATCCTTCAGAAATCATTCTAATATGGTAATTTGACAAAACATTCATTATCAATGTTGAAAACTTGTGTACCTTTTTTTTCAGGATTCTTTGATGAATAGAAAGTTCAAAAGAACAGCATTTATTTGAAATGGAATCTTTTGTAACATTATAAATGTCTTTAGTGTAACTTTAAATCAATTTAATTCATCATTGATGAATAATAAAAGTATTGATTTCTTACATTTTAAATCAATCTTTTTGGCGGTTAGTGCAGTCATCTCTGCTAGATATGCCGTAAAGAGTGCTGCTTTCTTCACCCTAGTTGTGCGTGCATCTCTGTGATGAAGTTGCACAGAAACCTGTCTATTATGTAAAATCCACTCACAATCACCCTAAAATGATAAAAAATACACCCACTTTTTATTTTATTTTATCCCCATTAAACCAAAGCAGTTTCATTAGACATGCCATTTTTAATCTCTGAGCAGTGTGACATCATACTGTTCAGGCCCCGCCCACTGCCGCTGATTGACAGTCTTGCATTACCATAGTTTCTGTCCTCAGTGAGTTTTAAACTATCCGCCATTTCTCCTTGCTCGAGCAGCTGTAGTGACAATGGCCCTCATTTATCAATCTTGCGTAGAAACGGGCGTATATGTTGGCGTAAGATTATGCTTACACTCCTCTCATCGCCTGATTTATGAAGCTGTGCGTACCTTTGAAATCCAGGTGTACGCAATACCTGCCCTTGATAAATGCCGCGGCTGAAAACGATCGTCATTAGAATAACACGCCCCTATATATTCAAGTCTCCGCTTCCCCCACGCCCTCATTTTACGCCATGGACACACGGAAGACGGCAAAGAAGAGAAACTTCTTTGAGAAAGAGAAAGCGAAACCAGGGAAGTGGAAAGAAACAAAATTGATTTCTAGATTTTTATTATTAATGACACTTATTGTTATTTAGAAGAAGAATGTCGTTATTATTATTATTTGTATTATTAGGCTATTATTATTTAAAAGAAGAATGTCATTTTTATTATTTTGTCAGTCTGAATAATTTTGTTGGTCATTGAAAGCCTTTCATTACTGAAGCCAGTCCGTGCACACCTGCCGGGCCTAACCCTGGCCTAACCATCGTTTCAAAGAATAGTACAACGGCGAGCGCGTCGAGTATAAACGCCTCGTCCGTTTGGGGAGGTGCGCGCGCAGTCTGTGGAGACTCGCGCTGCGGAGCCAGGCGAAAGTATTTAACAAGGCTTGAAACGTCAGGTAAAGCGCACAGGCTCGCAACTGAAGGAATACATATGCCTACAAATCAAATGCTTTGGTAAAGTCACACAACTTAAACATTGAAGTCCATGTTGCACAAAAATAAACACTGAAGTTTATAATTAGCCTACTATGTTTTTTTTTTTTTTTTTTTTACAGTGGGTCATAATATATCATATCTTTTAGTTTGTCAGTGCGTTTTGTGGTGTTAGGAATTGTTTTTCTGCGCATTCCCGCACTCAAAACGTGCGTACACCACCTCCTGAGCTGGCGTAGGATTTGAGCGTGCCGTACGCCAACGTTCATATTGATAAATCTCAAAGTCACCGTGGTTTTGGGTGTACGCCAGGTGTACGCTGGAAATTTGGTGTACGCACTTTTGATAAATGAGGGCCATTGTGTCGTAAGGTGTTCTGTTGTTGGATGTAAGAGTGAACATAAGAGTCTTCATTGTCTCCCATCATCCAAGCAACCGAGGATGCAGTGGATTAGTTTTATTTTTACGGTAATGTGCTGCAAATATACCTAAATTCATTTTTGTCTGCGCAAATCATTTCACTCCATACTGCTTTGTGAATGAGGGTCAGAACAAAGGGTCAATACAAAACACAGGCTTTGTTAATAGGTTGTTACTCAAGAATGTCTCGAGTGATACTGGTCACGGCAGTAATGGAAAGGAGAGCGCACACTTTATTACAGTTCATAGGAGTTATTTTATGGATATAAAGTTTACCAGTTTATTAAGCAGGGTCAGAATCAAACAATTGCCTCAAAAAACATTTTATCTGTGCTCAGATTCAAACAATGCTTTCAGATCATGCACATAGCAAGTCAATATTATAAACACTACAGATCATTCCTTAGACACTACATCAAAAAATGGAGAACACAGAATCCAAAGCATGCAGTTACAGAAAAAAGTAGGTATATTGTAACAAAGTAAACATAAAAAAGCATTGTAACGACAACTTGCAGTAGTAAGCAAGTTTAGAACGCGTACAGAGTCCATGCAGACGGATGTAGATACAAACAAATGTCTTTCTTTATTACTTGTGCTCCATTAAACTTGATCTCAAAACTTCTTGTGGCCTTTCCTTGTTCACATGTACACACAAAGCCATACCTTGCAGACAGCATAAGACTAAAATCCACCTTGCTAGCTACTGTGGTCAAAAACTGTGTGCTTCCCAACAAAAACTTTACCATACAACAAATGGCTCCTACACATTATTCAGTACAATACAATACTTGCAGTGAATACAGTATACAAATGATTCACCTTACTCCTATTATCAAAGGCAACGGTTTTGGAAATCCATTACATAATGTATTTAATGTCTGTATATTCAACACATACTGTGAAAAGTGACCCAACTGCAAAAGCCAAACAGGTCACAGTAAAAAATCTAAATGAAAAGCATGGTACAGTCACTCAGAATAGTTGTGAACTTGTGCAACTGCAAAATCACGGTCAGTGAGAGAGTTTGATTCTGCTTCAGCATCATGTCTTCATGTTTGATCCGGCCGGAGTACTTTGTCCACATCACAGATAATGACTTCTCTGCAGGCAAAGGGAAAAACCCTAAAGCAGATCCAGCCTTGACAACATTCTCTTTCTCGTCCTCATCCTCTTCCTCCTTGTTCACCACCTCTTACTCATTCTCGTCCTCCTCTCCCTCTTATATTGTTTCCATCCATTGTTGGTATCAACATTCAGTGCAACATTTTGAGTTTGTAAAAGGAAATGCTTCAGCTTTATCTTTTCTGACTGCAACTGTGCATGGATTGTGCAGTCGCATGAAATCAAGCCAATCTGAATTTAAATCTGTTTTCCTGTTATGTTTGTTATTTTGGCATGCAAAAATTTATAGTTTTGAACAAAATCATTATGTTCATTATTAATCAATGTTTAATCAAGAAATATGAAAGAGAGGGGAAGGTCTGAAGCATGGCATTCAGGGGCGTCAGACTTGGGGTAAAACCAGTACTGATTACCAGGGCCCCAATATTTTTTATTTTACCTGGATATTTTCATTTCCTAATAAAATTTCCTAATGAATTTCAGCTGAAATGTAAAGTTGGTGTATTGGCTGAATAACTTGGTTGATTGACTGACTACATTTTGTATACAAAAAAGGGTACTATACGGTTATCCGGACCACATGTGATGACCTACCCCAACCCCGCCCCTAAACCTACCCGTCACTGGGGTTACGACCAACCAAGAGCGGTTGTGGTCACGTGTGGTCAGGTGTGGTCCGGATAACCGTATAGTACCCAAAAAAGTAAAGACTATCTAAGGTCTCATGGTCCCACCCCTTGCTAATGCGCCAAATGGTTTAGTCCATCTGCACGCATTTTGTTTATGTTAGTTAGTTGAGCATCTGGTGGAGCGCAAACTTCTGCTGTAAAAATGCCTTTCTTTAAAGGGGTCATATAATGCCATTTTTTGTACAAGCTAATATGATTCTTTAGGGTATAAATAAAAAATCTGTAATATACTTTAATAAAAAATTCTCATTAGTATTGTAAGAAAACACTCATTTTACCTGGTCAAAACCAGCTCTGTTTTCAGCACGCCGTTTAAGTGCATATGTCTTTAAATGGTAATGAGCTTTGCTCTGTTCTGTGCATACACCGTTTGTAATAATAACACAATAACCATAACGCATTGTTCATTATAAACGTGGGATTATGAATTATATTGAGAACGTCGTACATAGAAAACATGCCGTAATGTACCCTGAGTGTAAACCTTAGCCGCATTCATCGTGAAGCGTGCAGCAAGCGATATGCAAAGATTAATATAAATATTAATATAGAGGTTAATAAAACGTTACACTCACTTCAGTTCTTCTGGAGGTGCAGCAGGAACACGAATAGTTGGTACCGATCCTTTTTTCAGGAGCAGCTTCTTAGCAAAACCTTTATAACGTTACTGACCCTCGTTTGTAAAGCAGTCTGGTGTGTGAAATGATTCGCACAAGTACATGAAAGCATTGACGTTGATCGTGGGGAATATTCCCTTCGAAAACAAACTCAGCCACTGTGTCTTCAGCGGTTCGGATTTAGGAACATCAAAATGACTGCTGTGTTCCTTATTGCACCCAAGAACAGAACACCACAATCGCTTAGACGCCATTCTGCTACGATTGACAGCTCGCTCACGAGCGAGGGGGGAGGGGGGGGGGGGGGGGGGGGGGGGGGGGGGTCTGTGTTGAAACGCTGCTGTCAATCAACAATCGTGGGAGGGGTGTCGATTTTGTGACGTCACAAAATCGAACGCTTGATTTGAGACAGGGGTAAACATATAAGGAGATAATAAAAAAAAACACTGGATGGATTTTTATAATTTTATGTTGGTTGTGTACAGGCACTGCCAACACACATTTCAGTACAATCAACTTGTAAAAGTGCATGTACCATTATGACCCCTTTAAGAAAGCCAAATCAGGCCACCAAAAAAAGAAAGAAAAGACAGGAGAAGGAAAGAAAACAAAATGAGGGGAAACAATTGGTAACTGACTTCTTTTCAAAGAAAGGTGAGCACAAACTAGAACATGAAATCTATAGTGCTAAACTCCTTGAATATCTCCTTGATCGTTATTGCTCAGAGTTAACTGAGACAACCCATTGAAGGAGCAGAACATACACTTTCAGATGATAATTTGGTTATACATGTAATCTGAGGTAAAGGCTAAATAAATAAACTGTACACTAACAATGCTGTTTGCATACAACACACCATTATAATAGCCTGATTTGAAACATGTTTAATTTTAAATGAATAGGCTATAATATTTAAAATGAGCAATAATTAGCAATTTTATAGCCTACGTTGGGTGTTATTTATACAAAAAAATATTGTAATATCATTTAGCTTAAACTTAGTAACCACAGTAAAGTAGGCTAGAGAGTGTTGGGAAAGAAGGTTTGAAATGTGTGGTTGGGGGGTGAAATAGGGGATGGTTGAGGAACATGGGGGCCCATCAGGACTGCCTATGCATAGGGCCTGGGATCTTGTGCTACGCCCCTGATGACATTACCAGTGTTACAAGGTGATGCAACCAGATTTAAAAGGGAATGACAAGAATGATTTTATATTTTTTTTATATTTTTATGGTTAATCATTTGCTGCATAATCATTTTTATTTTATTAGTAGGATTATACAATTTGGGTGAAATATAATTGCCAGAGATCAAGTGAGAGAATTTGGAAAAAGGATCGATGAGCGTGACATTGCCTGCTTAGCAGCCAGCAAGTACATACTCAACTGGTGGTTTAAAAACCCTCTGTCTGCTCCACCACCAGATAGCGCTCCAGGCCACCAGAAGCGCCTGTGAGTTCTTCTGGCACCGAGAGGCTGCTCACTGCAGACCCATGGGTGGAGTGTGAAGTCCAGCTCTCCCTCTTATTGTAATTTGGGTGCTGATAACGAGAACTTGTGACAATAGTTGGCTAACAATGCTTTTGGGAAACGCATTGAATGATTTGTGCAATCTGAATGCTGCACCCAAACTGACAATTCTAGTATCAAAATGATAAACCTGCCAGACAACTTGTTTAGGGTGTTCAATGATTTAATGTTGAGATGATAAATGGCAAAAGTGTTAAAAGGAAAACAAGCAATATGAGGTGGTAAAGAACAGATTTTCACAATGACTTTTGGAAATTCCAGTTGTCCTAAATTACAGGGTGAAACTGGTGCCAAATGCACAATTTTGAACCACCAACAATATTAAATCCTTGCTGATGTGTCTTTAAGGTGTCGTAGATTTTTCCCTAAACCTAACTATGTACCTAGGTCTCGTCTACAATCGGCGTCCCCGAACGTCTACAGTCGACGTTTAGTTTCTCTGGGTCTCGTCTACAATCGACGTCCCCTAACGTCTACAGTCGGCATTTAGTATATCTGGGTCAATTCTACAATCGACGTTCACTATCTCTCACTTGTTCCCCTAACTAACTTGCTTCCCTAACTTTAACTTGCTGCACAGCAATAATAAACCAACAGACTTCAGCAAATGTCCTTTTAAATGCTTTAATCACGGCTGGGGGATCTCAGAGCAGTTCTCCAGAGAATATCCCATACAACAATTTAATATATGGCCACATATGTACTTATATTTTAAATAGCATGACATATATCTATACATATATTTGACTTATCTGAGAACACAATATATGCCTGCAACATATGAACATTTATGTGTCCAAACATGTGAAGAAAATATTTGAGTTCATCCATATATGATACCATATATCTGCATATATTACAGTATAGTATTGGTTTCTCGCATATGGACAACATTAAGTATAAATATGTGACATACATATTTGTTTTCCACATATTTAATAAATGTATGTAAACATACATGCATGTGATACTGATGCATTTTTAAAGCTGTGGCATATGGTTATGGTACTTTGTGGATGTATTTGTCAAAAATGACAAAGAAAACACTGCATTATTGTATTACAAATACTATATTTGGTATACACACAATACAGACACAAAATCTCCAACTATAGGCATTTAATTACAAGGCATTCAGATATAAGATATAAAACAGTACATTTTAAATATTGGCGTTTGAGGTATTCAGACATTAAGTATCATCTTTTTAAACTATTCAGACAAGTACATACAACGTTTCTATTATTAACTGGCATTTCATTACATGACATTTTGACAAGTACAGACAATATTCTTATTAACTATTAAGTGACATTCCACATTCAGACATGTGCAGGCAGTATTCTTACTATTTAGGACTCCACTATAGATATCAGACAAAAGTTAATTCTTTTTTAACCTATTGACATTTCATGTCAAGGTATTCAGAGTTAGACAATATTCTTTTTAACTATCAATTGGCATTTCACTGACAAGCGAAAACTCTAAAAGATTAATGTGTTTTCACTATTTGGTCTGCATGGGTAAAAATGTTTTCCATTCTATGATCCCTTTCGTTTTTAAAAAAAAAAATCAATTCGTCAACTCATTACGATTCAAAAACATAAAAACATAATTAACATTCAGGTTTGGAAGATTCATAAAGAGACACTTTCTCTGAATAACTGCAGCTGGAACAGCTGTCAGATGCCCCAACTTTTTGCCAACAGCAACAAAGTAGTGTGGGTTCGACAATGAAGCAAAAAAACTGTTGCTTTGTTTCAAAATAATGTCCTATGGCATAGCAGTGTTCCCCACTTCCTAAGTCTGCAACAACAAACATATCAACACTGAAAATACTGTTATCTGTGAGGACTACAACATGCGAGTTTCTCTTTCTCTCTCTCGAATGTCTTTTAGAGTGCGTAACTTCACCATTAATTACTGCCCTGTCACGGTAACTGACAAGAAGTTCTCTCTCTATGTGATAAGCTACATTGTGGAGGGCAAGGTAGTCATCTTGCTCAAGTCCTCAAACCCAGTTGTGCCGTCGATATCTGTGCAGGTAGTAGACGCGGGAAGTTGAATAAGCGTTACTGGTAGAAATGGGAAAAGACTCCGTGTTTAGTAAATATTTAACGCAATTAACGCAGCATCCGTTTTTGCCTTTCATCCTTTGGCTGCATGGCGTTACATGATGCGCTTTTATTCTTGCTAATGCTTTTTAACCATTCAAGCAATATCTTACTTATTTTATAAAACTTTAAAAGCGGAAAGCGCATCACTCATTCCTGGGAATACATTTGACATCGCAGCCTGACCTTGACGGAAATAAATATCCGGCCTACGCCAAAAGTACAAGAGAAGAAGTCTCAGCTGTGCTCAGATTTGTAAACCGTACAGTGTCTTTGGTTTTTCAATACGTACCCGTTTCGCCCCGTGGCTCAAAAGGGACACAACAAAAATAGGGACACACGAGAAAGCCAAAATAGAATGCAAAATTTATTAACAAAATAGAACCATACAGAAAAAGAAAAAAAACTACGTAAGGTAACAGTGAACAAATTCATAATCCGTGCACGCTTTCGCAATAGTTGTTTTGTAAATCGTTCTTTCACAATAGTTGTTTGTAATATTCAGTTCCTGTGAAAAATTGTGAAAAACTGTTACACAACAATATGCTGATTGATTACATAACAATATTTGGATGTAATATTCAGTTCCAGGGAAAATCTGTTCCAGTTAATGGTGTAGGCTATACACAGGTGTTGTGTAATATTCAGTACCAGTAAACTCCACCCGCTGGAACAGTTTCTTTACAGTAAATGAATATTACACAACATCACCTGTTCAGTTTTGCAAACTGTACTCACAGATTTGTGGCCTATACCTTATTTTAGAAATCTGTTTTTCTGTATATTGATTTGTTGTGTATTGTTAAGATGAATACAACTGTCTTAACTGAATTTTTCTATGATTTGGCGATGGGATGTGTAATGTATAGATGACATGAAACCACATGTGGTTGAACTGAGGGTTGTTGGATAAGGTAAAGTTTTTGATCATGGATACACCTTCCTACATACCATGGGTTTTCATGATTGTCACTTCTAACCCACATATAAGTCATAGATCTTGCAACACCAAGAAGACAGGCGTGCATGTAGTCAGGTACGCAACCTTGTATCAGGTCAACTGATGGGATCAAGGACAAAATAGACGGTCCTTTCACTCCTTTCACAGTAGTGCGATTTTTCTATAGCCTCTCGAGCAAAATCTAGGCTGCTACCATGATTTCTGCTTTCAGTATCAGACTCAAAAGGATAGACCCGTACATGACCTTGACCCTTCTCAACCACTGTACCTTTTTGTAAACAGTATGAACATCCAAATTCTCCACTGAATTGCTTAAAATTTTGAATCATCGGTCTTGCAACAGAATCACATACTGCAACCAAGGGAAATACTTTGGACCGGCCATGAATACCATTTACATTGATCCACTCAAACCCATGAGTAAGCAATTGATTGCATTCTTTCACAAATGGTGATAAGTATGTGTTACAGTTTGCAGCGTGCAGCACAGCACAGAGGGGAATGTGATGGATTTTTTTATTAATAATAACTAATATTTGTTTTTCTTGCAGGAACAACATATGCTTTTGAATTTTAAATTACAGTGGGGAGAACAAGTATTTGATACACTGCCGATTTTGCAGGTTTTCCCACTTACAAAGCATGTAGAGGTCTGTATTTTTTATCAGAGGTACACTTCAACTGTGAGAGACAGAATCTAAAACAAAAATCCAGAAAATCACATTGTATGATTTTTAAATAATGAATTTGCATTTTATTGCATGACATAAGTATTTTATCACCTACCAACCAGTAGGAATTCCGGCTCTCACAGACCTGTTAGTTTTTCTTTAAGAAGCCCTCCTGTTCTCATTACCTGTATTAACTGCACCTGTTTGAACTCGTACAGGACAAGCAGCTTGGTGAGAAGGCAACAACTGTAGGCGCAATTATTAGAAAATGGAAGAAGTTCAAGATGACGGTCAATCTCCCTCGGTCTGGGGCACCTAGCAAGATCTCACCTCATGGGGCATCAATGATCATGAGGAAGGTGAGGGATCAGCCCAGAACTACACGGCAGGACCTGGTAAATGACCTGAAGAGAGCTGGGACCACAGTCTCAAAGAAAACCATTAGTAACACACTACGCCGTCATGGATTAAAATACTGCAGCGCACGCAAGTTCCCCCTGCTCAAGCCAGCGCATGTCCAGGCTCGTCTGAAGTTTGCCAATGACCATCTGGATGATCCAGAGTAGGAATGGGAGAAGGTCATGTGGTCTGATGAGACAAAAATAGAGCTTTTTGGTCTAAACTCCACTCGCCATGTTTGGAGGAAGAAGAAGGATGAGTACAACCCCAAGAACACCATCCTAACCGTGAAGCATGGAGGTGGAAACATGATTCTTTGGGGATGCTTTTCTGCAAAGGGGACAGGATGACTGCACCGTATTGAGGGGAGGATGGATGGGGCCATGTATCGCAAAATCTTGGCCAACAACTTCCTTCCCTCAGTAAGAGCATTGAAGATGGGTCGTGGCTGGGTCTTCCAGCATGACAACGACCTGAAACACACAGCCAGGGCAACTAAGGAATGGCTCCGTAAGAAGCATCTCAAGGTCCTGGAGTGGCCTAGCCAGTCTCCAGACCTGAACCCAATAGAAAATCTTTGGAGGGAGATGAAAGTCCGTATTGCCCAGCGACAGCCCCGAAACCTGAAGGATCTGGAGAGGGTCTGTATGGAGGAGTGGGCCAAAATCCCTGCTGCAGTGTGTGCAAACCTGGTCAAGAACTACAGGAAACGTATGATCACTGTAATTGCATCCAAATTAAACAATTCCCCATCGTAAGTACACATTGATGGCCTAAGACACGAAACGAGCGGTTTGTGTGAGAAAACGAACAGTATTTATATCGTTTTTACCTCTTATACGCAGCCATGTCGAAGTGATCTGATCTGACGTGTACGCAGACTGGTGCATAGATATATACACTAGATGTCACCTTAAAGACATTCGTTCCAATGAACTGCCGTAGACAAGGCGACATCTAGTGTGTATATATCTATGCACCAGTCTGCGCACACGTCAGATCAGATCACTTGGACATGGCTGTATAAGTGGTAAAAACGATATAAATACTGTTCGTTTTCTCACACAAACCGCTCGTTTCGTGTCTTAGGCCATCAATGTGTACTTACGATGGGGAATTGTTTAATTTGGACGACGGGGAATTGTTTTAATTTGGACTCTGTGCTTGTGTTTTGAGATAATGACCATAGACCTGCATTATATGACTGACAGACAAGAACGGTTTGACCTAAAAATATCAAAATTGAAACTACTGCGGAAAAAAAGACACCTACATCTTGGATGCCCTTGAGGTAAGCTAAAACATACCAAAAATTAATTTCAAAGTGAACTATGCCTTTAACCACCTCATATTGCTTGTTTTCCTTTTAACACTTTTGCCATTTGTCATCTCAACATTAAATCATTGAACACCCTAAACAAGTTGTCTGGCAGGTTTATCATTTTGATACTAGAATTGTCAGTTTGGGTGCAGCATTCAGATTGCACAAATTATTCAATGCGTTTCCCAAAAGCATCGTTAGCCAACTATGATCACAAGTTCTCGTTATCAGCACCCAAATTACATTCAGCTGGACTTCACACTCCACCCATGGGTCTGCAGTGAGCAGCCTCTTGGTGCCAGAGGAACTCACAGGCGCTTCTGGTGGCCTGGAGCGCTATCTGGTGGTGGAGCAGACAGAGGGTTTTTAAACCACCAGTTGAGTATGTACTTGCTGGCTGCTAAGCATGCAATGTCATGCTCATCGATCCTTTATCCAAATTCTCTCACTTGATCTCTGGCAATTATATTTCACCCAAATTGTATAATCCTACTAATAAAATAAAAATGATTATGCAGCAAATGATTAACCATAAAAATATTTAAAAATCTAAAATCATTCTTGTCACTCCCTTTTAAATCTGGTTGCATCACCTTGTAACACTGGTAATGTCATCAAGGGCGTAGCACAAGATCCCAGGCCCTATGCATAGGCAGTCCTGATGGGCCCCCATGTTCCTCAACCATACCCCATTTCACCCCCAACCACACATTTCAAACCTCCTTTCCCAACACTCTCTTGCCTACTTTACTGTGGTTACTAAGTTTAAGCTAAATGATATTACAATATTTTTTTGTATAAATAACGCCCAACGTAGGCTATAAAATTGCTAATTATTGCTAATTTTAGATTATAGCCTATTAATTTAAAATTAAACATGTTTCAAATTAGGCTATTATAATGGTGTGTTGTATGCAAACAGCATTGCTAGTGTACAGTTTATTTATTTAGCCTTTATCTCAGATTACATGTATAACCAAATTATCATCTGAAAGTGTAGGCCTATGTTCTGCTCCTTCAATGGGTTGTCTCAGTTAATTTTAAGCAATAACGATCAAGGAGATATTCAAGGAGTTTAGCACTATAGATTTCGTGTTCTAGTTTGTGCTCACCTTTCTTTGAAAAGAAGTCAGTTACCAATTGTTTCCCCTCATTTTGTTTTCTTTCCTTCTCCTGTCTTTCCTTTCTTTTTTTGGTGGCCTGATTTGGCTTTCTTAAAGAAAGGCCTTTCTACAGCAGAAGTTTGCGCTCCACCAGATGCTCAACTAACTAACATAAACAAAATGCATGCAGATGGACTAAACCATTTGGTGCATTAGCAAGGGGTGGGACCATGAGACCTTAGATAGTCTTTACTTTTTTGTATACAATATGTAGTCAGTCAATCAACCAAGTTATTCAGCCAATACACTAACTTTACATTTCATCTGACATTCATTAGAAAATTTTATTAGGAAATGAAAATATACAGATAAAATAAAAAATATACCAGACTTTTCAAGGGCCCTCTCTCCCCTTGGGGCCCTAGTAATCAGTGCTGGTTTTACCCCCAGTCTGACGCCCCTCAATGCCATGCTTCAGACCTTCGCCTCTCTTTCATATTTCTTGATTAAGCATTGATTAATATGAATATAATGATTTTGTTAAAAAATATTACATCATTTCAGGAAGGGGCATGCCAAAATAACAAACATAACAGGAAAACAGATTTAAATTAAGATTGGCTTGATTTCAGGCGACTGCACAATCCATGCACAGTTGCAGTCAGAAAAGCTAAAGCTGAAGCATTTCATTTTACAAACTCAAAATATTGCACTGAATGTTGATACCAACAATGAATGGAAACAATATAAGAGGGATAGGAGGAATATAATGAGTAAGAGGTGGTGAACAAGGAAGAAGAGGATTAGAACGAGAAAGAGCAAGGTGTGGAGAATGTTGTCAAGGCTGGATCTGGCTTTAGGGTTTTCCCCTTTGCCTGCAGAGATGTCATTATCTGTGATGTGGACAAAGTACTCCGGCCGGATCAAACATGAAGACATGATGCTGAAGCAGAATCAAACTCTCTCACTGACCGTGATTTTGCAGTTGCACAAGTTCACAACTCTTCTAAGTCACTGTAACATGCTTTTCATTTAGAGTTTTTCACTGTGACCTGTTTGGCTTTTGCAGTTGGGTCACTTTTCACACAATGTGTTGAATATACAGACTTGCCGTTGCCGTTGATAATAGGAGTAAGGTGAATTAAATCATTTATCGGGGTTCAAGCAGTTAAGGCCTTTAAGGCCTTTAAGCACACAAGCATCAAAAGACATTAAGTTTTATTTAGCAAGCATTTAACAACTGCCATCATAGATGAAAAAGTCAATTTACAGCCAATACAGGCAGTTTACCATAGGAAATATATGGTTTTAAAGCGTTTTTACAGTTATAGCACCTTTTTGCCTGAGTCTTCTTACAGTCTTGCCTGATCTCCACCACTTTTATTAGTAGTACTCAAAGTGTGCCCATATATATGTGTCAAATTTGTTGTAAATATGTAATTTTGATAAGGAGTTTAGACAATTATATTCAGTGGCGTAACGAGCCAACACCAGCCAACGAGCCAATCCACTTAAGTAGGATTATCAAGGCGGGCACCTTGATGACGCAATTGATGACATTGATGATGCAATGTCCGCGAGTAGGCTACCATGAATAGGGCAGGATATGATCATACACAGCATATAAGAGATGAGATGACTAACAAAATCAGGAGTAGCCTACGCTCACCAAAAAAAAAAAACAACACCAAAAAAACAAAAAAACACTGGTGACAGCGCACCATAACACATTGTTAGGCCTAGGTCCAAATACCTAAAAAAGATGCTCTCTTACATGATAGCGGGATTTTCCGGGCTTTCCTATGTGCAACTGCAAAGTTGTCGATTAGATCAGGATTGTGCGCACGGGCATTCTCAATTGGCCCATCGCAGGGAGTTTGATTGACAGGCAATCTGACTAATCATAATCCGCCATTTTGTCCAACAAAGCAGTCAGGAGAGTTAATAGATTAACATTGGAGGATTTAAATTTGAAAAACAAAGTGTACTGACGTCTTAGCACTTTAAAACAACATTCCTTTCCTTTTTCCATTCCTCGGGTCTTTGCGAACGGTCATTGACAGTATGGACGGGGATTCACCAGTCCCAATTCAAAACAAGTTTCATCACAATCCATCATTGTTCGTTTCAAACATGAGAGAGCATCAAAATGATCTATGGGTGAAATTGATTGGATTTAATAATTTTTTTGTCAGTTCCTATCATAATTTGAACATTTTGGCATTATTGTTTAGCTGTTTACCTATGCTTTTTTGTTGTTGTCTCGATCGGACTAACGGCTTTGAAGATAACCACAATTTTTTAAAGCTCTAAATGACACTTACAAAAACCATAAGGCGAAACCTGGCATTTTTGGTATTGTTGGACTCGGCAAGGACTCAGGAGTCTTAGGAGGTCACTCCTGTGAAAAAACACTGGCTTGAAACTTCTAAGGCTCCTTCAAGGAATTGTGCCAATGACGTATACTGAGTTTTTTGAGATACACCAGTGTTCTCATAGACTATCATGGCACCCTGGACAAAGACACTGTGTGCCAATTTTCAGTAGACTAACGGTTGGGTGCGCTTATAGCTATTTTCATGATTTTTTTCACTGTTATAGCGCTACCAAGTGGCCAATTGTCACGATTTTTTTCATGTCAACTCACATTGAGCTTATGAACATGTGTCCCAAGTTTAGCGAAAATATCTCTTTCCGCTCACAAGTTATAACCATTTTATAGCGCCACCAAGTGGCCAATTGTCATGATTTTTTTTTCACGTGACCTCAGAATGAGCTCATGAACATGTGTCCCAAGTTTTGTGAAAATATCTCTTTCCGTTCACAAGTTATAACCGTTTTATAGTGCCACCAAGTGGCCAATTGTTGCGATTTTTTTCAAGTGATCTCAGATTTAGCTCAGGAAGATGTATCCCAAGTTTAGCAAAAAAATCTCTTTCCGTTCACAATTTATAACCATTTAAGTAAAAGTGGCCCTGGTGCCATAAAATATTTTGGTTCCCCTTATCGACTGTTAATTGAAATTTAGAATTTTTCAAAATTCAATGATTATTATTGATTGACAGACTCCAGAGAATATTCTTGCAGTGGTTTGGTTCCGATCGGGGAAAAAGCCTAGCAGAAGTTTGCAAAAATAGGTTTTTCAAAAAAATGCAATTTACTCGAAATTGGCGCCCGACGGGCGAGCAAATCCGAGGCATGCATCTGGTCCGCCTCGAGCCAAGGAATCCAACGATATAAGACACTTGAGCCTAGGCCTAACGGTTGATGAGTTATGAGCCATTTCGTACTTTTGAGCGCTGTAGCGCCCCCGTCAGGCCGACCGGGGCGGGCCTTGGTGACGCTGTAGGCGGTGTGAGTACTACCAGCCCCCAAAGTTTCAAGTCTCCACGACTTGCGGTTTGGTCTGCCCGATCAGTTTTATGTCTGAATGTTGCATCATGGGAAAATTAACAATAACAATAGGTGTTCAGCACTGAAGTGCTTGAATCCCTAATAAATTGTATTGAAAATATTAACTGTTTTAGGCCTACTATAATATTATAGTATTATTTCAATAATATTATTGTAGCCTATTATTTATTTATTTAGTCATATTTATCAAATAACAGTTATTGAGTTTTGTTTGTTCATCTGTAGAACATAGGCCTACATAGATTCAGTGTGCAGGTGTTACAGATGCTATTCAATCTCTCCATATTTCATTGTCAGACAGGAAGAATTTAACAATTTGCAATGCAACAAACTTTTATTAAACATGCAATTTATAACATGTTGCAACCGTCCCCAACCCTATCAGCCATGACAGAACATCATATGCCTGCTAGACACACTGACTTTGACACATGCTAACCATGTCACTTAGAAGTCAACAAAACAATAATTCAAACGAAGTAAGTTTTGATTAATTCATACAAAATTTCAGTCACAGTATGACAAAAATATATCTCATGAAAAAATTTACTTTCATACCTCCAAAACAATTTTTGTTCAATAAATGCAGCAGCAGATGTTGAATATGTCTACTGTCTTCTTGGTGGGTGGAGGGTCTAACTGTGCATGTGCAGTATGAGTGTCATCACTCTAGCTTGTTTCTGATTGGAGAAAAATGACATGTTGCAACCATCCCCTGTTGCAACTGTCCCCGGTCTCCCCTACCTACTTTTTTCTGTAACTGCATGTTTTGGATTCTATGTTCTCCATTTTTTTATGTAGTGTCTAAGGAATGATCTGTAGTGTTTATAATATTGACTTGCTGTGTGCATGATCTGAAAGAATTGTTTGAATGTCGGCACAGATAAAATGTTTTTTGAGGCAATTGTTTGATTTTGCCAGAAGAGTCAGAGGTTCTCTGAAAGTAGATTGAAAATTTGGTTTTGTGTTTAAGGTTTTGAGAAAGTGAGGGATGGTTTCAATAAATGTGTTTTAGCAATTGAAATTTTTTTAATAATAAACTTGGAAAAGAACAAGGAATAACACAGCCAAAACCTACATCAGAACCAGGTACTAATACAAATGAGGACGAACAGAGAATGGGTGAGAACACAGGACATATAAGCACATGGCAAACAAAGAAAACTAATGTCAAGTATATTTGTATAGCACTTTTCACAATACAGATTGTATCAAAGCAGCTTCACAGTATTAAATTAAAATAATACAACAAAGTTTGTTTCAAGAGGAATTTATTGATTGATCAAATTAAATTAAATATCCCCCAAATATCCCCAAATGTGATGAATAACAAGACACACCTGAAACAAGGAAACAATTAGAAACCATGGAGACAAACAGGGAGGAAACGAGGACGACTGAACTAATGAACAAACTGAGAAGTAAACTAAGGCCATGTCCACACTAATACGTTTTCAAACGAAAACGTATATTTTTCTCTCCGTTTTGGCCTTCCGTCTACACTGAGATGGCGTTTTTATTAATGAAAACTAAGCTTTTTTGAAAATGCTCTCCAAAGTGGATACATTTGAAAACGCCGTTTTCGAGTTGTAGTGTGGACTGTGAAACCGGTGGTATTTAAAAACGATGACGTAAATTTAGTCATGTGACGCATATTGTACCAATAGATATTCATTGTGCCTGTTATGTGCTATTCACTTTCACACTGCTGCTAAAAATATTCTACATCGCAAACTCTTCATATCACAGTCCTGCAAAGATGACAGAATTTACTCACATTTGCTGTCCTGCAGCAATACATGAGAGTTGCGTTTTAGACCAAACATCTGGGGCCTCATTTATAAACGTTGCGTACGCACAAAAGAAGGCGTACGCCGCTCTCTACGCAATAATTGGTATTTATAAAGAGCAAACTTGACGGGAAAATGTGCGGTCCTTCACGCAAACTCTGACCCAGGCATACGCACAAAAACGGGTGAAATGAGAAATGGCGACACCGTCGCCGATGGAAGAAACACGTGAAAGTGTGTGAAAGTGTGTGAAACTGTAGACCGTTGTGTAAAAGAAATGACTCTTATAAATAACATGAAGACTTCACAAAGCAAGTCTTACATTTAACAGCCTACACGAACACCCGTTTGATCGATCTGCAGTGTAAAACAAACAAAATCAAACGAAGATTACAACAGAATTAACAAAATAACAAATTGCAAATTGCAAATTAACACATATTTGCAAAAAGAAAAGTGAATATGTTCTGCAATAATATTGGCATGTTATGCAATTCATCCTCATAACACATCTGTAGCTTGTCAGATACAATCAAATGGATGGTAATAAAATGCCAAGATGCCATCACAATGCGTAATGACGCACAATGGCTGATCTTGCGCTCTTAGAAGATGTGGCAAATGGAAGGATTAGGAGTGAACGCATCTTCAGACAGCAAGAAGACTTGCTGGCAAACGAGGACGAGTGGCTTATGAGCCGGTTCCAACTTCCTCGAGCCGTCCTGTTGGATCTCTGCGGCCTTTTGGGCCCAGCGTTACAGAGGAGCACTCGGAGGAACCACGCTGTGCCAGTCCTACTTCAAGTCCTGACAACACTAGGATTCCTGGCGACTGGCACTTTTCAGAGGGAACTGGCTGACAGGTCAGGTATATCTCAGCCGACCCTTAGCCGGGTAATGCCAGACGTGTTAAAAGGCATAATAGCTTTGTCCCATGATTGCATAAAGTTTCCATACACGGCAGGTGAACAGGCAAACAAGAAAGCTCAATTTGCAGCTATGTACGGTTTCCCAAATGTAATCGGTGCTATTGACTGCACTCATGTTGCCATAAGGGCACCGAATGTTAATGAAAATGCTTTCATTAATCGAAAGCATTTCCATTCGATCAATGTCCAAATTATTTGTGATGCAGTCAGACATGTTGCTCACTAATGTAGTAGCTCGGTGGCCTGGGTCAATCCATGACTCATTCATTTTAAGACACAGCAGTGTTGGGCGCAGACTCGAGGCTGGTGCTGTGCGTGATGGCTGGCTTCTAGGTACGTTTGATTAATAGACATTTCACATTTTACTGTACTTCAATGTCTTAACCCTTTCACTATCCTTGCAGGGGACAGTGGATATCCCCTCAAGCAGTGGCTGCTTACGCCTTTCCTCAACCCACATAGTGCAGAGGAAAGGCACTACAACATGTGCCACAGCCGAGCTTGCGCTATAGTGGAGCGCACCATCGGCCTGTTTAAGGGCAGATGGCGCTGCCTCGACTGCTCTGGAGGGAGGTTATTGAACACTCGTGTGCCATTGTACCAAAAAGGTGTGCCAAATTGTGCTGGCATGTGCTGTGCTACACAGTGTGGCACAGCTTCAAAACGTGCCTCTACCCCCTGACGCCGATGGCTGTGTTGGCCAAGGCCCCCGACCCTGACCCCCATCCCCAGGCATTTGAGCCAAATGCTGCTGCTGTGCGCCAGCGTTTGGAAGTGATGCGTCGCCTGTGAAGAACAACAAAAGGTGTGGAACCATTATATTATTTATTCAAGAATTCCCTCATTGTATAGTTTATTTCAGTTAGGACAGTCTTGATTTCGCCCAACTGCTTGGCCACCTCTCTGATTGAGTAATGACTTCCCTCTGCATTTCGAGGACTGCATCGCTGAGGACACGGCCGCTGCTGGAGGGTTGAGAGCCGTGTACCATGGAGACGCTGGGCCCAGACAGCTGCTCAGCTGCAGCATCGGAACCACTGGCCCCGCTGGAACACCCAGCGACTGAAATAAAGATTGTTCTATATGAATAAACTGTAATCATGTAGCCAACATACATGTGACTTGACAGCATTCATTTTACTTATTACACTTACCTGTGTCATCCGGTGCATCTGGCGCGTCAGTGTCCCCCTCCGCCTCAGTCACCACTCCACTTAATAGAGATTCCACAATAATTGCCGCCAGTCTCTCATCAAGAGGGGTTAGCTCCCGTGTCCCCTTTCCCCCACCCGTGGCAGACACACTCTGGCGATGGAGCGCAAGACGCTTTTTTGCATCGACTTTGATGTCCGACCATTTCTTTTTTATTTTGGCCACGGTCTGAGGTTGTGAGGCTGCAGCAGTAACGGCGTCTGCAACCTTTTGCCACTCAAGTGCCTTTTTGGCATTAGTAATGCCTACACTGTGCCCTCCAAACAACATTTTACTCCTCTTTTCCACCTCGCCAAAGATAATTTCTACTTCACATTGAGTGAAGTTACGTTTCTTGGTTTTCCTCTCTGTGTTTGCCATGATTTCGCAATCGATGAATATTAACTTGTGGGCGTTTCACGGACTATTTATGGGCAACTATGGGCGTGACATGAAGCCGCAAAAGCTGCGCTACATTTAGAATTGATTGTGATTTATTAAGGGAAAACTGCGTAGGATGTGCGTGAGCACGGTTTTATAAATCTGAATATTTCTGTGTGTACGCACGTCCTATGTTTCATCCGTACGCCACTTCTGACGCAAATCCTAGGCAAAGTTTTATAAATGAGGCCCCTGGTGACTGCGTGCGACCTGGACCGCATCAGTGAATGGTGAGATATTTTACTAAATAAAGTGATCCAGTCAGAAGAATTGCGCGATAACTTCATTATTTATTTTTCCATCTGAATCATATCAGTGATCTTTTGTGGGGTTTTACGCATGCGCAGTAAGGTAAATTTAGCGTTTTCAGGCGTTTTTCAAAAGTTTCTCATCCACACTGAAATGTCCGAAAACGCCTGAAAACGCTAGTGTGGACGGAGAGCGTTTATAAACGAAAACGCAGTTTTAAAATGTATCCGGATTAATATAGAAGTAGCCTAGAACACTAAACGCTTGTTCGACTTCATGCAGCTCTGCGCAGACCGATCTGCGGCTGACTTGAAGCAGTGCATGCCGTTTAGAAATTTTGTCCGACTTGATAAAAATAATAATTAATTTGTTACATTTATATAGCGCTTTTTCTGGGTACTCAAAGCGCTTTACATGGCAGGAGGGAATCTCCTCAACCACCACCAATGTGCAGCATCCACCTGGATGATGCGACGGGAGCCATATTGCGCCAGAACGCCCACCACACACCAGCTTCCTGGTGGAGAGGAGACAGTGACCTTGCGCCAAAAAGATTCCAACCAGGGAGGAGGGGCACCTTGGAATTCTGGAGGTCATGGGCAGGTAAGCAGGGCGGTGCTGGTAGATTAGGGGTGCTTCTCAATTGTTATTTGTGCATCCTCGATTCATTTCCTCGCGTCCTTTCTTTCATCAGCTGCGGCTGGATGCAACCGATCGGCAGGAGTTGCCGGCGGGGAGGAGCTGAAAACAAAGACATGAATTCAGACACTTTCTGCTTCCCGTAGTGACGCTTGTGCTGTGTTTGCATACTTTACCACAACTGAAATGAAATAAATGCAATATTTGCCAAATACACAAATGTTTCAGAGACATTTTTATCATTTCATTGGGCATTTGGTATTTAGGATTGGGCATTTGGTCATTTAGCCATTTAGGATTTAGGATTGGGCATTTAGGGATTTAGGATTGGGAATTTGGTATTTAGGATTGGGCATTTAATCATTTAGCCATTTAGGATTTAGGATTGGGGATTTGGGGATTTAGGATTGGGAATTTGGGGATTTAGGATTGGGCATTTGAGGATTGAGGATTGAGGAGTGTATGCAAATAAGGAGGCGTGGCCCAAATACTGGAGGCTGGGTTTGAAATGGCTGGTGCGCAGAGGCACCTTATGGACAGCAGAGGGAGCTCCCAGTGCTAAGGAGCACACTGTAATGAAACCAAACAGAGCGAGTGAGCAGGGCTGAGGACTGTACTTTATAGCAGCTAATGTGATAACTTCAACTTAAAGGGGTGGTTCGGGATTTTTGACATCGGACCTCATTTTTAAGTCAGCCTGGTTGTTATTCATCAGTGGAGACATTTTTTTTTTAAATTATCCAGTCCTTATATTTGGATAGTTAGCCGATGCTAGGCTAGCGCGAGTCAATGGTATATGTTAGCCAGCCATTAAAAACCGTTTTACCCACTCCACAGTGCACCAAACGCAAATCAATTATAACACTAGACTATCGATGTATATGTCCGTTGAGAGAATAATGTTAGAAATCAAACTTACCTTTTCATCACATTGCATTAGTTATAATTTGTTCCCTGTAATCATAAGCCTTGTCTACAGCAGCAGCGGAGTGATATTGATTACCTAGGCAACCGAGTGAGCCGGTACACACATGACGCAAGTGTATTTACCTGCCGCGACTTTGATATCGCTGAGGAATGCTAGCTAACGTTAGCTGGATGTAACGACTGTAGTGCGCTTCTGTTCTGTGTTTACTTTTTGCCGCATTACTAACCGGAGCAAAGTAAAATTCCGCAGCTGCTGAGAAACTAGTTCCTTTGGGATCATTGAGATGAAAGGTAAGTTTGATTTCTAACATTATTCTCTCAACGGACATTTGCATCGATAGTCTAGTGTTATAATTGATTTGCGTTTGGTGCACTGTGGAGTGGGTAAAACGGTTTTTAATGGCTGGCTAACATATACCATTGACTCGCGCTAGCCTAGCATCGGCTAACTATCCAAATATGAGGACTGGATAATTTTGAAAAAAAAATGTCTCCACTGATGAATAACAACCAGGCTGACTTAAAAATGAGGTCCGATGTCAAAAATCCCGAACCACCCCTTTAATGACAGCGTTGTAACATTTATGTGGCCTCACACACAAAGTCACCAGTGAAAGGAGTGCTATCGGTCTGACAACGAGAAAGCAGCAGACAGTGCAGCAGGTAAGATGCTAATATTAGCTACTAGTTATATTAGCTGATATTGCTAACATGCTGTAGGCTATTGTTATACGCTGTTTTTTTTGTTTTTTTAACTACGGTTAACCCCACTGACAGGAGATACACTCCTTTCACATTGCCAGTAGATGTGCTTGTTTCTGTTTTTCTGCTATATAGCCTAATATATATATATATATATATATATATATATATATATATATATATATATATATATATATATATATATATATTTTAACGCAACGCATCAGAAAAAACAAGGTTAGGAAACAGTAACTGTACGTTCACAACGCCGCCGACTTGAGCTGCAAAGAAGCTCTGGCCGCCCTGTCAAGGACGCTTGTCAAAAAGTACGGGGAAGCTTTTTGACGCTTGTTGACGCTTTGGCCGCTCTGAAGTCTGTGTCACACCCTGAAATGTAAACAGAAAAAACAAGCTATACATTGACACTAGAAACCTTTTATAATGACAGCATTTTTTAGCTATTATTATTAATAGTGAGCGGGGGCTCTCTCTCTCTCTGCTCGTTCTTATATATGCCCTGTCAAGCGCGCCCTTGTTAAACTGACATGCAAATGATAAACTTTCACTCTATGATGGTTAAACTGTGCAATTAATCCAATAATGATAGGAACCACCTGTTTAAGCAGAAGTTGTAATAGACAGCACACAGGTATAGTAATAAAGAAGCTGCTTCTTGCCACGGCTTTCACAATATCACTGTGTAGTGTACTGTTACAGTAGATCTGCGCGCACGCACTCACTATCAACAAGCGTTGTCATTGTCAACAAGCTTCCCCGTACTTTTTGACAAGCGTCCTTGACAGGGCGGCCAGAGCTTCTTTGCAGCTCAAGTCGGCGGCGTTGTAAACGTACAGTTACTGTTTCCTAACCTTGTTTTTTCTGATGCGTTGCGTTAAAATATATATATATATATATATATATATATATATATATATATATAGGCTATATAGCAAAAACAAGCACATCTACTGGCAATGTGTAAGGAGTGTATCTTAGAGGGCTGCATTAGGATTGAGTCCCGCCGGGTCCCGCGGGACTCAACGCAAATCTCGCGGGAGCGGGCGGTTTGAACTTTGCTGCGGGCGGGAACGGGCGGCTAAAAAAAAACACTGCGGGATCGGGAGGTAGCCTAGCGACATGATGGAGATGTCAATAATGGCGCTTTTCCACTACACAGTACCAGCTCGCCTCGGCTCGGCTCGACTCGCCTTTGTTTGGTTTTCCACTGTGTAAAAGTTGTACCTGTACCTGCTTCCAGGTACTTTTTTTCGTACCACCTCCAGCGAGGTTCTGGGCGAGATGAGGCGATACTAAAATGTGACGTGAAAACACAGCAGACTGCTGATTGTTAAGAGAGAATCATCACTATTCACTGCGTCATCATTGCACGCGCCAGATGGAGTATCCTGAATAAAAAACAGCAAAAACGATAACAAAACCATCTAAAAACAGCATACACTTGATTTCCTCCATTGTCCTGTGTGTATATGTCCAGAATACATGCCGGCCAGGGAAACGAAACAAACAACCCCATGAATCTCTTTAATAATAGCAATACAAATATGTGTTTTTTCCTGCGGGATGGGAGAAGACACAATATCAATGCATCTCTATTATTGTGCGGGAATAAATTCTCAGAGTTTTGCGGGTGCGGGCGGGAGTGGACATACATATTGCGGGAGCGTAACACATACGTTGCGGGAGCGGGCGGTAATGGTCAGAAATTTGGCGGGAACGGGATGAAGAAAACAGTCCTGCGCAGGGCGCTAGTGTATCTACTCCTGTCAGTGGGGTTAACCGTAGTTTAAAAAAAAAAATAACAGCGTATAACAATAGCCTACTAAAGCATGTTAGCAATATCAGCTAATATAACTAGTAGCTAATGTTAGCATCTTACCTGCTGCACTGTCTGCTGCTTTCTTGTCGTAAGACCGATAACACTCCTTTCACTGGTGACTTTGTGTGTGAGGCCACATAAATGTTACAACGCTGTCATTAAGTTGAGGTTATCACATTAGCTGCTATAAAGTACAGTCTTCGCTCCAGCCCTGCTCACTCGTTCTGTTTGGTTTCATTACAGTGTGCTCCTTAGCACTGGGAGCTCCCTCTGCTGTCCATAAGGTGCCTCTGCGCACCAGCCATTTCAAACACAGCCTCCAGTATTTGGGCCACACCTCCTTATTTGCATACAATCCTAAATCCCCAAATCCCCAATCCTAAATGGCTAAATGATTAAATGCCCAATCCTAAATACCAAATTCCCAATCCTAAATCCCTAAATGCCCAATCCTAAATCCTAAATGGCTAAATGACCAAATGCCCAATCCTAAATACCAAATGCTCAATCCTAAATACCAAATTCATTTTCGACTTAGACGTTTAGTTTCAAATTTAGACTTTTAGTTTTCAATCTGACCCAATAATCCCTCCATACAAATACCCCACGGATAATATTTGACAGTATGTTAAGCATGTACCACTTTTTGGGGGTGAGCAAAAAAACACCTTTTTTGTGTGTGTCCATTTAAATGCAAATGAGCTGCTGCTCCCGGCTCCCTTTCAAGAAGAGGGCGGAGCTTCAAGAGTTCATGCTCCGGTGGCAACAAAACTGTACTTTTCGAACCAGAGTTGGACAATGATGCTTACAGAGCAAGAGAATATATGCTGCATGGAGATGGAACAGGTATAATTTAGTTTAATAATGGTTATAACTTGTGTTGTCACCTTGCTTTTATCCACTTCAAGCCTGTTGTAGCGGGCCACGTCCGAATGATGGCCAAAACTTTACTAATCAGTTTTATGAAGTTTATTGTACATCACACAAAAGATGAAGCATCCATTTTCACTCCAAAAAAGCATCCATTTTCACTCCAGCTGTAAGAGCTGAATATACAGTACAAGTACTAAGAAGTGCGCATTAAAGCCTTATCCATAAACTCTCTCTCGTATTATCATCAACAAACAGAGAATTACACAAAAGTAATTGATGCTAGCCATTTCCTCAGTCACACACCTATAGCAAGCTGTCACACATCTCATGTCTTATACAGTATGCTTACAGTATAACATTTTTCAAATGTGGTGGTTGTGTTGTATCCTTGTCGTAAACATTTAGGATAGAAAGGCTCAACCAACAAAACCAGGAAGGCTAAGTTCATAAATTCATAGGGTGTGTCAGGTTTTTATATTTAGCAAACTTAATTGGACAATTTCATTCAGAGACCTGATAAACGTTATAACTTAGCCTACTGGGCCTTATACCATGAAGCCGGTTTAGGTGGCTAGCCAGCTATGTTTCAGTTTAGTTTCCACCAACCCTGGGTTTTAGGTACTATGAAAGTAGCTTGGCTTTAATCGGAGTTCGTCGCCATGGTATCTTACGCTGCACGGCTAACCTGCTCCGGGGCAGGTTATGTTCTGGATTCGAGATCTCAGACTGAAGTTTGACCAATCAGCTGTGAGCAAAGTGACACGTCTGATGCGATAGTCACTCCACCTGTTTCTGCTCCAAATTAAAGGTCACTACACAGCAAATGATTTTTAAAGACAAAATCGTCTGGCTTATAGTAATGCTAATTTAGAATACATTTGTATGATTTAAATTTTAATGTAATTATTATACCCTAATCAATCACAGGTACAATTTTAGTTAATCTATTTTTACGCAGCATTTAAATGAATACATATAAATACGCTTTAGAATCAATAGATGAAGCTATAAAATGACTACATGTTCAGTTCTCTCTATACTTTTATCAACTAATTTCACAAATTTTACTTGCACTGATATACAGTAGCGAGACTTTTACTTGTCCTCTTATGGACAGCTATTTTCTTCTTGCTGTGTAAATTTGTTTAAATTCTTAATATTTTAATATGTGAATTGCGCTGCTTCTCTCGTGAGAAATGGAATCACAGTTTCACCATTTCTCAGCCTGTGATTGGTTGTTCGCTACTGAGGTCACATCTAAACTCAGGATCAAAGCCTGAGTTGACAGAGTTGACGATCAGCATCATGGTACCAACAAAGCCTGGTTGGATTGGTCAACTCGAAACTAATCCTGCAACCCTGAGTTTGTTCAACTACCATCATGGAACAGGCCCCGGGTCAACTGTTGTTAGCTAACATTTTACATAATGTTATGTAAACACACAAACAGATCCAACTTTACAATAGTACTTTACAAACAATATGAAATCTACGTTAATTGCTGAGTTCTGCATAACTTTACATGACAAGAATTGCATGCACCTCAAAGTAGGGTTTAAAAAAAAAAACCCTGATATAATATTCTTTGTGGGGTTCATTAATGGTGATAATTGGGCAGAACAGATGTTTTAGGCTACCTGCAGATATTTGCATCTACCTCTTTTCTCAGCATAAATGATACCTCCCGTGAGGTGCATGCAGAACTCTGAATGCACACCTCCAGTATTGTTTGTATACAAGAAACCAGTCTATTGAGACCCTTTAAATTAACCTGGCGTCTGCTTCTAGACACCTACAAATTTATACTCTACTAGACGTCTGTCCACAGGTCTCTAGATATCTTATTTTAATTCCCAAGTGATAGGCTAGACAGTAGAGATCCACTTCAGCACTGAGACACAGCAGTGATCAGAAAGACTCCAAATGATGCCTTTGAAGAAGCTTTAATCACTGCCGGGAGGACCTCATATCAAATCACAGAGAATCCCACTGGCAAAAATACATCAATTTATATAGGATAGGTACATGGTAAAGGTCACATGACTCATTACATAATTTCTCTAATATGATTAGCACTGCATACATGATCACAGGTGTTGAGCAGGATTTCTGTCCGGTAGACCATCATGGGAACAGTATTCGGCACACACTGGATTCCCTTCAGTAGGGCAAAACATCTGCAAGGACAGAAATTCAGAATTGGTAAATAAAGCAATTAGATGTAACTGAACACAAAAAAAAAAAAAAAAAAAAAAAAAAGTTACCATTTAAATTTCATTACCAAACAAAAGGGGAAAACTTAGGAAAATTGTAGTACTGTAATGCAAACATTGACCATGTAACATAAGCATGCTTACTGCAGTAGTGTCATTTCTTGTTTTGTAAAGATAAGAACATTGTATAATGCTACCTGATGTTTTGTTTTAGGAGTGTGTTTGTGTGAATCCTCTGCTAGTGTTGAGGAAGAATGAGCTGATTTGATACATGAATTAAAGCGTTTTGGTAGTTTTAGTGCATTTTGAATGTGAACTGAACTGCTAGGAGAACGTGTGAAGAGTTTTGAAAGTAAAATAAAACTGTAAATCACAATATTTCGTTTTTATTGAGAGTATTGAGAGGACTTTAACCCATGCAGAAAAACTTAAAATAAAAAAGAGCCTGACCGATTTGGAATTTATAGATTTCACATCTGGAAGACAGTCGTACACATGTTTGTGCGTACATTTGTTTTTTTCCTGGAATCACACTTAAACATTTGAGAAAGTATCTTAGATCAAATGTAGGACGGTTAGTTTGCAACATTTAAAGCAGCAGATCTTAAAGTGACAGCAGCTTAATAAACCAGTTGCTGTAATGTGTCATTCCTGTTAAATCACAGAACAAAGGTAACAAAGTTGTAGCTTTAATAAGACTTAATCTACATTAATTTATAATTGATGTAGTTAAGACTGTAAAGTGTTTAATAACCATTCAATTTCCGTACATTTACTACTTGTTAGACATCAGGAGCAGTATTAGTATCAGTGAACCTGGCCTTCATAAAAAGATGCCATTACAACATATTTAAAATGTACTTTAATATATCTTTAAGTTGTTTCTATATTAATTTGGAAAGTAACTGAAATTACTACAATAAAACATCAGAAATGTTTAATATTTTGCAATCACGATAAAAAAAAAAAAAAAAAAATTTTTTTTATAAAATTAAACATGCTAGCGAATACAAATGTACTAAATCTCATTGGGACATGTTTTATTCAAATAAAATCAATTCAGGTACCAGTAGCCTACAACTTACAATTCACTCTTCTGAATTTATTTTGTACCACTTCTGAACAAATTGAAACTTATGCTTCTATCTGAGGCCGTTTCGCCCGATGCCTAAATGTAAGAGACCTGACTTTGTTTTTCCTGTGACCTGAAGCGAGATGCCGTTTCGGTCAATAGCTGAAGCCTTTTAGTCTGAGGCATGATGCATTTGTCAAATGACTGAGGTCTGAGGATGTCCTAAAACGTACACCATACACACGGCCTCGAGCCTATGGGCGAATCACAGCCATGCTAATATAATATATATATCATATAAAATATAATAACCTTTAACTGGAGCCATACAGTCAAGTCCACATCCGTTGCTGCAGCATTTCTCATTGTTGGCACAGTCACTGTCATCAACACATGACATGAAATGCATCAGGGGACACATTCCTGGTTTAGATTTTCTGCTTGGACACACTCCTGGCTTTGCTGTTGTACAGAAAGGATAGAGAAGAAAAATCAATTAATGCCTTTAACGTTTTTTGCTGTTGTTGCTGTAAGGATCTGTGATAACTGAAATGATATGGACAATGGACATGAACAAAAAATGCGGTCAGGACCTGCCTGGAACTACTTTAGCCGTGTGTCCCTGAATATAATTACACACCTTAGAATCTTTGTCAACCAATCAGATTCAAGCATACAACATCCCCATAGTGAACTTGAAATAAGTGAATACACACACATATATATAAACTGGAAGGCGCCCAAAATTCTCTTGCATACCCCCCTTTAAACTCTTAACAGCACCCCTGACCATTATATAATATAATATAATATAATATAATATAATATAATATAATATAATATAATATAATATAATATAATACCTGTAACTGGAGCCATACACCCATGTCCACCACAAGTAGTGCTGCAGCATTTCTTATTGTCGGCACAGTCACTGTCATCGGCACATGACATGGAATGCATCAGGGGACACATTACTGGTTTATATTTTGTGATTGGACACACTCCTGGCTTTGCTGTTAAACAGACATGAAAAAAAAAAGAAAAAGAAGAGTCCTGATATATTGAAGAGCAAGTAAATGTGACTTGGGGATGCACCGATACCACTTTTTCCAGAACGAGTCCGATTCCTGCATTTTCACTGGATTTGTAATTTTTTTAATGTATTGGGTAGAGAAACCAAAGGAATATAAAAATCATACGAGTTGGCTTAATTTGTTCATCAAATATTTCCTTCAGTTATTTATGCTTAAAGGGATAGTTCACAGAAAAATGAAAGTTAGCCCATGATTTACTCACCCAAGTCATCCTATGCGTCTATGAAATTCTTTCAGACGAATACAATCTGAGTTATATAATTTTTATAAAAAAAAAATTTAAAAAGTGTCCTGGCTCTTCCAAGCTTTATAATGGCAGTGAATGGTTGTTTTGGTTATGAAGTCCATCAAAGTGCATCCATCCATCATAAAAGTAATCCGGGGGGTTAATAAAGGCTTTCTGAAGTGAAGCTATGCGTTTGTATAAGAAAAATATAATAGTAATAGTAAATGTAAAATATAAAGTAAAATAACTAGCTTCCGGCCAAACGCAGTCTATTTGCGCAACTTGTGACGTCGGAAGTAGCGTAATGCATCATGGTGTGGCGTAAATATCAGCAATATGTCCCATCACTCGCATAAGTTGTGCTTTAGACTCAAGCGGAATCTGTATGTTTGTTTGGCCGCAAGCTAGTTATTTTACTTTAATAAATATAATATCCATATTTAAAACTTTAAAACTTTATAAACGCATCGCTTCAGAAGGCCTTTATTTACCACCCCCGGAGCCGTGTGGAGCACTTACGATGATAGATGCACTTTGATGGACTTCAAAACGGAAACAACCATTCACTGTCATTATAAAGCTTGGAAGAGCCAGGACATTAATATAATTAGGGCCCAAGCCCTGAAAGGGCGAAGGCCCTATTGTTTTCGGTAGGATTATTAAGCTTGGAAGAGCCAGGACATTAATATAATTAGGGCCCAAGCCCTGAAAGGGCGAAGGCCCTATTGTTTTCGGTAGGATTATTATTATTAATTTTTTTATTTTCTTACGACTATTCAGGCACTTTTGGGGCCCTTAACATGCTCAAACTCTTGAAACTTTACACACGGGTCAGAACCCGCGGCCATCAGGACCGGGCTGAAGCTGGTACCCGTGCATCCAGAGTAGTTGTTTAGTCCAAAAAATTTATAAATTCATTCATAGTGCTATGCTGCCCTCTTGTGTTCAAAATCAGGTAGGCCTATTAGTATTTATATATAAATATGTTAGGGATGTGACTCTGGGAATATTTCCCCACCGGTTAAATCGACGTGTGACACCGCTGGGGGCTTTTGAATCGCTAACTTAAAAACGAAAGTAAAATATGTTTGTCCGCACGGACATTGATAATGGTGCAGAGCGAGCGTTTTCAATGAATTCTTATGGAAGTAGGAATGAACTAAAAAAGGTTGACTCTGTTCTGCTCGTTCCTCGCCGTGGACGTGCACAGTTATGAATGCCCGTGCAGCCGTGAGCATTTTAGTTTAATTTTAAAATTAACGCCTTTCGGGGGGGGGGGGGGGCGGATTGCTTGAATTTATTTCACAAAAGCACAATGTTGTGTTTTATTGCGACTGTACACAAATATAAGTTAACACTTTGCAGTTTGAATGGTGTCATGTTTGGACAAAATGACGGAGTATGTTTTTGTGTCCACTGTTCAATCGCGCCCACGCCCACACCTGCGCCACACACGTTGTGTTTTCATGTTTTATGGGGACTTTCCATAGACATGATTTTTATACTGTACAAACTGTATATTCTTTCCCTTATGGCGCTTTTCCATTACCAGTACCAGCTCGACTCGACTCGCTTTTCCATTGCGGATAGTACCTCCACAATAGTACCTGGTCGTCATAGCGACGCCGCAGGAAACTGCCGTGACTTAATCTTTTACGCGAGACGCGCGAGACACACCCGCTACCCAAACACACAGGACAATGGAGGAAATCGAGTGTATGCTGTTTTTGGATGTTTTTGTTTTTGCGGTTTTTATTCAGGATACTCCGTCTGGCGCGTGCAATGATGACGCAGTGAATAGTGACGATTCTCTAACCAATCAGCAGTCTGCTGTGTTTTCACGTCACATTTTAGTATCGCCTCAGCTCGCTCAGAACCGCGCCGGAGGTGGTACGAAAAAAAGTACCTGGAAGCAGGTACAGGTACAACTTTTACACAGTGGAAAACCAAACAGAGCCGAGTCGAGCTGGTACTGTGTAGTGGAAAAGCGCCATTACACTAACCCTATCCCTAAACCTACCCATCACATAAATCATACTAAGTGATATTTTTTTTGAAAATGTAAAAATGCAGAAAGTTTAAGCCGTTTTCCTCATGGGGACCAAAAAATGTCCCCACACGAACAAGGATTTCGGATATTGCCATCCTTGTGGACATTTTGTCCCCATAATGTAGGGTTTACCAGGCCACACACAGACAGACATCGCAGCCTGTTCATTATAGCCCTGATAAAATATAATAATAAAATAGTCAACCTAACATATAAAAATTACACTGCTCTGTTTAAATAGTCAGTAGTACAATTCATACTATTGACAGTAATCTGTTTAAATAGTCAGTAGGCTAGTACAATTCATACTATTGACAGTAATCACCGCTCAACTGTGATGTTTCCAACCACTACCACGAAAAGAATGTATTTTTTTTTTTAAGTGACAAGTCAGAGATATATTTTCTGACTTGTCACTTGAAAAAAAAATTTCCCCCTATTTTTTTTATATTTATAAATATATTTGTAACTAAAGGCACCAGGGTGGCGGTGCCACCGGCTTGGGCCCGCAATCGCTGCTCACAGCTTTATATCCGATTGTATTCGTCTGAAAGAAGAATGCCATATACACCTAGGATGTCTTAAGGGCGAGTAAATCATGGGCTAATTTTCATTTTGGGTGAACTATCCTTTTAATTTAGCCTGCTAAAATGCATTTTTGTGAAGATTGTTTAAGTTCATTTAAATAAGTTTTAAAGCCTGAAAAACCTAATATAACATAATATAACAAAAATACCTGTAACTGGAGCCATACACTGAAATCCACATCCATTGCTGCAGCATTTCTCATTGTTGGCACAGTCAGTGTCATTGGCACACGACACGAAACGTATCCGGGGACACATTGCTGCTTCATATTTTCTTCTTGGACACACTCCTGGCTTTACTGTTATACAGACACATGACAGAAGCCAAATCACTGAATGCTGAATGTCTTTTACTGGGTTTGAACTTTTGGGGGTATTTTGCTATTTAAAAAAAAAAAAAAATGCCTTTGAAATCATTTGGCGAAGTGATATGGACATGTAATGAGGTCAAGACCTGTCTGGAACTACTTTAGCCTGCTTTCCCCTACAAATAATTGCATACCTTAGAATCTTCGTCAACCAATCAGATTCAAGCATTTAACAGCCCCGTAGTCAGCGGTGCGTTTATAGTGGGGGTGTTGGGCTGGTCTAGGAGGTGCAGAGTATAAAACATTTGGGCCCAGGACCCAAACTAATTTTATTACTTTGTGAATTTGTTTTCTTACATACACAAACATGTTAAATAATAATGCAGTTAAATAAATGTGAATTATAGAAAGCAAGTAGTGAATGTGAGAAATATTTAATTTATAATTTATGCAGTAAAGACTGTAAAGTGTTTGATAACTTTATTCAATTTCTGTATATTTTTCAACCCGTTAGACAGGTAGGAATGCCACAGGTAAAGGTTTATAAAGTGTAAATTATTATAATAGGTTAATGTGAAGATTTAAGTTCACTTAAGTTAATTTTTAAAAGCACAATAAATGTTGAAGTTTATAGCCTTCAATTATACTGTAGTGTTGAATGTCTTAATATTTAATAACACAACTTAAACTAAAAATCAATTTCAGAGACAGTTCCAGTATTAATATCAATGATCCTGGCCTTCATTCATAAAAAGATGCCATTACAACAAATAATTAAAATATACCGTCATTAATTTGTTTCTACATCGATTTGGAGAGCAGCTATGAAATTACTACAATATAAAAAGATTAACTGAGGTTAAAAAAAAAAGGAAAAGATTACAGAAGTGATTAGCTGCATTTAACTAAAACTTTAAGTTTATATTTAAAAGTATATTTGATAATGAACTAAAACCAAGATTAAAACCTTAGATTTAAATTAGTTAACATTTACTGTATATCATTGAGAAAAAAACAGAAAGAAAAAAAAAACAGGTCTGGGAGGGCCCAAAATCCTCTTGCATTCCCCTTTAAAACTCCCTGCCCATATAATATGATATAATATATAATATAAATTACCTGCTGTAACTGGAGCCATACAGTCAAGTCCATTACACATAGTGCTGCAGCATTTCTGATTGTCGGGACACTCACTGTCACTGGCACACAACTCTTCACCCTTCCTCTTACACATTATTGTTCCATCGTTTGTGATTGGACACACTCCTGGCTTCGCTGTTAAACAGACAAGAAAAAAAACAAATAAAAAACAAACAAGTTAGCTCTGATATATTGAAGGGGAGGTAAATGTGACATTACAATGAGTTGTGAAGAATGTTTTTAAAGGGCAACTCTAACAAAAAGACCCTAGGTTGCATTTTGGCAAATCTACCCAAGGCAAACTTTCGTTTAAAAGCATAATTAGAATGGAAACGGCACTTAAGTTTGACCATATTTTCGTTTTCGGTCAAATTGCCTTTTGAATGGGAGTGCTTGGGGCACTTCTATGATAGCTATGTGTCCGCCGGCATTTTGACAGTCAAAAATAGTCGATCTCCGAATGCAACGTAACAGGGAGGAGAGTAAAGATGGAAAGCTCCTAAAGCTTAGTTACATATAAATTCACAGATAATTTGCCGTTTTGTCATTAGTGAAAATCAATATTGACCTGGTATTTGAAAAAGATGCTCATAAGAAGCAATAGTAAAATTCAGAGCCAGTTCATTCACATTTGGAGATCGACTATAAGACCCTAGGTTACCCTTCAAGTTCATTAAATTATAAGTAATATTTTTTTAAAGCCTAATAAAACAATATATTAATAGAAAAATGTATTCGCTTTTAATTATACTGTAATGAGGAATGCCTTTAATTAATGGCTAAAATTTAAGCAGAAAAAAACCTTCATAGAGACATCAGGAGCAGTATTGGTATCAGTGATACCTTTCATAAAAAGATGTCATTAAACAAATATTTGAAATATTAGCCATCAACCATATCATGTTGTTTCTAAATTAATTGAGATTAAATGTGAAATTACGACAATATAGAAATATGTAAAATAACTTTACTGTTAGGTGTGATTCATTGCCCTTAATTACAGAAAATGAGCAATTAGTTCATTTCATTTTTTTACTGACTGCATATTATAATATAATATTATACCTGTAACTGGAGCTCTACACTCACGTCCACCACATGTAGTGCTGCAGCATTTCTTATTGTCGGCACAGTCAGTGTCATTGGCACACCTCACTGGACGCATCATGTTACACACTCCTTCATAGTTTGGGATTGGACACATGCCTGGCTTCACTGTTATACAGAAAAAAAAAAAAAAAAAGAAAAAAATTATAATTTGCTCTGATATATTGAGGGGGAGGTAAATGTGACTTATGAGTTTGTGAAGATATAATTTAAGTGAATTTAAACCAAAGTTGTTATATTTTTTAAAGCCTAAAAAAACAAAATATATTGATAGAAAAATGTATTGCTTTTAAATCTAATGTAATGAATCATGCCTATAATTAATGTGCAAAAAAAAAAAATTCAGGATCAGTATTGGTATCAGTGAGGCCCTCCTACATAAAGATGCCATTAAACAAATATTTGAAATATCAGCCCACTGTCTATATTGTTTCTAAATTAATTTGGAGATTAAATGTGAAATTACTACACCATAAAAATATATAAAAGAACTTGAATGCTTGGTGTGATTCATTGCGTTTAATTACAGAAAACGTGCAATTTAGTTACTTTTTTTTATTGACTGCATATAATATATTACCTGTAACTGGAGCCATACACTGAAGTCCACATCCATTGCTGCAGCATTTCTCATTCTTGGCACAGTCAGTGTCATCGGCACACGACACGAAACGTATCCAGGCACACACTTCTGCTTCATATTTTGTGTTTGGACACACTCCTGGCTTTACTGTTATACAGACACATGACAGAAGTTTATAAGTTAAAACAGGCCCGTCGCCAAGAGGGGGCATTGGGGGGCAGTGCCCCCCTAACGACCACATAACAATCTTGATTTAATCATTCGTTAATACCATAGACTGTAAAAAAAAAAAAAAAAAAAAAAAAAAAGGAATCAAATCACAAGAATGGAATTGAAATTTTTGTTTAGCAATAAAAAAAAACTATACTACGGAAGCGTATTGCATTCACTTGAGGAAAAAAAATCTACTCTGTTTTTCTGAATTAACGAGTTAATTATCTCAGAATTATGAGAATTTCATAAAAAAAAAAATTTATTCTGTTTTTCTGAATTAACAAGTTAATTATCTCAGAATTACGAGATAATTTCTCATGAATAAAAGTTTACTCTGTTTTTCTGAATTATTGAGTTAATTATCTCAGAATTCTGAGATAATTAAGTCATTAATTCAGAAAAACAGAGCAAATATTTTTATTTCAAGAAAATTCTCAAAATTATGAGAATTTAATAAATAAACAGACGTTGAGATCATACGGTGAAGTACTTTATTTGAATAATTGAACAAAACAAGACTATTGTGGTCTATTTTAGTTATAGCCTAATATGGGTTGTTGTTTTGGTCTGTCTCAGATCATTAAAAAAAGTGCCCCCCTATGAAAATTAAATGCCCCCCCATTTGGTTTGTTCTGGCGACGGCCCTGAGTTAAAATAGCTCTCCATGTTGTATAGTTATATAGTTAAACCGGGAAATTTTGAAAAATGGACAACTTTTTTTTTTTACTTAGTGCTATTTAATAGTAGGCTAGCCTGGAAATCCAGACCTAAATCTAAAAGATTATTTGTCTGGCGTCGAACAAATGAAATCGCCCAGCTCGAGGGGCGGCACCAAGCATGCATTTGAAAAACTCACTGCACGCAACTGGATAACACTACGACCAATCACAACAATAGACGGCTCTGCGCTAGTGGTATTTACGACAGTAATGTTAAATACAAGTATTCCACAGCGACTCTAGGGGTCGCTGTTTGACAAAAACGGAAAGCTGCATACTAGTGTGCCTTTAACCTCCTACCCGATGGCAACATCAGTTCAGGGTGTGCGCTGTATCACACAGAATTTGATATGCCACTCAGCATAGACTTTTCGTACAAGGTGTGTAAATAAAAAGGTTATATATGGAGCAAATTATGTGCCATAATTAAACAAATCAGCATTTTGCAAACAAACTCAATCTACTTCACAAAGGAAAACTCGACTCGCAAACAAACAGAAAGCAATGTGCAAGTACAAAGGTCAGTTTGAGTGAAAATGCAGTTGAGTAACAAATATGTATTGTGTTTTTCAAATATAAAGAAATGAGCCAAGATAATACTAAAAAAATAAATACAAACCATCCTACAAGTTGCATGTAATCTTTGAACAAATACCAAATCTAGTGCATAGAAATGCATATCTGTCTGTTATATTGTGTGACACTTGGCTCTTTATGAGATCTCTCGGCTCGGTTTTCTCACAAATGTGTCCAGGCAGATTTTCTCACAAATGCAGTTGAGCAACTTTCTCTTCTAAAACAGTAGATGGCGCTAAACTAGGGGATTAATTTAGCGCTAGTCTCCCGGGAGAAGCATTGATTTGAAACTTGCCTTTGCCTACAGCTGAGGAAAATGACCGGTGAACGGGTGTGTTTCTGTCTTAATTTATCTATAATTAACCTTTTTGAGGTTTTCTTTTGCAAAATGTTTTACATTAAAACTACACATATTCAGCCATTTCACCCGATTACACACTTAATTACGTCCACCCGCACAAGCGAGGATCCTTCCAACTCCAGAGCATGGTTGAGTTATGACAATTTATAAGTGTATAACATATAATTTTATTTGAATTATTTTAACTGATGTAGACTACAAAATTCAACTTTCTCCGGACGCCTAATGTTATGCTACTCGTTCAAGCATTTCTACAGGCTGCGTAATGAAGTTAAAGAACATGGATCTGCTCACCTGTGCTTCGTCCTAGAGCAGCTTCTGTTGTGCTCAAGCATCCAGACAGACACAATAACACAGCGAAATACACTCGAGCTGTCATCCTCTCCACTAACGATCATACAATGAACTGCTGAAAAATCATACTTGTCTCAGGACGAGATAGTATTTAAGTTAGCGCTCAACCAATGGCGTGAGTTTGGGGCGGGATGATCTGTTTTGACGAACAATGGACTAATTGGGACTAATTGGCAAATTCATTTTGCGCCCTTGAAGGGCCCCTCAGGAAGACGCCATTTGTAGGGGTGTGCCAAACGAAAGTGCACCTGGATCCCTTCAAGAAAGGTCCAGAAGGACGTTATAGCGAAGGGAACATGCGATGGTCACTATAAGGAAGTAATTTGATCATTTATGGCCATGTGACCCAGTAAATATCGACTCGTAATTCATTTTAAAGCTAGATGGCAGTGGAGTTGGAGTTAATATACAAACAGAGCAATTCAAATAGTTTTGTTTTTTTCGTGATATTTCGCACATGTTTGTCATGTTGTCTAAATAAGTTTGATAGGTAAGAAATGTGTTAGGTAATGCAGGGTCTAAATATGAGTTTAAGTTGAGTGCCAGAGTATACACTCACACACAGATATAACGCATATTTATTTTTTGGTATAAAATGTAGCCTATATTTATTTTGCAACAGTAGCCTACGCTGTTCCCTTTGGTCTAAAAATGCTTCTTAAAAATACCTGTCCTCTGCTCTCTCCATATGTTGGATCCTGCTGATACTGAAATAGGTAACTGTTGCTCTCTTTATATTAAAAAGAATAATCGTTGTGCACATGCTTTGTTTCAAAGGGATCATTTCTCCAGAGCTGATTTTAAATAATTTTGGAATAGTCTGTTGTAGAATAAAATATGGAAACTTCCTCAGAAATATTTAATCACAAACAAAATCAAAGAAATTTCCCTTAAACTCATTTATAGCCTAAATATTACCCATGTAATTATTATCTTGTGAACAGATTTAATTGTGATATTGATACATTTTGTGATCTACATGATGAAACATTTTATCATTTATTTTGGAGTTGTCCTCATTCAGTTCTCTGTTCCTTTATTAAGGCTCATATCATGCCCAGCTTTCAACTGTGCTTTACAATTTGTTTTTGTTTTTCTTATGACATGTCATCATAAGCAAAATTACTTAACTAATCTGCTAGCTAAATGTATTATTCATAAATGTAAATTAGGAGGAAATAAGCCTTTGTTTTTAACCAGAAGTTCAACACCTATGTAACGTAAACGACTCGGGGTAAATGTGAATTAGCTCAAGAATATAGGGAATATTAATATTTATAACGCATGGTCATAATTCATAAGTCGCATGTACATTTATTTTATCAATTTTCGAGATTACCTTGTTCTGTACTGTCTGATCATTACAGTTAAGAAGGGGTATCCCTTTTAAACTCCACGAAAGTTTTATCTTCTGGCCGCGAATATCAAACTTTCTGAGTTTATGAATTAAAACTACTCAAGGTAGTCAATATCGAGCTTGTAGCTTAGATCTTGAAGTTTCATTGACTTTTATAAGGTGGGTTTTCAAACACAGAGACAATTAAAAGTATAAATGGGTTTATTAATAAAATGGCACACACTAGAGATTATATAAACTACAAACATAAACGTACGTAAAAATGCAAACAAACCAATAAACATTTAACCGAACACAAAAACATGAAATGAAAGAAAGAAAGATATAGAGGGAAGATAGAGGGTAACTTAGTCCACAGACCTAAGACCTAGACACCTGGAACAGCTTTTATAGGAATCAATATACTTGCGAGTGCTCTTTTTGGTCAGGCTGAAGCTGATGCAAGAAGCGAGGATGGTGTCCTGTTTCTGCTGCGTCTTCCGGTGTCGCGGGAAGCTTGAAAGGCTCACTGAATGTGATGTTACCGAGAAAGTTCAGATTCGTCTCCCGGGATGGGAGAGGCTGGAAATCTTAGTTGCAGAGACCGGCAGCTACGACTGGAACATGGGTTCGTTCGATGGAGAAGGCCAGGGCCTCCTTCAGATGTTCCTTGGAGAAGCGCTGCGCCGGGGAGGAGGGTCCAGAGAAGTTGGATGAGTTGGAAGCGGAAGGATGAGAGAGAGAGAGAAGAGAAGGTTTTGGACTTTTATCAGTGTCCCAGGTGCCGTCCCCTCCTTCGTGTAGGACGAATCAGCTGTCGAGATTTTTCGAGCGGGAAGATTCCTTTGTCCGGTTAGACACGCCCACTCGAATGAGTCATGATTGACTTTAACTGGAGAGGATTTTCTCCAGACATATGAACTTATAAAACAATGCGCATCACTGAATTCTGTTATTGGAATTCAACTCCGTTAGCTGGAGAGGATTACAAAGATATCAAAAATAGAATCTAGGCGTTGTAGCCATGCAACGATACATTATTATGCATTTGTATAGGCAATAGCAGTTCTATTAAGGTCACAAATAGGACATATGCTTTCCTATGGGTTACACACACCTCTTAACACACAAATATATATATTTAGTACCTTTAGGAGTGACTTTATGGGTAAAAGTCCTTTTCTGAAAGGGGGTTTCTGTTTCACAGTCCAGAGTGTGTTTGTATGTGTGTGTGTGTTGGAATGTTGCGACCCTGTTATCTCATGCATAGGGCTGGATAGCTCTGTGGTCAAATTTTATGACCTGCCAATGAGCTCGGGTTACGGGATGCGATTCTACTGGGAGAACATTCTTCAAAAATACATTTCAGATCCAAACACTCGAAGATCATAACTGTATGATCACAACACATTAATCACACATACATACAGGAAATTCAGATACCAGTCTGAGTTACACACATTTTAAGTTAAACACAAAAGGATGTTGGTGTGTGTGTGTGTGTGTGTGTGTGTGTACGTGTGTGTGTGTTCTGGAATGTCACGAGTCTGTGAGGTTGTAAAAGTCACAGGGAGTCCAGAGCTGAAATGGGGGTTTTAGAGGGGATTCTAAGAAAACAGGGTTTCCTTATGTGACTCAAATGTCCCTCGGGGGAGCCACAAAGATGCAATTTTGACCGTTCAAGCAGACTTGGAGATCAGGATTTACTAATTTGAACAGCATGTGACCGCATGTCATAGTCATTGTCGTTACATATTCCCCCTTTTTGTTAGATAAAGACCTCGGAAGGACTTTATCGAACAACAAATTAGCGCAATGGTCGATGGCAAGCGGCTGATGACTGAGGACTCAGGTCAAATGAGGTTTAGGCGAGCCCCGGATCGGGACCCCCTTTTTGCGGTTCCATAGGAAACCACCAGACACGGCTTTGTGAGCTTTGCTGTGGCTGCTCACATTTGGTAGGGTCTGGTACAGGGTGAAAGCCAAGACGGGAGTCAGGGCGTGGTCGGTTACCGTGGAGGTGCACCGCACAGTGTCATCTGGGGTCCAGGTACGGACACAGGTGAGGTATTCAGGCTGGGCGGTTGCCCATGCTTGGAGGGCTGTGATGGGAGCAATGTCTGTACTCAGCGTTGTGAGTTGCTCTGTTAGCTGTGAAAGTTCAGTCTGAATGTTGGCCACAGGCTGTCTTACTGTGACTATGTTTGCTGTTTGAGGTAGTGTGCTCTTTCGACGTTGCTGGGATTGAGTCGAACGTACACTTTATGAGTGAGAATCCTGCCTTGGTAGTCAGGACCGGGGCTGCTCTCTCCATGCGATGCCGGATGCCGGACCTGGTGAGGTGATGTCCGATCGTGGCTGCTTTCTCGCGAACCACCACAGCATCCTGTTAGAGGAAAGAGGGAGAGAGAGAGAAAGGGAGGAAAAATTTCAGCGATGGAGGTCCTTAGTTGGTTTAGGACAGTCTTTTTGGTTCGCTGAGGTTGGTATGCCACATGCTTTGATGTCCCATGCATGGCTTTTTGGCACATGTGGCGTCATTGTTACGCCTGCCCCCCCCCTTGTGCTTTGTGGCTTTACGAGCTGTGGCGCTGTGATGGCAACAGGTGCACAATGCGTATTGAAGTCTTGTGAACGCAACATGTGCGTGGTGGCAGACAGCTGTCTGAGGCACTGGTTGTCAGTGAGCTCGGATGGCCTGCGAGGGTGGTGGAGGGGTAAGTGGTGGCATAGGAAAAGTCTGTTCATCAGAGGCCCGCATGACTTTTTTTTTGTACACAGCGGAGGTAGCGTTTGGCGGCTCTGAGGCGTGCAGTGTAGTTGGTAAAGTTCGTTTGTGCTGTGTAATCACTGCAATGGTTAGGGTGGGTGGGTGGGTTGTCTGTATGTGGCGCAGACATTGGTTTGGTTACTCAACTGCAGGTCAGTCAGGACCTTGAAGCAGTAGGTGTCAGTGTTCGTTTTCTGTGTCTGTGTCAGACGTGGCTGCACTGTCTTCATCTGTGATGTAAGAAGACTCTGCCTCACCAGTGTTCTGGAGAGAGTGGTTACAGGTTCGACGGTCTGGGCTTGGAGTTCTGGACGGCGGGTGATGCTGGTTCCAGAATCTTTCCGAGCGGTCGGTCCGACGCTTTGGACGGGCACCGTCACAGTCGTGCCGCCACCTCTGGCCTGGAACGGTGTTGATTCTCTGTGGTAAGGTCTGTGTGCCGACGAAGATCGTCCAGGGCATTTTGAAGTCTTTCAACTTCCTGTTGTAGCGTTGTGTCCGTCTCGTCCTCTTCCTCGGTCAGGAAGATTAGCTGGTCTAGCCGACTCTGTGTGTGGGCTCGGTCCTTCCGGGCTTCTGTGGCCTGGAGCTGTAGTGCGGCTGTCTTTTGCTGCAGGTCGGCGTTGCTCCTTTCGCTGTCCCGGGCCCTGGCGACGAGTTTGAGTGCGAGGTCTCCGAAGATTTTGGACAGCTGCTCGCGGCTGTATGTCTGGGCTGGATCATGGGGCTCGAACTGGCTCAGGTCTGTGTCCCGTTGCTCTTGGCTCGAGCGATGTGGGTCCTGGGGCAGCACGGTCTTTGTTATGTCCCTCAGCCATGCCTCAAGGTCGTCCCAGCGGACTGCAGGACAGGGTGAGCTCGACATCTCGGCTTCCTGTTGGCGAGAGAAGCACAGCACACACAAAAAGAGACAAAATGCAAGTTTGTTTTAGGGTCAAATGAGCTATACTCATACGGGCTATGCCGTTTATGAGAATTTCGGGGCTAACTGATGCCGACAGTTAGCTGAGCCAATTTCGTGGGTATGGATGAAACCCACAATAGAAATTTGGACAGGCGGTAGCCTGGGGGTCGTTTTAGCGACGCCCGCTTTGATCGTCACTCTATTATTCAGCTTTTCCTGGGGTCTCTCTTAGGTTCTGTGTCTAAGTGAAATGAAAGAAACAAATCACAACAGAGTGGAGAAAGAGACCAGGTTGAAGGTAGGGAAGATCAGAGGGAAACACAACACAAGGAAGTGAATTGGTCTGCAATGAAATGTCACAAACAATAACACGGGGAGCGTTATTTAAGGAAAATAAATCAAATAAGATAAAATAAAATAAAATAAAGAGGCCTAAGCCTTATTAACACTGCGAGAGTTCCTGATCGGGCCAGGAGATGCGTGGGTTATCGGGACAGGACCTCGAAAGAAAGTGTGTCTTAGAGAGAGAAAGGTGAGTCCAAGCACTTAAAATACACCCGAAGGAATAGCTAGTATTCTGTGGTTCCTAATAAGTGGATGGGTTCTATCAAATTTTAGTTCACCTGGGGTGAATAGAGGTCATCCAGGTGGAAACCAGCGGGCGCGGTCAGACCCTCCGACGGTCCCAACACCAGAAGGAGTGCAGTGTCAGTAACGTCGGACAGATGATCCCCGCCCACCGGAAACCAACCAGTGATGACGTCTCATTCACCACAGTGCACTGACTGAGTCCTGCCAATAGATACACAATGAGGGATTACAATGTTAGACTTAAAGTAAATTAAGGCTTTCTGGTTTCATCAAATTGAGTAAATAGGTATGCAGGAGTCAGAGGCAAAGGCTTTACTAAAATAATGATACAACAAAGGAAATTACGATAATTGGTTGTAATTATCAGAATAACCTACCCCCCCCCCCCCCCCCCTTGGAGAGACTGGAGAAAGAGGGAAGAGAAAAATAATTATCAATGAAATAAAATTTGAATAAACAACACAGGTTTGAGACGCAGGCAGAGGAAAAGGCCCCGGCAGTGGGTTTGTGCCACAAGGGTGAGGGCCGTGTTTCCTCTCAGTGGTCCACCTGGTTGAATAGACACAATTTGAAAAATGCAAACTTGTTTAAATTAAAATTCAAATAAGCATGCAAGGAGAGGTCCAAAATAATAATAATAAGGAAGGAAAGAAAATTAGAATGATAACAGTGATGTATCAATACTAAAAATAATCAAAACTGAAATTCAGAATGACTTCCTATAATCCTTACAATAACACTGAGGTTATTAGTATGGATCATAAAAATAATCAAACGAAAAGGGGAGCAAGGAGACACTTCAATTGCAGACTGGGGGTTAAACAGATATTGATAAGTCGACCCAAGATCGCCACACGGTGGCGTGCTTCTTCCTAGGCGGACCTATCAATGAACTGAGTGAATCGAATCTAAATTTTTAATTCGAAAAGTTTTCCTTTTTTTTTTTTTTGAACTTAACTTAAAGTGTGACCGTCGAAAACAGAAAAAGGAATTGTCTAACTCCAAATAATATCAGCATAAGCTAAGCTTGAATGCAGTTAAGTATTTGAGAGAGAAAAATGAATGCAGAGAGAAAAAGAAATTGAAAGCAAGTATTATCTTAGAACGCCACGAGATGGCGTAGTTGCGCTCGCGCAGGCTGACGTCAGTGGGAGGCGACGCTCACGCAGGATGACGTCGGTTGGGGGCGCGTAATTTGAGAACTGCCCCAGACTTAGAGGCTGCCCTCTAGTGTCGGTCAGTGGCGTAATTCAGCAGATTTTTTTTTTTTGGAATCACGTGGTGTTTTGCGCTTCTGTTGCATGCGGAAGACTGACGCGAGTTTCACAACATGTGACTAACAGGAATTACACATTATGCATTACACATTGAGACGGTTTTAGAATAAGAACAGGGATTATCGTCTTTTCTTAATTCATAAAACTGGTCTCCAATTTACACATTATATATTATACACATGAGACGGTTTAAAGAAGGAGAACAGGGATTATCATCCGTTTTCTTAATTCATAAAACTGGCCTCCAATTACATATTATACATATAAAACGGTTTACATAACAACAGGCATTAAAACTTCGTGTTTTAATCACTAGAAACTGTGAGCAAACAGGCGTTGAACATCTATTTACTTAAGCTGTGAGCACACCAGGCATCAGAACAGCTGTGAGCAGGACTTATCATCTGCTCATCTCCCATAAGCATTAATCAAAATAGCACTTTTATGATTTTTGCGTAGGTTTACGAAATTGGATCGCGAGGCCAATTTCTGACCAGGAGTTATCGTTAACGTATTAATAAGGCCTATTACGACTGAAAAACTATCAGATTTACGTCTTCGTCCTAAAAGAGATCCTTCGTCTTCATTTAGTCGGTTTAAATCATGTTACATGTATCAACTGCAAAGAGTTTTGCTTCGTCTTTACAGAGACAGATGTAATGTCATGGACTGCAGTTTTAGCAGAGCTGGGCTGGCTTTGTGCCCGCGATCAGCTGGGTGAGTTCGCCTTGGCGACTTATCTCACACTTCAAAACGCGCGTACAATTATTAAATAGCCATAATACACATTCAACTGAAACTGAATTTGTCCACCAAACAAAGTTTGAAACTGCTTTTGGATTCTCCACCATAATAATGTAACGTAAACGACTCGGGGTAAATGTGAATTAGCTCAAGAATATAGGGAATATTAATATTTATAACGCATGGTCATAATTCATAAGTCGCATGTACATTTATTTTATCAATTTTCGAGATTACCTTGTTCTGTACTGTCTGATCATTACAGTTAAGAAGGGGTATCCCTTTTAAACTCCACGAAAGTTTTATCTTCTGGCCGCGAATATCAAACTTTCTGAGTTTATGAATTAAAACTACTCAAGGTAGTCAATATCGAGCTTGTAGCTTAGATCTTGAAGTTTCATTGACTTTTATAAGGTGGGTTTTCAAACACAGAGACAATTAAAAGTATAAATGGGTTTATTAATAAAATGGCACACACTAGAGATTATATAAACTACAAACATAAACGTACGTAAAAATGCAAACAAACCAATAAACATTTAACCGAACACAAAAACATGAAATGAAAGAAAGAAAGATATAGAGGGAAGATAGAGGGTAACTTAGTCCACAGACCTAAGACCTAGACACCTGGAACAGCTTTTATAGGAATCAATATACTTGCGAGTGCTCTTTTTGGTCAGGCTGAAGCTGATGCAAGAAGCGAGGATGGTGTCCTGTTTCTGCTGCGTCTTCCGGTGTCGCGGGAAGCTTGAAAGGCTCACTGAATGTGATGTTACCGAGAAAGTTCAGATTCGTCTCCCGGGATGGGAGAGGCTGGAAATCTTAGTTGCAGAGACCGGCAGCTACGACTGGAACATGGGTTCGTTCGATGGAGAAGGCCAGGGCCTCCTTCAGATGTTCCTTGGAGAAGCGCTGCGCCGGGGAGGAGGGTCCAGAGAAGTTGGATGAGTTGGAAGCGGAAGGATGAGAGAGAGAGAGAAGAGAAGGTTTTGGACTTTTATCAGTGTCCCAGGTGCCGTCCCCTCCTTCGTGTAGGACGAATCAGCTGTCGAGATTTTTCGAGCGGGAAGATTCCTTTGTCCGGTTAGACACGCCCACTCGAATGAGTCATGATTGACTTTAACTGGAGAGGATTTTCTCCAGACATATGAACTTATAAAACAATGCGCATCACTGAATTCTGTTATTGGAATTCAACTCCGTTAGCTGGAGAGGATTACAAAGATATCAAAAATAGAATCTAGGCGTTGTAGCCATGCAACGATACATTATTATGCATTTGTATAGGCAATAGCAGTTCTATTAAGGTCACAAATAGGACATATGCTTTCCTATGGGTTACACACACCTCTTAACACACAAATATATATATTTAGTACCTTTAGGAGTGACTTTATGGGTAAAAGTCCTTTTCTGAAAGGGGGTTTCTGTTTCACAGTCCAGAGTGTGTTTGTATGTGTGTGTGTGTTGGAATGTTGCGACCCTGTTATCTCATGCATAGGGCTGGATAGCTCTGTGGTCAAATTTTATGACCTGCCAATGAGCTCGGGTTACGGGATGCGATTCTACTGGGAGAACATTCTTCAAAAATACATTTCAGATCCAAACACTCGAAGATCATAACTGTATGATCACAACACATTAATCACACATACATACAGGAAATTCAGATACCAGTCTGAGTTACACACATTTTAAGTTAAACACAAAAGGATGTTGGTGTGTGTGTGTGTGTGTGTGTGTGTGTACGTGTGTGTGTGTTCTGGAATGTCACGAGTCTGTGAGGTTGTAAAAGTCACAGGGAGTCCAGAGCTGAAATGGGGGTTTTAGAGGGGATTCTAAGAAAACAGGGTTTCCTTATGTGACTCAAATGTCCCTCGGGGGAGCCACAAAGATGCAATTTTGACCGTTCAAGCAGACTTGGAGATCAGGATTTACTAATTTGAACAGCATGTGACCGCATGTCATAGTCATTGTCGTTACACCTAAACACAATATTGGGTTTGAAAAATAAGAAAGCTGCAAAGTGTGTTTGTGTCTTTGTATCATTCAAAGATTTTGAAGACGGTACACAAATGAACAGTCTAAATAGCTTTTCCTTTAGTAGACTGAATATTAGAAAAGTAATTTTCAAATTATTTAAGGACAACTAAGAAAAGGGGCTTTTTGTTAGAAAATGCACACTTATGAATATGACATTTGACTAATAAAATTATCAAATTTATTACAAAAGCCTCCTTTTTCACACTATCACACTTTAAATATCCAAAAATTACTTTTTAAAAATGCAAATCAAAATTAAAGAGTACCTTTTCCTACCATAACCTTTTCGCATGACTAATGCCAGAAAATGTGGCGCTGTTTCCAAGTGCAAAGAACAAAAAGAGCAGCTTACATTAATGTCTTTCTAAACTTACTAAGGAAATGTTTGACAGGGTAGAATTTATTTCACCTTGTTTGTAACAACAACAAAAAAACTTATGAGATCATAACCAATCACTTTCCCAGTCAAGGTCATTAACAAATTTAGACCAATAAGCACTAGAGTAATGGTGACAACCTCTTTTAAAAATAGAGAACGAATAGATTTGTTATTGTTTTTGGACTGTAAAAATGTTTTACCACAAACTGTGTCAGTTGGGTTGATTATGGGCATATCAACCGATGACAACACATCTCTACATAAGGAAATTATTCCAGAATTGATTGCAAAAAATACAAGAGGAAAATTCCTTGGGAGTCACAGGAAAATAAAATTGCAAAATAAACTCATCATACGTCATAAGGTATCATTGAGTGTTAAACAAATGACAAACTAAACCAATACCCTTATCAAACCAGCTTAGAAAAAAAACAAAAAAACTTTGGGGTTTATACAAAATACAACGGTTATTCCAAATAAAATAATGTTGCAGAGAAAAGTTGTGGTTGTAGATCAGTTTCCAAGCCAATAAAGCTTGAGCACGAAAGCCAGAAAGTTTCACTGGCAATTTGTCAATTTTATAATCACACATTATTAAAAATAGAAAGGCCCCCAGTCAGTCAAAATTAAAATTAGTAATAAAATTCCACAAAGAAGGTTTTTTCAAACAAAAATTTAACCAATTAATTTTGAGGGTAATTTAACAATTATAATAATACTAATTATAAAAATACCAACAGACTTGCTTGATGCAAGTAAATGGTCGTTTAATTATTTTATGATTTCTATGCTGTTTAAACAGCAGAATATATGATCATGTAACATAGGCTATAGGTTTATTTATTAAAAAAAATATTTTTAGGAAATGGACTTAAACTTCCAAAAACCTCTAGAGTAGTGGTCTGGGTTCAAACATTCCGACACACAAATGAAGCATTCACGTGACTGGAAAGAAAGTGAGGCTTCGTTTTTCGTTGATCACGTGTTTCTCTGAAAACAATACGCTCTCCGGCACGAAATTGCGCTGCGAACTCGATACGCGCTTTGAAGCTTCAGTAAAATCACTACACGTGCTGTTGTATGTTCTACATTGTTCACCACTGTGCCCAGGACGCTTCGACAAGGAGTGACTGATTGTTTCCAGGCTGGTAGCCTACCTTACCATTTGAGCACTTGTGTCACCCTTGGAGGTTGTATTTCCCCAGGTTGTAATAAACTCTGTTCACGTTACCTCTGCGTTTGAGTCCTCTGTTCAGGTCCCCTGACATTTTAGGTATTATGCAAATGACACCGTGCTTCATAGCTGTAAGCTCAGAGCAATTTAAGCTCTCTATATGCACTTCGAGGAGGAAAGGGGATAGAAGCTCAGAATAATACTTATAAAAATCAGCTGTTACCATGTCAGGCGACTTGTCACTTTTTAGTTGAGAAATTGCTTCCTTAACCTCATCAACTGTAATTGGTGAACCACAAAAAAATCCATCCTGATAGAATTAACATAACCAAGGTTCTTACAGAAAGTAACTAAATCAGCTAGATTAATTATTTTTCTCAAGTTTGAAAAAATAAGACGACATCTGTTCTCCAAATTCTAGCCATCTTTGCCTTGAGCACATTCTGCTCTTAATTTATACACATCTAAATTAATTTGCAAGTCAACTAGATAGGATCTGACAGATTCTCAGGTAAAATCTTGGTCATAGATGAAATTTCACTGACAACTTTGATTTCTTCAAGACAATTTTAGCCAAATTAGAACTATATTTTCTTAAATATTTCAAATTTGAACAATTCCTATTTTTTTATTTTTATTTAAAGGTTCTACTCCAATAAAACCCATAAGTCTTTCCATTTCTGACTTAAAGGTACAATATGTAAGAATTTTGCATTAAAATATCCCAAAATCTCAAGGGCAGTGTTATATATTTTGTTAAGTTGATTACTTACAATATCCCAAATGTTTCCAACTATTTTTAAATCGTGAGAAAATTGCGATTTTATCCAAGGAAACGGGGCGTTAGAGCAGGGGGGAGCTGGGAGTCGCCAGTCAATTGCGTCATATCCGCGTCACCCTCGGTTTCCGCTCGTACTGCGTGGAGTCCTGGACAAATGCGGAAGTTGTAGTTGTAGCGTCTATCAAGCTACAAACTTTAGCTTGTTTCTTGCAGTCGTTATGGTACACAATTATTCTTTACCGATTGCTGCTGGTTCTGTCGACAAAGCATGCTTAATTTTATATTTTCCAAATGTAGCATTCGGTAATAGTTATGTTTATGTAAGGAAAGTATTATTGCTTTAGATTTGTGTTTAGTTTATTGACATTGTTTATCACGTCTGGTGTTTATGGCCATGTAAATAAACATAGCATGTGTTATACATAAAGATTAATCAGTATTTTGGCAAATGATGTGGGCATGTTCGAATGTACTTTTACAACAATTGTTTAGAACATGTAAAACTGCGCAGCGTTATCACAACAATGAATTCAACAAATACAGTAACATCTATGATAACCAATTTAGTATTAAACCTTACTTTTCTTGCGGTTAATTCATTTTAATGAAATAAAAGTGTGATGAGGTTTAAGAGTCAGGAAGGAAGAAGACAGGGGTCGGCGTGACTGGGACTCGTAGGCTACTTTATTAAAATAAAGCAAAACAAACAAAAGCCGCGCATAACGCGCATTCACCGTGGCAACCGCGACGGCACAAAACAGTTCAAAAATGAGAGCTCGGATCCACCGGTTCTCTTTCTCTGCGTCCAATTTTCTCTCCAGTCTCTCTCTCGTTCCAGCGCGGCTTATAAGCTCTCCACGCCAATAATACTTTGCACTTGACCGACTTGCTCGTCTCTTCTCTCTCCCGTTACAGACCGCGCTGAACCACGCCCCCCTCGCCACAAAAAGCATGTCATTAAACGCAACATTTATAAAAATAGAACTTAGCCTCATCCATGAACATGATTTTTCGATTCCCGTCTGACTGATTTACATCCACGGTGGAGTTTAAAACGACAGTTCCCATCATTCCACGCTCCTTCACATCGTCATCAAGCTACGCCGTTGTTGTTGTTTGGAATGTAGCGCCCTCTAGCGGCAAAAAAATTCTTGCATATTGTACCTTTAATCTCATTGTGGTTAAGTAATGAGCTGTTTATCTTCCAATATGCAAATTAGTTATATGTAGCTTCTGGAGAAAGCAACATTTGAATGCAAACAGCCTTATGATCTGTTAATGGAGTAGCTGAGATATCAACACACATATCTTTGTCGAGATTCCCAGAGACAGACCAAAAATAAATTTGTGAAAGTCAAGATTAATTTGTATTGCTCCATGTGTGCACATGTGTGTATCTTTTATGTTTTTAGCCCCATAATAATCAACATCAATAAGATTCACATTATAACACTTTAGAATTAGCTAAATAAAGTGCCCATATTCATCACAGTACATATGTAAAAAATCACCAGCAATGTTATTTTGTAAACAAGAAACCCGTGCTGAATGCTCCAAACCATATCTCGCTATACCCTATACTGTGATTTCCCAAAAAAAAATTTCTCATAATAACGAGATGTCATGTTGTTAAAACGACATATTTTCTAGGCCTTATAAGGACATGTGTAGTCATGTACAAAATATGCCTTTAAAGCCACAATATATAACTTTTTTGCTTTAAAAATAGCAAAAATCACTATATCTATGTTATATATATTTTTTTTAGTTGTGTACTTACATTATCCCGACTGTTTCCAACAACTTTCAAACCAGGAGAAATTTGTAATTTAATTCGAGAAACGTCCCGTTTCTTTATTTCCGTTTTGTCGCCGTCAATGGCGTCATATCCGCGTTGTCCCTGGTTTCCGCTCGTACTGCCATGGCAACCAGAGCTATGAACCAGAGCCCTCTGATAGTAACCAAAGCGACTGACGGTAGTTCGCAATGTCTATTTGCACGCTGTTGTTGTTTCGTTCAAACATTATGGACCATGGCAAGCAGACTTTGGATACAAAAGGAGAACTAAAACGAGAATCAATATCAGCGCGGTGTTTTCGAGATGCCTAGAGCTCCCATAGACAGTATATAAACGAGAGCTCCACGTCCGAGACTTCGACCGCTTCTACGTGTACTTTATTAAACAGGTGAGCACATTTACATAAAACTAATCAATGTTATATAGCTCAACATGATGAAATGTTAGAATATGATCTGTATGTTATTCTAATGTTGATCTAGCTAGCTTACTGCTAGTCTCATACAGACAAACTAACACATACATTTCAACACATTCAAATGCAGTTTAGTGTGATAGTGTAATGTTAGACCAAGTGAAACAACGCTGCGTTACCTCACAAGTTTAATTTGTCTAATAAACTGACCTGTGACTGTGAGTAGTAATTCTGCACTCGCGTGTAACGTTAGTTCAGTAGAATGAAATGTCCATATCGCGTCGCGTGTGGAGCTGATAACAGTTAGCTGTCTCTTAGCAATCCCGAACTGCTTCATATCACAGTCATGATAAAAGCATCGATGTATTCAGTCATCCATAAACATTATTAGATCCATAGATTAGATCGGTCGGCTTGACGTTGACGACAAGATCCATAATTCTTAGCAAATGTTGCGTCATCAAACTACGCCTTTGTTATTGTAAATAGGTTAGCGACCCCTAGTGGCGAAAAATTCCATACTGTACGTTTAACCACATAAAATGTATATAGCCTATCATGCCTTTATCGTACTTCTATGTACAAAAAGCTGAAGCAAATAGTAGCAGTAACAACATTGTGCTTTTTTTTATTAACGAAATGTCAATCTTCGTCTTCATAACAGAAGATACAATACAATACAAAAATCTTCAAGATACAGTACAATCTTCACATGTATAACGGATTGTCACCTTAAAAACAGAGAAGCAAATAGAAAATAATTAGCTGCTGTTCATAACATCAAGCAAGAATAATCATGTGCATTTGATCTGATTTAACAGTATAAGGGTAGGAGATGCATTATATGAATGCTAGGCTAAAGAGATGCGTCTTTAAACTTGATTTAAACTGGGAGAGTGAGTCTGAGCCCCGAACATTATCAGGAAGGCTATTCCAGAGTTTAGGAGCCAAATGTGAAAACGCTCTTCCCCCCTTTAGTGGACTTAAGATATTCTAGGCACTATCAAAATCCCAGAGTTTTGTGACCTTAAAGAACATGATTGATTGTAAGGCGATAGAAGATTAGTTAAATACACAGGAGCTAAATCGTTTAGGGCCTTATAGGTCAGTAGCAATACTTTGTAATTGATGCGTAACTTAATAGGTAACCAGTGTAGAGATAATAATTGGTGTTATATGATCATATTTTCTTGACCTAGAAAGAACTAGCTGCATATTTCTCATGTCTGTGAGGCTAGTAGGCTACACGCTGTTTTTGAGTTCATTTTTGAGATGCATTGACCATGAATGCCATGATTGACCATGTTTTCACCGAGACCATGAAAGCGCGTCCTGTTTGTTTACTTTTACTTTACAAAAGCGCAACATTTTCATGTTATTGTGAGTTTACACAAATAAGAGTAGTCGAATGATGTAATATTCTTTTCTGTATGACCAGAAATGATGGAGTATTTTAAGTTGTTTCCACTGTTGATAGGAAAATGCAAGTGATCGCGCCGGCGCCTCCATGTCGTGCAGTAAGCGCGCTCCACACTCCGCACAAACACTTGGATATACGCCTAATAATAGCGAACTAGGTAAACGTTAGAGCGAGCGGCCATGCCAGACGGGATAAGTCCTCCATGTTTAACAAAATCAAATCAAGCATTTCTACATATGGCAAGTAAGCGCTGTGTCAGTTTGAATAGGGCGGCTGAAACAAATACAACACTTAGGCTACAGATAAATGCCCAACGCTGGTGTTAGGCCTATGCTTTAAATACATTTGTTTAGGCTTTTAAAAAAAATTGTTGTGCACCGCAATGCCATCCTCCCAAAGCAAGCCACATTAAGCGTTTTCTTTATAATGGGTTTCTATGAGAGGAAAATACTTAAAGTGTAATTAAATGCTCTGCGTTCATATTCTGGGCTCATATGCTTTTCTGGACATAGTAGCCTGTGGTTTATTAATAAGGTGTGTACAGAATTTGATCTTTATCACTGTCTTTGTAGCCTATTAATCATTTTCTTTATAATAAGGGTTTTCTATGGGAGGAAAACACTTAAGGTGTACGTAATCGAATTAAACGCAATGCGTTCTTAGCCTATTCTGGGCTCATCTGCTATTCTGTAGGCTACATATGCTTTATTAACCCTTTAGATGTCGCATCATTTTTTTGTTTTCTATACCAGTTTCCTCTTTATTTTTTGTGCAGCTGTGGTGCTTTTGAGTGACGAATCCTCATTTGTCCTTTAACCCTCATTGTGTTGCCATTCAATTAAAAGATTTTGTTATGGGTGTGCTTGTTCATTTGTCTCAAAAGTATCAAAAGATTTGTTTGTCAGCGGTGCATTTAGCTGTTCATTAGTGCTGTTGATATCAGTCAAAATGTTTAATCATCAGCAAATCAGGCATACAATAAGACATTGTAACATCAAAAGATGTTTAAAATTATGTATAAAAAAGAAAAGAAAAAAAGAAATAAAGCCCAATTCCAAAAGGATATATTAGTGCTTCCCTTACGAAAAAGAAGTTTATTCAAGTGTTCTATTAGTATACTTCTTTTAAAATAAAAGTATTTTTAAAAGTATTAAATAAATTATATTTGGCGTGTACTTGTACTCAATATTTTGATCGAGATATACTTAAAAGTATAATTTAAGTATTCAAAGTATACTTGGCTTGTAGTTGTGTTAACTCTTTTGATCGAGTAGCCTGTTAAATATACTTTTTTTTTTCCATAGTTTTTCATATACAGTCTTATGAAACTTACATTGTTTGAAAATATTGATTAGAATATTGATATAGAACAGATATGTTTCTAATTCTGCATATCTGAATTTTTGAGTAGGTTAGTCCACTGGTATAGGAATTTACTCTTATTCTACTTTTCCCCACCATTGACTGAATTTTCCAGCTCTCCATGTTTTCAGTTATACGGTAGGGGGCGCTATGACACATCATCTGGATCAAAACCAGGGGGGCAGTGTTTCGGAAAACATTGAAGCTTCCCCGGGCGCTGCCATTGATTAGCGGACCCCCACCTGCTGTTAGCATTCCATTGACTCCCATTCATTTTGGCGTCACTTTGACAGCGAATAACTCCATTTGTCCATTATTTATTTCTAAAGAAACACGAAAATTTATAAAAGGCTCCATTACCTTGTATCTTACGTTATGGCCCCGTAGATGCAGTTTTTGTAAAAATAGGCTAACGATTGCGTCATAACCACGCGACTCTCTGTCGCACAGTAGAGAGATTACCGTATGGACAGGAGGAGAAGCTCGCGGGCAATCGGGGGGACGTGGAGGCAAAATGACAAAGTAATTAATCAGAATACTTCGCAAAAGTTTCTCCTGCTCCTAGCTCATGGACAGCTCCTACTCACACTCTCCGTCTCTGCAAGTTTCGGAAGAGAATGATTCAGATTTCTCCTGGCACAGCCACTAGAAGACAGACGGGTTGCTCACGTCACATCTACGTCGTCAAGCTCTGTTTGAGTCTGCGCGTCAGGAACGGAAGTCCTAAGAAATCGCTGAAAACGGGCTTCACTTGTCTCAATTGAGTTCCAATGAGATGGCTCTGTCCACTTCTTATACTGTCAATGAGTTCATCACGGACGGTAAACTTAAACTCAAAATAGAAACAAATATAAGTAACATATACAAAGTAACTAATTTGTGTGCACTTCAAATCAGTAACAATGTATATAAAAATGTGCTGTAAATGTAAACATGAAAACCCAATAAAGAAGCGATTAATATTGTTTGTTTGGTGTGGTTATGATCCATCATTATACTGAAATGAATGTGAATAACAAAATAAGTGTGCGTGCGTGTTTGTGCGACCGCCACTCGGGCCGTCACAGGGTTGCTCCACACTTTAGTTGAGGTGGGACGAATAATTGATAAAACAATACATTGCAATACATTATCGGTACCCTCGCACTAATGCAAATTGCAGCTTGCTTTACCCAAAACAAGCATTTCGGTTCCTGAACAGCTAAGAGTCGGTTTAATCAACTCTAGTATGTTCAGTTTGTTAAACTCGTGCGAGAGCGATTCAAAAGCATACAGAACTGTCGGGGTACTTTGATATCATACACTGACCGGTCTGTGCAACGCTGCTTTAAGTCGAAAAAAATAATAATCAGTGAGTAACTTGAAGGGGAGTAACTTGAAGTGGGCATAACTTGAAGGGGTGTAACTTGAAGGGGTGTAACTTGAAGGGGCGTAACTTGAAGGGGTGTAACTTGAAGGGGTGTAACTTGAAGGGGTGGTAACTTGAAGGGGTGTAACTTGAAGGGTGGTAACTTGAAGTGGGCGTAACTTGAAGGGGAGTAACTTGAAGGGGTGTAACTTGAAGTGTACGTAACTTGAAGGGGCGTAACTTGAAGGGTGGTAACTTGAAGTGGGCGTAACTTGAAGGGGCATAACTTGAAGTGGGCGTAACTTGAAGGCGCGTAACTTGAAGGGGTGTAACTTGAAGGGGCGTAACTTGAAGGGTGGTAACTTGAAGTGGGCGTAACTTGAAGAGGCGTGACTTGAAGGGGTGTAACTTGAAGGGGCGTAACTTGAAGGGTGGTGACTTGAAGTGGGCGTAACTTGAAGAGGCGTGACTTGAAGGGGCGTGACTTGAAGGGGTGTAACTTGAAGTGGGCGTAACTTGAAGGGGTGTAACTTGAAGTGGGCGTAACTTGAAGGGGTGTAACTTGAAGGGGTGTAACTTGAAGTGGGCGTAACTTGAAGTGGGCGTAACTTGAAGGGGCGTAACTTGAAAGGGGCGTAACTTGAAGGGGTGTAACTTGAAGGGGCGTAACTTGAAGGGGCGTAACTTGAAGGGGAGTAACTTGAAGGGGCATAACTTGAAGAAGCGTAACTTTAAGAGGCGTAACTTGAAGTCTTGCAGGCTGCAGAATATCACCATAAGAGCTGAATACACAGTACAAGAAGCTTTATTCACGGCCGGGAGGACCTCATATCAATCACAGAGAATCCCACCGGCAAAAATAATACAACAGTTTATATGGAATAGGTAGGTTACATGGCAAAGGTACAATGACTCATTACATCATCTTTCTCTAATATGATTAGTTCTACATGTGCAAATTCAGAAACACACCCGGCAAAGCAAATTATAATTTTTATTTTTTTTACTTCAGCTTGTTACTTAGGTGTTGGGGTTAATATGTTTAATTAGCCGTCTAGCCATGTCCATATGCTTCCATTATTTCAACACACTAATTTTGGCTAAAATTTAAGTACAACATTTTCTCAAAAGCATACAAATATTAAGCATGCAAGAGAAGAGAAAAAAAATGAAGCACAGAATTGATTCAAGTAAAAGTATGTACTATGCTAAATCATTCTCACAACTCTTTCCGGTGGTTAAATCAGCAGTTTTACTGCATGCATGATCACAAGTGTTGAGCAGCATGTCTGTCCGGCAGGGCACTGACCACCATGGGAACAGTATTCGACACACACTGTAGGGCCCTTCAGTAGGGCATATAGCCTGTATGGATAGAGATTCAGATTTAGTCTGGCCATTTAGTGACATTAAGTGTCAGATGTACAGAACAAAACACTCAAGATATAAATAGCTAGTTTTAGCTAGTAACTTCATTGAAAATTGTTGATGTCATTGGATTTTCAAGTGAGATTCTCAATTCATTCAGTTAACGGACGCTCTGAGGTACAGTGTTCAGACTGCAGACTCAGCAACGATTGTATTTAAAGTCCCACTCCGATCATATTTTGAGCTATTTTTAAACATTCTCAGTGGTCTTTAAATGATGATTATGCCGTTTTTAGCCAAAATTACAAAACCTGTGCCGTTTTCTGGGACTTCGCTTCAGCAGAGCGGCAGTAGCTCATTAGCAATTCGCCTCTGCGTTGTGGGCGGAGCCGTTGGCTGAAGCGAGATACATAGGCAGCAACAGCCTCTTTCTGTCTTTCTTTCTTTCTGTCAACACAGAAAACATTTCATCACTGGATAGTTTTTTTCGTTTAATTAAAGTGTTGTTTTATGTCAGCTGAATGTCCGGAACGCTTTTCAGAGAAGATAAGGCAAATTATTTAGCACAATTCACACCCAGCGGCAATTCAGAAAAAGAAGAAAAAATCTCCGAATGCTCCACATGAAACTTTGGTCTTCCGACCTTTTACCGCCGTGTCGATTTATTTTGATTAATATGTGCGAGGGAGAGAGAGCAAGACAGCGCTTAGTTTGGAGACGGTGAGGTCTTGTTTACATTTTCGCCTGGCTCCGAAGACAGAGAGTGCGCGCGCGCGCGTCCGGGTCTCTCTCTCTGCTCGTTCTTTCAGTTATAAACATGTCCTGTCACAAGCGCAGCAGTTCATCTACATTACTCACCGATCAAATAAGACTTTGGCTGGACAAAAATTCACTTTGGCGGGCGCTAAAACAAGTTCAATGCAGGAAAATTCATGCGTGAATTTAACTGAGTAGTACATGACCATGCACTCGCACAAATGCGACCACATAAAATTTTAACTCGCACATTCTCAAAAAATGGTTGCAGTCTGGAACCCTGGAACGTAATCCATTCATCTCTCATAGCAACATGTTTTGGTAAAGCATGAAAGCTAATACCAATATCTCTCCTCTTAGCATTGCAACCCGCTACCGCACATAGGTATTGATCCGCCATCGTCTTCTCTACTCCTCAGAACCTGAGCGTGCGGGGCGAAGGGGAGTATGAGCTTGTGGCCCCGCCCAGTGGAGTTACTACGTCACAACTCCAGCAGAGAATGTCTAATATGGCGAGAAGTTTCACTCTCACTACACTTCCGGCTTCTGAACTGGTTGCAGTTCCACTCTGATTCCATATGAGGGCGCTCACAGGACGAGTGCAGAATGAATGGAGGTCAATGGCGGTATACCCCTCAAAATCCACTTTTCTCAGGATATAATTTTTTGTCTAGTAATTTGAATGTTGTATTCGAAAGGAGATGCAAAGAAATTACACATTGCTGGGTGTTAGATTTTTTAGAGTCACTTATTTGATTTAAAAAAGTCTTTCAAAATGTCAATGACGTCAGAATGCTGACGTCATTAGCAGAATGCTAGCGTGTTATGGGCAACAACAACTCAACCTGTAAGAAATCAAAACGACATAAGTACTCGTTCATTCAACTTTCGACCTAAAACCCATGTTGAACTTGCAAAATCTACAATCACATCTGAGATTCCTCAACGGCAATCGGGTGAAAGAGACAAATTTAGCCGTCTAGCCCCATTGACTCCCATTCATTTTGCACTCATGGCGAGCGCCCCCAGTGGAACTCTGGTGGTACTACAACCAAAATTCGGTACAATAGGGCTTAATAGGGAGTGGACAGGCTCTCCGTAGACGGGCTCTGACTCCAGTCTATTTTAGCCGGCATTTTAGCGTCTGCTACTGATTCACAGCCATTTGAATGCAGAAATACTCAGAAATACAACTTTGAGCTTATTTTTCTCAAGATATGTCCTCTAGCATAAGAAAAATGCCACAAGAACATGTTAACACCTAAAAACATGATTTTCATCGGAGTGGGTCTTTAAAGGTAGGGTAGGTAATCCTTTTTCTAAAAAAAACACATTCCAAATTTGTTTAAACTGTCTTTATATACCAATACATAATTAAAATGTAAGTACTCTGAAAAAGAAAATATAAAAATCGAGTGACTGTAGACCTTTTAATCTGCAATAAACACAGCTCATTATTTCCATTCACTCCACCCCCTCCCTTCTGAGCTCCTTCCAAAGCCACGCCCCCAAAACACATGAACGCGCGACGCCAAACGCTCAGGCTGGAACAAGACGCATTTATTACCTGAGACGAGTGGAGAGGAAGGAGCGCAGTACATACAGTGACATCATGTCAGAATCACATGTAATAAAATACCTAACTTTATCACTATGAATATAAACAAATAAGATTTCTTTTAGTACTCACTATCAAGCTAGCATATCGATAATGGTAAAGTTTCATTCGGTAACGAGCTATATTTATAAGGCAAAACTAAAAACAGGTTGCATTGATACACGTTTTTCCATTACCATCAGTTACACTGTGATGAAGATGAATTTCGTGTAAGATTCATAACATATACGGTGTTTTGCATGTAAGAGTTTCCATGATGAAAACATTGTTGACTCTAATGAAAACTAACGTACACTCCGAGTCTGGAGACAAGTACCGCATCGTCGGTTCGAGGACAGGTCCGGGGTCGAGGGCGAAGCAGAGGAGGTCGTTCAAGAGTGCGGGCAGGGTCCGAGGAAGTAGTTTTTGCCTTGTTTGCCTTCGCTGACTGCATATGCAGGTGCTTTGAGCTGAATATTTCCGGGAACGGTGACATGTGATGAGTGCACGCAGGGCAGCGCGCGCAGTGGGGCTCGGGCACGAGACATGAAGGCATCTGATTGGTTCTTTACATTCGCACCGAATGGCAGTGATTGGTCAGAGTTTTTACTGTCCTGCAGCTGCTACAGAGGTCTGATTTTTTTCATTCCTTTTTCTAAACACATAATGTATTGACTACTATCAGGATGGAAGGACCATTTCACCCAGTATAAAAAAAAGTGTTTCTGAACAGGATTACCTACCCTACCTTTAATTGTAGGCTACAGTACAATATAGTACAGACATTATCTTAATTTCATAATGTCCTTAAACATAACAATATTGCTGGCCATAAACTGAGAAAGTGCGCGTCCGGTGTGCGAGGTCTCGAGTTGTCCTAGACTCGACGCAGCGCTGCGCTTCTCATCCGGTGTGCGACCCCCTTTACTAAGTGAATTACATTCTATGTATTATTCATCATCTTTATTAATTTTGTAAAGCCACCCTGTGGCTGAAACTGTGCTATAGGCCAAAATCAAGTACTTTTGACATAGAGAATATAACAAAATAATAATAATTATAATTATTATTATTATTATTGACCCACACTTTAATATAATTAATACAATATATGGTAACACTTTACAATCCATTAGTTAACAATAGTTTACTCCATTAGTTAACATGAACTGACAATGAAAATAAATGCTTTAAAGTATTTAAGTAAGGAACAATTGACGACGGGCCGTCAAATTATTAGAAAATGATGCACACCCGAGGTGGTAATGCGGTCACGACGCGAATGTGCATTATTTTCTTCTAATTCAACGGACCTGACCCGAGTCAATTAGCTATTCTGCTTATCGTTGTTTTGAAAACATGGAAATAATTTGTTGTTATTGTTTACTAAATTTATTTGCTTGGTCAGTGTCATCGTGGGTTTTGGTTATTTTGCTTTGTAGGCTGTAAGGACCTTTGAAATAACTGAAATCATTTGAAAATAATTGCACACCTTAGATAGTTTGTTGACCAATCAGATTCAAGAATTCAACAACCCAGTAATATGCACCTTTTCCTGACGAGGCTACTGCGTTTTGAATACTACGGAATGCCAGACCTGACATAATAATAAATAAATAAATAAATAAATATATATACGAAGAAATGAAAAAAAAAAAAAATAATAGGCCTACATAAATAAATATACAAAGAAATGTAAAAAAAATAATAGTATTTATACTTTTATTTCCTTATTTATGTATAATTGTATTTCTTTCCACATTTATTTCTTTTTTCATTTATTTAGATATCAATATCAAATTTATTTCTAGAACACAGTTCCAGTAGTGGGATTGAATGTGAGATTGAATTTGGACACCCAAATGGCTGTTCCTTCAAATAGTGCCCTATTTAAAGTTTTTTGGTTTTTAGTATGAATATGTTAGCCTTACTGTTATAAGCTAGTGTGCTCCAAAACAATGACAAAATGTGCATTTAGAAGAACAAACCCAACGTTGAAAATGAAAATCAGATTGATGTCAGAATCCAACATCAGATTGATATTAATCTCCAACGTTGCACATAAATAACATTGATTATAATCTATGAATTAATCTGTCTAATAACGTCTACAAATATAATAGTTACTTGTCTACCAAGCTCTGACAATGTATGGAATATTATATTAAGAGATTATCCAAATTTAAAAACAAAAAAACATACGTGCCTATGCCTATACACCTTTAAAAGCACGGATTTATCTGTCACGGTATACTGACAGAAGTCCACCGAAGTTTGCGTGAGCAAATGAAACAGTTACTGGACAGACATTGATATCTATTTTCAGATCTAAAGAGGACGTGAGCTCGACATGGTTTAAAAAAAAAAAACGCGATTACACCTGTTTACGGCGCATGTTCACTAGACTCCTTCGCTATGGAAACAAAGACGCTAACATGCAATCACCCGCAAATTAATGTGTGGATCTATGTAAAATTCGGGACAAATCGCGTCCCGCATTGATTTGATACGGGACGCATCAGTTTACCTTTAAATACGGGACGATTCCATATTTTACGGGACGGATGGCAACCCGCCTTTTATAGGCGGATTATAGATACATTAATCGGAAGGCTGCTGCGTGGAGGAAAGTTCCCCAGGACGTTGATATGTCAGGTCGGCTAAATGTGATATAGTGTATAGTGTCATGATTCTGCCTTCTTGTCTTTGATTTTCTCTTGTCTTGCGGCAGAATCATGACAGGCCCATGTTTCATGTGCAGCACATGGCCATTTGTTTGGCCATGTGCTTGCGTTGTCTCGTCCCCTAGCCCCGCCCCCTTGTTATCCTCGTTTTGTCATTATTGCTTTACCCATTATCACCTGTGTTCCTGATTATTTGTTCCCTATTTAATCCCCTCATGTCTGCTGTCTTGTGTCGGTTCATTGTCGATCAATTTCATACTTTGTGTGATCACTTTGTGAGTATTCCTGTCCAGTGAAGTTCTGATCCTGTATTTGTTGTTAATTTGTAGTCTAGTTACGTCAAGTCTATGTCATAGTCTAGTTAGTATTCATAGTCCTGTCTTGTCCTGTTTTGCCCCCTCGTGGGCTTTGTTTTCCCTGTTTTTTCTGTAATAAACCCTAGCGATGTCTGCGATTGGGTTCTCTCCTTCTAAACCATAACAGAATGAACCGACCAATACTGAACCCAGCAGACAGTATGTCCTTTCCTGCCAAGCGACAATCTTTTGAAGGGACCCGGTTGGTCGTGTTTCGCGGGATCCGTGGAGGCCGCAGTAGAGGAGGTGATCGAGGGGGTTCTACAAGGTCTTCTTCTGCTTCGCTACCTGTGATCCCAGAGGGTCGCGTCCTGGCCGTTGTTGCCCATGGTGATAAGGCCGGTTCCACTTCTCCTGAGGCCCCTTCTGCTCCCATTGTTCTCCATGGTAAACGAGGGAGACGAGTTTCCTGGGATTCCCCGTCTGAGTCTTCCTCGACCGAGTCAGCGCTGCCCGAGAACGCCATCCCTGCTCCTGTTACGGTTCCAGCTGAACATCTCCAACTGGTCGCTAGCCCAGCTACAGATTCGGCAAGGAGAAAGAAGAGGAGAAAGGGAGCCTCTCGCTCGTCATCTCTAGCTACTGTAAGCGCTGTTCCAGAGCCCGCTCCTGCAAGCGCTGTTCCAGAGCCCGCTCCTGCAAGCGCTGTTCCAGAGCCCGCTCCTGCGAGCGCTGTTCCAGAGCCCGCTCCTGCGAGCGCTGTTCCAGAGCCCGCTCCTGCGAGCGCTGTTCCAGAGCCCGCTCCTGCGAGCGCTGTTCCAGAGCCCGCTCCTGCGAGCGCTGTTCCAGAGCCCGCTCCTGCGAGCGCTGTTCCAGAGCCCGCTCCTGCGAGCGCTGTTCCAGAGCCCGCTCCTGCGAGCGCTGTTCCAGAGCCCGCTCCTGCGAGCGCTGTTCCAGAGCCCGCCACTGCGAGCGCTGTCCCAGGCGCTGCCCCAGAGCCCGCTACTGCAAGCGCTGTCCCAGAGCCCGCTACTGCAAGCGCTGTTCCTCAGCCCACTGCCGTGAGTGCTGAGGAGAAAGCTGCGGCCGATTCAGCTGCTGAAGCAGTTCTTCAAGCCGTATCAGCCCATCAAGACTTACCTGTTGTTGTCGCGGCAAAGACCTTATCGAATTATCTGTCACGTCTAGTCAAGATCCTTGAGGTCCCTGTCAGTCCTGTCAAGTCCTCTAGTCCTGAATCCACAGCTGCAAGAGATCCGGTTCCTGAGTCAGCTGCAGCCAGTGTTGATCTGAAGCCCGCTACTGCAAGCGCTGTTCCTGAGCCCGCCACTGCAAGTGCTGTCCCAGCTATTGTGTCCAGCCCTGTCCCAGCTAGTGTGTCCAGTCCTGTCCCAGCAGATGTGTCCTGTCCCAGCAGATGTGTCCAGTCCTGTCCCAGCAGATGTGTCCAGTCCTGTCCCAGCAGATGTGTCCAGTCCTGTCCCAGCAGATGTGTCCAGTCCTGTCCCAGCAGATGTGTCCAGTCCTGTCCCAGCAGATGTGTCCAGTCCTGTCCCAGCAGATGTGTCCAGTCCTGTCCCAGCAGACAGGAGGATGTCTGTGTCCAGTCCTGTCCCAGCTATTGTGTCCAGCCCCGTACCAGCTGTCACCCGACCTCTGTTTGTTTCCCCGGACACCCCTGTCATCACTTCACCCCGGTCTGTTTCCCCTAAGACTGTTCCTCGTGTTTCCCCATCTAAGTCTGCCCGGACCCCTCGTCCTCAGTCATCGTCCTGTCCACACAAGACCACAGTCCCGCCCATCCACCCTGGACTGCCCCCTAAGGACTTTGTGTTTCCCCCCAGTCCTCCCATCCACCCTGGACTGCCCCCTATGAACTCTGTGTTGTCTCCACCTCCTCTGCCTTGTTTGTTGTTTTTGATTTTTCACCCCAATCCTGTCATTGTTTATTCATGTTTGCCGTTGTTGTTGTTTGTCATGTTTTGTTGGTTTGTGTCCTTGTCTCAGTCTGTCATGTCACGTGTTTAGTGTTCCCTTAGGGAGCGTCTGGAAGCCGCTCCTTAGGGGAGGGGTTCTGTCATGATTCTGCCTTGTCTTTGATTTTCTCTTGTCTTGCGGCAGAATCATGACAGGCCCATGTTTCATGTGCAGCACATGGCCATTTGTTTGGCCATGTGCTTGCGTTGTCTCGTCCCCTAGCCCCGCCCCCTTGTTATCCTCGTTTTGTCATTATTGCTTTACCCATTATCACCTGTGTTCCTGATTATTTGTTCCCTATTTAATCACCTCATGTCTGCTGTCTTGTGTCGGTTCATTGTCGATCAATTTCATACTTTGTGTGATCACTTTGTGAGTATTCCTGTCCAGTGAAGTTCTGATCCTGTATTTGTTGTTAATTTGTAGTCTAGTTACGTCAAGTCTATGTCATAGTCTAGTTAGTATTCATAGTCCTGTCTTGTCCTGTTTTGCCCCCTCGTGGGCTTTGTTTTCCCTGTTTTTTCTGTAATAAACCCTAGAGATGTCTGCAAATGGTCTGCGATTGGGTTCTCTCCTTCTAAACCATAACATATAGGGCTTTTAATTGTATTAACTGCCCTAATAACGTTAGAAAATCATGAAAATAAAAAAATGACATGACAACTTATCGTTATAAAATCATTATTTATTTTATTAAAAGTTGAGAATTCAGGTTTGTTTATCAGTACCATAGCAACGCTAACTTCCGCTGGAATTGTCGGATAGGAACCGTCCGTAGCCTTTCGCAAGAGTACATTTTTTTTGAACGCATCCGGATGACCAACGAACACGATTTTTTTCGCACCGCACTCGTTCGGACCCGGTTCGCACCCATTCGCATGCGGTCTGCGACTCTCCATAGGAAATGAATGACTTCCGGTCGTTTCGTAGCCGTATCGGAGCTGATTTCAACTGCCAGTGTGAAGGCGGCGTTAGCCTGACTACGTCAGACTTCGTACTTCCGCTCAATTTCAGTTCGCTTCTGTACTCAGTCTGAGATAGTGACCTATCTCTCAGTTTTCCTCCGGCCTCAAAACAGCCGGCCAATCAACGAACAGAGGGTCGGCTGAGAGCCGTAACGTAGACACTGATTGTACCGTGGATGCGTAGATTTACTTCACATAATCTGCAAAAGTCTTTCACAGCCATGTTCACTCCGGTATTTTGCTCGATGGTTTTATTTTCGCATCATACATGTGTTTACAGTGGAAGTTAGATGCGGCTGAGCCAGCGCATAACACACGTCATAACCAAACGTTATGTGATTGGCTTACGGGTAACCAATGATTTTAAACTTCAGACAAACGTGTCGGATAAAAAATGCCAGCCAATCTGGCAACCTCGAGTCAGGGGGGAGGGGGAGGGGATACACCGCTCTACAGTAATTTGAAAGTGATTGCAGTACCAGTTTTGGCCACAATCTTACATATGGTTCCTTTAAAGGAACACTCCACCGTTTTTTTAAATAGGGCTTATTCACCTTCTTTCCTGCATTTAGATAGGTGGGCAAATGCATTTTTGTCTCAGTGCATGCATTGTTTTAGTTTGACAGGGTCGGCGCTAGCTTAGCTTAGCATAATGAATGGAATCCTTTGTTGCCAGCTAGCATGTCCTGAGTAAAAGTGATATAAAATTTTTTAAAAACCCACCTAATTACTTCTTGTGGCCTGCGTATTCACAACAAGTACAAATAGCGATGCAGATTAACACTAGACGATTTCCTATGCAGATATTGACTTGGGACTATATTAGGGGGAAGCACAGGTGAAGCACTGCTACTTGGGCGCAGAGATATCACGCCCAAGTAGCAGTGCTTCGCCTGTGCTTCCCCCTAATATAGTCCTTAATATATAAGTCAATATCTGCCTAGGAAATCGCCTAGTGTTAATCTGCATCACTATTTGTACTTGTTGTGAATACGCAGGCCACAAGAAGTAATTAGGTGGGTTTTTTAATTTTTTTATATCACTTTTACTCAGGACATGCTAGCTGGCAACAAAGGATTCCATTAATTGTGCTAAGCTAAGCTAGCGCAGACCCTGTCAAACTAAAACAATGCATGCACTGAGACAAAAATGCATTTGCCCACCTATCTAAATGTAGGAAAGAAAGTGAATAAGCCCTATTTCAAAAAACGGTGGAGTGTTCCTTTAAGTCCTATTGTACCGAATTTTGGTTGTAGTTCCACCAGAGTTCCACTGGGGGTGATTGCCCATGAGTGCAAAATGAATGGGAGTCTATGGAGCTAGACGGCTAAATTTGTCTCTTTCACCCGATTGCCGTTGAGAAATCTCAGATTTGATTGTAGGTTTTGCAAGTTCAACATGGGTTATAGGTCGAAAGTTGAATGAACGAGTAATTATGTCCTTTCGATTTCTTACAGGTTGAGTTGTTGTTGCCCATAACACGCTAGCATTCTGCTAATGAACGCTGATTGGTCAGTGAAGGACTGATTACGACCAGAGATTCCGCTTGATGGCATCGTGTGCGTGTGTGTATTTTCGGCGTGGTCTTAACAACAAAATAAAAACTCTTCTAGCACGTGTATTTACCTGTGTCAGCTGTGTTGTCGATACCTCGAGAGAAAAGAAAGTGCAGAGCGCGAAAGCACCAAAGTGACTGAAGAAGTACGATGGTCGTACGATGTGCATGACATCATTGACATTTTAAAAGACTTTTTAAAGCAAATAAGTGACTCTAAAAAATCTAACACCCAGCAATGTGTAATTTCTTTGCATCTCCTTTCGAATACAACATTCAAATTACTAGACAAAAAATTATATCCTGAGAAAAGTGGATTTTGAGGGGTATAGCTCCATAGACCTCCATTCATTCTGCACTCGTCCTGTGAGCGCCCTCATATGGAACCAGAGTGGAACTGCAACCAGTTCAGAAGCCGGAAGTTTACTGAGAGTGGAAGTTCTCCCCTTATTAGACATTCTCTGGTAGTAGTTTCGTGCGCGCGTGAACATCATGGCAACGTACAACACAAAGTACCTCACGCGGGAAACACTTAACGTAATCCGTAAATGCGCGTAACTAACATAAATCAAGCAAGCTAGTATGCATAGGCCACGAAGTGTTGGTGAAATAACACATTAGCGGACCGGAGAGAATAATATGGATTTTTTTCCAGAAAACCTCTTGCACAAAATAAATTCAAGCACTTTCAAGGACCTGTATCTATGTATGTTTATTTTCAAAAACTTTACAGGGCCTTTTTTTTTTCAGATTCACAAACTTTCAAGGATTTCAAGGACCCGTGGGAACCCTGTATAATAAATAATACCTGTAACTGGAGGCATACATTCATGTCCACATCCTGTGCAGCAGCATTTCTCATTGTTGGGACAGTCACTGTCATCAGCACAGAACTCGTTGCCACACATTGGTTTTTTGTAATAATTGATTGGACACACTCCAGGCTTTGCTGCTATACAGAAACATGACAGAGAAGCCAAATCACTGAATGTCTTTTTCACTGGGGTTTTTTGTTCTTTTGCTGTTGTTGCTGTAAGTACCTTTGAAATAACTAAAATCATTTGGCAAAGTGATATGGACTTGTAACGTGGTCAAGACCTGCCTGGATCTACTTTAGCCGTGCGTTTCCATGAGAATAATTACACACCTTAGAACGTTTGTCAACAAATCAGATGAATCTAATCTAATCTAATCTAATCTAATCTAATATAATATAATATAATATAATATAATATAATATAATATAATATAATACCTGTAACTGGAGCCGTACATTGAAGTCCACATCCATTGCTGCAGCATTTCTCATTCTTGGCACAGTCACTGTCATCGGCACACGACACGAAACTTATCAGGGCACACTGTCCTGGTTTATATTTTCTCCTTGGACACACTCCTGGCTTTACTGTTATACAGACACATGACAGAGAAGCCAAATCACTGAATGCTGAATATCTTTCTCACTGGGGTTTTGGTTCTTTTGCTGTTGTTGCTGTAAGGACCTTTGAAATAACTGAAATAATTTGGCAAAGTGATATGGACATGTATAAGGCTATGTTCACACTTAGCGTCTTTTTTCAAACTGCCAGCGTCTGTTCTACATTATAACCCTATGGAGTGAACCGTTTTTTCAAAAAAGTCCTGAGCGCTTTTTTAGACGCCACCGCCGGCGTCTTTTTCTGCAGCTCAGAGCGTCTTTTTAAGTTGAAAAAAGTTCAACTTTTCTGAAAAGAACGCCCTACGTCAAGCGCGTTTTTGACAGCTGACCAATGACAAGCGAGTAGCGAGACCTGTCGTTTCCATAACAACAAGAACAACTGTCTGTCGTGCACCCACAAACGTCTTTGTGAACCGACATTCTCCTCCCCGGTAACTTCAAAAGCCAACGCAAGAGCCAACTTTCTCTTTCTCGACATTTTTTGCATCACACAGCACTAGGCTACTGTTCCAGCTCTTGTTATAGCAACAAAAGACGCGCTCGGCTGCTATTTGTAACCGAACGCTGCCGGCGTTTTTTTTGCAAAAAAGTTGTCAACTTTTTCTTGTCAAAAAAGACGCTAAGTGTGAACATAGCCTAACGGTACGTTCACACGGGGCGTCAGCGTCAACGCTTCCCATTGACTTTGAATGGGTGACGTCAAGCGCTGCCGAAAAGAATTGTGGATCCGTCGGCGGCGCTTCACTGGCGTTGCTCGCGGCAGAAGTTGAGAATTTTTCAACTTCTGCCGCGAGCAACGCCAGTGAAGCGCCGCAGACGGAAGCGTCAGCCAATCAGGATCGCTCTATGCAAATACAGTAGCCAGGCGGCAGCCAATCAGGACAATGAAGCTTGTTGTTGAGTTCCTGTCTAATTTCATTGGCTGACGCTGCTATGACCATGGCGTCAGTGCCAAACTTCAGCCACGCCTTCCGTCAAGCGTTGACGCTGACGCCCCGTGTGAACGTACCGTAGTGCGGTCAAGACCTGCCTGGAACTACTTTAGCCGTGCGTTTCCCCGAAAATAATTGCACGCCTTAGAATCACTGTCAACCAATCAGATTTAAGCATTTAACAGACATGTAGTATAATATAATATAACATAACATAACATAACATAACATAATATAACATAATATAACATAATATAATATAATATAATATAATATAATATAATATAATACCTGTAACTGGAGGCATACACTGAAGTCCACATCCATTGTTGCAGCATTTCTCATTCTTCTTGGCACAGTCACTGTCATCGGCACACGACACGAAACGGGTCCGGGGACACTTTCTTGGTTCATATTTTCTGCTTGGACACACTCCTGGGTTTGCTGTTATACAACCACATGACAGAAAAGCCAAATCACTGAATGCTGAATGCAATTTTCACTGTAAAAAAATATTTCTGGAAGTTGTATATATTATTGGAATACGTTTTTCAACAAAGAACTATTTCAGTCTTTTCTTCACTACTTCACTAGCCATTTCTGATCTAAAACGGTTTCTGATCTAAAGCAAGAAACACCTTGAGTGTCCAGTATTTTCTAATAATTCAACGGACTGGAGTCAATTATTCTGCTTATAATTACAGTATTTCCAAAAAACATGGAAATAATTTGTTGTTTTTATCCTATTGCTTACTATATTTATTTGCTTGGTCAGTGTCGTCGTGAGTTTTGGTTCTTTTGCTGTTGTTGCTGTAAGGACCTTTGAAATAACTGAAATAATTTGGCAAAGTGATATGGACAGCCCCATAGTGTTATGTAATGTAATGTTGTAATGTAATGTATTAGTTTGGCTAATATAATATTATATAAAAATACCTGTAACTGGAGCCATACACTGAAGTCCACATCCATTGTTGCAGCATTTCTCATTGTTGGCACAGTCACTGTCATCGGCACACGGAGCGAAACGTATCCAGGCACACTTTCCTGGTTCATATGTTCTGATTGGACACACTCCTGGGTTTGCTGTTATACAGACACATGACAGAGAAGCCAAATCACTGAATGTCTTTTTTCACTGGGGCTTTTGGTTCTTTTGCTGTTGTTGCTTTAAGGACCTTTGAAATAACTAAAATCATTTGGCGAAGTGATATGGACATGTAATGCGGTCAAGATCTGCCTGGAACTACTTTAGCCGTGCGTTTCCCTGAAAATAATTGCACGCCTTAGAATCACTGTCAACCAATCAGATTCAAGCATTCAACAGACATGTAGTGTAATATAACATAACATAACATAACATAACATAACATAACATAACATAACATAACATAATATAATATAATATAATATAATATACTATAATATAATATAATATAATACCTGTAACTGGAGCCATACACTAAACACATCAACATCAAGTTTTTAAGGGACAAAAGAGAATTTTACTTGCCTGACCGAACAAGTAGCATGATTAAAACGTCAACAAAAAAATAACTAACATTAGGGAGTCACTAAAACGAGAGAATGATTCTGATTTCATTAACGTTACATTTATTGTAAGTTGCTATCGATAGTGGATGATAAATGTATTACTGACGGTCACAAGGTTGTGCTGTTGAGGCTTGCACAGCCCCTAGAGGAGAAACATTATTTAATGCAGTTGTAATTTTTCAGTATAAATGATTTAATTTGATCAGTCCTACCTAGGGTAATAACCCTATAGTGTCTTATTATTCTAATTGAATTTATTGATCAAATTTAGGAATTTAACATTAAAGATTAAGCATACATTGAATAAGATTAGGGGGAAAATGCCCTTTAAAGGTGCAGATATGAAAATATGGAGATTTAAATATATCAAAGTTGATTGAACACTGATGAGAATATTGCTTCAGAATATAATATAATTATTTTTTTAATTTTTTTTACAAAAATCGATTTGGCTAAGAGTAGTTTCATAACTATATTTTTATTTAACTGAAATCCTGTAGCTACTATAACTAGCTCTGCTTTTGTACTTTTGACTGAACTGTTTGCTTGTGTTTATTTCCTATTGTAAATACTTTTATAGTGAAAGGTCGAAACAAGGTTGTAAACAATAAGACGCAACTCACAAATGCATTGACTAGCGCTGTCATGAGAAATGCTCTTAACTGTTAAAAGGACAAAGACAAAGATTTCACTGTCTTCAGCGGACATTCAAACTGATTTGTGATTAGGGGAGAGCGGGGCACAAAGTAACGCTTTTTGACTTTCTCAGTTTGTGTAAATCTACTTATGGTTCAGAGTATTTATTTTTTCCCACATTAATTTCCCACATGTCTAGTACAATTATGTGTTTTTGTTTTATTAATACAGTATATACTTTTTTATTGATAAACCCCGAAAGAATGGAAGTGAAATGTGACAACATGCCCCATAGGTGGGGTACATTGTACCATGTGTGGGGCACATTGTAACATATGACAGCTTAAAATGTTATCTGATCTAATAAAAAAATATATACAAAACAAACTAAAATATTTTCTAAATAAAATACAATTAAAAAACTTTGTCATATAAAATAATGGCAATTTTTTAATAATTAAATATAAACTAATTTTTGAGTTTTGACTACGAACACATGAAAACACTACAACATAGTTCAAAACAAATAAATAATTAGTAATTTCTGAACATTGACTCTCAGTCTTTATTCACCTTTTTCTCACGTTTTCTCAATAAAATGAATGAAAGTATAGAATATAATAGCATATTTCTAATAGGGGCACATTGTAACACAGTGTTACAACATGCCCCCGCCTGCACAACTGGGATTTAAACCCTGCTAGTGTCTTCTGCTAGTTAGCGAAGTATTAAATAACTATCTCAACTGTTAAATAACATCTTGGAGATTAAAATAATATCAGATTTGTCTTATTTTAAATAAACACAAAAAATAGAGATGAAAAATTAACTTAAGTAAGAAATTTACTTTTGCTATGGTTTAATAAATGTCTATGGATATGTTCACAAAAAAAAAAAATGTTGGCGGAATTTTTTTTTCTATATAGTGTTGATTTGGCAACTAGTAAATACACAAAGTTTCGTCATCCAAGCATGTGCGGAAGTATTTAAAACAAGCGTGTTACAACTAGCCCCGTGTTACGTTGTCCCCCTCGCTCCCCTACTACTATTAGATTGACCTGAAGAATATTAGCTATAGATGGAGGTAATGCACTCGTTTTGACGATCTATCTCTCATAATACTCTACTCTACATAAAACAATAAGCTTCAATGAAGAGACTCAGCGTTCCTTCGTTGCTAGTTCTAAAGTGACGTTTTACAATTAGTAACGGAGGCTTGGGCTCAACTGTCAAACTGTCAACTGGAGATTTTAATCCATGGCGGAAGGAAATAGTTCTGCACAAAAGATGGGTTTTAAAGACCCTCCATTGTTGTAGGCTATCTTATTTATTTACACACTTGTGCCGTCAAACTGTTGTACAAACACAACATCACACTGGTAGCCGTGCGATATGGCCGTATATCAGAACGCTGTGATTACCTACGGCACTCCGCCACAGCCATGCTGATATACAGCCATATCGCACTGCTAGAGTGAGATATTGCTTTAATGTAATATAATACAATATAATATAATATATTACCTGTAACTGGAGCCATACACTGAAGTCCACATCCATTGCTGCAGCATTTCTCATTGTTGGCACAGTCCCTGTCATCGGCACACGACAAGAATCTTATCCAGGCACACATTCCTGGTTTATATTTTGTGCTTGGACACACTCCTGGGTTTGCTGTTATACAGACACATGAAAGAGAAGCCAAATCACTGAATGCTGAATGTCTTTTTCACAGGGGTTTTTGGTTCTTTTGCTGTTGTTGCTGTAAGGCACTTTGAAATATCGGAAATAATTTGGCGAAGTGAAATGGACATGTAATGCGGTCAAGACCTGCCTGGATCTACTTTAGCCATGCGTTTCCCTGAAAATAATTGCACACCTTAGAATCTTCGTCAACTAATCAGATTTAAGCATTCAACAGACCTGTAGTATAATGTAATGTAATACCTGTAACTGGAGCCGTACACTGACGTCCACCGCATGCAGTGCTGCAGCATTTCTCCTTTCTGGGACACTCACTGTCGTCGGCACACAACTCTTCACCCTTCCTCTTACACAACACTTCTGCATTGCTTATGATTGGACACACTCCTGGCTTTGCTGTTATAAAGACACATGACAGAGAAGCCATATCACTGAATGCTGAATAAATTTTTCACTGTAAAAAAATTTTTTTGGAAGTTGTAAATATTATTGGAATACGTTTTACAAGAAATAACTATTTCAGTCTTTCAACTTAAAGGTACAATATGTACGAATTTTGTAATAAAATATCCAGAAATCACTTGCACAGTGTGATATATTTCCTGCAGTTGTGTACTTACAATATCCCAAAAGTTCCCAAAGATTTTTAATTTCAGAGAAATTCCAATTTTAAATAATTTGCCGTCCCGGAAAACCTGTTCACTTGTCGCCTGTCACTGACGTAATATCCGCGTTATCCCTGGTTTCCGCCAGGGGGGCAGGGTTTTATATTATTTTGAAGTAGCCCCGGGCGCTGCCATTGGCTAGCGGACCCCCACCTGCTGTTAGCATCCCACTGACTCCCATTCATTTTGGTGTCACTTTAACAGTGAATAACTTTACAACTGAGGCGTTTAAAGACTCCATTTGTCCATTATTTATTTCTAAAGAAACACGAAAATGTTTTACCATTACCTTGTATCTTACATTATGGCCCCGTAGAAGCAATTTTTGTAAAAATAGGCTAACGATTGCGTCATAACCACGCGACTCTCTGTCGCATAGTAGAGAATTACCGTATGGACAGGAGGAGAAGCTCGCGGGCAATCGGGGGGACGTGGAGGCAAAGTGACAAAATAATTAATCAGAATACATAGCAAAAGTTTCTCCTGCTCCAAATTCATGGACACCTCCTACTCACACTCTCCGTCTCTGCAAGTTTCGGAAGGGAATGATTCAGATTTCTCTTGGCACAGCTACTAGAAGACAGACGGGTTGCTCACGTCACATCTACGTCGTCAAGCTCAGTTTGAGTCTGCGCAGTACTCTCGACCCCCAGGAAGTAAGAGTTTCTAATTGACTTCACTTTGTCTCCGTTGAATCCAATGGGGTCGCTGTGTCCATTTCTTTTACGGTCTATGGTTTCCGCTCAAGTACTGCCATAGTAACCATGACGTCAGACGTGGACAACTGTGCATAATGAGTGTAGTGCGTAACCTCTGGCTGCACGCTGTTGTTGTTTCGTTCAAACATTATGGACCATGGCAAGCAGACTTTGGGAAAAAAGGAGAACCAAAACGAGGATCAATATCAGCGACTAACTTGGACTTGACAGCGCTTCACAGAGAGACAGCTCTTGTATGTACTTTATTAGACAGGTGAGCAAATGTACATAAAACTAAGCTCAACATGATGAAATGTTAGAATATGATCAGTGTGTTATTCTAATGTTGATCTAGCTAGCTTACTGCTAGTCTCATACAGACAAACTAACACATAGAATAACATTATAACTTTAACATACTCAAATGCAGTTTAGTGTGATAGTGTAGAGAGCAAGTGAAATAGCGCTGCGGTACCTCACAAGTTTCATTCGTCTAATACACGTCTAATACACTGACCTGTGTGAGCACTAATACAGCACTTGCGTTTGGTAGAATGAAATCTCCATTCCTTTATATCCGTGGGACTCGCATGTGGCGCTGATATCATGATAAAAACATCAGTGTATTCACTCATCCATAAACATTATTAGATCCATCGGCTTGACGACAAGTTCCATAATTCCGCAGGAAATTTTGCATCATCAACTTACGCCTTTGTTATTGTAAGAGGTTAGCGACCCCTAGCGGCGAAAAAACTTACATATTGTACCTTTAATTATTATTTTTTATTTACTGTTACTTGCTGTTCTTCTGTTTCTAATTATTTTTTAACTTTACTAGCAATTTCTGATCTAAAAATGTTTCTGATCTAAAATGCAAACACCTCGGGGCCATTAGTCCGCTTATTATTTAAAAAAAAAAAAACATGGAAATAATTTGTTGTTTTTATCCTATTGTTTACTACATTTATTTGCTTGGTAAGCGTTGTCGTGGGTTTTGGTTCTTTTGCTCAGTGGCAAGAGCATGGCTGGGGGCCGAGGAGGCTTGAGCCCCTGCCCCTGTATTCGTGAAAGTGAAAGTGCCCTATGCGGTCGTATCGCGGTGCCCTGCGGAACGCTTTTTCTCCAATCACCCAATATCACACTTGTAGCTGTGCAATATGGCTGTATATCAGAACGCTGCGATACCTGTGATTAGTTGCATCCGGTTTGAGCGTACGTTGGTGTGTCTGACTGTGATCCTTTTGAACTTTTAAATTTATATATATATATAAATATATGGAATGCAGTAATCTGCATTCCAGGCCAGTATGGAGAGCAATGGATTGTTTTCAGGACCATGTGTCAGGGAATACGGAGTTCATTTATAGATCTTTGAACCAACTCAATATAAAAACGTGGCCTGATAGTAATTAAACGACGTGGTATGCGTATATCTGGAAGAGTCCTCTGGACATCATCTTCTACAATTGTAGCTTGAATCACATATTCTGGCCTCAATTCAATAAAAAGTAACTCAAGAAAATTGTCGGCCCGAATGACATCTTCAGTGATGTTGCCGTCAAAAGTTTCACCTTGAGCCATCTGAACCGTACAGTTATCAACAGAACTACAAACTGGTATTTGATCAGTAGTACCCAGGCAACACTGATAATCTTTCTCAACTACTGCTGTTATGAGCCTCTGAGGTGCATCAGCTATATATAAAGCTTTTGCTTAGAATGCTACTGTGATGTCATCAGTGGAACAAGAGAACAAGGAATCTGTTTAAAAAACCAACAAATTCTGTACAGTTGTGAATGATTCTACCTACTGAAGTTATCCAGTAAGTTGTCACACAACCTCAACACTTTGCTTGTTTAAAGGGATACTCCACTTTTTTTGGAAATAGACTCATTTTACAACTCCCCCAGAGTTAAACAGTTGAGGTTTACCGTTTTCGAATCCATTCAGCCGATCTCCGGGTCTGGCAGTACCACTTTTAGCATAGCTTAGCATAGATCATTGAATCAGACAAGACCATTAGCATCTCTCTCAAAAAAATGACCAAAGAGTTTCGATATTTTTCCTATTTAAAGCCTACACTGTGATATTTTCCCCCATCTAGCGGTGAAATTGTATCAGTGAATATTAGTTTCTGTTCCTTTCAATTTCGAGGGCATTTTAACTCCTACGGTGGCCGTATTATTTCAAGATTAACATGGCTTCCAGGTCGACTTCGTCCAATTGCGCCTTTAAAACTATCACCTGTGATCCGTCGCAGCACAGATTTATGTTACAAGGTAAACAATACTTTTTCACCATTGACGTGAGGAAAAGTAACGCAAGTTATACTAGAGGTCGTTCTGGCGTTATGCACAACTATGTTATGGTTAGACAAGCAACTATAAAACTTCGAATTTACACAAATAGGCTGAATTACCTGTCGAGAAGAAAGCAGGCAACTTCGGCGTCCGTTTTAAAATCTTTGCTCTTCGAGCTCTTTCCATCTGGGAAAAGTTACACCAATATTGACTTTGGTCTTGCTGATTTGCCTGTCACGTTGACGTTTTAATTCTCTCTTTCGCTTCCTTGGCGACTCTGCTACATGTCCTCGAGAATAGGCGTGATCCTTTATCAGCAACCTTTCAAATCTGCCAGCAGTCGCGAGTAATCTCCCCCTCGCATTCGTCTCTGTGTCACTGAGTGTAAAGCGCGAAAGGCGAAGCTTGAATTTACAGGTATGTCCCTCTTTGGCTAATGTAGTTTCAAGATGGAGGGGCAACATGGCGACTGGCATTCGAACCCCTCACCCGTATGTACTTTCAATGGCAGATTATAAACTTACGCGAATACTTTATTACTTGAAAAATACATTAATGAGCACATATATTTTTGGAAGAACTAAGTGTTTTTTGCTAAGAATCAACTAAAACAATTACACAGTGTAGCTTTAAAACTTGACTTTTCTATAGTTACATCGTGTACTAAGACCGACGGAAAATGAAAAGTTGCGATTTTCTAGGCTGATATGGCTAGGAACTATACTCTCATTCCTGCGTAATAATCAAGAAACTTTTCTGCAGTACCATGGGTCCAGCAGGCGTAAAGATATGACACAGTGCCTGAAAATAGTCCCCAGCTCGGTAGACTATAGGGTCGACTATTTTCAGGCGCTGCGTCATATCATTACGCCTGCTGGAAAGAAAATTGCAACTTTTCATTTTCCGTAGGTCTTAGTACACGATGTAACTACAGAAGAGTCAAGTTTTAAATAGGAAAAATATCGAAACTCTTTGGTCATTTTTTTGAGAGAGATGCTAATGGTCTTGTCCGATTCAATAATCTATGCTAAGCTATGCTAAAAGTAGTACCGCCAGACCCGGAGTTCGGCTGAATGGATTCGAAAACGGTAAAACTCAACAGTTTAACTCTGGGGGAGTTGTAAAATGAGCCTATTTCCAAAAAAAGTGGAGTATCCCTTTAATTCTGTCCAATTGTCATCTGAGGCATAATTAGGTAGCTATGCAATATCCGAGGCCGAGCACCGAGGTGTGTGAGGACCCTCTTGGATAATAAATAATAATAAACTTTGCTCCGTTTATTATTATATATTGCACTCTATACCACTCTATATGCAATTTATTTCAAAATGAAAATGGAAGGTTGAGCACATTTCATTGTCAGATATGAGAAACTGTATAACTTACCATGCTTTTCCAGAAAAGCAAATGATTTTTATTTTTTTTATTTTTTTGGCAACTGTGACATCTTCAAGTTATGGTAAGCAAGACATTCATTTCTGAATAAACGGTACTTCATATGGGCCTATGATAACTAAAAGTAACATTGCTAAGTTATTTATTTATTTTAGTTGTTAAGTTACATTTATCTGTTCAAGTATACTGCTGTTCCCCTCTGATTCATTCATTTAAATACCCTTGTTTTTGTTTCAGCTATGGACAGCTATATGACAACAACACGCTGCAAAAGTTCTCAACGCAACCAAATACAGAAACGCTCTGCAAATACTCACAACGCACATACGATTAGGATGATAAACAAAAAACTCACCTTTCAGGTCATTGACAACACCACTGACGAGTAGACATTGAACAATAAGCATGTCACAGCCAGGTTCGTCACTTAATGGGGTCCCCTGGAAAACATTTCCATTCTATATGCAGTGCATTTCTGAATTTGGTTGCATTGTGAGTATTTGCAGCACATGTTGTCAAACTGAAGAAGATTTTTTCTTAATTTGCTGATGTTTTTTCTATTTGCTTGTGTTTTTTACATTTGCAGCACATTGAGCTCTTTAGGCCACCATACATTTTCCCTTTAAGTAGGCAGCTTCACTGTAGATACTTAAGCTACTTTTAGCTATTTGTTGCTAGTAACTTGTGGTGTACTACTTTTTTTAAATACGTTGTTACTTTACTTTAAAGATAAGTAGTCTGTAGCTTGGCTGCTACACTGGAACTTCGATCCATTAATTGATACATGTTTATACAAGGCCTTTTTTATGCAGTGTTTGGTTGTTGGGTGGAGATTTCTCACTCCTGACAATAGCAATCATTATATCCTTCCTCTCTAACATATGAAATTACTATGATGGCAAATGCAGCCTCTCTCTGGTTAGGACCTGGATTTTTTGGGGATTGCATGGGAAATCAATGGAAGAATTTCAACTGTTGCAGTATTATTGGAACCTGCGTGTTCATGATTCAGAGTTTCTACAACTCAGAGCTATTTCTGCAGCCCATACTCAGTTTGTGTGGGTGTGTCTAGACAGAATGAGGAGAAAAGGTCTAGCAGAGTTGGAAGAGAAGAAAATCAATGTCTGTGGTAACATTGTTAAAAAAAAAAGTCTTCCCAGTAAACTACCATACTACTTTTACCATTTCTGCATAGAATACCTATTACATTTGACAAAATGTGCAGCATGTAACTGCACACTGCACAGAATAATGTATCTCACAATGCAATTTGACAAATAAACCGAATCAGCTACAACTTTTCAATCTCCTTCACTCCTTCCATCAAATGTTGGATGGCTAATAATCTTTTGCAATTAAATGAAAGCAAATGCGAAATTTAGATTTTAGGCCCCTCCAGGTCTTCATCTCTTTTTAATTTAGATTCTGTTGCCGCCAGTGTTCAACCTCATGTAAGGAATCTTGGGGTTACATTTGATTCGTCACTAAACTTTGAGAAAGAAATCAGTACAGTGGTAACGGGCAGTTTCTTTCATCTTTAGCCTCGTGCGTCCCTATCGCTCGCTCTCTCTCCAGATCGCGATGTCCTTTAGCCTGACTACCGAAGCGTGCCTCGGGGCTTCTTCGGCTCGGGCAGAGGACACACTGAATCTCGTGAGTTCGCTGCCTCCGAGCAGTCCTCCCGTGATGATAGAAGGAGAACTGCTCGGGGCGATCGCTCGTACAGTGGCCAGATTACACTGATCACAGCAAAAAGAGTCCCATAAAACAAGTTTATTATTGAAAATATTCCCTGTTTGCTTTCAATATAGGGAAAAGAGTGGCCAGAAATACAATTCTTGTATTCTGTGGAATAAAGAACATATTGTAGATGACATGAGGGTCAGTAATTGGTAGCAAAACTTTATTATTGTGTTAATACTGCACTCATGGGCAGAAAAGCTCCATGTGGTCATTGCAGAGGGGAGCCCCAGCTTAGCAATGATGCTAATAAAAACTAAAGTAGTTGTGGTGTGTCTCATAACATTATAGGAAGATAAAGGCATAAAAAACAACTAATTGTGTGAACTAAAACTGTTCACTGCTCACACCTACATCTTAATGATGACAGGATATATGACTTTTAAATTATGCATAAATGCATTTTGTGAGAGTAATTTGCTGTCATTGATTTGTTTCATTTTTAGTTTAGAAATTATGTAAAAGGGAAAGTTCCTAGTACCATTTTATAACCTTAATATATTTTTTAAACCCCAAATATTCCCCATCCACTTTTCGCATTCCACGAATGATGGATCGTTAGCATTTCTTTTTTATCATGCTCCAAGGTCAGTTGTGTTACGCACCAAAAATGGTTTCATTCCCCTGTTTTATTGGCTTGTTAAGATTTTTGCACTGAGATTTTAAAAGCCATTGACAGTCGGTTTTCCAAGATGTTTAACAACATGGGTTTTACAGCAGTGAAAATCCAAACACAAAGCTGTACGTTTGACCTCTTTTGACGTGCAAAAAATGAGCACTGTAATAGTTAACCAGTCTAGACCTAAAGCAGCTTGTGGGCGCATCAGCCAACCACAGAACCACAAACTAGACTCTCTTCCCTTTTCTTGCATTCTTATCGGCTGAATGTTACGCGTCACTTTCCAATGTTGTGGCATCACCGTGTGTGTTTCTCAATCCTTCAGAGGTATGAGTCAGTGATTCAGTACATCATTTAAATGGCATTTTAATGGGGCATGTTAGACAGGAAAGATACATAGACAGGGGTTAAACAGGGCTTTTGAGGTCAAATAAAAACAAAAAAAATAAACCCGTTGAAAACTTTTTGAAATAGTACTTTTATAAATATACTCGGAGGTGGGTAGAGTATCCAAAAAGTGTACTCAAGTAAAAGTACAAGTACTTATATAAATATTTACTCGAAGTAAAAGTAAATAATCTTAATAGTTACTTGAGTAAAAGTAAAAAAGTATCCAATGGAAAAACTTCTAAAGTAAAGTACTTTGGATCAGCCTATATAACAACAATACAATAACATGTTAATATTTTGAATTTAAATGATTATTATCATAATTAGATATTTTACATTTATGCATTTGGCAGACGCTTTTATCCAAAGCGACTTACATTGCGTTATCCTATACATTTATACATAGGTATGTGCAATCCCCTGGGATCGAACCCACAACCTTGCGTTGTTAACGCAATGCTCTTACCACTGAGCAACAGGAAAGCTGTACCAAAGATATCAGATAGATATCAAAGATATCTTTGCAACAAACACAGAAACGCACATTATTTCTGGCATCTGTAGCCCAAATATCATTGATTGTTCTTTGCTTTGTATAATAATAATGTATACAGCTACATTTGTATTATTAGACATTGTCAAAATAAAGTGAACCTGCAGAGTTTTGCATTCAAATGCATGTAAATGCATGTAAAAACTGTAGTGTACTGAGTTGTATGTAAACTCAGAAATAAGCCACTTTAGAGATTAACTCTGGGTTAGTTTTTAGTTGGCCAGTTAACTGTACAAAAGAAAAGTTTGGTAATTCATATTGCGCATTAAACAAATAGAAGAGCACCATTGTCCCGACTTTTATTTGTGTTTTTTGAACAGTATCAAAACACAGCAGGAACCACTGACAGTGAAAACTCTTCACATGGGCTCACACTCATAACCACTATCTGAACACAAACAATAATCAAATGCACATTGATAGATCATCTTCCGTCTGTTCTCAAAATCAAATGTATATTACTGAAGGTGAGTGTAAACTAACTGTATCTAAGCAAAGACATTCATTTTCAAGACGAACAGATCGCCAACACTGCGCAATACCCACAAATTACTGTGGTTCGACGGGTGATCAACACTTTACTTGGCTACAAAAAAATCCGTAGATATAAAACACTTCAAGCATATCACACAGACAGTTAGTTTAAACGTTTATTATCACAACCACAGTAAAACGACATTTTTGAAAAGCTGAGGCAGGTGAGCTATACAATCTAAACAAATAAAATAAAATAAATTAAATTAAAACCAACATGCAGGTTATCTTACCTCAAAAATCAAGTCTTCACTACAGAACATGGCCATTCTTATTCCCAATAGTTTCCAACAGTTAGACTAATGAAAATAAACGCCAATATTGTGACCTTCTGATTCCTTACTCTCCCCAAAGAACACTTAGGTCTGGTAATCAGCTTCTCTTAACGGTCCCACGTTTTCGCTGTAAAACTAAGGGTGGTCGAGCCTTCTCCTCTGCTGCACCTAAACTTTTGAACAGTCTGCCCTTAAATGTGAGGTATGATCCTTCATTAGCCAGTTTTAAATTGGCTCTTAAATCTTATTTGTTCTCTCTGGCTTTTGATTAGATTAGATTAGATTAGATTAGATTAGTTTTAGGTTTTTATTTTTTATTGTATTTTGTTTAATGTGTTTATATTTTGTATGCTGCATGGTTTCTTTTTATGCTTTCTTTTTATATGCTCAATGTTTTATTGTACAGCGATTTGGTGCAAGTTGCTTTTAAATGTGCTATAGAAATAAAACATTTATTTTAATATAATATAATATAATTTAAAAATACCTGTATCTGCAGCCATACACTGAAGTCCACATCCATTGTTGCAGCATTTCTCATTGTTGGCACAGTCACTGTCATCGGCACACGGCGCGAAACGTATCCGGGGACACTTTCTTGGTTCATATTTTGTGCTTGGACACACTCCTGGGTTTGCTGCTATACAGATACATGACAGAGAAGCCAAATCACTGAATGTCTATTTCACGGGGCTTTTGGTTCTTTTGCTGTTGTTGCTGTAAGGACCTTTGAAATAACTGAAATAATTTGGCGAAGTGATATAGACATGTAATGTGGTCAAGACCTGCCTGGAACTACTTTAGCTGTGCATTTCCCTGAAAAGAATTGCACACCTAAGAATCTTCATCAACCAATCAGATTAAAGCATTCAACAGACCTGTAGTATATTATATTATATTATATTATATTATACCTGTAACTGGAGCCACACACTGACGTCCACCGCATGCAGTGCCACAGCATTTCTCATTGTTGGCACAGTCACTGTCGTCGGCACACAGTGCTAAACCCATCATCAAACACTTTGCTGCTTTATGATTTGTGATTGGACACACTCCTGGCTTTTCTGTTATACAGACACATGACAGAGAAGCCAAATCACTGAATCCTGAATGTTTTTTTTCAATGTAAAAAAATATATTTGTAAGTTGTATATATTATTGGAATACGTTTTACAACAACGAACACCTCGGGTGTGCATTATTTTCTCAAAATGCAACGGACCGGAGTCAATTATTCCGCTTATCATTATTTCCAAAAAACAAGGAAATAATTTGCTGCAAGGACCTTTGAAATAGCTGAAATCATTTGGCGAAGTGATATGGACATGTAACGCAGTCAAGATCTGCCTGGATCTACTTTAGCCGTGCGTTTCCCTGAAAATAATTGCACTCCTTAGAATCTTTGTCAACCAATCAGATTAAAGCATTCAACAGACCTGTAATAGAATAGAATAGAATAGAATACAATAGAATAGAATACCTGTAACTGGAGCCACACACTGACGTCCACCGCATGCAGTGCCACAGCATTTCTCTTTGTTGGGACACTCACTGTCGTCGGCACACAGTGCTAAACCCATCATGAAACACATTGCTGCTTCATGATTTGTGCTTGGACACACTCCTGGCTTTTCTGTTATACAGACACATGACAGAGAAGCCAAATCACTGAATGCTGAATTTTTTTATTTTTTTTTTATGTAAAAAAATATATTTGTAAGTTGTATATATTATTGGAATACGTTTTACAACAACGAACACCTCGGGTGTGCATTATTTTCTCAAAATGCAACGGACCGGAGTCAATTATTCCGCTTATCATTATTTCCAAAAAACAAGGAAATAATTTGCTGTAAGGCCCTTTGAAACAACTGAAATAATTTGGCGAAGTGATATGGACATGTAATGCGGTCAAGACCTGCCTGGATCTACTTTAGCCGTGCGTTTCCCTGAAAATAATTGCACTCCTTAGAATCTTCGTCAACCAATCAGATTCAAGCATTCATCAGCTCATTAGATGAGAACTGTTCTAAGACTGTCAGATAGAGAGAAACACATAAAAAGTGCAGATTGGTGGGTCCCTATAAGGACCAGGATTGAAAACCCTTGTTCTAAACCAGCGTTTCCCAACCAGGGTGCCTGGCGGGAGTAGGGGTGTCCTGTAAAAACGCCATGAAACATTTTTAAATTTCTAAAATGTGTAAAAAAAAAAAAAGAAAAAAAAAAAGATATATCAATCTCGGATGTCTCTCATAACAACAAATTACGCACACAAATTTATAATAAAAATGCAAATTGTACGTTTTCCATGTCTGGTTATGTCCGCAGTGGCGCCTCCAGAAATGTTTCATAGGGGTGGCCAGATGGGGCCACTTAAAATCTTGGGGTGGCACACCAAAACTATAAACCATCATTTCAGAATTTTTTTCTACTGTTGTAGTAAACTTTTAGAAAGACTTAAGGAAACTCCTACTGATATACTATATGATGGTTTATTGTGTTATATTTAATGTTACTAATGATATAATGTGTATAGACTAATAACAGTACAGTTAACATTTTGAGTTGCACAACAATTCTGTTGTATTTTGCAATTATATTTGGCATAAGGTGTACATTTATTGCAAACAAAACAGTTACTGGGGAAAAGCAGATACTGGCAGATACAAATATGTTATATTTATTAATGATTCATTATATTATCTTTATATTTATCTAAGAATTCAGAAGTGTATATATTTATATAGCCTACACTACAAAGAAATAATGTACAATTAAATTATGCTTATTTTAAATGTATTGAGCAGGCTAGGTATAAAAAATATAGGCTTTTAATAATCTTTCAGTGCGCAAAACCATGATAATATGAAACGCTTCAAAACAGAGCGCACAAAGCACGTATGCGCATCGCGGGTGTAGAATGATGTGCTCAAAGCAAAATGTAGTCACAGTGTTCAGCACAAGTGCGCATTTAAAAGTTCACGGCACAAAGCGAAGAAATGTCGAGCGCACAAATCCTAGTGTATATCTGTCCAACAGTTTATTGATCATTTGTTTCACAGTTTTAAATTCCAGTTATTGTGCGTTTGATTCCGATTCATAGTCCTTGTGATGTGTGTGATCTAACAAGCACACGGTAGTGAGTCGTTTAAAAACAGCAACAAACTCAAACAAAATAAAGTCATTTTATGCAAAGCCACAGCCTTTTATCTACAGATAATGCATTATAATGTGAATATATCATATTGGAGAGAGTTTTACCGTGCATCCAACCGGAAGAGGCGCGCGCGCTGTTTGAATACTGAATGGAGAATGATTGACAGCCACAGAGGAGGGAAAACGAGTTTCCGTAAACTTTAATGATGTAACTTAAATAGATTTCTGTCACATTAGATTAAGCTATGGAATAACTTCAGATGACTTTGTCACCCAAACTGACGCGGTAGTCTTCTTCGTCTTCTTTCTTAACTTCTTTTGAAATTGTTGACCGACGGGCACGCGATGAGCTGTTGCTGTCTGAGCGCGCAACAGCGGCATGGACGGAGGGGGCGGGGTATGGAGTACTGGCTACTGTGTGCGATCGAAGGTCTAGAGCGGCTTGCCTGCCTGGCTGTGCATTAGGGATGAAATGCATAACTGATGCAATTTATACTGGCCAGCGGGGTGGCCAGGAGTCGGTCAGGGGTGGCGCCATTGCTGCACATGTGGAGCACGCGTCCCATTTTCTCACAACTCTTTACGTTTCCTTTAGGGCTTTATTTAACTTATTTAAGATTGCTCTTATGAGGATACTCAACAAAACGGACATTTTGGCATAATAAGGATTAATCTATATTTCATTTATAATTTATGCAGTGAAGACTGTAAAGTATTTGATCACTTTATTCAATTTCTGTGTATTTCCTACCTGTTAGGTGGGAAGGGCACAGTTAAATATTACATTTATTATGGACTTATGTGAGAATTGTTTTAAGTTCACTTAAATTATTTTTTTTATTTTTTTTTGGAGCCATATAAATGTTAAAATGTATATCTTTCAAATATTCTGTAGTGTTGAATGGCGATAATTAATGTTTAAAATTGAAAATAAATAAATAATTGAAGACATAAGTATCAGTCAGTGATACTGGCCTTCATTCATAAAAAGATGCAATTAAACAATTATTTAAAATAAACTGTCTTTATGTTGTTTCTACATTAATTTGAAGATTAACTGTGAAATTATTACATTAAAAAAATATATTAAAACAAACTATCTTGAGCAATTATAACAAAATTATCCCCATATAAAAACACAAATACACAGTAAACAAACATTTAGGTGAGATTTGCAATGATAATTGAATGTTTATATATGAATAAAAGCCTTAATCAAATATGTCATCATATAAAGTGATCTCTTCAGAAGAAATTCCTAGACTTTCCATGGATGGACAAAAAAAAAAGTAGAAAATATTAAAAATATCTAAATGACAGTAGGCGGTTCTTACCTGTGGTATTGAAAATTGATAAATTTCAAGGTATCGTATCAAAGTAGTATCGTGACAAAACTAGTGTAGGGTGGCACAAATTTGTAAAAAAAAATTCAAAGGGTGCCGTGACTGAAAAAAGGTTGGGAAACACTGTTCTAGACCATACCAGAGCATTTACTATTTGCAGTATACACCAGGAAAGACACATTTATTAATTATTATTCATTAATGTTAATGAAAAGCATTTCAATAAAAAAAAAAAATTAAATAGCATTTATATTTCTGTATTGTGTTATATTTTTATGTTAGTAAGTGCTGTTAAAAATTACTCTGTGCATAATGAGCTGGTGGGTTTATGGTGTGATTTGTTGTGGACCGGTTGTGGTGGGCCGCTCTGTGCCAGAAAGTCCAGGACCACTTTTTAGTTTTTAATATAATATAATATAATATAATATAATATAATATAATATAATATAATATAATATAATATAATATAATATAATATAATATAATATTATATAAAAATACCTGTAACTGGAGCCATACACTGAAGTCCACATCCATTGTTGCAGCATTTCTCATTGTTGGCACAGTCCCTGTCATCGGCACACGGCGCGAAACGTATCAGGGCACACTGTCCTGGTTTATATTTTCTGCTTGGACACACTCCTGGGTTTGCTGTTATACAGACACATGACAGAGAAGCTATATAACTGAATGCTGAATGAATTTTTCACTGTAAAAAAGGTTTTTGGAAATTGTATAAAATATTGGAATACGTTTTACAAAATAACTATTTCAGTCTTTCTACTTTAAAATGTTTTATTCAATGTGTAACTTGCTGTTTCTTTGTAATTATTTTTGAACTTCACTAGCCATTTCTGATCTAAAACTGTTTCTGATCTTAAGCAAGAAACACCTTGAGTGTGCATTATTTTCTAATAATTCAATGGACTGGAGTCAATTATTCTGCTTATAATTACAGAATTTCCCAAAAAAACATGGAAATAATTTGTTGTTTTTATCCTATTGTTTACTATATTTATTTGCTTGGTCAGTGTCGTCGTGAGTTTTGGTTCTTTTGCTGTTGTTGCTGTAAGGACCTTTGAAATAACTGAAATCATTTGGCGAAGTGATATGGACAATGAGATTCAAGCATTCTACCCTCATAGTGTTATGTAATGTAATGTTGTAATGTAATGTAGTAGGCTGTAGTATAGCTAATATAATATAAAAATACCTGTAACTGGAGCCATACACTGAAGTCCACATCCATTGCTGCAGCATTTCTCATTGTTGGCACAGTCCCTGTCATCGGCACAGGACACGAAACGTACCCGGGCACACTGTCCTGGTTTATATTTTCTGCTTGGACACACTCCTAGCAGGGGCAGACTGGGCATCTGGTTCACCTGGAGTTTTCTCGGTAGGTCGCTGTACAACTTGAGCTGGTCCATTGCTACGTAAATGTATATGAAGAAGAAATTATATAAAATGTACGTAGCCTATCTTTCCGGCAGCCCAGACGAATGGCCAGCGCGGCCCACTTGTGTCAAAAATTTTGTGTGCTCAGTCTCAGTGCAGCGGCTCGTCAATGTCGAAATGTTTGATAGCCAATCAAATCGAAGAAGGCTGGATTTACTGTCCACAGAAACCGAGCAGCTGTTTGCTGTTATACAGACACATGACAGAGAAGCCATATCACTGAATGCTGAATGAATTATTCACTGTAAAAAAAAAAAGAGTTTTGGAAGGTGTATATATTATTGGAATACGATTTACAAGAAAGAGCTACACTATATTGCCAAAAGTATTGGGACACCCCTCCAAATCATTGAATTCCGGTGTTCTGATCACTCCCATGGCCACAGCTGTATAAAATCAAGCACCTAGGCATGCAGACTGCTTCTACAAACATTTGTGAAAGAATGGGTCGCTCTCAGGAGCCTTAGCGAATTCAAGCGTGGTACCGTGATAGGTTGCCACCTGTGCAATAAGTCAGTTTGTGAAATGTCCTCACTACTAAATATTACACAGTCAACTGTTAGTGGTATTATAACAAAGTGGAAACAATTGGGAACAACAGCAACTCAGCCACGAAGTGGTAGGCCGCGTAAAATACAGATCAGCGCATGCTGAGGCGCACAGTACGCAGAAGTCGCCAACTTTCTGCAGAGTCAATAGCTACAGACCTCCAAACTTCGCGTGGCCTTGAGATTAGCTCAAGAACAGTGCGTAGAGCTTCATGGAATGGGTTGCCATGGCCGAGCAGCTGCATCCAAGCCTTACATCACCAAGTGCAATGCAAAGCGTGGGATGCAGTGGTGTGATTATGGTGTGGGGTGGTTTTTCAGGGGTTGGGCTTGGCCCCTTAGTTCCAGTGAAAGGAACTCTTAATGCCTCAGCATACCAAGACATTTTGGACAATTTCATGTTCCCAACTTTGTGGGAACAGTTTGGGCATAGCCCTTTCCTGTTCAAACATGACTGCACACAAGTGCACAAAGCAAGGTTCATAAAGACATTGATGAGTGAGATTGGTGTGGAGGAACTTAACTGGCCTGCACAGAGTCCTGACCTCTACCCGATAGAACACCTTTGGGATGAATTAGAGCGGAGACTGCAAGCCAGGCCTTCTTATCCAACATCAGTGCCTGACATCACAAATGTGCTTCTAAAAGAATGGTAAAAAATTCCCATAAACGCACTCCTAAACCTTGTGGAAAGCCTTCCCAGAAGAGTTGAAGCTGTTATAGCTGCAAAGGGTGGGCCAACTCCATATTAAACCCTACGGATTAAAGTTCATGTGCATGTAAAGCAGAGGTGGAAGTAACGAATTACAACTACTCACGTTACTGTAATTAAGTCGTTTTTTTGGGTACTTGTACTTTTTTGAGTATATTTTTAAATCTGTAATTTTACTTGTACTCAAGTACATATTAAGCTAAGTAATCTACTTCGCTACTTGTAAAATCACATTTCGTTACTGAGTACAATTTGAATTGATATTCAAATCTTTGAATGGCATTTCGGTAGCCAATAAAAATATTCGATCGTAAACGGACCAATAAAACCCCTGATATTTGGATTGAATGAAAGCCGCCGCAGTCGCAGCAGGTTTTGAAGAGCTGATCATGAAGGAGACGAGGAGCTCAGAGTGATTAATGGCTGGACTGAAAGTTTGGAACAACAAACTACATAGTAGTACTGTCAAAATATCTATATTTTGATACATATCAATACTGAAATATCTGTCAATACTCATTTTGGCCTATACACCAATACGATACCAGCTGCGTGTTCTCATTCTCTCATCTCAACGACAGCGAGTTTGACACACCCGCCTCCCCTCAGCGCGGGATTGCAGGTAGGCCTATTACGCATAATTTTATTAATACCTGCAAGTTTCTATGGCATATTTTAATGGCAAATGTCACGAACAATATTATAACGCGAGGGCACATTCATGTAATCGCAGAAAACTGGACGCGAGCTCTCAAATGTAGGCTACGAATGAACTGGACTCGGATATTGAGTGTGCGCTCTCGGACTGTGTGTCATGTCATGTGTAATCGCGAATCTCTCCAAGTGGTTCTCACTGCAGACTCAAATGACGTCCAGCTCCAATCTCTCCATGCTCTTGAATTAAACGCTGTCAAAAGTTATGAAAAATCTAGTCTTTTTGCAAATTAAATTCAGTTTGAATTGAAATCAAGCTTCCTCGTGCTGTGTGTGAGCTATTGCAACAGTTCACGTTACCCTATTGTAAAGACAAATACACTGAGTGAGTAAATATTAGATTATTGTAATGGTTATTGATCAATGTTTAAATATGTAAACAAAAGCCTGAATTAAAATCTCTCCTTATAAAGTGGACGTGTCTCTTCAGAAGACTTGAATTAAACTTTTCCATTCAAATAGATTACTGTTACGATGAGTGTTGTGCTTTTCAATGCTTGAAAATAATGATTGCCTTGACAAAATGGATGGACAAAAATGTAGATATAAAAATATTTAGTATGTAGTAGTTTTCCCGATGGTATTAAAAATTATTGGCTAGGCCTACTGAATATTGACATATTTCAAGGTGTCATATTGAAGTTAGAAATTCCAGTATCCACTAATTAATGTCCTTCGACAATAAGGTAAAAATGTGTTAAAAGTAGCTATTTTCTACATAAATCTATGATTTGGTTGTATATTTTTATTGGTAATGCATTAACTATCGCCAGCTAAAAAGTAATTAGTAACTAGTACTCCGAGTAGTTTTTGAGAAGAGTAATTTGTACTTTTACTTAATTACTTTTTTGACACCAGTACTTTTACTTGTAATTGAGTATTATTTCAGCAATGTAACGGTACTTGTACTTGAGTACAAATTTTCAGTACTCTTTCCACCTCTGATGTAAAGGCAGACATCCCAAAACCTTTGGTAATATAGTGTATTTCAGTCTTTCTACTTTAAAATGTCATGTTTTATTCAATGTGTAACTTGCTGTTTCTTTGTAATTATTTTTGAACTTTACTAGCAATTTCTGATCTAAAATTTCTAATAATTCAATACACCGGAGTCAATTATTCTGCTTATAATTACAGTATTATCATTATTTGAAAAAAAAAACATGGAAATAATTTGTTATTTTTATCCTGTTGTTTACAATATTTATTTGCTTGGTCAGTGTTGTTGTGGGAATTTTATTTTCTGAACCTGGACTTTACACCTCTGGCTTTCACCAAATAACAATGCAAACACGATGTAAATGCAGTAAGAGCTTCGTTGTACTGTACATTGTAACAGCGTCATGATTTTGTGATGATTGATTTCAACGAGTTTTGGCAAGTGTCCAGATAAACTTGCGCTGTTTGATTGACAGCTTGGGCAATTGGAAAGGGAATGTTCTTTGATCGCTTTCTTTATATAATTTAATCACAGTTTAAATAAGATCATTTTCATCCTACTAAGAGAAACGACGTGAAGTTGATTGTTTAGTCACTGGCTTGATTTACTGATGCATAAACAGTATTGAACGATATTTTGAGAGATAATCTGTCTGAACTTGAATAATTACATCAGAAATCACTGATCACAGATCAGGCATTAGAATAAACATGACTTCTTGCATGTTTGTGGCGTTGCTGGCAGATCCATATCGTAAAAGTCTGTTTGCAAAGCCTGCGCCGAAATTTACCAAATAATCCACAGTGAAATACACCGAATACAAACAAATAATGCACTGCTGAGACATTCACATTGTTGGGAAACCTGGCTGTTTTATGGATATAAAGTTTACCAGTTTATTAAGCACCCCCTAAAAAGTTCTGTATATATTTGTTTACTGTTAGTTGTAACGAGTGTTTTTGTGTAATTCGCTGTGTATGTTGATGATGCAAGGGAGAGAGAGACTTTAATGCTCTCTTCTTGTACTGTGTATTCAGCTCTTACAGTGATTTTCTGGAGTATAACAGACGCTTCATCTTTTGTGTGAAGTACCATCTTTCGGACAGGGTCTGCTACAGCAGGCTTGTACTAATAGTGGATAAAAGCAAGATGACAAAACACTAAGTTATAACCGTAATTAAACAAAACTATACCCGTTCTATCTCCATCCAGCATATGTGACTCTGAAGGCATTATTGTCCGACTGACCGCCTCCGGTTCGAACTGAACAGCACTACTGAGACTTTCTGACATTTTCAGTGCGTCCTGACACAGCAGCACAAGCACTTGAAGCTCTGTCCTCTTCTTGAAAGGGGGCCGGAGGCACAGACTCATTTGCATTTAAAGGTATACACACAAAAACGGCATGTTTTTTGCTCGCCCCCCAAAAGTGGCAATTTGAACAATTTGTAAAAAAAAAAAGTATCTATGGGGGTATTTTGAGCTAAAACTTCACTTACACACTCTGGGGACATCATAGACTTATTTTACATCTTGTAAAAAGGGGCATAATAGGTGTTAATGATAAGAATTTCAATAAACAATTTAAATAGCATTTATATGTGTTATATTGTGGGGGTTTTTATGTTAGTAAGTGCTGTTAAAAATTGCGTTTATGGTGTAATTAGTTGTGGTGGGTTGCCCGTGCCAGAAAGTCCAGGGCCACTTTTTAGTCCTAGTCCGCCATATAATATAATATAATATAGTATAATATAATATAATATAATATAATATAATATAATATAATATAATATAATATAATATAATATAATATAATATAATAATACCTGTATCTGGAGCCATACATTGAAGTCCACATCCATTGCTGCAGCATTTCTCATTGTTGGCACAGTCATTGTCATCATCACACGGAGCGAAACGTATCCAGGCACACATTCCTGGTTCATATGTTCTGATTGGACACACTCCTGGGTTTGCTGTTATACAGACACATGACAGAGAAGCCAAATCACTGAATGTCTTTTTCACTGGGGCTTTTGGTTCTTTTGCTGTTGTTGCTTTAAGGACCTTTGAAATAACTGAAATCCTTTGGCAAAGTGATATGGACATAAAGGTAATGCGGTCAAGACCTGCCTGGAACTACTTTAGCCGTTCGTTTCCCAGAAAATAATTGCACACCTTAGTATATTCGACAACCAATCAGATTTAAGCTCGAGCCCCGTGGTGAACTTGAAATAATACTTGAAATAATATAAATGTTAACTAATATTGATACAAATTTCTTATTAAACGTAATTTTTAAAAACACACACGCACGCACGCACACACACACACACACACAAAAACGCATTCAACTGGAAGGGGGCCAAAAATTCTTTGTTGCATACCCCCCTTACAACTCTTAAATGGTTAGTTCCCAAAAAATGAAAATTCTGTCAGTAATTATTCACCCTCATGTTGTTCCAACCCCGTAAGACTTTCGATCATCTTCGGAACACAAATTAAGATAATTTTGATGAAATCTGAGAGCTGGCTCACTCCTTCATAGGCTGCTAGGTAATCGATATCTGCCGTAGTGTAACAGCGCTACAATTTTCATTTTTGGGTGAACTAACCCTTTAATGGCGCCCCTGCCCATAGTATATATAATATTATATACTATAATGTAATGTAATGTAATATAATAATACCTGTAACTGGAGCCATACAGTCAAGTCCATTACACATAGTGCTGCAGCATTTCTGATTGTCGGGACACTCACTGTCACTGGCACACAACTCTTCACCCTTCACGAAACACATTATTTTTCCATCGTTTGTGATTGGACACACTCCTGGCTTTGCTGTTATACAGACACAAGACAGAGAATTTTTATTTTAGCCCTGATGTATTGAAGAGGTAACTTTATAAAATGTCTGTAAATCTTTCGACCTGTTAGACAAGTAGGAAGGCCACGGGTAAATACACCATATTGCCAAAAGTTTTGGTCCGTCTGCCTTACATGCACTTAAAATGGAGTTGGCTCACCCTTTGCAGTTATAATAGCTTCAACTCTTCTGGGTTCGTCAACCAATCAGATTAATATAAAATAATATAATTCAGGGCTAGACATTAATGCTTCTCCGGGACATGTGGATTTTTTGAAAGTACTGATGAGCGCAGCTCACAAAGAAACTTAGTTAACATGCTTTCAGCAGCGAAAATAGTTCCTAACAAAGATCACAGCAGAACCATAACGATATATCACAGGAACACTTAACCGTGTTTTCATTACTGAATGATTCATCGTTTTGAACAAATCTGTTGAGTCAACGATTCAATAACCCATGCATAAACAACTGCCTCATTCTTGAATGAATCAGTCGTTTGAACGAATCGTTTGAATGAATGACTCAATGACTCGCTCATTAAGACGGTCGCCTGCCGCCACCTACTGGCGGTTTAGTGTTATGTTTAAAAGGATCAGTCCTTCCACCGTTTCTTATTTGTATATTCAAAAATATTTAAAACAATCTCATAACACTATTTAATGCAGTTTAATTTTTCAGTATAAATTATTTAATTTGATCAGTCCTACCTAGGGTAGGCTAGCCCTATTTAGTACTTCTATACTCTTTGGTTTCCCTGAAAATAATTGCACACCTTAGAATATTCATCAACCAATCAGATTCAAGCATTTAACAGTCCCGTTGTGTATAATATAATATAATAATTAATTAATATAATTAGTGTTGTCAACGCGTTAACGCATGCGATTAATTTGAGTCCAGTTTAAATATTTAACGCAATGAACGCAGCATTCGTATTTTCTGTCATCCTTTGGTTGCGTTACATTATAATGTGTCAAACTCAAGGCCCGCGGGCCAAATCCGGCCCGCCACATTATTTTATGTGGCCCGCGAGAGCATATGGGTGTCTTAAAATTAGGAATGCAATAAAATTTAGGCTGCCGAAAATTTTCGGCCGAAAATAACATTTTCGTTTTTTGGCCGAAATATACTAAAAAGTTGCCGCGCCCCTCCGTGTTCGGCGATGGTTTGACTCTGGCTCAGCGTGTTTTATGACTTTGCGTGCGAGTCCGCTTCCGAAGATGCATAACTTCGTTCCGTTCCCCTCGGTTCCGCTGTGTGTGTGCGCTCACTGCGCTGTGCTCTCTGCTCCGTGTCCACAGCGCGTTCTGCTCAATGTTCCGCAAGCAACCTCCGTGTGTGTGTGTGTGTGTGTGTGTGTGTGTGTGTGTGTGAGTGAGTGTTGCGAGTTCTGCTCACGCTCATTGGAAAGGCAAAGTCCGCTTAAAAAACGTGCCGACATGAAATTTCTCTGGACTTGTTTCTTTTTGCAATAGTAGGCCTACTACTCTGCTGTAACATGGTGTATAGGCGTGCTGGGCAACACTGGTAAAATTACACGAATCACGATCCTCTCGTTCACTGGCCCTCTCCCTGATCTGCTCCTGCTCTGACAAAAATAGCTTTGTAGTTCTATAGGCCTACTTTATTTCGACAATTGGTAAAAAAAAAATCTGTTAAATCTGATTCTGCTGCATAGAACTGATTAAAGAATAATATATTGATATTTTACATTATTTTAAAATAGGTACCAGTATTAGCCTTTTCACCATTTGTATCACCCCGCTTGTCTGTGTTTGCACCACTTGCATCATTAAGCCAGTAGGTGGCGACAAGTGACTGTCTTTAGGAGTGAACAATTGAACTTTAAACTGATTAGTTTTAAAAAGATTGCACTGGTTTTTGATTGAAATGTAACATCTATGCAAAATAATCCTTGAAAGATTTCTCATTTAAGGCCATTCCCGTTTGGAATATGTGTATTGTCAACAATAAGCAGAAACATTCTGCAGTCCATTTTGTAGTGTGGATCATTCATTGCAACATTTATCCTCATTCTCATTTTTAAGAATCTGTTATCTTGACAAATAATTTATGCTACTGCCCACTGACATGCTTTTAAACAAGCTATTGTTATCCCCAAAAAAATTTGGCCTTTAAACGCCTTAAAATGCACATATGTAGGTCAGAGAAATCCAAATTTTATCAGGGGAGCATGCCCCCGAACCCCCCTAACTACCTCACATTTGAATACGCATGACTGTGTGGTAATGTGTGCTGGTGTGGCTAGTACGGTGCCAGAGCTGAATTTTGAGCCAGTTTGCCCTTGCATATATACAATAATACAATATTATCTGTATCAAATCATTATTACCCAGCTCCTGATGTTTCGGGCTCATCCCCTGATGTTTTTAAAACCTAGAAACACCCCTGCAAATGCATATACAATATTTGTAACTTAAATAAGTAATAATCAAATAAAGAGACAATATATTAACATTTTAAAAGTCTTATAGTTACAACCGGCCCTTTGAGGGCAGCCATAATGCTGAAGTGGCCCTCAGTGAAAATGAGTTTGACACCCCTGCATTATATGATCACTCGTATTCCCATTCAAGCGCGATAAGACAAACTAGAACGCGCTGCCCGTGAATGTCCTGTCTATGGCGGTCGACATTTAAAAATAAAATGCTGCGTGGAGTCAACCAATCACAATGCGGCATGAACTCAACCAATCAGCATGTTCAGTGCATAAGTCCCACCCCCGAAAGTTCCAGGACTTTAAAAAAGTACTACCTCGCCAGCAGGGACTTTCTAAGGGGGAAATATTTACCCGGAACTTCATTTAGACCCTGGTTCCTGCGGTGTAAACACACTGAGTACCACCCCAAATTTCCTAGTTCCTGGGTAAAGTTCCTGCGGTGGAAACGCGCCATTAGGCACAGAAAGACGCACGCCAGTATCGAGCGCACATCGCACCAGAATCGAGTACTCTTTCACGCTTGAACGAATAGTAACATACATTTATGCCAAAATGTAGCATTATTACAAAATTAATAACTTTTTTAAAACAAAAATGAAACATCACTGAACACTGGACTGTGACGATATTTTCTTCCGGAAACAAACTTTTTTGCATTATTGCATATCTCTGTAAAGCTGCTTTGAAACAGTCTGTATTGTAAAAAGCACTATATAAATACATTTGACTTGACTTAACTTGACTTTATGTTGCTTCTACATTAATTTGGAGATTAACTTTGAAATTATTACATTATAAAATATATTAAAAATGTGTTTTTAATTGCGATTAATCGTGATTAATCACAGAAAAAATATGTGATTAATCTAGTTATTTTTTTAATAACTAATCTAGTTAAAAATATTTAACGCAATTAACGCAGCATCCATTTTTCCCCCATCATTTTTGGGCTTGTGTTACAATATATGATCATGCTCTTATTCATGCAAATGCTTTTAAAACATTTCAGCACGATAAGACACAAAAGTGAACGCAGTGCGGTACTGGCAGTACTTAAAGTGACAGCAGCCTAACAAACCTGCTGCTTAATGTCTGTCATTAATGTTAGTTAAAGAACAAAAGATAGAAAATCTTTCACTGTTCTTGACTGAATAACTTTTGTAGCTTTAATAAGGATTAATCTATATTTAATTTATAATTTATGCAGTTAAGACAGTGAAGTGTTTGATAACTTTATTCAATTTCTGTATATTCTACCTGTTAGACCTACCTGAAAATCTTAAAGCACTATTTAACAGTTTACATGGGTCAAAAACAATGAAAACAATAACTTTTTGTGCATTTTGGCAGAGCAAGTAAAAATTTAAACTGGTCTGACTGGCCAATATAAAAAATCGAGCTCTGATATATTGAAGGGCTGGTAAATGTGACATTCATTATAATGGGTTTATGTGAAGATTGTTTTAAGTTCATATAAATTAAAAGTTGTTATATTTTTAAAGCCTAATAAATGTTGATAGATTTCAATTATACTGTAATGCTGAATGCCTATAATTAATGGCTAAAATTAATGTTTTTTTAATTTATAAAAAGATGTCATTAAACAAAAGTTTAAAATATGGCTACTGTCTTTATGTTGTTTCTACATTAATTTGGAGATTAAATGTGAAATTATTACAATATAAAAATATATAAAAATATATAAAAATATATAAAAATATATAAATATATAAATGTATCGATTGACAGCACTAAATAATATAATATAATATAATATAATATAATATAATATAATATAATATAATATAATATAATATAATATAATACCTGTAACTGGAGCCGTACACTGACGTCCACCGCATGCAGTGCTGCAGCATTTCTCCTTGTTGGGACACTCACTGTCATCGGCACACAACTCTTTACCCTTCATGATACACCTTATTTCTTCAAAGTTTGTTTTTGGACACACTCCTGGCTTTACTGTTATACAGACACATGACAGAGAAGCCATATCACTGAATACTGAATTAATTTTTCACTGTAGAAAAAAAATATTTTGGAAGTTGTACCTATATGTTATTGGAATACGTTTTACTAACTGTTTCAGTCTTTCTACTTTAAAATTTCATGTTTTATTCATCGTGGGTTTTAGTGCTTTTGCTGTTGTTGCTGTAAGGACCTTTAAAATAACTGAAATTATCTGGTGAAATTATATGGACATGTCTATAATGTGGTCAAGACCTGCCTGGAACTACTTTAAATTTGATAGATTTCAATTATACTGCAATGCTGAATGCCTATAATTAATGGCTAAAATTAATGGCTTTTTTTAATAAAAAGATGCCATTAAACAAATGTTTAAAATATTGGCTACTGTCTTTATGTTGTTTCTATATTAATTTGGAGATTAAGTGTGAAATTATTACAATATAAAAAATATATAAAGTACTTGAATGTTAGGTGTGATTAATCGAGATTAATTACAGAAAAATGTATGATTAATTAGTTTTTTTTTTTATCGATTGACAGCACTAAATATAATAATATAATATAATATAATATAATATAATATAATACCTGTAACTGGAGCCATACACTGACGCCCACATCCATTGTTGCAGCATTTCTCCCTCTTGTCACAGTCCCTGTCATCGGCACACGACATGAAACGTATCCGGGCACACACTTCTGCTTCATACTTTGTGTTTGGACACTCTCCTTGCTTTACTGTTATACAGACACATGACAGAGAAACCATATCACTGAATGCTGAATGAAGTTTTAACTGTAAAAAATATTTTTGTAAAAAAGAAAGTTGTACCTGTATATTATTGGACGACGGTTTAAAAGAAAGAACTATATCAGTCTTTCTACTTTAAAATGTCATGTTTTATTCAATTATTTGCTGTTTCATTGTAATTATTTTTAAACTTTACTAAACTAAAATTGTTTCTACACCATTTTTTTTCAGTGTTCCTTTTGAAAGACCTCTAATATTATTATGCATTATTTAAACTCACTGAAAGCAGGCGGCACACACACAGCCCCACAGCATTTGTATCCTCCAGAGCAGTCTGTATGAGAAACACATCCTCCATTGGACCCCACGATCGTCTCCTTTTCCGGAGAGTAACCGACCGCTACAGAAGAGCATCGTTAGGGGAGACCAAGTTATAATAGTTTGTTTCAGCATCTTTCAGCAAGTCAGTGGTTTTGCAATATGTGTCTCAAGCTTAATCACATATTTATCTGCTTCAAATCAAATTAGTTTGGAAATCTACTTTATCCACTGTGTTAGTGTCAGAAAAAAATAAATATAGAAAATGGAAAAAATATATATAAAAAAGTAATAGATAAAGCATAGCATACTAAGTTCATCTCTCACTGGACGTCTGTACAGTATGTTTGTAAATTATACAGTCTGTATATTTAATTATAAATTAAACACAGTCTGTACTGTATATTTGTAAATTGTAATGTGCTGAGATGTCACTTTGTAAGGCACTTGTTTATGGATTTCTTCAGACTGTGTAATGAAGTTAAAAGAACATAGATCTTCTCACCTTTGTTTTGTCCTAGAGCAGCTTCTGTTGAGCTCCAGCATCCAGACAGACACAATAACACGGCGCAGTACACTTGAGCTGGCATCCTCTCCACCTGCGATCACACAATGAACTCTGCTGGAACATCGTACTTTTCTTAAAACGAGAAAGTATTTGACTTAGCATTCAACCAATGGCATGAGTTTGGGGTGGGACGATCTGCTTTGGCAAACAATAACAGAACACGTGGCCACCTTAAAAAAAAAAAAAAGAAGTAAAGATCCAAGGAGGTCTGTGTAATACATTCAAAGAACTCTTTATGTTGCTTGCAAAAAAAAAAAATATATATATTTTTTTTTTATACACAAACTACTTTTTAATGTCCTCAATGGGGTAAGATACTTTCCCCCACATAGTAGTTTAGATTATATCCAATACAATCCCACCGGACTGAAACAATCCCAAATCTGAAACTAATTAAGCAATGATAATTTCCCCCAAAGTAAACTGAATGTTAACCCTTCATTTGCACAAGTAATTTTGAAAGAAAGAAAGATATTTCTTTTCTCCGTTTCCTCAGTGGATTGGGTAAACAGAAATATTTGGCAGCAGTCATGCTTGTTAGCAGCACAGTGTGATTTCAATTGAACCCTTTGTAATATATATACACTATACATTGCTTTAAAACAGATCTTGCATTAAAAGTAATGTGCGTCTAGTTGAATGCTGCATAACTTTGTATGAACACACGATAGATTGCTGGTGTGTAAAAAAAATGAGCTGTAGGTATTTGTTATCAATGCTGTATAAAAAAAATCACATCGAAGGGGCCTATTATTCTGAGGAACCTTCTATTGAGGAATAAAAGACACAAATAATATTTTTCCATTACGAACGTGCAGTACAAATTTAATACATCTGAGAGAAGTGTAAAAAAGTTTATTGAAATATTGGGAATTAAACTAGATTTTACTTGAACAATTCCAGTGCATGAAACATCTTAGGTTGCGCATGGAACCATGGAAGGGAAGACTCTAAATCGAGAGACCTAACGATGCCCCATCCTCAGGACATCTTGAAAGGAGTTTTACAGAGAGCCTACCACTCGCAATTGCTATCCTAGCAGACCTCTGGGAAGCAGAGGCCTCAGTAAGATAACTCTCTCTAGCGAGAGGAGGCCTAGCAACGCTCGCAGTAGCCAAGGAGCTTCACAGAGAGCCTTACCACTTAGCCTATGGCTGAGCTCATAGGATGAATACACTACATCCTACGCCTGTCAATAAAGCTACATAACAGGGCTTGCAGCCTGACACAATAATGGGCAGAGCTCAAAGGAGCAGAGGCCTCTAATAGAATGACTCTATACGAGAGGAGGCCTAACAATGCTCTAGTTCAAGAGCAGTGACCAAGGAAGACGGAGGCCTTTTGATAACGACTAACAAGAGAGAGAAGGCCTAGCTACATCCAACGTCTGTCAAGGAGGCCTAAAGAATGCCTTGCAACTTGACACTAATATAACAGATGGAGCTCAGGGGAGCGATCAAACAATGGTTAAAAGTACTCCCAAACTAGATGCACCAGAGGAGACTCGGGAAAAGAACCTAAAACGCTACTGCCCAATTCTAGCTCAAAGAACGGAGGCCTCAATATGCTGACTCTCAATGGGGCTATTTACACCTGGCCACTTCATGCATTTTCTATGATCGGATAGCTATCTGATCGTGAAAAGACCAGGTGCAAATGCCCTCCTAAACGCATTTGAGACTGATTTAAATTCGATCGCTCAAACCACATCAGGAGGGTGGTCTGGGCCGCATTCCAGACGAAAAGTGGCCACGTGTAAATGCATCTGGTTGTTGGAACCAAATTTTACTCCTCCCAACAATGCTAAAAACTAAACGTGTGAGAGCGTGTTATAGGTTATGTGTCATGTTATAGCCAGATATGACGGCCCTGCAGCACGCATCACCGCAGATGAGCAGCTGAGCGATCTATTCATCAGGTGAATGTAAAGGTGAGTATTTGCAGCTAAATTTAGGTACATAGGCGGTAGGGCTAGCGAAGGGAAAGATATGCCCAGCAAAAAAAAAGGGCTCAGACTAAGGGTTGGAGCCTCTGGAAGGGTAATAGCTGGTTGAGCTAGTTCTAAGTTCAACTCAAACTAGACAGTGAGGATTTGTGACTGCAGCGCAGGGACCTCCAAGTTGTAAAATCCGGCGAAGGTGGATGGTGAGGAACAGCCGGCCGCCGCACAGATGTTTCCAATAGACACACCACTGGACCACACCCAGGAAGAGGCCTCTGGAGTGAGCTCTGATGCTGATGGGTCATTGAAGGCCCACCAAAGCATAAGCCAGCGCGATAGAGTCCACTATCCAACAGGATAGTGTCTGCTTCGTGACAAGAAGCCCTTTGGTGCGGCCACCGAAGAGCTGCTCTGACTGCCTGAAATCGCCAGAGCACTGTATGTATACTCTTAAGGCTCGAACAGCGCAGAATAAGTGTAGTTGACGCTCGTTTTCTGAATCGGGAAGAGCGGACACCGTAATCACTTGTGTTGAATTTGAATTTCGTCTGAGTCCTAGGTATTTCAGATGGCTGAGGAGCACAGATCTGTGAGAGATTAATTCTTCCTCCGACTGGTCCAAGATGAACCAGTCGCCGAGGTAGTTCAGGATGCGCATCCCCTTCTGCACTGCAGCCATGCACCTCGTTAAAGTGCGTAGGGCCAGGGACAGTCCGAATGGTAGGACTGTATACTGGTAGGCCACCCCTTCGAACGCGAACCTCAAGAACAGTCTGTGATGGGGGGCTTTCTGGATATGAAAGTATGCATCTTTCAGATTCACTGAGAAAAGCCTATTTCCTGGGCGTACTTGCGCAAGGATTTGTTTCAAAGTTAACATCTTGAACGGCCATCTCGTGAGGGCACGGTTCAGATGTCAGAGGTCTAGGATGGGCCTGGGGCCACCATCCTTCTTGGGAACGAGGTAGTAGCGGCTGTAGAAGCCTGACTCGCTGTGGGGCGGAGGAACTGTTTCCACAAGTCCTTTCGCCAATAAGCTTGTTACTTTGTTGCGGAGGACGTGAGCCACGTTGCTCTTCACCAAAGTATCGACTATGTCTGCAAGTGAATTGGAGTGAGTAACCTTGTGTCACCGTGCTCAGAACCCATTTTGACACACCAGTGATGGCTTTCTAAGCCTCGGCCCGGAAGGCTAGGGGCTGAATCATTTTGGGAGACAGCTCGCTGCATTTGGAAGGAGTTTGGCCGGGAATACCTGGAGGACCACCATGGTATGTAGAGCCGAGCCCGCTTGCCCAGAGGACGCGTAAGCCCGCCGGCGAGGGCTGAAGTCATCCTGCATGGCTTTGATGGGTGAGCCACCTTGGCTTTCCATCCACTGGTAGTTGGCAGACAGAGGTGCACAGCCACTGCTTCCTCGAGAGGGGAGGGCCTCTCCTAGCCTTTTTCAACGGCGCCATCAATGGTAGTGAGAGTGGTGGATGTAGAAGTGCGTAGATGGGCCGAGTAGGGGGCGCGCCACGACTTGGTGAGTTCGTTGTGAACCTCAGGGAAGAATGGCGCTGCTCGCTGACAAGGGGCCTGCTGGCGCCCTGGCAGGAACCATTCATCCTGGCGGCTTCGTGTGGGCTCCTTTGAGGCAGACCCCTCGAGTCCGAGCTCCTCAACAGCTTTTGATAGGACGCAGAAATGTTCGACGTCGATACCAGTCTTGGTGTCGCTCGTGTCTCTAGACGCCGGGGGGGGGGGGGGGCGGGGTCATCCACTGAACCCATCTAATCCTCCGCGTCAGAAGCCGCCAATGACAGACTGTCATCGTGAAGATCCTCTTCCGATCATCCAAACAAGACGAGGCCGCTCGCTTCACACTAGGGGCGCTGGTCTGCAAGGGTGAAAAGCGCACCCTGTGTGTGTGTGTGTGTGTGTGTGTGTGTGTGTGTGTGTGTGTGTGTGTGTGTGTGTGTGTGTGTGTGTGTGTGTGTGTGTGTGTGAATGTGAGTGTATGTGAGCAAATAAATATATTCAAATTAAAATATAGTAAATAACACAGAGGGAAAAATAGTAATCTGTTTAGTAGAGGTCAACCGATAGTGGATTTTACAGATGACAATAACTAGGTTGGACCATGCTGGCCAAGAACCATTAATCAACCGATAGTTTTTAAAATGGATACAGAATGAAAACAAACAATGCATAAAATAGTGCTGAACTTAAAAAAAAAAAATTTAAAACAGTACTGAACCATGAAAATGTACTGTACATTTTAAATATGAATAAATATTATCATATTAATTATATCTTCATTCATGTTAGTTCATAGTGATTTAACTAATGCTAAGAGATACAACTTTAAAATGTATTAGTAAATGTTGAAATTAATAATGAAAAAAACTTGTATTAACCTTAGTTAATGTTACAAATGGACTGTCCGAACAGTCATGCTTAAAAATGGCCATATCATTGATGTTAGACACATATGTATTTTTTTATACCCACACATTTGCTTCTATTTTAGAACACTTGATTACCTAATAAAATAAAAAAGTATTATAGTGACGATAAAAAAGAACCGAAATGAGGGTAGGCTATAATGTTAGCATCCTCTCAGTCTCCACTGCAGCACCTAGTCAACAACTTAATTACTTTATAATGATATGAAAACACATACGGTAGTGTACTGTACACATATTGTTTCGTTGTCTATATTTAAAATCCGAAGTGTTGCTCTGTGCAGCGGAAAGACTCACGTCAAAACAAACACCACGAGGCATTTCACCTCTAGAGGCCGCTCTCATATTGTAAATTGACCTGTAGTGAACCCTTCTTGACCATCTTCTCCAGCAACAGACTCAACCCGGAAAAACAATCAGTATGTATTTTTGCCGATAACCGATTGTTCCAGCAATCTGTTATCGGTGTGGATTAATCGGCAAAACTGATCAATCGTTCGACTACTGTTTAACCAGTATACAAAAGTATCTGAATTTGTGTACAATGGATTTGTAAAACAGTCTGCAAGATTTTACAAAATGATTTGGCTCAGTTATTAAAACTTTAATTTAAACTAACTTTTAACTTTTTTGATTAATAATATAGGATTTGTGTTGTGATATTTTATCTATCAGCCTGAGAGTTTGACTGACTAAGCCAGGGAAGAGCAGAAGCAGGAGACAAAGTGATAATAAAAAGAACAGAGTTTATTGAATAATCTTAGTTGTGTATGTTTCAATGCTTTGTCAATGCTCAGACTTCGTCTAGATGTTACACCACTCAATGCTCTATCTTCATCTGAGTACAATTCCAACAAGTGTTATTATACAAAGGGAAAACAATGGAAAATTAGTGCTTCACAACATCGTCGTGACTTTAAAAACCTTGAAATGGAGACATTCTCTTATCTCTAACTCATGAAGAAAAACATCCCTTCAAACCACACAATCATAAGACAACAAGAGCAAGGACACAATTAAAATAATATAAAAACAAGTGACGAATGAATAAAATAATTATGATTATGAATAATAAAATGATTGATAAAATATGTAAAGTAATATGAATAAATAAATTCTGTTAATCAAATAAGAATAATATGAATAAATAATAAATCAAATGACAGCTACATACTGTAAATGACTAATGATTTACTTTGCTTGAATTATTAGTGAATTACCATCAACCCATAGACCTCCGGATTAACAAGATAAACCAAATAACACCTATATTTCCACCCCTTAGAAAGGAATAGATACACTTTGTTACCACAAACAAAGTGTGTGCCATTAGAACAACAAGTGTTTCAATTTCTCATTGTTAGAACAGCTTTGTCACATCTGGAAAATTCACACATCTGGCTTAGAATTGCTTACTACATTCTTCCCTTCAATGCACTAGGAATAATTCCCTTCAGATTTCACATTAAGGTCAAACTGATAGCTAAAATCAGTACTGTTGTATGCAGTCAAAGGCCATGAACTATAATGTAAATGAGAAGTTCTGTAATGGCATTGTCATGGACCAGAAGAATGCAGACAAAGGTCAAATCTGAATGGAGTTTATTGAAGGACACACGGGAAGTAGCAGGTGAGTCTCTGGACTGCAGAAAGTGATGGTGATACTGGCATGTGAATGATGAGTCTTATCTGTTGCAGGTAGAGATGAGAAGTGGCTGGTGGACGGGATGGGACGGGATGATGAGTGTGTGCAGGTGGGAGCCAGGAAGGATCATGGGAAATGTAGTGCAGTGATGACAGGACTGGTGACTGAGGATTGTGACAGACATACACTGCTTGTGTACAGCAGTTTGTTGTCCCAGGAATAATAAACAACCTTAAAGACACATCTGTAAGGATTTAATATTGTCAGTGGTTTAAAACTGTACATTTGGCACCAATGTTTTTTGTTGTTTTTTACCCTTTTCCCTTTAAAACTTTTGCCATTTCTTGTCTCAACATTAAATCGACGTTTAATGTTAAGAAACGTCAACATAGGGCATAAGGTTTAAATAGAATACCCTAAAGAAGTTGTCTGGCAGGTTTATCATTTTGATATTGTCAGATTATGTGCAGCATTCAGATTGCACAAATCATTCAATGCATTTCCAAAAAGCATTGTTAGCCAACTATGGTCACAAATTCCTTCTTTATCACCATAGTTCAGCATAGTAGTCTGTGTTTGCCAGACCATAGCTCCAACGAAAACAGCATCGCAAAGTTGTGTGGTTGGAATTACAGCTCTCCACCTGTGGTTAGAAGCATTATTTTTGTATGACATGTGGACTTAAATAAATCCTTATCTTGAGCAAAATAAGCAAGCTGATGTTCAATACAATCTATATCTTTAATTTCGAATATAAATTTCATTCATGTCTTTTAGTTTGTCAAGAAATTTAAATGGTCTGTTTTGAAGGGAGCACATGTGTGTACGTGCTCTAGTATAAGAAGAAGCCTATGATTGAAAAAAAATGAGAAAAATGAGAATGAATCCTTAGAAGCCATGTCCATAACTGATCATATGGCATTAGGCTAATTCAAACTCAAACGAATTAATTAAAAGAAGTTATACTCAACTTTCGGCGTGACATCATAAACTAACGTGGTTGAACTACAAATTTGCGACAGTACGGTTTCGGGAAATAGTCGTAACTATAGCTAATTGATTTCTTCTAACTATTGTAGTTAAGCAGCGAGTTACGTTGTTGTATGGGAAACGCAGCCTAGATTGTTGAAGGGCGGCTGTCCATCACCAAATCAGTTACTGTGCTGTTAATTCTGCCCATACTTGTCCAACTATAGGATACAAATCATATAGTGGTAATACATGATTTAGATGATTGAGGGAAATATTAACACACCCAGCATTTGGATATATTGAGCACCTTGGCATTATGACTAATGAGCTAAAACAATGGCGAATTAACATCACCACTGTGAAGTTCCATCCATGGAGTAACTCACAGTTAAGGCCCGTACACACCGGGACGAATATCGGCGCGCGTTATTCGCCAGCGTTTTTCAACGCGTTTTTTGTGTTCACACCCAAGCGATTTTCGCTGACGATGAGCCGAATGAACATGCAAATTCATTCCCTGACATTAGATGGCGCTTAATGTAAAACAGAAATACAATACCACTCCATAACAGTATATACTCTGCCACTCCATAACAGTTCTCTTTTAACAAGATTTTTGTAGTCGCTGTCGCGTTTGTCATATAGTTCTTTATTCCGACACCAACAAGACCAGCAGCTCTACATCTTGCCTTGCATCTTCCTCGTCATTTCTTCCCGGCAGTGTCTGTCTATGGGCAGTGTAGACGCTACTTGGCGTAAATCTTCTTCGCTGTTACGTATGTGTGCTCGGCAAGACCGTATTGTGTTTGAGCGCCCCCAAGTTGTGTTTTACTGTAACTTCAGAAGCTCCAGACACGTGAGCAAAAGCGCCAATCTCATTGGTCGGATAGTTTTTGACGCGGCGCGTCAAACCAAAAAAACGAACCCGAGGCGTTTAAAAAAAATTACGCTTTTACGCGTGGCGTTTTTCGCATCGGTGTGCACACTCACATTGGCGCCCTTTGTTTAGTCACGAGGCGTTAAACGTCGGCGAATATCGCGCGCGAAATTCGTCCCGGTGTGTACGGGCCTACAGTTATCAGTCAGTAAGGAACCAACACAGTAAAGAAAAGCATCATGTTAGCTGGTTTCACCATTCAGTGTGATAGTTATCCAACATTATTCATATGGCTTTAATCTAGATTCAGGCTTAAACCCTGTATGGCAGCTAGAATGCGATTTGAACTTCAGTACCCCTGTAAGTATGTGGATCGAAAGCAAAAAAACAAATATTGAGTGCACATAGTTAGAGTCCAACTTAGTTGATCTTCAGGATGGTGCACCCATGAATCATCATAAAAGGATGTAAAGCCCATTGCTTATTGCTCTGTCATGTGACAAAATGTTCAGTGTCTCTAATTGTGACCTTAAAGGCCAGAATATCTCTGTTCATTCAATTCAATTAACATTTATTTTATAGTGCTTTTCATTATCGTTTCAAAGCAGCTTTACAGAAAATGCATGCATCTACATTACAATTTAGAGCGATCTGTTATCAGAGGTGACTGTGTCCAAGTGCAAATCACAAAGTTAGCTAACAATGTATTAATTTGAGCTCATTTAAGTCATTATTACAAGTTGTGAACATAATGATTACAAGTGATAGAAATTTAGCATTAGTCCTAGTTTCAGAGTTTGCATCATCTGTATCCCTTGCAGGAGTTGAAGTCATATTTTCACAGAGAGATGAAATGTCTCTGTCACATGTCACATCTTGTTAATTAAATATCTCAGTGGTTTGTTCTTAAAATGTCTCCGTAGAAGAAGTCTGTTCTTGAAATGAAGAAGAAACAAGAAGTCTGTTCTTGAAATGTCTCAGGTCTCAGTAGTCTGTTCCTCCAGAGGAACCATTTTGAAGTTGAAGATTTTGAAGTTTGCATCTCTGACTGAAGTAATGCTATTCTGATTGCCAGTGTTGTTTCCACAGTGTCCTCGGACCTCGATAGGGCTCTCTCAGCAAACTTCTTGAAGGCCACTGACATCGATCTGCGAAAACATAAAAAGAGAACAGTCTGCTCTTTTTGAAAAAAACAAACAAACAATTGTTTAAACTTTGTTGGAATTATTTTGTCTCCATCTAGAGATAAACAAAGACCACAGAGACCTTTTAGCTGGCGACTAAACTGTAGGCTAAACATCTTAGTCCCCACCTGCCAAATCTTCATCATGAGGTTGGCCCTCAAGACTCAAGTCACTAAAAGACAAGGTTCTTCCCAATGTCTCCATCCACAGCATTTCGCCGGTCTCATTTAAAATTTGGACGTACAAACTAATTTATAATGACTAATGTCCATCTAGTCTTGCCTAACCATTTAACAGCTGAAGGGGTGACTAATAAAACTACATAGGAACCATTTCATCATGGTTCTAAACTTGAATGCTGCAATTTGAATCACAATACTATCTTCCCCCTCTAGAGGTAGTTTCCATGCATCCTGAACTTGATTTTGTGCCTTTTGTATTGCTTCAGTCAAAACCATACAATACATCAAAAGAGAATCTGTCATTAAATTCATCTGCCTCAGCAAAATCTGGAGAGCATGGCAATGACACTTTTCAAGCTGTTTTAATCTCGAAATGTCTCAGCCCAGTTTCTTTGTAAGAAACGGATACTTTGCAGATGCTTTGCTGTTATTCCATATTTTGCCAATCTTGTTTTCAGAGTGCAATTAACTCTTTCCCACATTAAGAGCTTATCAACTATGACTAAAACATGCTGATAACCCTTGCATTTTGGAAAGAGTCATAAAATGTCATTGCAATTCTAAAAACCGTCCTGAGGGTGCAGGGTTTTTCCCAACTAAATGGAATCGGATGCCATATTAAGTTTTGACATCATGCATCCGTTAACTTCTTCCACAATCCTCTAAAAACCCTTCGCCCATATTATTTAAACATGAACACATTTAAAAACGCCTAATTGTCCGACACACACTGTATATCTATGTGACTAAGGAAGCAAGGTTTGGAGTGTATTATCCATCTGATAATTTAGATAAATCCAAATCCACAGATTTTGCACTTTGGGTTTATCTGAGAGCTGTGAGTGAGGTGATTCAACGTGCAAATGACATGCCTGAGCAGTGAAGATTTCTGCCGTTCATGCGATGGCAACTGCTGCTGCTGCCTGGTCAGCCAGGGTTCTTCCTTCAGTCTTAAAGGACAAGTTCGGTATTTTACACTTAAAGCCCTGTTTACAGATCGTATCTGATGAAATACAACGGTTAAGATTAAAATTTGGACACATGCTGCTGTCCCGAGAATTTTAGGTTTATTTCGCTTCCCCCACCCCCACAATGGTTGTCTATATGCACTGGAAGATTCCGTCCTAAAAACACATTAAACTTTCGTTTACAAAGACGTGAAACTCACCGAGTGGTCAGGGGTGTTCACTGATATGTGCACTCAAAAATCGCTGAAAAAGATGCATTCCAACAGGTTTTATCGTGGTTTTTGTCCAACTCCATTGACTTAATAGGACGTGCTGTGAGACCGCAGCACCTTTACGGTATTACTCCGCCGCTTCTTCTTCTGCTTCTTCTGTGTATTCAATGAAATGCCCGTGGTTTGCTTGCAATTGGCAAAGGTGCATTATCACCACCAACTGGGCTGGAGTGTCTATTATTCAAGCTCTCAACGGAAGAATCACGGGTGTGACGCGTTTGGCAAAATAGGTCACAAAAGTGAAATAAACCTAAAATTCTCAGGACAGGAGCATGTGTCCAAATTTTAATCTTAACCGTTCTATTTCATCAGATACGATCTGTAAACAGGGCTTTAAGTGTAAAATACCGAACTTGTCCTTTAAGGCCCGTACACACCGGGACGAATTTCGCGCGCGATATTCGCCGACGTTTAACGCCTCGTGACTAAACAAAGGGCGCCAATGTGAGTGTGCACACCGACGCGAAAAACGGCACGTGTAAAAGCGTAATTTTTTTTTAACGGGTTCGTTTTTTTGGTTTGACGCGCTGCGTCAAAAACTATCCGACCAATGAGATTGGCGCTTTTGCTCACGTGTCTGGAGCTTCTGAAGTTACAGTAAAACACAACTTGGGGGCGCTCAAACACAAAACGGTCTTGCCGAGCACACATACGTAACAGCGAAGAAGATATACGCCAAGTAGCGTCTACACTGCCGGGAAGAAATAAGATGAGGAAGATGCAAGGCAAGATGAATGTAGAGCTGCTGGTCTCGTTGGTGTCGGACTATAGCTGCACAACTATATGACAAACTATATGACAAACTATATGACAAACGCGACAACGACTACAAAAATCTTGATAAAAGAGAACTGCTATGGAGTGGTAATGCAGAGTATATACTGTTATGGAGTGGTATTGTATTTCTGTTTTACATTAAGCGCCATCTAATGTCAGGGAATGAATTTGCATGTTCACTCGGCTCATCGTCAGCGAAAATCGATTGGGTGTGAACACAAAAAACGCGTTGAAAAACGCTGGCGAAAAACGCGCGCCGATATTCGCCCCGGTGTGTACGGGCCTTTACCTGTATTTGTGTGAAAACCTCTCTGCTGCCAACCTGCTCCTAAGTCATGCACAACACAAAGGCTCAGCTGAACAGGCCAATAAGAGACTATTATCTACCATTATTAATTCTAATTATACTAATGTCTAATTAAAACGTCTAAAAAATTTATAAAATGATCAGAGATCAGGTAAAACCATGGGTAAAACCCACAGACACTAGTTCATTGGTTCTTAGTGACTCAGAGATCACGCCCCCAGCAGTGAACCATTGAAATTTCGAAGTGTTTCGAAGCCTCATTTATTGAAATCATGTGACTCTGGCAGTTTGATACACGCTCCGAACCATTGATTCGGAACAAAAGATTCGTAAAGGTTTTGAAGCTTCAAGAAGCAGTGTTTTGAAATTGCCATCACTAGTTTTAACCCACTGTTTGATTATCTTTGTTTTGTTTTCAGTAAATACTGCTGCAACTGGATACTCACCTCTCTTCGTCCCTGCCTGCATGTAACGGAACAACCGACCACAATGAATCCAGCAGCGAGGATCATGCGTCTCCGTCAAAGAAAACATCCTATCGAGGAGTACGTGAGAGACTTTATTGAACTAACCCATTTGACTTTAATGGAGGAAATCTCCATTATGATTTTTTTTCAGCTGGCCTATCTGAGCCGTTTAGCGTGCTCATGCTCATGCCACAGTGGTGGCCCTAAACCCTCCGCCTCTCCTGACATGACCATGGAGGTCGTCCCTGAGTTTCCTGTTAGCCTTGACACGACCACGGAGTTCGCCTATGAACTCCCTGTCTCATGGACAGCACAGGATTTCAGACAGGCTGGTGTAACACCGTCTGGGCCTGGTGCTTTCCTTGTCTTCTATTTCCGGAAGACCCGACACATCTTCTTCACAGACCTGAAGTGCAAGAGGGAGGAGAGGGGGGTTGCTGGAGGTGTTGATGGGTGTAGAGAAGGTCAGAACGGGTGTGGGGTGTGAGACAGGGTTTTTCAATAAAACTCATTCAAATCGTCGGCCAGTTGTTGATTCTCCACAGTGCTGGGGTTTAGTGTCTTGTAGTTAGTAATGTTGTTACATCTGTACACCACCTTTCGTTGATGTAGAAGCATGTCCCACCGCCACGCAATTTCCCTGCTGATTCTGCGTTGCGATCCGCTCTGAACAGCTGGAAGGCCGGCAGATCCAGCATACTTTTTTTAAAGGACTGGATAAGGAGAGTACATGTTTTTTGTTTTTTTAAGAAAAGGGAAAGACCTGTTAATGTTTCATGTGCAGTTATGTTTGACATTTAAAAGAGTTTCTGTTATGTTGAAGTATTGCCTACCCCAGAGAAAAAAATAATTGCTCAGTGGTTGCTTTTTCTAAGCTAAAACATATCTTATTGCATTGTCTTGCTGCAATCTCTTTCAAGACTCTATTATAGGAATATTGTATTGCTCAGAGGTTGCTCTTTTTATGCTCTACACAAAATTTCCTAATTTTACCCAGGTTCATGCTCTCATTCAGAAAACACAAGTACACAATATAATTACCTCAAGTGTCACACTGTGAACTCAAATAGCACACATGTGTAAACATTAAGTAGCAAAACTGATGAAACACTATAATCAGAATATCAGGATTATACACAGGTGATTGTGTGCATTGGAAAATGAATCCTAGAGGTGGGAGACAAAGAGGAAGAGGATGGGAAATGAAAGGAAATGAAATGTTCCTGATGAAATACAAAGTTGGACACTATAGTTGACCATGTTCTTGTGCGTGACTGACCATGAGGAAAGTTGGCCTGCAGGCTCATCTACAGGGTTTTAAATTACTTGCACATACAGTATAATTACAGTACACAGTTGCAGTACATTAGATGAGATAACTTTCATAATACAGTAAATACTGTAGCACATGTTGTACACCCTCAAACTCATAAATGTCAAACTGATTTGTAGCCAAGTACTATTTGGATGTGGTATTTTTGCAGAACTGCGAGACGACTGCCAGGGGAGGGAGAGAAAGTCTTATCAGAAGACTAAGAAACTGTTATAGGCTACTGTTGTATGGCAAATATGGACACCAATACTGTAATGTAATTTGGCCGAGGATGCTGAATTTATTTATTTAATACTGTACTATAATTGACAGTATACTGTATTGTATTGCATACCAAGCTCATATTTAATTCTTTGGTATTTGAAATTTTCTTTTGTAGTGCTTTTCATAGCTCAGAAGTAATAAAAAAAAAAGCTTTTCGCAAAGCTTACTGTTTAGTTTCTGTGTATCTGCACCCCTCTATTTATGTTGTATACTGTTATAGACATTGAGCTGTAAAATGATTCCTGATTGCCAAAAGAAGGTTTTCGTAACAGTGTTATGAATTGATCTCACTGATGTTCTTTACGCAGTCTATGTATTTGTTGTGTTTTGTGTGTCATCTGAGGCCAAAGTTTGATTCTGATAAAAGAGAATATGTTTTTGACTGAAATATTTGAATTGGAAGTGGAAGTTTGAGGTTTGAACAAGCTGGTGTGTAGTTTTGAGATTGTGTTTATAGTTGAGAGAAAATGGTGAAAAGTTACATGAATTGTGTGTTAGCAATCGAGAAAAACTGTAAATCATTGTGCAACAAAAAACTTCAAATATTACAATGCATGTATTGTGTTTTACTGAAATGGTGTGGATGAATGAGATTGAAGCTACCCAGAGGGAAGAAAAAAAAGTGGTCTTTCACATCACATTTTCTGCTTGACATAAATAAGGTTACATTAACATCAAATGGAGACTTTAGCTTGAGTCTCCTGCTTCTGAGACAAAAAATAAAAAAAATAAAAAATCTTAACATTCCCACAATGGTCTCCTTTAAAGTTTCAGAAGACATCTTAACAACGTCACACACTATGCTCAATTTTTTCTCCTTATAGGCTTAGCTACATTTGACTCTTTTAAAGTTTAAAAGAGAAGTCAACAACTTTACATATTGTGCACCAAGTTATGCACTTGAAAGGCACTAAAGTAACAAACAGTCCATAAATTCAGAGTTTAAGCCTATATTAAGAATTAAGTTATGCAGAGAATAGAGCTGTACAGTTTATGTACATAGGGCACATGCAAAATCCTGTGTATACCGCCCTCTTGTGGTGACACCAGTGTTGATGAAGTAACCGGCCGGGGCTGTGTGCTGGCTGGGGACAGCTGATGGTTTGACAGGGAGATTTTGATCATCTCTGCTGTTCTCGAAATAGCACCATGGGAGAGGACTGAACGGACACGTGTTGGAACAGTCAATGTGTTAGTCTATTGACCTGGGCTGTGTTATGTCTGTTTATTGTTTGTATAAGTTATATAGTAGGCCTATATGTTGTATGTTGTTGTTATAAGTGTGAGTGGTATATGTATCAAATTGTGCATTGTAGGTTGTGTAGATGTTGTTATAAGATAAATGTCTGCATTTTTGTGTCTGTGTTACTGTTGAAAGTAGCAGTGTGTGTAATGCTGTGTGAGTGGTGTGCATGTGTCTGTGTGTCTATGATAGCAGTAAGTGTGTGTGACAGAGAGAAAGAAAGGTGCTTGCAAGCAAGAGTGAGTGAATGTGTGAATGGGAGCCTCTTCTCTGCATTGCTCCTAACTGAGATTTTATGGACTTTGAGAGAGAATGTTTTGCCAGATGGAGATTTGAAGGGGAGAAGAGAGAAAAGTCATTAATAGAAGCAAAAAAGAAAACAAACTAATTGTGAATGATCATATGAACCCTGTTCAGTGAAAAGAACTTGTCAAAGTTGCGTCAAAGTTGAGATCTGTTCAACTTTATGCAAATGAAGAGCGACTTCTGGGAGCAACAACCAATAGGAGTGAAGTCATAAGTGCGGCCCAGACCCTGCAGCTTTCAAGGAGCAGCACAGTGTGACCGACCTCGCTCTGTGCACTACTAAGACAATGGCCCAGGTGATCAGCCGTATGATGGCCTGTTTAGTGGTGCTCAAAGCGCCACCTATGGTTAAACTTGGAGATCAAGGACGCTGACAAGGCAGCCCTCCTTGATTCCCGTTTCTCCCTCAGGCCTATTCGTTTCTGCACGGCTTTACTGAGCATTTCATGGTGGCCTGGCAGGCGTCACAAGCGTTGCAGGGGTGCGACACTTCCTACAGAAGCAGGCAAGTTCAGTGCTTCTGCCCAGCTCAGCGCATCCCATTTTGAGCAGCCCAAGCAGTCATTAATATTTTGGGCAAAAGGAGGAGGGGCTACGTCATCGCCAAGGCTGGACCACCCACAAATCGACCATGTGTTCACCTCCCAATTCTCTTTTCAGTTCCGGGCGATGGAGGTGCTGTTTTAGTTGTCGGTACTGGGTCCACCCCACCAGTGGTATGCGCGCCCAGACCCCCCTCCGCTGTTAAAGCGAGTCAAATTAAAAACAAACACCTTCACAAATCCTGCTGCAAGCGTCAGCTCCCCGCCACAGTTGAAATGAAAACCCCCTCTTGCTGAAAATAAAGAGGCGTTAGTCGCTCCAATTTGCTTGCAGACCCCCGATTCAGGGGTGTGACTCACACTTCGGTCTCTGATGCCAAAGCTCATGTTCTCCTAGCCAAAGTACAGGTTCTGCTAGCAAAGGGCGTGCAGGAAAAGTCCCCACAGCGAGTCAGGCCTTTACAGCCGCTACTTTCTCATCCCCAAGAAGGATGGCGGACTCAGGACCATACTCGTCTTGAGATGTCTGAACCGCGCTCTGATAAGATGGCCGTTCAGAATGTTAACTTTGAAACAAATCCTCCTAATGATCTGCCCAGGGGACTGGGATTGGGCCCTACCATTCGGACTGTCCCTAGCCCCATGCAGATTTCTGCTCCATGCAGATCTCAGGGGTTCATGATCAACTTGAGCAAGAGCTTGCTGCTCCCCAGCCAACGCATCACATTCCTGGGGGTGGCATTTGATTGGTCCCAAATGCGGGCCTGGATTTCGCCAGAACGCTCCCTTAAAATTCTGAAGTTAGCAACGCCATTCAGATTAGGAAGCAACCCCCTCCCCTTGAAAATGTTTCAGAAGCTACTGGGCATCATGGCAGCAGCCTCCTCAGTAGTTCCCTTGGGCCTGTTACACATGTGGCCACTACAACGCTGGTTGAAGGTCCACGTCATTATTCTCAGGGTGACCTACGACCTACGGTGACCTTCCAGGGTCCCCTGGAAATTGCCCCATCTGTATCAGATGGGAGTGGAATTGGGCTTGGTTTCCAGAAGGCCCCCTCCTCCTGTGGGGACAGGACAATCTCCTCTCAGTAGTGTGCTCAGTGATACATGTGCCGGGCCCATGAACATAGGAGACGATATTCTGCCCCAGGACGGACCACCTCCAGGAGAGTGGAGACTCCACACCCAGACTGTCTGTATGATTTGGAGCATTTTTGACTAGGCAGAACTGGATCTCTTTGCATCGAAAGAGAACAACCACTGCCCGATATTCTGCAAATTTGGATTTGGAATTGGTGACCTGCAAGATCTGTCATTGGACACTTCCTGCCTCGAGTTAGGGCCCAGCGACAGCAAAGTTGTCCTTAAACCCAGACGAGGCTATGTGCCTAAGGTGCTTTTCACAGCCTTTAGGCCACAGGTCATTTTGCTCTCTGCTCTCCCCTCTACCAAAGATGAGCAGATGCCACACCCACTTTGCCCAGTTCGAGCCCTTAGGGTGTACATTGAGCACTCTAGCCAATTCAGGCAAACAGGGCAGCTGTTTGTATGCTATGGAGGCCGCTCTAAAGGGCTGCCAGTTACGAACAAGAGGCTGTCCCACTGGATAGTTGATGCGATAGTGCCTTGCCGTCCACCTTTGCCAGGTTTTATAACCTAGACATCCCTGCCCTTCAGGCATGGATTTTTTCTGCCTAGTCTGCCACCCTTTTTGGACATGCTAAGTCCCTGACTCTAGTAGCCTGCCTTGGGCCCTTGTCCTTAAGTGCCCCCAGGCTACGGCCTTGCAGGATGGCTTCCGTTCTGCGCTAGTAGCACAGCGTTTTGCAGTACGTACTCCATAGCGTCAAGAGAAAAACTCTGATGTAATGCGAGTGAACCATATCGAAAGGGAAAGTTCCGGTTACTAACATAACCTTGGTTCCCTGAGGTAACGGTAACAAGCATTGCGTACTTTGTCGTGCTGCTGCACGTGTGCATGAGTCGATGCTACTGCTACTCAGTCGAAAAATTGAAGATGTTCAAAATGTTCATATTTTGTTTAAATATAATTTTATTTTTATTTAGTACCTTTCGGAAGCAACAGAAGATACTTACATGTTTCCCGGAAGACAAATTAAGTACAATTTACCTTGATCTTCAAATTCAAAAAGATTTTACCCCCGGCTCTTAATGCATCGTGTTTCATTGTGGAGCATTTAGTCTGTAAGTATAAACTGGCCTTGGTGTTAATAGTAAATAAGTGTACCTTATTTGTTTTGGTTCTTTATGATGTTTCACCTCTGACTTCCAGTGTCCCAGTTAAAGAAGAATCAAGCTACTTTGTGCGAGTGTACTCTGAACCCCTGCTGGTAAATCTACCCACGTCTGACTTCAGCATGCCCTACAACGTCATCTGCCTCACCTGCACGGTGGTCACGGTTCCTTTTACAACTTGCTGACCCGCACGTTCCTGGATGAACCGAGTCCTACGCTGGCCAAACAGTTGGCCAACCTTGTTCACCGTATAAGGGGAGTGCAACTGCTGACCTAACTGCCAAGAGCAGGTCTGATGCCTGAAATGTCCATATTAGGCAGCTGAGAGAATAATGACTCTAAAACGGCATCTGCTGGAGTTTAAAGATTCTTTTTAGCCCTGGAAGGACTTGATGCCAAGTGACTGTTCTGAACTTTTGTTGAACAAATGAGCTTCCAAGACAGATGGATTAGCCACTTTTTTTTATTATTATTGTTTTGTCGAGACACATAAGCAAAGACATTTTTTTGCAGTGTTTTTTCTTTGAAAACCATTGCTTGCTGTCATGTGAACTTTTTTCAAAGGAACTGCGTGGTTCAGGCATCTGGGAGAAATATACATGGAAGAGCTTGAATTTTGTCATCTCAGTTTACACCACCCCTTTGAGAGCGTGACCAAGTTTCACAGAAACACAGACACAACAACCCAGCTGCTGAAAATGGATGTCTAAGAATGTGGCAAGTATTGTCCACTCTCTGTAAATCACTGATATTCAAATATGTGTTGTTTTGAAGTGACTGAAGACTTGCCTTTATTTTCATACATTTGCCTGTGGGCTGACCCCATAATGACCTCCAGACTAGGTGTTATTCAATTCAAATCCTGAAGCAGCTCTTTAACACTTGTTAACTTTCCTATAATAAACTGACAGGAAACCCATAACGTGTTGAGAACGATTTGCAGCATTTTTTTGTTGTTGTTGAGTATGCTTCGAGGGGATTTTGAGGAAGAATGTAATGTTTTTTATTCCACTCATCTGTGCCATTCTGTTTGAATTAATGTGAAAGAGCCTCTGCATTGGCTGACTGTAAATCCTTCTGTTCTCTTTTATATGACATGGTAGTTTGTATATATACAGTACTGTGCAAAAGTCTTAGGCAGGTTTTTTTTTGCCTGGCACTGCAGATGCAAGTGTGTGAAACTGCTGTAAACATGATACAATCCCAGCCAATCAGAAGAGATTGATGTTCAATCTATGGTTATGAATGGGATTTTGGACAAGTGGGATTTGTAGATGCCAGGGCTACTCTCTCTCTCTCTCTCTCTCTCTCTCTCTCTCTCTCTCTCTCTCTCTCTCTCTCTCTCTCTCTCTCTCTCTCTCTCTCTCTCTCTCTCTATATATATATATATATATATGTCAAAACTGCATTGGCTCCCTATTAAACATCGCATACATTTAAAAATCTTGCTAATTACTTACAAAGCACTAAATGGTTTAGCTCCTCAGTACTTGAGTGACCTCTTAACGCATTATAGTCCTTCACGTCTATTGCAATCTCAAAATTCTGGCTAGCTGATAATACCTAGAATATCAAAATCAACTGCAGGCGGTAGTTCCTTTTCCCCTTTAACACCCAAACTCTGGAATAGTCTCCCTAGCCTTGTTCGGGAAGCAGACACACTCTGTCAGTTTAAATCTAGACTAAAAACCTCTTTAACCTGGTAGTCACATGACACATTATCAATTTATATTATTCAAATCAGTTAAATATAATAATAATAATAAACTTTATTTTATATAGCGCCCTTAAAAGTTGCATCTCAAAGCGCATTACAAAGACATACAGAAAAGATACATTGAGATAAAAAAAATAATAATAATTAAAAAAAAATTGAATCATACAATCAAAATCAATTTAAAAGAAATGGAGAAAAAAAAGAAAAGAAAAATCACATATATGCTAGCCGGAAGAAATATGTTTTAAGAGAAGATTTAAAAACACTAAAGGAATCAGCATGTCTAATCTCAGTGGGGAGAGAATTCCAAAATTTTGGAGCCAAAGAAGAAAAAGCCCGGTCACCCATAGAGCGTAAATGCGTTGCAGGAATAGTTAAAAAGCCAGAATCAGAAGAGTGGAGATTACGCCTTGGGGTGTAGACAGTTAAAAGTTCAGACAGGTATTCTGGCGATAAATCATGCAGGGCCTTGTAGGTAAGCATGAGAATTTTAAAATCTATGCAAAACCTGACAGGACGCCAGTGCAATGACTCCAAGATTGGAGTGATGTGCTCACTTGTCCTGGACCTTGTCAGGATTCTGGCAGCTGAGTTTTGAACATACTGCAATTTATTTAGAGTTGATTTAGAGACCTCAGTGAGCAGAGCATTACAATAGTCGATGCGAGAAAAAACAAACGTGCTGATCAGTTTTTCCGCCACGGAGAAAGATAACATGAGGCGCAGTCGTGCAATGTTTCTGAGGTGAATTTTTTTTACTTAAACCGTGTTCTGGACATGAGGATCAAATGTTACGTTTGAATCAAAAATCTACAGTATATGATTGTTAGGGTGCATAAATTAGGTCAACCGTAACCGGGAATACTTCTCATAACACCCGATGTACTAGTTACATCGTAAAAAGAATGGCATACGCTAATTTTAGTCTGTCTGTCTCATTCTTATCCCGAGGTTACTGATGTAGTCAGCCGGATCCAGATTGGCCAGAGGAGAACTGGCCCCCCCGACGGAGCCTGCTTTCTCCATTCTGTCACCTGATGGAGTTTGGGTTCCTTGCCACTGTTGACTCTGGCTTGCTTAGTTGGGGACACTTAATTTCAACAATATTATTGATCTGACTGTACTGCTTCTGTTGTATGAGAACTGTACTGAGCTCGGCGATGACATCATTTTTTTTTTTACAGAACTGCTTTCTAGAGAACTAATTTAATAATTGATCATCTTTACAACAGAACTGAATCCACACTGAACTGACTTAAGCTGAACAACAGCCGAAATGCATAATTTTTCTGTTATCACTGTAAATCTGCTTTGAAACAATTTGTATAGTATAAATAAAGATGACTTGACTTGGCTCAAATGTTGTCTTTCTTAAACAGGATGTAAACATTGTTTCCTTCCAGACAGAATTCAAAGTCTGTTCACATTCCTGGAAGCTGATGCAAGCTAACCTCGGTTCAGCACAAATTCCATTCATTTTTCCACTTCTTTTCTCTTTATGTGACTAAATTGCCAAAAGTACAGCGTTAACCTGCATTCTTTGATCAATTAATTTCTGGTAGCTAAGTACTTTTAGTTCAAGGCTTTTCCATCACTGTCATGTTTTGCTGACAGTGACAATTGTTTTGACACTTTTGCTGCCAAGCTCCTGGAGAGGATGGTAACAGAGGTCTCTTTCATTACAAAATGTTTTGCACGTGTTTGGGTCTCGGGGAGGGGAACTTGTACATTCCTAAGCAATGATGCCAATGAGCTGTTATGTGAGAAGAGAACATCCAAATGAACACTGGCATACCAAAAAATACCAACTCTTCAATGAAGCAATTTTCTTTGTTTTTTTCATGGCCAAAAAACTCAACACTAAAAGAAGGTTTACTAAAACTATGATGTTTTATTTGGTGGTTACAAAGAGGGAAAACATCCCCTATGAATAAAGCACTGAATTGATTTAAGTAAAATAACTCAAGTATGTATTATTATGCAAAAAATATCTCAGGACACTTTCCGGTGGTTAAATCAGCACGGTTCACTGCATGCATGACCACAGGTGGTTGGGCAGCATTTCTGTTCAGCAGGGCACTGACCATCATGGTAACAGTATTCGGCACACATTGGAGTCCCCTTCGGTACGGCACATCGACCAGGCTTCACTGCATGGATGGAGATATTGAGCTTTAGTCAGGCCATTTAGTGGCATTCAGCCTCAGATGTACAGCACAAAAAAATAGAAGCTTGTTTCTGCCACGGAATAAAAAATGTAAAAGATAATCATGACTTTTTGTCTCACAATTCTGACTTTATTTCTCACAATTGTGAGGAAAAAGTCAGAATTGTGAGAAAAAAGTCAGAATTGTGAGTTAGAAAATCCAATTCTGAGGAAAGAAAGACTTTATAACTCACAATTGCGAATTTATATCATGTAATTCTGACTTTATAACTCGCAATTGCAACTTTATATTATGCAATTCTGAGAAAAAAAGTCACAATTGCGAGATTTAAACACAATTGCAAGGGAAAAAAAGTCTGAATTGTGAGATCGCTATTACCTTTTTTATTTTTTATTCAGTGGGAGAAACAAGCTTCCACACAAAACACTCAAAACGGGCATAAATAGCTAGTTTTCTTAGTTTTACTTACAAAGTGAATTGTATTCTAAGTATTATTATTCATCTTTTGTAAAACCACCTTGTGCCTAAAACAGTGCTATAGGCCGAATTCATGTACTTTTGGCAGTTAATACTTAGTTAATAGTTAATACTTAAAAATACTTATTATTAAATAAAACAAACTAAAAGGCAATGAGAAAGCTGACCCAAACATGAATAGAATAGAATAGAATAATATGGTAACACTTTACAATCCATTTGTTAACATTATTTAACTATAATAGCTAACATGAACTGAGTGACAATGAAAAATACTTCTAAAACGTTTATTAATGTTAATTTTACCATATACTATTACATTATTAAAATCAAAAGTAGTATATGTTATTATTATTTAATGGATCTGAGCTGACATGAACTAATGTATAATGTAACAGCTGTATTTTTATTTAATAAAATTATTTATTTATAGTTAATAAAGATTAATAAATCCTGTAACAAATGTATTGGAACCTTATTGTAAAGTGTATAATATAATATAATATAATATAATATAATATAATATAATATAATATAATATAATAATACCTGTATATGGAGCAGTACATTCATGTCCACATCCATTGCTGCAGCATTTCTCATTGTTGGGACAGTCACTGTCATTGACACAGTACTCAGCACACACTCCTGCTCCAAATTTTCTGCGTGGACACACTCCTGGCTTTGCTGTTATACAGACACATGACAGAGAAACCATATCACTGAATGCTGACTGGATTTTTTTACAGATTATTGGAATACGTTTTACAAGAAAAAACGATTTCAGTCTTTCAACTTTAAAATTCCATGTTTTATTCAATGTGTTACTTGCTGTTTTCTTGTAATTATTTTTTTTACCTTTATTAGCAATTTCTGATCTAAAATTTCAAACTGTCCATTTTTTTTCCCCGTGTTCCTTTTGAAAGACCTCTACTATTATTATCCATTATTCATTTAAACTCACTGAAAGCAGGCGGCACACACACAGCCCCACAGTCAAACACACAGCATCTGTGTCCTCCAGAGCAGTCTCTATCAGAAACACATCCTCGACTGGACGGCACGACCACCAGCTTCCCTGGACAGTGATCGACAACTACAGAAAGAGCATCATTAGTTTGAAATAGTTTGTTTCAGCATCTTTAAGTCAGAGGTTTTGCAATTGTGTCTCAAGCTTTTTAACATATTTATCTGCTTCAAATCAAAGTAGTTTAGAAATGTACTGTATCCCTAAACTGTGTTAATTAATGTAATTTAAAAAAGTGTGTAACAAGAGTTGTAACCAATTGTATCAGTCAAAATAATTGTTATGCCAACCCCTTGAACACCCTTATTTCATTTTAACCATGGGGGACCATCTGAGCCGCTCAGCTTGATCGTGCCACTATGGGACCCTGGTTGGACTCTAGGATTTTATGTCATCCTGGCATTGCAACTGAGTGGATCCGCATTTACTGTGGGTGTCGTGGAGGAAGAACGCGACATTCACTCTGTACCCGCCACGTCAGAGTCTCAAACCGTCATGGCGACCACTCCAGAGTCTCCAACTGTCATGGCCGCCACGCTAGAGTCTCCAACCGTCATGGCGACCACTCCAGAGTCTCCAACCGTCATGGCGACCACTCCAGAGTCTCCAACCGTCATGGCCGCCACGCTAGAGTCTCCAACCGTCATGGCGACCACTCCAGAGTCTCCAACCGTCATGGCCGCCATGCCAGAGTCTCCAACCGCCATGGATCTTCTGCTGAGTCTGCTCTATCATGGTGGTCCTCAGTTACACAGTGGTGGTCTTCAGCCCTGGCAGCTCCGATGTGCTGGTCATCAACTCTGCCTTCTCTATGGTGGGGGTCTTCAGCCCCGGCAGCTCCGCTGCCTCTAAACTTTACACAGTTGTCCACATCTGTCGCCATGGTTACTATGGCAGTACAAGCGGAAACCAGGGATAATGCGGATATTACGGTTTTGACAGGCGACAAGTGACATGGGACGGGCACTATTTAAAATTGTGAATTTCTCTGAATTTACAAATTCTTGGAAACATTTAGGATAATGTAAGAACATAATTGAAAGAAATATATAACACTATGTACGTGGTTTTTGGATCTTTTGATACAAAATTCTTACATATTATACCTTTAATATTAAATATAAATAAAATTGTCTATACGTGTTTTTCTTGTAGGCTACAATGGGAAATACACACACACACACACACACACATTGCCTATAAATTAATAGCCTAGATAAAACATAAAAGTTAACTTTCGTACAGTAGCCTATGACAATTTACATGCATAACTTTATATTAATTATTTAAACTTAACTGATGTACAAAGTACATTTTTCACTGGACGTCTATACTATGTATGTTTGAGAATTGTAATGTGCTGAGATATGTAAGGCACTTGTTTAATGCATTTCTTCGGGCTGCGTAAGAAGTTAAAAGAACATGGATCTTCTCACCTCCTGTGAAGTTTCGTCCTGGAGCAGCTTCTGTTGAGCTCCAGCATCCAGACAGACACAATAACACAGTGCAGTACACTCGAGCTGTCATCCTTTCGACCTGCGATCACACAATGAACTCTGCTGGAAAGAATATGCGCTGACTCTGAGTGAGTTCGTGAGTCAGGAGGGGCGGAGAGATCTTACAGAGTCCGTGAGGCTTCAAGGTCCTTGCGCGAGGTACACACGGACGACGATCCTACCATCAAAACATTAGCTGACACACAAAAATAATTATGCTGGCCCTACAGTCTGTCAAATGTTATTATAAAAAAATTGCTCAAAGAAATCATACCTTTCTCAGAACGAGAAAGTATATGACCGCGCCAGTAAGCCAATCAGAAAACTTGAAGTTAGCACTCAACCAATGGCGTGAGTTTTGGGGCGGGATGATCTGAACACGTCCGCACGTTTTTAAAGACCCAAGGAGTTTTCCCCAAAGTAAACTGAACGGAAACCGCTCATTTGTGCATGGAAACAGTTTTCCTCTAAAGAATTTTGAAAGAAAGAAAGATGTTCGGCGTTTCCTCCGTGGATGGGGTACACAGAAATATTTGGCAGCAGTCATGCTTGTTGTTGGCATATGATATATATTTTATACATTGTTTTGAAACAGATTATGCTTTATCACAGTAATGTGCATCTAATGCTGTATGGTTTTGTATGACCACTAGATGGCAGATGTATAAAAATGAGCTGTAGGTGTTTGTTACCAATGCAGTGTAAGAAAATCACATTTAATGGGCCTATTATTCCGAGGAACCTTCTATCGAGGAGCTTGAAAAGAAACACAAATAATATTTACCAAAATGCAAATTTAACGCATCTGAGACTAGTGTAAAAAGTTTATTGATATACTGTAAATTGAACTGGATTTTCCTTGAACAATTCCAGTGCATAAAACCATTTGAAATACAAAATTTGAATAAAATCCAGGAAGCATTTATTTATTGTAACAGGCCCTTTAGCCAAAATGCATTTTTTTTTTTTAAATGGGAAAATTTGAGAAAACTTGGAAATCTCAAGTTTTGCAGAGTATATTACGCTGTTAATGTTAAAACTATACTCCACAACAAATAAATTAACACATAAATAAATATATTCAAATTCAAATTTAGTAAGTAACAGAGGGAAAAACCGTAATCTGTTTAACCAGTATACAAATATATCTGAGTTTGTGTGCAACAATCTGTAAAACAATGCAAGATTTTACAAAAAAGATTGGGCTCAGACATTAAAAATGTAATTTTTGAAATGAATAACTATGTAGTATTGAAAGAATGATATTGTTCTCTAAATATATTCAAAATCATTCAATAAAAAGGCTCTCTATGACACATAAAAGCATCCTTTTAATTATATGGAAAAAAAATCTGTTAAAACACGTGTAGTGTTATTTGCACTGCAGAAATGAACAGATTTGACGTTTGTGCAAGAGTTATTTAAAATCACTTTGAGCTCAGTAACAAAACATACATTTAAAACTGTACTTTACAGTATTACCATTTGAAGGCTTCTGTTGTAGCAGTATCCGACAAATTCATTTATAATTTACACCAAAAGTGGATATTCCCTTTATTTTAAGAATTTATACTACATAATTTACTGAAAAGGCAAATCAGCCCAGCAGCTGAATGTAAACAACACCCTTCAGAGTCGACAGCCTCGCTTAATACTTTCCCATGTCCATTTGAAATAATGTGTAATAGTGGCGCTGAAATGAAGGCTGACTGATTCAAGTCCCCTAAAGAACAAGACAAACACAACTGTTACATCTCTGTGAAATTCATGACGGCTGAAAATAAATGCTCTTGGTGTCACACCAAAACCCGATTCCCAGTTGAATATTAACAGGATACAAAAAATAGTGTAACACTTTACAAGTTCAATTTGTTAACATGTATTAATGCATTAGGTATCATGAACTAAGAATAAACCACAATTCTTTACAGCATTAATTAATCTAGGTGATTGTAATAAATACACTACTGTTGACTGTAAATTAACTCATAATTCACTAATGTTCATTTATGTTTGAAAACATCACTTGAAATGTTACAATTGTATTAGTGTATTTTAGAAATGAACTTCAACTTTAAAAGTATTGTTTGTTGTTAATTCATAATATTTAAGTCTTAAGGCATTAAGTAATGTTAACAAACTGAGTCTTATTGTAAAGTGTCACCAATTCAAGAATAAAGCTAATAAACGCTATTGAAATGTGCCCATGAAATGCATGTGTAGAGTTAATATTAATTCCACAGGTTTCCTTAGTGACCTAATCTTACATATTGCTTTCAGAAACATCCCTCATATTCATATATATATATATATATTTAAAAAAGGATCCTAAATGCTTATGGAACATCTTCACTTTTGCTCTTAGCCCTGACCAGCCCCTCGCTGTCCTCGATGCTCTCTTTAAAGAGACACTCCTTCAGGTTGGGCTGATTCCCTAGATCAATCCCCTGCTCCTGGATCTCCAGCAGAAGAGCTTCCCAGCGCCTCTTGTCCTTCGAGATCTTCCAGGACAGCCTGACGTTGGATTGCAGGAGGGGGATGAGCAGAGGGTGCAACTGGTGTTGCTGCAAAGCCTCCTGGGAAGGCGCTAGATCCTGCAGGGCTCGGTCGCAGTGTTCCTGAGCCTCACCGAGTTGTTCCATCTCTTGGAAGCAGATGACCAAGGCGGAGAGCGTGAAGAACCAATGAACCCTCTGCATCTGGTTGAGCTGCAGGATCTGATGGCATCCTAACTTCTCCTGGAGTCTAAGAGCGTTGAGAAGAGGCCCCAGGGCATCTTGGTAGCGGCCCACTCGCATCAGCATCTGGCCAGCGCGCAGATCACCCAGGTAGAAGAACTCAAGGAACGTAGGTGTGGTCCGCAGTTCAGGGAGGGAGTGAAGGTGGGTCAGGTACTGCTCGAACGCCCGGCTGCGCTTGGCAATGGTCTCGGCGGCGAAGTTTTTGCGCAGCTTCTTGCGAGGGAAGTGCACGCCGTCCATCTCGTCTCCGTGACGCCGGCGCAAGCGGCTGTGTAGCCGTTCGAAGTCAGTGTAGCGCCGCGTGATGACAGCGGGAGTTTTGTCAAACGTGCCAGAGTGGATGACATGGATCGTGTAGAGCTAATGAGAAAAAGTGTATGTGACTTCATGTGAAACCAGAGAAACAAAACCAGCAACTGTTCAACTGATCCATGAAATTATGCTTTTTTTTTTCTTTTTTTTTTTAAATGCAGTTCATGCATACACCGAATGATGAGCATGTTTTTAATTTCTGAATTAAACGTTTTTGGGGCATAAATTAAAAAAATATGATCGTACTGTCCTGATATAATAATGAAGAATAAAGCATCATTAAAATGTTTGCATAATCTTTCTCATAATATACATTGCAGCATCACTTCTTTTCTCAGTGTCTGAAATGGTTTGATAAAGCAGGGGTTCTCAAACTTTTTGGGGCCAGGGACCCTTTAGAGGGGAACATTTTTTCCAAGGACCTCCTCATAATTATAACAGTGATTAAGTGCTTGCTAGAGTTTGTACTCTTATAATCAAAAAGCATGTCTAAAATGAAATTATACAACATATACAATTTATCAAAGATATATTAAAGCAACACCAAGTAACTTTTGCTCTCGGGGTCCCCCTACAGTTGGGAAACAGTATTGTCTTCTACTGCGGTCGTAAAATCTGTCATGGTTACACCAGGGGATACACGTGCATTTGTTGACAAGCCGATACCCCTGAACTCTGCAGAAGGAGTTCTCACATCTTGGGCAGACTGCCTGCGTTGCGTGTGAAATGTCTTCATCCCAGGTACAGTGGCATATATTTCAGCATGTCATATGAATATAATTTCATGGGTTTTATTTTTTTCAAAAGCCAAAAGATCACGTAGCTCACGTTTACAAGCCAGCGTCAATATAATAGCCTACTGGCTACTGTTTTACAGAATGCAAATTCAATTCAATGTTTGTGTGGTAGGTAATAGCCATATATCGTCAATATTATAATATCAAGCTACCATAGATGAATCTGCAAAGTTGAAAAATCGATTTGCATTATAGCCTGAGGCAAGACACTTTCACCAGAAAAATAAATAAACAAACATGACTATCAGCCTGCAGTCATTAGGCTACTTAGCCTAAAAGATAATTTTGTCCGTCTAATCATGTATTATTTACTTGCAAGAATGTAGCTCCTACCAAATTTGTACACGCCGTTTAGACATAGGCTTACTTCTGACTTTTTTTTTTGTCCGTTGCTGCTTTGGCCATGACAAAAACATGCGCAGGAAAGCCGGAAAACAAACGCTGGTTGGCCTCTCACGTCCAAATTTGAGGAAGTGGTGGGGGAAGTGACGTATGCCGTAACGCAGTCGAATTTTGTAGTTCTTTCTGTGCTCGGGTTACTACCCGAACCCCGAAGTTACGCAGTGCCAGTAAAAGCGATACAGACCCCGTCAGGCTATGGCAGACGTGTCATTCAACCTATTGTAAGTCGATGTACCATCACAAGGGTCTTGGAAAAAAAAATTTTTTAGGGCCATTTGAAATCCGTTCGATTTTTTTCTTTTTCTTTTTTCAATTTAAGGATTGAATTTAATTGTATTAATCAATAAGCACGTCTAGACAATTTAATTCATTAAACTTTAACTTAATTTTTAAAATGTTTGCAATAACTTATGTAAAAAAATAATAATTAACAAATTTTTTTCAAAAATGGCAGTAATTAAATGTAAATTTTATTAGTATTATTACTGTGAGAATTACATTGTACTGTACAAGAGTAATATGTTTCTGTTATAATTTAAGTTAAACTGAACTTTTATTTTGAGTTTGAAGATATGATATGATGATAGTTTTATCAAGTGAAACGCTGGTGAAGGGACTCTCAGAGCAGGTCTGGAGATTAAGATCATGTGTTCGTGTCCTGATATAGTGAGACAGCAGACGCTAAAAACACCATGAGCGAGACGTCTCGCATGCTTGAGCATGTGTACAGATGAAGCCGCTCATTATGCAGAGTTCATATTTAATTAGCAGTCTTTCTGCTCTTTAATATTCCCAGATGCTAGTGCAGATCGCAATTTGATAAAGTGTACAGTCCTACTTTTGATTTGTTAATCCAAAATTTGCCAAATTCTGTGACATTCCGCATTATACTGCAAATTCCATTTTTATAACTGGATTCCGCGATTCGTCATTGCGGAAATCATAGGGCCCTACATTTATTTCGAGGACCCCCTGGCTATGGGGCACGGACCCCACTTTGAGAACCCCTGCGATAAAGGATCCAATCTCTTTAAAGGGTAACTAAACCCTAAACCACATTTTTTTTAGTTAATGATCTGTAAGAATGGGGCTTTATTAATGCTGTTCATTGATTCAAGTAACTTTTTTGACATTTGGGTATAAAGTGTTTTAATTTTACAATATATGGTGTAAAAACGTCTGAGTGCTGCCCTCTTAAGGTTGAACGGTGGCTACTGCAATTGAATTTTCCTATTGGATGTTTGCGGTGGCAAGTGACGTAAGCGGTGGCAGGTGACGTAAGCAGGTTCCAGCTCACCACGCCCCTGGTACGAGCTCACCACGCCCTTGGTACGAGCTCACCACGCCCCTGGTACGAGCTCACCACGCCCCTGGTACGAGCTAGCGTAGATTTATCTGTATTGTACAGTGGTCAGGAGGGTACGTAGGTGTAGTGTTAATTGCTGGTTGCAACAGCACTGCTGGACTGCATAGCTTTCCAGCAGACTTGGAAATTAGGCGCCAGTGTTTGCATGCACTTGGCCTGGAAGACTGTGAGTGTGAAACCTGCATTTTACGTGGGATTGCTTTTCCAACGCAATAGAGGTGGAAATGGGCTTCTCCACACAGCTCGCGCTGAAAAGCGGCGCAGTGCCAAACGCTGCTACTCCTGTATGGACTCCACCACCGCAGCGGCGTCTTGATGTGAGTGATCATATATATTTTAATCACAATTTATGGTTAGGCTAAGTTAATCCTATGGGGTCAACAAACGCGTCGGCGCATTTTGCTGGATTTTTTCACATAGCGGCAAAATATGAATATGCCTATAGAGAGCGCACGCTATTGACATCAGCTCGATACAACTCATCAGATGCATGTACTTTACGTCGTCTTGCGCCCCTGTGAGCAAACTCTCCATTTTAGAGAGTCTGACAGCAGGATTCTCAGGTGCACGCCCCCCCGCTCACGGTTCGTCCCCTCTATCTCCGCTGGGGTCTGCCCACTTTTCTAGCATTTTTCAAATATTGCCAGTGGGTGGAGTCAGGCTCTGACCAGGAGTTTAGTTACCCTTTAAACCCCTCCTTTCCGAGAGCCTGCTCTGCTCTGATTGGTAAGATAACTCAGAGTCTGTTGTGATTGGTCCACCAAACGAAACGCACCATATCTGAATTTCGGTTCCGGATCATCCTTCGCACTTGATACACAGTGAGATAAACAGTAACGATTGTGTCTTTTTTATTCAAGCCAGAGTCCTCATCCTTTGAAAGTTCATGCAAATTGGATTTGCTTTGGCAGCGCAGAAAACAGTGTCTTCTCGACAACACAAACTCTTCCAGTCTCAGCTACAACTACACTGTTTGAGGGTCAAAGTAGTAGTGGTGGGAGAAAAAAATCGATCCATCGATGCATCGCGATTCTCTCTCCAACGATTCTGGATCGATTCTGAGAATTTCAGAATCGATTCTGAGCTTAGTTTTTTACCAGATGTGCGATGACGCTGAGTTTGCTTTAGGAACACCCGTCTTCTGCTTGCTAACAATTCCTCACACACGTACACAACTCGAACCTTCCGTAAAATAATCTTTCATAAAGTTCGGAAAGGTTGAAGCGAATTACAAGGACATTCACAGGCTTCGTTGCACAGGATGCGCTGTGAGAGACGCGCGCTTGTTTTGATGTTACACTTAAAGTGTGCTGTCTCACCCGTCTGTATTTTCCTTACAAATGCTCTACGAAGTCATCATTTATGTGGTTTGGAATGCAGTGGACTTATATATTTAAAATATGAATCTCACTAACAGAAGGCTGCTTTCAATTTTAAATGCTGACGCGCGCTTTGTTTGTGTACGAGACTGCTCGCGCAAGCGGCTGTGCGACTCCATGTAAGTGGTTTAATACTTGTGCAAAATGAACGTAAACACAGCCAGTTATGTCTTAAGGGATTAAACGGACAGGACAAACCACATTACTTCTTATATTTCAAAAGAGATCTGAGCGTGAATGCAGCTTAATAGATCTCCCGCAGTCTATGTCATAGTAAAATACAAAAGTACGATGAAGAAAAATCACTCACAGTTCTTGAATGGAAAATGTTCAGATAATCTTAAATACTGAAAGCACTCTTTGTTTGTTGTTTGTCATGTTTCTATGCTCCTCTTTATTATTTGCTACTTGCTTGTATGTTTTGAAGTTATATAAGTTTAAAATTCTTAAAATACAACTGTTTTAATTCTTTTTTTAAATTTGTAATTATTTTTAAAAAAGTACTTAATTACTTATGTAAACTAATGAATTAATAAGGGGGGAAAAGTAGATAAAGAATCGATCTGGAATCGGATCGTGACCTCCAGAATCGGAATCGGATCGGATCGTGAGGTGACTAAAGATTCCCACCTCTACAAAGTAGATGCTGTTCACGGGCAGCTAATGAAGACTATAGGCTGGCATTATGCAAATTTCTTACAAACCTATGTAGGTTCTAGCAGGAAGTAAGACTGGTATTACTACTTAAGTCTCATTTCAGGCAGTTCAGAATCGATTCTTTTGGAGACAGAAACTTTGCAGACTTTTTACATTCTCAAACAGCTATATTACACATTACATGAAAGGTAATATCTGAAAAAGCATAACAGTGTACGAAAACTTTGAGACAGGAAAAGTCATGTAAAAATGACTTTTATTTGGACAATCTTGTAAGTCATTGGCCCAAATATAAAATGCTGTTTTTAATGTTTGTATAAATATGTAATGTGTTTTAAAGTTGCTAAAAAATGATTGAAATGGTTCACAGTTGTGTCTTATGTACTTACCACATACTTGGAATTTGTATCATGGACAACACTGGCATCGGTCACCTCAAAAATGAGTTTTTCAGGAATGCAACGAGTTCTTGAGCTCTTGTAGTTTTCTTGTAGTTGTCTGGTGATCAAATTTGAGGTTTTGGGGGAAGGACCTATCGGGCTGGTCTCTATAAAGCAAAGACAAAATTAACTACAAATGTGAAGTATCTAGTGAACTAAAAGTGAACCAAAAAGAAGAAGTGAAATTGACCTACAAAGAGATTATTGTAAGTTTATAAACACCATGTACATATGCTTAAGCTAAAAGGAAGAGCTCATGCCAAATGCTGTTTCTAAAAGAATGGGGTTTTTCCATGCAAACTCTTTTTCCATTCAATAGCAGTTCATAGTAATGACAGCTTTCAAGCTCCAAAAATAATACACCATCAAAGTGGTTCATTCAACTTCTGCGCTACAATACAAGTCTTTCAATTATAAGCTGCTGTGGAAAAAAAGCGTCAGCTAAATCAACAAATAAATGTAAAAAATGTAACTGTAAATCTTCTGAAGTCATGTGATAGCTTTGTGAACAGAAACTTGTTCATCACTAATGAGGTTCCATATCACTGAAGAGCTGAACTCGCATTCATATTTAGATTAAAATATAATCATTGTCACCAAAAGCTACTGTTTTCCATGTGTCCAAATCATTTGGCAACATAAATATGCAGAATAAGGAATGTGTTTCGAGAACTGCAAGAACTGAGGTGATTTTCAGCGAATTCTGACCTAAAATTGAGTATGTTCCTCACACACAGTTATCCATAAGATTTGCAATATGCCGTATAATACAGGCAGATGGGATACCTTTATGGTGTTTTGTCCTTTTTAAAGCTTGAAAGCTCTGCTCAATAATAACAGAATATACACTACCATTTAAATTTTTGGGGTGAATAAGATTTATTTTATTTTTTTAAAGAAATTAAAACGTTTATTCAGAAAGGATGCAAATAAACTTATTTAAATGTCTGTATACATTTATGTTAAAAAGGTTTCTATTTCAAATGCTGTTCAAATAATAATAAATATTTTTTTGAGCATCAAATCATCATGTTAGAATGATTTCTGAAGGATCTGTGACACTGAAGACTGGAGTAGTGATGCTGAAAATTCAGCTTTGCTATTATAGGAATAAATTACATTTTCAAATATATTAAAACAGAAAACAGTTATTTTAAATTGTAATAATAATACTTCACAATATTACTGTTTTACTGTATTTTTGATTAAATAAATACAGCCTTGGCGATCACAAGAGCCTTTGAAAAACATAAAAAAATCTTACAGACCCCAGAGTTTTGAACAGTGTAAGTTGAGGACAAGAATGAGTAAATGACTGTATTTAAATTTTTGGATAAACAAGCCTATTCCTTTAATAGCTTCTGCACATGTAGCTTGGACTTCAACTCACCAACACAAATTTTGCTGTTCTACTCCTCTATAAAGCATATACCTTGTCCTTTACACTACCAAATTATAATATGTTAGCTTTTTAAAAGATATGTATGATTGATGACTACCTGTGCTGCTACATGCATTATCTATGGACTCTCCAAAAAAGTCAGAGTCACTATCTGCCCCCGACGCGTCTCCCGGATCCTCAGAGTCCAGGACCCCATCACCCTCGAAGCACAGGGTCCCTCCGAGCCTGGCCGACACGCAGTCTATATCATCCTCAAGCTCAGAACTTTCTGGAAAGTCATCCGTTCTGTGGCCGTCTGTCTCTGAAGGAAGCTCCCCTTCTTTGAACAGTGAACGGCGAAGTCTGTCGAATAGTTTAGAGGCCATCCCAGCTTTGCTCCAACCCTGAAGAGCACAAAAGAGAAGGATTCCTGAATATAATATGCATTCAAATCATGACATTACATATGGCAGATGTTTTAATGTCCTGTAAAACCATTGACTATCAAATGTGTCTAACAAGCCTGCTGACAGTCTGAGGCAGTAATGGAAACACTGAAGTTCAAACCTCTCATGAACTTTCATTGAGCTGTGAAACGAGAGAGCAAACCTTAAGGGAAACTGATCTGTCACATAAATATTTATTATTTATTGAGGGGTTTGGTGAAAAGAGACTCACAATAGCATTGAATGTCTGTAATTTCCATGGAAGAAATCGGAGTAAAAACAGGCGTCATACTTATTTATCGTTAGATAAATTTGTGAACACATCATGCACAAAGTTTCATAAACACTCATGAGTATGCAGCACGTTTCAGGCTCATATTTAAAGTTTTCCTAATAATTCGCATAAACAAGTTATATTTACCACGTTTCGTCATTTACAAATGGAGAAACTTTTGAAAACATCTAGGAAAGTGGGAGCAGCGACCGCAGAAAGTGGATTATAACTCTTAGCTTGCTACGTGCTAATAATAACATCGCGCTTAATCAGCATAACTTCCACAACTTATAAAAGTGAAGACAATTTACAATAATTAAACAAAATCATCACTTAAATCCATCAAATATCTGTTAAGCAGCTCTACAAGTTGTCAGACACCAAGTTTGAGGTTAACTTTTCTTGCTAACTATGGCTAATCTAACATTTTCAACTCCAAAATGATGAACAAACATATGAAACATGAATATCTCAACTTACCCGAGTTATAGACCTCTAAACTACATATGATCAGCTCTTCATGGTGCTGGATAAATCATTTCTACGTGCAAATAGAGAGAAGGAGCTGTGTAAACATGGATAGGATTTGGGAGTTGTTCCCTGTCCATAAGAAGCGGACGGACAGACACGCGCTTGACAACTGATTGACAGAAACAAAACAGGAGAAAACGTTTTACATGCCTTCATAAAAATGTATTTGATAATACATTTATGTACAGATCTGTGCAGTTTTGCTTGGCGCATTTGTGTTTTTAACTTTTAATTCTGAATTATTTTGTTTATCTTTACATGCCAATCGTTTCTATCTGTTTTAATTTAACCGCCATACATGGAGCATATTGCATTCAGAGTATAAGAATATATGATTCTATGATCTATATATTAAAACTACATATTTATTACGTCAAAACTATAATGGATTGTTTTTATTACAAAATGTTTTAAAATTCAGGAAGTTAATTACTCGTAACTGAGTCATTACAATGGGGAAAAATCATTGCATCATATTGCGATGTACAGGAAAAAAGAGAGACTGTTATTAGTATTACTGTGTGTGTTTACACTCCAGGCTGAGAGGTGGCGCTGAACGCAACTCATGTTAGCGCTTCAAGCACACAGAGGAAGACAATCGATAAAACGCGGGTTACAAAAACATCATAACAGTCTTCGATCCGATTCTGAGTTGTATAGCGAAATGGCATCTAAAAAGCCGTCGTTAAATATACGTAAAGTTGAGAAAATAGCTTCAAGTGACTCAAAAAAGTAAGATTTTATATTTTATTTGGAGTTCAATTCTCTAAATCATTTCGTGAACTGTTGAATTATGAACTTGTTGCTTGTAAGTTACAATGTAACGTTACACACTAATAACTTTTTGCATTATTTGTTTTCTGTGAAGTGTCATGCGTATTAGCCTTACTCTTGGGCCAGTGTTGATCTTGTAAAGTAATAGTTAAGATAATATAAGTAATATAAATATTGTGGCCCACTAGACACCTTATTTTGAAAATGACAATGAATAAACCTATTGACTTGATTTAAAAAGGAAACATGATGGAAATGAAACTAACTTAAGTGGGCTTGATAAGATGACATTATTACTACTACTAAGTAATATGAATTATTTGGTCTAATAATTACTAAAAGACATGTGATCTCTGTTTCTGCTACATGAGCTGAAGTATGGGTCAAAGTCCAATTCAAACTCTTAGACTGTGATACTAATTTCACAAAACAGTTGAAATTTAGTCTTTAAAGGTGCAATAGGTGATTCTCCGGCAAAAAAATGTTTTATGCTGGTTGAAAGTCTCCTCATATCCTGATAGCAATCACTGTTAAGTGGTCTAAATGTATTTTTATAAATATATATCATCTGTGGAAGGCGTAGGACCATAAAATGTTCGTTAAATCATTGCATTCGGTCCGAATGAAATGATAATGTGTACCCTTGTCAGTCAACATGTGTTTGGCAGCCTGTTCATGCAGACATCATACTCATCAGCGCGTTCATGTACGCACCTATTGCACCTTTAAGACAATTTCATGAATGCAAACATTCAGACAGCCTCTGTTTTTCAGTTTATCCACCGAAAATGAAGTCAGTAGTGGAAATAACAGTGGTGCGAGGAGGAAAACCAAAAGTAAGAGGATAACTTACAACTTCTCATAACTCATTAATGTTATTATACTGACAATTCTGACCATTTCATCTGATCTTGATTTTTAGCGCCAGGCACAATTGTAAAGTCTAGGTACATGCAAACCGAAACAAAGGCTCCTGCAAAGGTAACTGACTGCAAAATAATAGGAATAACCTGTACATTATGTTTCCATACTAAATCTTGACATCAGTGTTGCTGTGTTCTGTAGAGCAGTGTACAGCAGCAATCAGTTCTGATGCCACCCAGACCGTCCTCTCCCAGACTAGGCAACACACGAAAGCCGAGGGAAGGCGTCCTGTCGAGACGGACAATAAGCACTCCGGCATACAGTGACTCTACCTGTGAGTGTTGGGCTAATCGGATTCAATATTCACTATCTGCATCTCTATAGGGTCTCTGTGTTGGTTAAACTAGTTCAGTTGTTGTATAGGCTTTATTTTATTAGATCAATTACTTGATGACTGATGAATGTGATGTTTTCCCACAGTGGCCTCCAGCATTCTGGAATCCTCAAATTTGGGAGGAAGTGTTTTTCAGTCGACTGTGTTGGATGGCCACTGCATACGTCCAGATTTTGATGTCTCCGTTATTAAAGGTGAGGTACTTGTGTGGTCTGGAGTAGAGCAGTAATGGGATTTTGTTTTAACAGTCGTTTGAACGGCTTGCATAACAAGTTTTAATTTTCTAGACAAAGTTGCGCCGCCAGGCACAGTGGACCCCAAGAATGAAGAAAGGGACATGGCGATGGAGACGTTTTTGCTGGCCTTCCTCACTGCTAAGGTCTGATGTTAAGTTGATCAATATAGTTATTGAAGATGTCCCACAACTTTACCTGTGAATTTGTTTTTGTTTCGTTAAAAAAGCAATGCTTTTACACAAAAATAGTTTTTTGTTTTGTTTTGTTTTTTTGGCTAGTACACCAATTGTGACTACTCCACACCACGCTTCATCACCCCAATGGAATTTATGTACTGCTACTACCACATTACACATTCAGATATGCTCAGTCTAGTGCATATGCATACTGTATATATTAGGGGTGCAACGGTACAGATAGCCCACGGTACGGTCCGTACCTCGGTTTTTGGGCCACGGTCTCGGTTCGGTTTCGGTACATGTTTTGTGCAGAAAGAGACTGCTATTTCATCCCAAAAATATGTTTTATTTTTCTTATGAGCATAAACAGAATGTCACAGTAGGAAGAACATCAATGTATGGAATAAATTAACACTCTAGTCTGTACTGAACAACACTAAGTAATACAACCTCTTCAACTATCACTTATATGAAATACAAAATGTAAACAAACACACTTCAAAATATTCAAGTGGATCCCAATTCCAAACCTTGATAACTGGTATATGAAGTGATCAATGTGAAAGAAAAAGTGCACTTTTACCTTTAACAAACATAAATTAGCTTGTGCGTTGAATATAAAAAAAAGCAGAGCAAAATAATATAATAAAAAAAATACTGCATTCAGGATACAAAGTGCAATGTTATTTACTCATCCACTATTGAGAGATTCTTGTGCAAAAAGATGAGTCTATCAACACTGTCTGGTGCAAGGCGAGACCGGTTGGCACTAACGATGTCCCCAGCAGTGGAGAAAATTCTCAACTTTTCAGAATGCCGCAAGCGCACCGTAGGACACGTGACAAGAACCAACCAGAGCGCAGCTGATGGTTGCTTTAGCAACGACAGACGCCTCCGGAGCGCAACCGCCCTAGCGCTTTGGAAAAAGGAGAACGCGGCGCGCCTAGCGTTTTCTACGCGTTTTTAGGCGCGATATGTGAACGGCGCTTAAAGCAAAAACTAAAAGGATCAGCGTGAACTCAATGGCAAAACCGAACGGTCTGGGATTTTACCGTGTACCGTTGCATCCCTAGTATATATTATCATACACACAGAGATATATATTCCCAAATCCACATACCTACATCCTTGCATAACAAACATTTCATTTGCCAGCATTTGATTAAAGTGCCCCATTATGTTCCTAATTTTGTTTTGGAGGCCTCCTACAAAAGGTTTACGTGCATCCATGGTCAAAAAACGCATAATTTTCTTATAATAGACATTGCAGCATTACTTCTTTTCAGCTCGATCAAAGATTCTCTAAACCCCATCTTCCCGATACTCTGTCTACTCTGCTCTGATTGGTCTGATGGGCCAGTCTGTTGTGATTGGTCTACTCTGCTCTGATTGGTCAGATGGGACAGCCATTTGTAGTGGTGTCCGAAACCATAGTGGATGTTATCGAGTGCCCTCATTCAATCCCACAATGCACCGCATTAACGAGTGTGCAACTGATGTACGATCAATGGCTAGAGAATACCCATAATGCCCTGTGAGAGTCGCGCGCTGAATTAATTCCCGTGTCACGCCAGGAGATGGCGACCACAGCTCTATCAATCATCCATCCATTTTCCAAACCGTGCTGGTCTAGCGTAATATTATACAGGTATAAATTCCTTTTTAATGGATAATTAAATTGTTTAATTAAGGCTTATATGCTAGTTTCCATGTCAGGGTTCAAGATAAATCTTTTCATTACTACTGGAGCTGCCAGTTTACCAAGTTTCAAATGATTATTAAACCGCAAGTACAATCTATGCAGAAACGGCAGCCATTCCGGCGCACTCAGTGTCCGAATTCACTCACTCGTTTTCATTCACTCCTTCAAGTGGACTATATTAGTGGAGTAACGTAGGAAAATAGTGAATGAGGGTATAGGGGGCGATTTCAAACACAGCACTAGTCTTTTGTAATTGGTCTACTCCGCTCTGATTGGTCAGGTGGGCCAGTCTGTTGTGATTGGTCTTCTCTGCTCTGATTGGTCAGGTGGGTCAGTCTGTTTTGATTGGTCTTCTCTGCTCTGATTGGTGAGGTGGGCCAGTCTGTTGTGATTGGTCTTCTCTGCTCTGATTGGTCAGGTGGGCCAGTCTGTTGTGATTGGTCTACTCTGCTCTGATTGGTGAGGTGAAATAGCTCCTGCATTTAGAGCATAAACAAAATATTAACAAATATTGAGCATATTAATACAAAATAGTTGATGCATAAACATTTCCATTTTTTTAAAGCCCTTGTTTGATAATGTTTTTGTTTCTAGATTGAACATAATACCCGAAAAATGAGAGAGGAGGCTGAGAGGAATGTTCTGGCCGTCATGGAGAAAGAGCAGCAGTTGAGAGCACAAGTTAACCAAAAGAAACGACAGTATCTGCTGCTGGAAAAGCAGAAACAACTCAACAGTTTACTGGACGTACAGGTGAGGTCATCTTCACACATTTAACTCTGCTTAAATCTTAATGTTAACACATCTCACATTTGAGCATTTTTTTTAATGCAGATTGAGGCTTTAAGTCCTGTTGCTGCTGCAGCAAACACATTTGCAGAGGAGTACAAGTCATTTGCCACAGCCGTCGATGCCACGAGACACAAGCTTCCTGTGAAGAATGTGCACATTGGAGAGGACCCAGAGCAGTTTCTAGGTGAGGTTTGCTCAACAATTTATTTGATGACATTTGTATTTTATATTGTGCAATTTTTGGGTATGTCTTTGTTAAACATGTTATATTGTTGGATGTGAAGTCATTAAGTACGAGACATTGTGTGTTATTGAGGGATTGAAATGACTGGTCAGTGCGCCTTGAATCCAACTGGTGATTTTTGAATAATTCAAATCAGGTCTAATGAAAAATATTTGTCTTGCACAGACAAAGCGGTCGGATGTCTGAGTCAGAGCGAGCGTCTCTTGCAACACTATACAAAGGACATTCCCACTGACTGTGAGGCTATAACAGAGTGTCTTGGAGAGATGAAAAATACAGCAAATGAAATCAGCCAGCAGCTGACGAGGTAAGAGCAATTCAGTCTCCTTATACGAAAGACTTTGCACATTGTGAAGCCCCTAGTACCGAAACATGTACCTTATTTTTCAAACAATGCTTGATGTGCATTTCATCTGTGCTGGTCTATATATTAACTTACTTTGCATGTCCATTTGCTGTTTCATATTTTCTTGTAGGACTTTTTCTGATCTTCTGGAGGTGTCTTCATTAGTAAGCCGGGAGACAGTTTTGGTCCAGCAGTCACTGGAGGAAGGCCAGATCGGACAGAGCACAGCCCAGACACTCTTCTGCCCCTCCATGACATGATATGCTGTATAATTAAAGCATCTATTTACAATGAAATAATTAAAGAATGTAAATAATCAATGAATTGTAGGTATTTATTTCATACATTACTGAAGCAGGATTTAAGGAATTAAACATATTCGTGGTACATATTCATAGGTCTGGTGATGGTGTGTATTTTATTAGAAAAACAGTGATTCATATTTGAATTACAAATGAAAACATTTCGGTTGAGAAATTGATAGGTTTCTGTTGGTTTTGTTTTTATTGTCTAAATTATTAAATTGAGATCAACACACCAAACATGTATGTGTATATGTACATAGAGAGATAAATATTTGATACCATACTGATTTCATCAATAACTCAAAGTCCTTTACACCTAACATTAATTACTGGGAACTGAACTGACTTGTGAAGGGGTTTTGGAGTCATTACTCTGGTTGCTTCAGATATGTGATTCACTTTTCCTAGAAAAAATAAAATAACCATAATAATATGTGTGTGTGCCCCATTTCAAAAAGATGTTGTAAACACTTAAAGTTTTTTTTTTTTTGTAAATTTTAAAGTTGATGGTCTTAACCATAGCATAGACTGTAAAAGGTCTTAACAAGAAGAAATAAATCCATGAATAGAATCTCTGCAGCTTTTAACTAGAAATAATGTTACGGTAATATTGCACAGTTTATTATTTTATGTTCATAAACAGTTTTCTGTTGTTTTAATTAAATATCTATATATCTAAAGCATAATAAGAATTCAGCGGATATGACGTACAGCGTCGTGGAAACAGGCGACCAATCGGAGATGTCTTTATGGCAAGTGACGTGTAAGCAGTTGTGATGATCAGCAGACACGACCAATGAACAACACAGCCATGAGTAACGCGTGAGTCTTCCGAAAGCTTGTTTTTATTTTGATTAATGCACGACGATATGACATGAACATATTATTTTTAAATACCACTGTAAAAGTTTAACTGAGACCCGTTTGATACAAAGAGTATCCGCAGACAGAAACAGTCTTTGTTAGAACAGGGCTGATGTCAACAGTATAAAGCACATAGTAGCAGATTACTACCTCTTGCAAATGCCAAATGTATAGATCAGGATTGTATGATGTTGTGCGACAAAGATATTTCTATAGATGAAGTTAGATCTGGGATCAGTAAACTGAAAGATAATAAATCTCCTGGTAACGACGGTTTGATTAGCGAATTTTACAAGGAATTTCAAGAACAGTTATCTACATTTTTATTATGTGTGTTTAATGAAGCTATAGAACGTGGCGAGTTACCTCCATCATTACGCCAGGGACTGATTAGTTTGATACCAAAAGCTAATAAGGACACTACCCTTATCGAAAACTGGAGACCGATTACATTACTTAATAACGACATTAAGGTATTTGCTATTATTTTTGCAGAAAGATTGAAAAAATGCTTAGAACAAATTATAGATGATTGCCAATCAGGATTCATGAAGGGCAGACATATAAGTAATAACATTCGTTTGGTCCTAGATTTAATTGATTATAATGAGTATATTGATAGTGAAAGTTTTAGCATTCGACACTGTTAACCACAATTTTATGTTTTGAGACTTTAGATTTTTTTGGCTTTGGTAATTTCTTTAAAAGGGCCATTTGTACGTTATATAATGGGTGTAATAGCTCAGTAAAACTTGCAAATGGCACTACCCCCAGATTTCTTTTAGAAAGAGGCATAAGGCAGGGATGCCCAATATCACCTTTTTTGTTTTTACTTGTAACTCAGACAATGACTCTTTATATTAAAATTTTTAATTTTAACGGCATCAGGATTTTAGAAAGAGAAATAAAATGCTGTCAATTAGCAGATGATACAACAATATTTGTTCGAGATTCATTAGAAATTAAAAGTGTGATTGATTGTTTAAATAACTTTTCATTAGTCTCAGGGTTAAAATTAAACTTAAACAAATGTGAGTTGTTCCCTCTGAAAAATAGTGATGATCTTGATATTAATGGCATCCCAGTAAAGAATGTTATTACCTATTTATGAATAAAAATATGTAAAGACGAAAAGGAAAGGGGTCAGCTTAATTTTCAATCTGTAGTTCAAAAAGTTAAAAATAGATTTAATTTATGGTTAATGCGAGACTTGTCAATTAATGGTAGAATTCTTTTATCAAAAACTGAATGTTTATCTCGTCTGCTCTATCCTGCTATTTCACTAGAAGTCCCTGATAACATAATTAAAGAAGTCGATAAAAATCTTTTCAATTTCATTTGGAGAAATAGATCTCATTACATTAAAAAAGGTACCTTAACTAATTCGGTTTGTAATGGAGGTTTAAATGTGCTTGACTTCAGCACTTCAAATTCAATTTTAAAAAACAGATGGCTCAAGCACTACTTTCAATACAAAAATAAAATTTGGTATTTAATTCCTAATCTACTTTTTGAAAAGATGGGTGGGGTTGCTTTTCTGTTGCAATGCAACTTTGAAATCAGTAAGATTCCTGTTAGACTAAGTCATTTTCACAGGCAGGTGCTACTCTCGTGGATGCTTATCTACAAACATAATTTTTCTCCAAACAAATGTATAATTTGGAATAACCGGTATATAACGTTTAAGCATAAAACTTTGTTTTTTCAAAAATGGGTTGATAATGGCATCATATTTGTTAAACAGTTATTTAATGAAAATGGGCACCTGTATACATATGTAGAATTTCTTCAAAAGTATAATATTCCAATAATACCAAAAGAATATTGTATAGTGTTCGATGCTATACCATCCGGTTTAAAATGTCTGTTTAAAGGAAATGTGAATAAGGAGACTGTGAGTTTCAGATCTGAGTTAATATTGCTGATAAAAGATGGAATAATTACTTTATTAGGAAGTTACTTACTGAATACAGCCCAATACCTTCTAAAACATACTGGCTTTCTAAAGTTGAGTGCATTGACTGGAAATATGCATTGTTGCTGCCAAAAAAATATTGCATAACAAAGAAGTACATTTTAAGATACTTCATCTGGTGTACCCAGTTAAAACTCTTTTCCTTCGGTTTCGTGCTGATGTAGATGTTGAATGTGTTTTCTGTGGCACTGAGGAGGAAAGTATTGTCCATTTATTTTTTAGTTGCATTTACAGCAAAATGTTTTGGGTAGATTTGGAATGTTTTCTTTGTAAATGTTTAGGGATGAAAATTTATTTTTCTGAAAAATATGTTTATTTTTATTTTAATGGACAAAGACTGTCACCAGATGTGGCATTCATGATTAATCTCTGTTTGATAATGGGAAAATACCATATTCATAAGCAAAAATGGGCTAAAGAAAAACCCAATTTTTTGTTGTTTCGGATAGAAATGAAGAGTTATATTGAGTTACTACTTGGGTTGAAAAACAGCAAAGCAAAACGTACTAGGTCTTTATGTGAAGCTTTTAGGTTATTTATTTGATGATCTCGTACTCTTTTTCTTTTCCTTTTATATTATTTTCTTTTTCTTTTACTTGTGTAATTCATTTTAATTTTGCACTATATTTTCTTTTATTTTGTTGTAATGTTGAATTTTGAATATTGTCTGTATTTTTTTTGTTAAAATCTATTATCTGTATGTGACTGGCATTTAATAAAAAAATAAATAAATAAAATAATAAAAAAGATTACTACCTCTTGCACATGACAGAGTGCATAAAATCTGTTTTGGCGATGTGGCTTGGAAATAACTATTTTGAATCTTAAACGAGATAAATTATTGTCAATAAATAGAAAATAATTGCTCAGAAAGGTTGCAGTGAGAATCTTACAGACCTGTGCAATACCAGAAACCTAACAAGAGATGATAGAGCCTATTTATTTCCTTTTTGCAATAATTCGTCATTTTCAACTCTTTTAATTAATCTCTTTTAAACCGTATATAATAATATATATATATATATATACTGTTTAAAAGAGCTGTTTTCTATTTGAATATCTTTTAAAGTGTAATTTATTCCTGTGATCAAAGCTGAATTTTCATCTTAATTACTCTATTCTTCAGTGTCACATGATCTTCAGAAATCATTTCTAATATGCTGATTTGATGCTGTTTTTATCAATTGTGTGGTGCTCAATTATTAATAATGGTTCTAATAATTAATATTGATAAAAACAGGTTTTACTGGTTAATTATTGTTACAATATATTGTTAAAATATATTACAGTAGAAAACAGTTACTTTAAATTGAAATAATATTTTATAATTTCACATACAGACATATGTACAGTATATATATATATATATGTGTGTGTGTGTGTGTGTGTGTTCAGGTGGCATCATTCTAGGAGGGGTCGAGGACACAGGCATAAGGAGCAGGGTCGACCGAACAGGGAGCGGACGGTTGAGCAGAAAGCTGAAGACTCAGTGCCCCGTGGCGCCTGTATGACTATGTGCCCTGCCAATGAATTACGCCAGCGGGAGGCCCAGAATCGACTGCACAGGTTTGAGATGTTGGCGGGCACAGAGCGGGATCGCTTGCCGTGTGCTGATGCGTCACGTGCTGTCAAAGAGTACTCGCGACCTGCCGCGGGGAAAGACTCCACGAGAGCCACTGACCTTCGGCCTCCATCTGTGCTTTTAAAGACTGTGTGCTACCTAGTTGATGACATTGCAGCTTCCTCTACATTTCAGCCATGGACAGAGGTATGGAAATTTCATTTTGTCATCTTTATCTGTAATATGATGGCCATTTGAAGCCTGTCTTGTTTATGTTCTGATCCACAGGTGTACAGTTTTGTGTCTGACCGCCTGCGTAGCGTTCGGCAGGACATGATTATCCAGCGTGCGTCGGGGCCGGACTGTGTGGCTGTGCTGGAGAAAAGCGTGCGATTCCTTCTCTACGCCTCCTATAGACTCTGCGGGCAGCCACTTCAATATTATGACCCGCGTATCAATGACACTCACCTGCAGGAAAGCTTGAGCTGGTTGCTGGAGAGCTACAGAGATGGGAAACACCGGCATCAAGAGGAGTTCCAGGCCTTGAGTTTGCTCTATAACTTGGGTGAGTGAGTGAGTGAGTGGAAACTGCTAGAGCTCTCAGTGCTGGTTAATATCAGTATATTGATTGTATTGTAGTGTGTAGTATGTCCATGCAAATTTATCCAGGTGTGGCGAACTGCTAATGTACAAAATCATGTAAATTATTTGGTTAAGGATTACCTGAAAAATATTATATGCATATAAGCATTTTCCCAAAAATGGTAGTTGTGCGGTAAGTTGTGTGAGATGCTTTGGGGTAAGCTGTTCCAGCGGCTCTACTACTGGTAATATAGATTTTTTTAAGGGTCCTATTATTTCCATGATACGGAAAACGCGGACGTAATCTCGGAATCCGGTCATAAAAACAGAATTTACTGTATAACACGGAATTTGATGAAGAAATAAAAAGCAGGTCAGTACACTTAAATCAAATCGCGATATAGACTAGTGTCTTTGAATATTAATATTAAACCTCAAAAGAACAAATATGAATAAATATAAAATAAAATGAATAAAGATTAATTAAATTAATTTGACATGCTTTTTGATTATGGAAAAAATTAAATGGGCCCTATATTTTGCCTTCATACGCTGGAAATACTTTTACAGGTACTCTTAGAAAAAATTGAAAATGGGTTCACTACCTTTAAATATCCTGAATATTTCACCTTTTTTCTGAATAATTTATAATAGTTTGCAGCAAAATAATAGTTTGAAATGGGATTGGGTGTGTTATTATCGTTAACTAACTAAAACTATTTTGTTAATTGAAATAAAGATAGAATAAAAGAAAATATAAATGGATGAAAAAATATAAATAGATAATAGTTTATAATTTAAGGTGTAGTACTACTATTGCTAAATAAAAATAAATAAATAAAATTATTAATAAATAAAAAACCAAGAAATATATTTTTTTTTAAAGTACAAAAGCATATAAGAAAAATGCTAAAAAGTAACATATAAAAATAAAAGCCAATTCAAAATAATAATAACAATAATAGCATTTAAATAATACTAAAATAACACTGGCACTAATATTTTTTTCTAATTAATTTTCATATTTCCACACACATTTCACATTATCATATTTTACTTTGTTGCTCTCAAGTGTAAAATGGAGTTCTAATAGAGAACATATAAACATTCATATCTTTTCTTCATGCTTTCAGGTTCAACTCATGCCCTTCAACATGTTCTTGAGCTGCCGGAGAGAATACGCAGCTCTCCTGCTGTTCAACTCGCTCTGGCCGTGAGCAGGGCACATTCGGAGCGCAACCCAGTTCGGCTGCTCCGTCTAGCCCAGAAACTGGACTTCATCCAGGTCTGTGCCGTCCACCGGCACCTGCTGCCCTGCAGGAGAGACCTGCTCCTGCTCTACAGCCACGGGCACAGCAGCCGCAACTGCCGCTACCCTCTGCAGAGACTGGCACGCCTCCTCTCTCTCAAAGACCCGCTGGCGGCCGAGCTGTGCCGGGTGTACGGCGTCAACGTCAGCGGAGAGTGGGTGAGCTTCTCTAAGAGCTCCTTCAGCGAAGCTGCGTCTGGAGACCTGCAGTGCAGGCGTACGCATGAGCCGGTGGATGACGAGCAGTGGAACTGTCCTGCCGGCAGCGTGATTCACGGCTGTGCCTGAAACCACTGCTTTAAACTCTTGTTCATGTGCACTTAGCGGAATCTTTTAATAATGAACATTTCAGAGGCATTTCCTACTTCTGGAATGGTCAAAAAAGTTTCAATAAAGTTTTTGTATTTTATATATATATATTAGTGGTTGACCAATATGGGTTTTTCAGTGGCCATTGCTAATATTGACAACAGAAGGGTGGCCGATGGATGGCTAATAATTAGCCATATGTTAGTGATATAGGCTAACACTGTTTCTTAACCAGTAGTGACACAATGAAGCAATAAAAGGTTCTCTTTAATGTAAATCTTTTTAACAAATGTGACGAGCAAAATTACATTTTGTGAATCGCTTGGTTTCTTTTTCTGAGGCGTTGTGAGTTGTCCCAATGTCCCGCCCACGTGAAATCCCATTGGTTGAAACTCTGCACAACATTACTGCATATTAAACATATCAAATATGTTCTTATTGGCTGTGATTGTGCTGTGCAGCAGGTGTAAGGCTCATAACATTTAATTCA